>NC_091062.1:63980211-64614144 GCF_000393655.2 Nicotiana sylvestris | reverse complement strand
CTGATGAGAATCAAGAATCGAAAGATATATTTGCAATCCTTACTACCCTATCATTACAGATGGATAGTATGGGCAAAAGATTACAACAGCTAGAAAGTCAGCAGCATGACTATAAAAATGTGGAGCTAAGTCGACCGGAAGACTTAAAAATTCCAGAATTAGAAGGAGACGTTGGGAAACTCCAAAAAACTCATGACAAAGTTTGTTTACCTACAGCTGCAGGCACAAGCAAACATGTGAATGAGAAGCTACATACCAATGTAAATTTAAACAACGTATTTGATAAGTCATTTACATCAAAAAAGCCAAAAGAAGCAATAGTTATAACCCCACAAACTACAACCTATGCTAATAGCCTACACCACAACAAAAAGGTATATAACCATATTACTCAAACATATATTGAGAATATATATAAAATTCAGACATTTCTAAACCTAAACCCCAGATCAACTACTACTACAGATCCAACACAAGATTATATAACCCAAAACTACAAGGATATAATAGGCTAATAGCCCAACCAAAAACAAAAGCCAACCTAGTAAAGACATGTTACAACTACGGACTACTCAGCACCGTATATACCCACGATGGAGAAGAAATAATTGGAATACCAGAGCTATACAAAGCATTTGTCACCTTCAAAAGAATTACAAAAGGTAACCTATTCTTCATCAAATTTTATACAGCACCAGCTAAAATACTATATGATGAAATAAAATCCATTATACAGGTGAATAAGATAGGACTAATACGAGATATGATAATACCGGAAGAAATAGAGAAACAACCGGAGATACAGAAAATGGAGATACCAAGTTTCTATGCCAACAAAAGAATAATTGGTATAGCAACTATTATTCAAAACTAGCTAACAATTATGTACAAGGAAATGCTATCTGGAGCTATTATTCCAGAGACCAGTTAATGATATATGCCAACTCAAAAGAACTACGACAAGGAGATATGGATGAAGTCCAGAAATGGATTTTATCATTACTAAAGCCAGAAATGCAACCAACTACCAGAGCATTAAAAAAAGAATTTATTTCAAACGAGTTATTGACAAGATACTGCAAACTAGTGGGACACAAATATTCAGACCACATATGTTAAAAGTGCAACGGAGATGATAACTATGTACCAGAAGTCCAACTAGAATGAAGGTATCAGCAAGAAGACAAATGAAGGAAACAGCTATTGAAAACAAATAATGTAAAGGGTCGAGTCATGTAAAAAAGTCGTAAAGTAAGAGTCATAATCATGAACAGTAAAGGTCGTTCATGAATAGTAAGAGTCATGTAAAAAAGTCGTAAAGTAAATAGTAAGAGTCATAATCATGAACAGTAAAGGTCGTTCATGAATAGTAAGAGTCATTTGTGAACAGTAGGAGTCGTTTTAATTTTCTATATATAGAATGTAAATCCGAGGAAGAAGGGATATCCTCATACTCATCTTCTCTCTCTTATCTTCTCTCAATAAAATATCTGATTATATACAAACTTCTGAAAGCTATGGAGCATTCAAACGAGTTACAAAACCAGGTAAGTTTATTCATAATCATGTTTAACTAAACTCTTATATTCCTTATAATCTCTTGAATATCATAATTGTTTATCATGTTATAGTACTGTTATAAAGAACATCTTGAGAAAGTTTGCCTGTCTAATAATGCTGAGAGTAGTTAAGCCCAGACTATGCCATCCTAAAGTGGAAACCAGTAGGCAAGGAAGCCGTTTAGGGGAGTACACAGAGTTGAGGCGCTGTTAGGGTAAATGATTGAAGCATGAAAAACATGGTAGTGACCAGAAAAGATTGTTCAGTATAACTTATTAAAATATGATAAACTCTATGATAAACAAAGAGGTTAGAGGGAATATGTTTAGTAAACACATGATAAGGATAAATAGTAAATCTGAATGAACAACCACACGTATTTATTAGAAGAAAATATTGACTACAAAATACTTATATTATATATCTTTAACAGACTTAATAACGATGTTAAAAGAAAAATTTATGATATTTTAGTTACTTTTGAAATAATATATGTAATGGAACAAGCATTTACAGAACTAATTGTATCACAAGAAATAGATATATTAGATCTATATGAATTAGATTTATATTCAGATTAATGATCACATATCAAGTTAATAAAATCTGTTTATAAATGAAACATAACACTTTTCATTACATAAGATTCTATAACACCCAGAAATGGAAACTTCTTAAAAACCTCAGTAACATAAATAGAAAAATAGATTGTGTTAAACACAATATTAAAATCTGCAAAGACATAATTAAATATAATAGATTACGTAATAAAGCTTTATTAACTATTGAGAAAGAAATTGAATTTTATAGAGATAATTTTGAGACTTATCAACACAGAAAAACAATAATTCTTACAAATATTAAAACAATGAATATATGTATCAGCAGGTATACATCGCACTATTAAAATGCTAAAAGATCCTATTCCTATTAAAATGACCCCCCCCCCAAAAAAAAAAATAATAATTCTTACAAATATTAAAACAATGAATATATGTATCAGCAGATTACGTAGCTTTATTAACTATAGAGAAAGAAATTGAATTTTATAGAGATAATCTTGAGACTTATCAACACAGAAAAACAATAATTCTTACAAATATTAAAACAATGAATATATGTATCAGCAGGTATACATCGCAGTATTAAAATTAAAATGGCCCCCCCTAAAAATTGGTATCAGAGCTATGACAATTAAACATATACTTTAATAAACAAAACCATGGAAAGGAACACTGACATTAATAGTACAAATCTGCAAAAATACCCATAAACAGTGAGACAATTACAGAAAATACACATATTAAAATAATTAAAAAATCAAGGAAAATAAGGAAGAAACTGAAAAATACCTAGAATATGAATACCTAAGTATTACAAAAACAAACAAAGCTAGGTTATCTGAATTAATCGATATAATATCTAAAACAGAATATAAATATATTTGCTATCTTAAAAAGAAAAGATGAATAAAGAAGAATTCGCACTAGAAGCGAAAACATATGAAAATCCAGAAGGATTAAAAATAACAATAATATTTTCCAACTTAGGAAGAAGATACAAGAAAATAGGAAATAACCTGAACTTAATGTTAGAAAAAGAAACTGTAAAACTAGAAGATAGTTTAACCGCAATGGTTAGAATAACAAAAGAAAACGAAGAAATAGACAGAAAAAGAGAAATAAAAGAAATACAACAGCAAGCTAAAGAAAAAATACAACAGATAGAAGAAGTAAAAAACACTAAGATAACAGAATTAGAAAAAGAATTAGAAATGCTAAAACAGCTATACGCTAATAAACTAAAAGAAAAAGAAAAACGTAAAGAAGAAGAACAAGAGCTAAAACTGACAAATGAGATAGAAAAGTTCAAATTACAGTTAGAAGAAATACAGGATAATCCACCAAAAATAAGCATGAACGAAATAAATGACCAAAGTGATAACGACACAAATCTAGGAGAAGACTATTCAGAAACAAGTGAAACATACACAGAACTAATAGAAAAAACGGAAAAGATGAAAACAAATCCAGAAATAAATACAGGAGATATGATTGAAGATAAACCAAGCACATCAGGAGTAAAAAATCCAAGACAACTAAACCCAACCTATTACAGAGTAAGTTATGATTCATATGATAGAAATAAAACATTATGGGATAAAAGGCTAAATAGGAAATGGACACCAAGACAGATAACTGAACAATGTAATTTTTTAGATCTAGATTGTGTAGCAGATATAAATAAAACAATCCAATTATGGATAGGGTACATCTCCAAACAACTAATAGATAATAAAATTGCAATAGCTGAAACACCAGGATATATAGAAAGAACACTTATAGGAACGGTAAAACTATGGTTACAAAATTTATCAAGTGAAAGCCTAGATACATTAAGAAATAATAAAAAACTTGATGGAACAACAGCAACAACAGTGACAGATATATTGAATAAATATGAAATAGCAATAAGAAATGAGTTTAGTAGTATGACAACAGAAGTAGAAGAACAAAATAAAGAAAAAACTACAAATAGAAATTTGATGACAAAATTAGCAATATGTAATATGTGTTATATAGACGAATATACTTGTGCATTTAGAGACTATTATTATAAAGGAACATATAGTCCAGATGAAAGTAAGGAAATAAGAAAATTATATTTTACAAAATTACCAGAACCGTTTTAGCTCAAAAATAATAAAAAATTGGAATGAAGCAGAACTAGCAGATACTCTAGGAGCTCGAATAAAATTTCTACAAAACTGGTTTATAGAATTATGCGAAAAGTATAAAGAAAATATCAAAATGGATAAAATATTAGTAAAAAATTTGGCATGCTGCAAAAGTAGAATAGCACCCCAATTTGGCTGCACAGATAAATATTACAAAAAAGAAGGAAAGAGAATGAAATTTAAATCAAAATATTCAAAATATAAATATAGGAAACCAAGAGGAAGATATTATGTAAAAAATTATAAACATAAAAAACCATATAGGAAAAAAAAACTAACAGAATGTACTTGCTATAATTGTGGAAAGCTAGGACACTTAGCCAAAGATTGTAGATTACCAAAAAACCCAAAGAAAAAACAAATTACCGAAATATTGATAGATAATGATAAATATACACAAGTAGAATATGTAGATTATGAATTAAGCAGTGAAGATAGCATATATGAGATATCAGAAAACGAGTTCTCTGAAAATGAAAAGGAAATAAACAAGGATATAGAAGAATCAGATGAAGAAAATTATGACTGAAAAAGATATACAAATTATACAACAAGAAGAACACCAAGATGAACAATCTTCAGAACAAAAAATAATATTTGACGCTAATATATTTGAACAAATAAAAGGAAAAGAATTGGATCTAAGCATAGACAAAATATTAGAAGTACCAACAATAAAGAATTGGTTTAAAAGACAGAAAGAAGAATACTATGTAGTAAGCCAAAGAGAACATATAATAGATTGTAAATACATCAAAGGTAAAGCACAAATACCAATTTTAAATAAAAGACTACTAAATAAAGAAATACAAGATATAAAAGCAAAAAATCCAATAAAATATGTACACTTAGGAGGAACGGAGATCCTAATAAAAGCATGTTTTAGGGAAGGAATAGATACCCCTATAGAAATATACTTGGCAGATGATAGAATTGTACAACCTATAGAAAAGAGTATAATAAGTGCCGTAAGAGGTAACTTAATATACCAAAAATTTAAATTTATAGTAAGTGCCAACTATTCAGTAGCAATAGATGATAAAAATATAGATAAATCATTAGTGCTATACTGGAAAATGTCTGGAATAGAATTAGCACCAGGAAGTAAAATATTCACAGCAAGATGTAAAAATCTATATGTCTTAACAACAAAACATAAGATAACAGCTAAAAATAAAATAAATAAAATAAAAATAGAAAATCCATTCGAAAGAATAGTATCAGTTATAGACAACAATGATTACAGTTATACGGAAATGGACATGGATGAAGATTTAGAAATAGTAAAAGAAAGATTAAGCACATCAAAACGAATAAATAATGAAATGCCAGAAACGTCATCAAGAATAAGTACATCAAGAAGTACATCAAGAAGAATAAATTATATAACTCCACAAAAATTAATAGAACAAAAAATAGAAGAAATAAACTCACACCATTATTATATAACAGGAATAATGGACCAAAGAAAATATTTAATATTAATAAATACAGGGCAGGAAGAGAATTATGTTATAAGAGAATTAATACCAGAACAAGAGATAGTGACAATAGAACAGCAAAATTCAGAACTACCAAAAGCGTTAAGAAAAAACGAAGAAACAACTGAAAAAGAATTAATTATTGGAGGAATACCAATATTAATAAATTTTAAAATATATCAAGGCGATAAAAACATTACACTAGGAATAAAATGGTTAGAAAAAGTCAAACCATATAAATTAGAAGATAGACAATTAACGATAAGTTATGAAAATAAGAAAATAATAATAAAAAGAACTTTGATATAATGCCAAAGATATACATACTTGCCAAGATAATAGTAGAAGGATATTATAATAGATACTATACACCTATGATGGATACAGGAGCAGAAGCTAACATGTGTAGACATAATTGTTTACCAGAAAGTAAATGGGAAAAGCTAAAAACCCCTATAGTAGTAACAGGATTCAATAATGAGGGAAGTATGATAACATACAAAGCAAGGAATATAAAAATACAAATATGGGATAAAATATTGACCATAGAAGAAATATATAGTTATGAATTTACAAATAAAGATATATTATTAGGAATGTCATTTTTAGATAAATTATACCCACATATAATAACAAAAACACATTGGTGGTTTACTACCCCGTGTAGACAAAAATTAGGAGTAAAAAGAGTAAATAATAAAGTAAGAAAAACAACACCCTGGATTAAAGGAAGTGAAAAGATTACCCAAAAATTAAAAAATGTAATACAAAGCAACCATAATGTATAAATAATCATTTTATCAATAAATAAAATAAAACTACTGCAAAATAAATTAGAATTACTATATAATGATAATCCACTCCAAGGATGGGAAAAACATAAAACAAAAATAAAGATTGAACTAATAGATGAAAATAGCATAGTAACACAAAAACCTTTAAAATACAATTTTAATGATTTAACAGAATTTAAAATGCATATAAAGGAATTATTAGACAATAAGTACATACAAGAAAGTAATAGTAAACATACTAGCCCGGCATTATAGTAAATAAGCATAGTGAACAAAAACGAGGAAAAAGCCGTATGGTTATAGATTATAGAAATTTAAATGCAAAAACAAAAACATATAATTATCCGATACCAAATAAAATACTAAAAATCAGACAAATACAAGGATATAACTATTTCAGTAAGTTTGATTGTAAATCAGGATTTTACCATTTAAAACTAGAAGACGAATCTAAGAAGTTAACAGCATTCACAGTACCACAAGGATTTTATGAATGGAATGTATTACCATTTGGATATAAAAATGCACCAGGTAGATATCAACATTTTATGGATAACTACTTTAACCAATTAGAAAATTGTATAATATATATAGATGATATACTGTTATATTCTAGAACAGAGAACGAACATATAAAACTACTAGAAAAATTCATACACATTGTAGAAATATCAGGAATAAGTTTAAGTAAAAAGAAAGCAGAAGTAATGAAAAATCAAATAGAATTTTTAGGTATACAAATAGACAAAAACGGAATAAAAATGCAAACCCATATAGTACAAAAAATAATTAACTTAAATGAAACACTTGATACAAAAAAGAAGTTACAATCATTTTTAGGATTGGTTAACCAAGTAAGAGAATATATTCCTAAATTAGCAGAAAACTTAAAACCATTACAGAAAAAATTAAAAAAGGATATAGAATATCATTTTGACGAAAAGGATAAAATACATATACAGAAGATAAAAAATATGTGTAAAAAATTACCAAAACTATATTTCCCAGATGAAAAGAAAAAGTTCACATATATTGTAGAAACTGATTCTAGTGATCACAACTATGGAAGAGTTCTAAAATATAAATATGATAATGAAAATATTGAACACCATTGTAGATATTATTCAGGATCATACACGGAACCACAAATTAAATGGGAGATAAATAGGAAAGAACTATTTGGATTATATAAATGTTTGTTAGCATTTGAGCCATATATTGTTTATAACAAGTTTATTGTAAGAACAGATAATACACAAGTAAAATGGTGGATAACACGGAAAGTACAAGATTCAGTAACTACAAAGGAAATAAGAAGAATTGTATTGAATATACAAAATTTTACATTTACAATTGAAGTAATACGAACTGACAAGAATGTTATTGCAGATTACTTATCAAGACAAAAGTACTCAAACTGATGAGAATCAAGAATCGAAAGATATATTTGCAATCCTTACTACCCTATCATTACAGATGGATAGTATGGGCAAAAGATTACAACAGCTAGAAAGTCAGCAGCATGACTATAAAAATGCGGAGCTAAGTCGATCGGAAGACTTAAAAATTCCAGAATTAGAAGGAGACGTTGGGAAACTCCAAAAAACCCATGACAAAGTTTGTTTACCTACAGCTGCAGGCACAAGCAAACAGGTGAATAAGAAGCTACATACCAATGTAAATTTAAACAACGTATTTGATAAGCCATTTACATCAAAAAAGCCAAAAGAAGCAATAGCTATAACCCCACAAACTACAACCTATGCTAATAGCCTACACCACAACAAAAAGGTATATAACCATATTACTCAAACATATATTGAGAATATATATAAAATTCAGACATTTCTAAACCTAAACCCCAGATCAACTACTACTACAGATCCAACACAAGATTATATAACCCAAAAACTACAGGGATATAATAGGCTAATAGCCTAACCAAAAACAAAAGCCAACCTAGTAAAGACATGTTACAACTACGGACTACTCAGCACCGTATATACCCACGACGGAGAAGAAATAATTGGAATACCAGAGCTATACAAAGCATTTGTCACCTTCAAAAGAATTACAAAAGGCAACCTATTCTTCATCAAATTCTATACAGCACCAGCTGAAATACTATATGATGAAATAAAACCCATTATACAGGTGATAAAGATAGGACTAACACGAGATATGATAATACCGGAAGAAATAGAGAAACAACCGGAGATACAGAAAATAGAGATACCAAGTTTCTATGCCAACAAAAGAATAATTGGTATAGCAACTATTATTCAAGAACTAGCTAACAATTATCTACAAGGAAATGCTATCTGGAGCTATTATTCCAGAGACCAGTTAATGATATATGCCAACTCAAAAGAACTACGACAAGGAGATATGGATGAAGTCCAGAAATGGATTTTATCATTATTAAAGCCAGAAATGCAACCAACTACCAGAGCATTGAAAAAAGAATTTATTTCAAACGAGTTATTGACAAGATACTGCAAACTAGTGGGACACAAATATCCAGACCACATATGTTCAAAGTGCAACGGAGATGATAACTATGTACCAGAAGTCCAACTAGAATGAAGGTATCAGCAAGAAGACAAATGAAGGAAACAGCTATTGAAAACAAATAATGTAAAGGGTCGAGTCATGTAAAAAAGTCGTAAAGTAAGAGTCATAATCATGAACAGTAAAGGTCGTTCATGAATAGTAAGAGTCATGTAAAAAAAAGTCGTAAAGTAAATAGTAAGAGTCATAATCATGAACAGTAAAGGTCGTTCATGAATAGTAAGAGTCATTTGTGAACAGTAGGAGTCGTTTAAATTTTCTATATATTTTGTAAATCAGAGGAAGGGAGGACATCCTCAGACATCCTCATACTCACCTTCTCTCTCTTATCTTCTCTCAATAAAATATCTGATTATATACAAACTTCTGAAAGCTATGGAGCATTCAAACGAGTTACAAAACCAGGTAAGTTTATTCATAATCATGTTTAACTAAACTCTTATATTCCTTATAATCTCTTGAATATCATAATTGTTTATCATGTTATAGTACTGTTATAAAGAACATCTTGAGAAAGTTTGCCTGTCTAATAATGCTGAGAGTAGTTAAGCCCAGACTATGCCATCCTAAAGTGGAAACCAGTAGGCAAGGAAGCCGTTTAGGGGAGTACACAGAGTTGAGGCGCTGTTAGGGTAAATGATTGAAGCATGAAAAACATGGTAGTGACCAGAAAAGATTGTTCAGTATAACTTATTAAAATATGATAAACTCTATGATAAACAAAGAGGTTAGAGGGAATATGTTTAGTAAACACATGATAAGGATAAATAGTAAATCTGAATGAACAACCACACGTATTTATTAGAAGAAAATATTGACTACAAAATACTTATATTATATATCTTTAACAGACTTAATAACGATGTTAAAAGAAAAATTTATGATATTTTAGTTACTTTTGAAATAATATATGTAATGGAACAAGCATTTACAGAACTAATTGTATCACAAGAAATAGATATATTAGATCTATATGAATTAGATTTATATTCAGATTAATGATCACATATCAAGTTAATAAAATCTGTTTATAAATGAAACATAACACTTTTCATTACATAAGATTCTATAACACCCAGAAATGAAAACTTCTTAAAAACCTCAGTAACATAAATAGAAAAATAGATTGTGTTAAACACAATATTAAAACCTGCAAAGACATAATTAAATATAATAGATTACGTAATAAAGTTTTATTAACTATAGAGAAAGAAATTGAATTTTATAGAGATAATCTTGAGACTTATCAACACAGAAAAACAATAATTCTTACAAATATTAAAACAATGAATATATGTATCAGCAGGTGTACATCGCACTATTAAAATGCTAAAAGATCCTATTCCTATTAAAATGACCCCCCCCCCCAAAAAAAAAAATTGGTATCAGAGCTATGACAAATAAACATATACTTTAAGAAACAAAACCATGGAAAGGAACACTGACATTAATAGTACAAATCTGCAAAAAATACTCATAAACAGTGAGACAATTACAGAAAATACACAGATTAAAATAATTAAAAAATCAAGGAAAATAAGGAAGAAACTGAAAAAACTATACCTAGAATATGAATACCTAAGTATTACAAAAACAAACAAAGCTAGGCTATCTGGATTAATCGATATAATATCTAAAACAGAATATAAATATATTTGCTATCTTAAAAAGAAAAGATGAATAAAGAAGAGTTCGCACTAGAAGCGAAAACATATGAAAATCCAGAAGGATTAAAAATAACAATAATATTTTCCAACTTAGGAAGAAGATACAAGAAAATAGGAAATAACCTGAACTTAATGTTAGAAAAAGAAACTGTAAAACTAGAAGATAGTTTAACCGCAATGGTTAGAATAACAAAAGAAAACGAAGAAATAGACAGAAAATGAGAAATAAAAGAAATACAACAGCAAGCTAAAGAAAAAATACAACAGATAGAAGAAGTAAAAAACACTAAGATAACAGAATTAGAAAAAGAATTAGAAATGCTAAAACAGCTATACGCTAATAAACTAAAAGAAAAAGAAAAACGTAAAGAAGAAGAACAAGAGCTAAAACTGACAAATGAGATAGAAAAGTTCAAATTACAGTTAGAAAAAATACAGGATAATCCACCAAAAATAAGCATGAACGAAATAAATGACCAAAGTGATAACGATACAAATCTAGGAGAAGACTATTCAGAAACAAGTGAAACATACACAGAACTAATAGAAAAAACGAAAAAGATGAAAACAAATCCAGAAATAAATACAGGAGATATGATCGAAGATAAACCAAGCACATCAGGAGTAAAAAATCCAAGACAACTAAACCCAACCTATTACAGAGTAAGTTATGATTCATATGATAGAAATAAAACATTATGGGATAAAAGACTAAATAGGAAATGGACACCAAGACAGATAACTGAACAATGTAATTTTTTAGATCTAGATTGTGTAGCAGATATAAATAAAACAATCCAATTATGGATAGGGTACATCTCCAAACAACTAATAGATAATAAAATTGCAATAGCTGAAACACCAGGATATATAGAAAGAACACTTATAGGAACGGTAAAACTATGGTTACAAAATTTATCAAGTGAAAGCCTAGATACATTAAGAAATAATAAAAAACTTGATGGAACAACAGCAACAACAATGACAGATATATTGAATAAATATGAAAATGCAATAAGAAATGAGTTTAGTAGTATGACAACAGAAGTAGAAGAACAAAATAAAGAAAAAACTACAAATAGAAATTTGATGACAAAATTAGCAATATGTAATATGTGTTATATAGACGAATATACTTGTGCATTTAGAGACTATTATTATAAAGGAACATATAGTCCAGATGAAAGTAAGGAAATAAGAAAATTATATTTTACAAAATTACCAGAACCGTTTAGCTCAAAAATAATAAAAAATTGGAATGAAGCAGAACTAGCAGATACTCTAGGAGCTCGAATAAAATTTCTACAAAACTGGTTTATAGAATTATGCGAAAAGTATAAAGAAAATATCAAAATGGATAAAATATTAGTAAAAAATTTGGCATGCTGCAAAAGTAGAATAGCACCCCAATTTGGCTGCACAGATAAATATTACAAAAAAGAAGGAAAGAAAAAGAAATTTAAATCAAAATATTCAAAGTATAAATATAGGAAACCAAGAAGAAGATATTATGTAAAAAATTATAAACATAAAAAACCATATAGGAAAAAGAAAAAACTAACAGAATGTACTTGCTATAATTGTGGAAAGCTAGGACACTTAGCCAAAGATTGTAAATTACCAAAAAACCCAAAGAAGAAACAAATTACCGAAATATTGATAGATAATGATAAATATACACAAGTAGAATATGTAGATTATGAATTAAGCAGTGAAGACAGCATATATGAGATATCAGAAAACGAGTTCTCTGAAAATGAAATAAACAAGGATATAGAAGAGTCAGATGAAGAAAATTATGACTGAAAAAGATATACAAATTATACAACAAGAAGAACACCAAGATGAACAATCTTCAGAACAAAAAATAATATTTGACGCTAATATATTTGAACAAATAAAAGGAAAAGAATTGGATCTAAGCATAGACAAAATATTAGAAGTACCAACAATAAAGAATTGGTTTAAAAGACAGAAAGAAGAATACTATGTAGTAAGCCAAAGAGAACATATAATAGATTGTAAATACATCAAAGGTAAAGCACAAATACCAATTTTAAATAAAAACTACTAAATAAAGAAATACAAGATATAAAAGCAAAAAATCCAATAAAATATGTACACTTAGGAGGAACGGAGATCCTAATAAAAGCATGTTTTAGGGAAGGAATAGATACTCCTATAGAAATATACTTGGCAGATGATAGAATTGTACAACCTATAGAAAAGAGTATAATAAGTGCCGTAAGATGTAACTTAATATACCAAAAATTTAAATTTATAGTAAGTGCCAACTATTCAGTAGCAATAGATGATAAAAATATAGATAAATCATTAGTGCTATACTGGAAAATGTCTGGAATAGAATTAGCACCAGGAAGTAAAATATTCACAGCAAGATGTAAAAATCTATATGTCTTAACAACAAAACATAAGATAACAGCTAAAAATAAAATAAATAAAATAAAAATAGAAAATCCATTCGAAAGAATAGTATCAGTTATAGACAACAATGATTACAGTTATACGGAAATGGACATGGAAGAAGATTTAGAAATAGTAAAAGAAAGATTAAGCACGTCAAAACGAACAAATAATGAAATGCCAGAAACGTCATCAAGAATAAGTACATCAAGAAGAATAAATTATATAACTTCACAAAAATTAATAGAACAAAAATTAGAAGAAATAAACTCACACCATTATTATATAACAGGAATAATGGACCAAAGAAAATATTTAATATTAATAAATACAGGGCAGGAAGAGAATTATGTTATAAGAGAATTAATACCAGAACAAGAGATAGTGACAATAGAACAGCAAAATTCAGAACTACCAAAAGCGTTAAGAAAAAACGAAGAAACAACTGAAAAAGAATTAATTATTGGAGGAATACCAATATTAATAAATTTTAAAATATATCAAGGCGATAAAAACATTACACTAGGAATAAAATGGTTAGAAAAAGTCAAACCATATAAATTAGAAGATAGACAATTAACGATAAGTTATGAAAATAAGAAAATAATAATAAAAAGAACTTTGATATAATGCCAAAGATATACATACTTGCCAAGATAATAGTAGAAGGATATTATAATAGATACTATACACCTATGATGGATACAGGAGCAGAAGCTAACATGTGTAGACATAATTGTTTACCAGAAAGTAAATGGGAAAAGCTAAAAAAACCCATAGTAGTAACAGGATTCAATAATGAGGGAAGTATGATAACATACAAAGCAAGAAATATAAAGATACTGTAACGACCCGAACCGTCGCTTCCTGTATTTTCATCCCGTATTCCCCGTTAAATGCTTATTCATGTTTCAATATGTGTACTTGGTGAATTTGAGTCAATTCGGATCGAGTTTGGTATGAAATGGGACAATTAGTCTCTTTAAGGAAGAATTAGTTTGGAAAAGTCAACCGGACATTGACTTGTGAGTTAGAGGGCTGGGAATTGAATTCCGATGATTCGGTTAGTTTCGGGGGATGATTTAAGTCCTAGGAGCGCAATCGGAATTTATTTTGGAGGTCCAGTGAAGAAATTAGCTCATTTTGGCGAAGTTAGTATTTTGGCGATTTCCGGTTGATAGGTGAAATTTTGATCCGATGGTCGGAATGGAATTCCGAGAATTTCTGTAGCTTCGTTATGCCATTTTGGATATGTGTGCAAAATTTCAAGTCATTCGGACATATTTTGGTCGAGTTTTGATCGAAAGCGCGTTTTGGAAGTTTTAAAGGAACTTAGACTTGAATTCGGTGTAATTCGATAATTTTGGTATTAGTCGAGGTGTTTTGATAATTGGAACAAGTTTGAATAATATTATAAGATGTATTGGTATTTTTGGTTGAGGTCCCGAGGACCTCGGGATGATTTCGGATGGCTAACGGGAACTTTTCAAGTTGGAAATTTCATAATAGACGAAAGTTGTAAATAAGTGCGCACAAGGCCTCACTTTGAACGATAATATCTCTCGTTATATAAGGAGTTGTGTGAGCTACAACCTATCCAATTAAAGCCCTTTGAGTCTAGTTTCCAATGCAACAAACCGTTCGTCACTTGGAAGTGTATACAGGAAGTTATGACCATTTCACTGGTCAGGTGTCAGAGCGCGCGAAGTATCGCGCGAAGTCGCGCATTTCGCGCGTCTGAGGCAGAATGCTCAGCAAAACGCGCGAACAAACGCGCGAAAAACGCGCGAACTATGCGACTGAAGGTTTTTAAGTACCCCAAGACCGGCCTAGAGAGTTCCCAACTCATTTTTGGGGTTAAGGCTTGCTCTCTCAAGGGGGTTTCGTCCCAAACTTCATCCCTATGATCCTAAGGTAAGATTTTTGGAGTATTTTGAGTTGATTACTACTCCCAAACACTTATATTAACATGGATTGATCTTAAAAATCCTTAGATTTTCAAGAAATTCCTTCAAGAACTCAAAGAAGGGTTTTGCAAGATTTCTTCCAAAAGGTAAATCCTACACCTTAGACTCACATATATGGATATATTATGGAAATATGAGTATGAGTCAAGTATTACAACTTAGTGTATGGTGGTTGGAAGCCATAAATTCCCTATTTAAATACATGAACATGGTAGGGATTTAGAGGTGTTTATTTGATGGAATTTTTGTTGGTTTGGGTGTGAATGGTTGATCACACATGTGATGTTAGGAGTATAAATTGTTAAAGAATAATAGTGTGATGAATTGTTGGTTAATGGTGATAGTTGGAGGAACCAATGCTATAGTTAAGAGGTGTAAATATTTATACCTACAAGATGTTTGATAATATGCCTAAATGGCATAATTTATGGGATCTAGTACTAATATTGGCCATATTGAGTGTTATATTGTAGATTGAAGTTACATAACTGTATGGGATCATTATAGTATCATTAAGGGGCGAATTTCAGATATGTATGGTTAAAACCCCGTCTTTTAGAAATTGAACTTCAACGAGGTTTGTGTGATTTTTGGCAGATTCGTCACACGAGGAGGCCAATTAGAGAGGCAATGGCATAGCGAGCTAGAGGTGAGTAATTGATGCAACTGTTGTTCTGAGGGTTTGAAACCCCGGACTTTCACATAGTAATGCTATATTGAGGCGTGACACGCATCCCATGGCAGGTGCGGGGTCGTATATGATTGGGGATTGTGACTTGGTCCATCCCGAGTGATAATTATAGTATATTGGCGACTGATTCGCACATTGTATTGATACTTATAATATGTTGGCGACTGATACACACATGTATTGATGATATTTGGGCTTAATGCCATGTTTGGGGGCCTTGTGCCGACTTGTAGAATCCTTCGGGGATTAATATCATTTAATTTCAGTCCAAGGTTTTAATTACTGTTTTGCAAACTTAGCCGTAATTCTAAGTGTTGAAAACTCAAATGACATTTTAAATGTATTTCGGGCTGGAAACTTCTATTTTGTAAATGCCCAAGGGGCTTATTATATTATTTTCTGGACTGATTATAAAGTGACTTGAAACAGTGGTAACAATGACACTGTATGATATACTTGAAACAGTGGTAACAATGACACTGTATGATATACTTGAAACAGTGGTAACAATGACACTGTATGATGTAAATTGGTCAGGTAACAATGGGCTGACCGGTCAGGTAACAATGACTGACCAAGATATTGCGCTTGGGCTGTAGGAGCCCCTCCGGAGTCCAATGACACTGTATGATATACTTGAAACAGTGGTAACAATGGCACTGTATGATGTAAATTGGTCAGGTAACAATGGGCTGACCGGTCAGGTAACAATGGAGGACCGGTCAGGTAACAATGACTGACCAAAATATTGCGCTTGGACTGTAGGAGCCCCTCCGGAGTCTGTACACACCCCCAGTGAGCGCCGTCGACGATAAATAAATAGGGATGGCTCGGGCTGCACGCCGCAGTGGGTACGGGAATGTACCATCATATGCATTGATTGTATTCATGTATTTGTATCTATACTATTGTTTAGCTGCTCAGTTCCATATGTTGCTGCATATTTGGATTTTAGCTTACTTTGTGTATTTACTAGGTTTTCTTATCTTCGGACTATAGTTGCTTTTATTACTCACTGGGTCGGAGTACTCACATTACTCCCTGCACCATGTGTGCAGATACAGGCAGAGCTGAGTTCGCTCATGAGCGCTGATTCTTTCCAGGCCAGGCGGTGACTAGGAGTAACGAGGTAGTTGTTGACGTCCGCAGCCCCGTTTTCTCCCTTATCTTTGTTATTTATGATAATTCCAGACTTTGTAAAATATTAGTAAACTCTGTAGTAGCTCATGACTTGTGACACCCCGATTTCGGGCTGAGTTGGGATGGTTTTCCTTATTCTATCACGTTTATTTCGCATTTCAGATTATATTGCCCACGATTTAGACTTATTCCTGCTAAGTAATTCTAAAGAGATGTACTGTTTTGTTGATTGGCTGGCCTTGTCCTCACGAGAGGCGCCATCACGACCGGGTTAGGATTTTGGGTCGTGACAAGTTGGTATCAGAGCCTAGGTTAATTGGTCTCGCGAGTCATGAGCCGGTTTAGTATAGTCTCGCGGATCGGTACGGAGACGTCTGTATTTATCCTCGAGAGGCTGCAGAACCTTTAGGAAAAACTTCATATTCTTGAATTCTTAATCGTGCCTCCCTTATTCAGCTTGAAAAAGTAACTTTTACAGTTCCTTCCACATATTCGTATGCGCGAACGAATGCTCAGTATTAGATGTGCCTTGATGGCTTGTAATTCCCCGATCGATGGGTGAGGTGTAGTCTTTGTGAGTTTGATGTTAGGCCAGTTGGGAGGACTTGAGGCCGGATCATTGCCTATGGCTTGAGACCGGGGTGCTGATTATGTGAGCAAGTGTTTTGAACTTATATGTTCGGTATTGTCCCTATTAGTGGGAATGATGGATGGATAGCTACGTGATGAGTATGTTACAACTGCGAGATGCATCTATATGACTTGGAAGTGACGATGGAGACCTGTTGGATGATAGGTGGACTATTAACTATTTGATTTTTCATTGTGATGCTTTGTCAAGTTGTGGATGTGTTGTTAGGATGGTTTTGGTGATTCTCTGGCAGGTGGATAGGCCCAATTACAAAGGAAATTCTGTCGAAATTTTTGAAAAAATTTGGGACTTAGTAAAAAAAAAAAAAATTGTTGCCTAATAGTGGGCTTAACTGTTGTGTGAGTGAATGAAGGAGTGAGTTTAATCTCACCATGGTATTACGGCAACAATAGTGTATATGTGTTGTGATCTATGGCTTCGAGCCAAGTTGGGGAGTTTGCTATTGATTAGATAATTATGCGGTCATGTGCTATGTTGGTTCCAGTTCGAGGCATGCTGGCGAATCAGCTCTGGTTACGGAAATTGGTCAGAAGATGGCACGAGTGAGGGAAAACTTGGACAAAGGCTACATGGTGCTTTATAGATGTGTGAGAATCATAGTATGTCTTAAGCTGTCGTTGGTAAAGAATGCTCGGTGCATGAAGCAAGAAGATGTTTGGTTGTACTGGAATGAGGTCATACCCTGCGGTGTCAAAATGCTAATGAGGCACGTGTGGTTATGTTACTTGGATCAGGTGAATTGCATTTTGAATAAGAGTAAATGACTTGAGAGAATGGTTCTAATGTGTTCGAAAGTCGTGTAATAGTAGCTTTGAGCTAAGTGGGAGAGTCCCACCGCTTACGATTGGGTTGCATGGTTAATTACCTGAGTGAATTCTAGTTATTAGCGTATTGATGGGTTATTGCGGCTACGGAAAAGGATCATGAGTGGTAATTTGAGTAAATGAATTGTTGAATGCATGTTATGGTTAGCCTTATTGGCTCATATTTAGACTTGAGGGAAGATTCATGATTTATGCCTCGTATAGGTGCAAGCTTCGAGGGAAGTGATCCCGCTGGGTGCTTCATAGAGAGGGTATTCATATGTTATAAAATTCAGTGGAGTGGTTGCATTCGGGGCCAAGTCGGAGCGGGTGGCTCTCAGTAACGGTCCTCATGAATTCAAAGGGCAAAGTGTGGTGCCTAATGATGTCGACATTATAGATACAGATAAGAATCAAGCTTTGTAGCAGCTTATGAGAAGGTGCCCAAAATGTTCTATAATATTTTGACTTGCGGTGTAGCATTTGGGAGATATGAAATGGTTCGTGGGATTTGAGACAGCATGGTCTCGTGATTCAAAGTCACTCCGGAGGAGTGCAGATGGAGTATGTTAGGTGTTGAATAGAGAAGTATTATTTCCAAGGCAATTAAGGGAAAATTGGAAGGAGGTAGGTTGATTAGCCATAGTTGAATTGGCATATTGGTGTCAGTGATCAGTTCCTTCAGCGTGAGCAAGTTATGCAAGTGATTTGTGGCGGTACGTGTGAGGCTTGTCGGCCACCGTAATTGATTTTGTTCAGAAGCATTCTTCTGTTATGGCTTGTTATGTGGAGGCAAATCCCGAAAGGGTTATGGTGGCTTGGACCACTACTTAGATATTGGCATATTCGACGGTTATGAGAATTCACCTGTATGTTGCTATAGTTCTCCCGAAGTAAGTTAAATGGAAAGCCTTATGTGATGAAATATTAGCCTATCGGCGGTTCCAGAGTTGTGATGGAAATCATGTCTATCGTATATCGGCACGTGAGGTGCAGTGAGTGGTATGAAATTTGAAGTAAGGACCAAGGTCGCAGTTTGGTCAATGACTGTGATGTCACAAACTCGGATGAGCAGGAAAGGAGTTCCGGTGTTTTGAGTAAGATGGGTATTGATGTCAGTATCACCTGAGACCGGTGTTCTGTGAGAAAGGCTTTGCATCCTGGTTAGGGATTCTTGATCACTTTTCAGCGTTAGTGCAGCCGGTGGTTTGAATGTGCGAACCCGTTAATTATTTCGGAAGATGGTGGGAGCTTGTCCCACAGGAAGATTGTATAAGTGTGACATGTAGTCACTTGATTGATTAAAGATGTAAACCAAGTATGAAGTTTGTGATGGTGTCGTTAAATTAAAGATTCATGCCTGGAGGGCACTTGGCATATTGGGTTGTGAACTGGGGAGGATTACCCCGATTGTGATGGTTGTTCTTGTGTGTTATGAGAAAAATGGGAGTTATTATGGACCTTTGAAAGGTTATCAGACTAGTTCAGTGTGATCAGAATCGGCTTGAAGTCGATGGATAGATTTAATGTGAATAATGGCTCTATATCAGGCCAAATGTGTGCATTTTAGTAACGCGGTCCTCATGGAGGAGTAGTTAGGTTGATGTTTCATTGTCAGATATTTCGCGTAGTGATACATTGCGCCGTGTGAGTTGTGAGACGACTTGAGAAATTGCTATGTGTTGAGAATCTGTGTAGGAATGACGTTATATGAGCATCTTGGCTCTTGAAATTCAGATTGTACATCGCACCTCAGTTGTGCTTGAGTTTTGTAGCTTACAACGCTATATGTCCCTCAGAGATATTATTATGCACTTAGCATGCTTACGACCGATACTCGGTATTTTTTGTAATGAGCAAATTTGGCTCGATGTGCATCTCCTTATGTGAGATCTATGTGTGGATTGGGTGGCACGCCGCCATGGGTATGTTATCTGGATCGGGTTGCACGCCGCAACAGTGTGATGTTGAGTATAGTTTTCTATATGCTATTTTGTATTCCTTGCTTCCTGTTTTCTAAGGAAAGTCTGTATTAGTGTGTGAGATTGGTAATTCCTTCCAGAGTTTGTTTTCCTTTTGTACTGCGTTCGAATTGGTAGCTTATTGGCATATTGAGGCATCATATGTGACTTTAGATTATGTCTGGGGTGGCTTATTGCCTGAGCAGTTCGTACCGGGTGAGACGAGATCGTTGAATTTGACATTAGTGCAATCTGAGTATATGAAGTAAATTAAGGAGCTAAGACCACGATTTTGCTCAAAATGAGGTGATAGTTCTTGCCAGGAGTATAGAACCAACGAATCGTTGTCTCGACAGTGGTCATGAATTTATGCATACCTCATCCGTCATGTCAATATTGTAAGAGTTAGAACAATACCTATGTACATCATGCAGAACATGAGATGTGTAGCGATTTTCTTCTAGGTGATTAACAAAAAAAGGCTTCAGATGATTAGGGCGAATGATCTTCGGATGATTGGGGAAATAGTATTGCTAATTGAAAGTGACTTGACGAGAGTATATGTCTCATAAAAAGGTAATGTTATTAAACTGATGATATTTCGGTAGTATTGCGGCATGTTCTTGTTGAGTCCGCTGATGGTACTGATGAGCTTGAGGTACAGCTCTTTCGTTTGAGTCATTTTTCATGACTTGAGTATGTTCAGGCCGTTTCTTATTGGTGCGCGTATTATGAAAGTTGTGGCTTAGGCCTGTATTGAGGTGTCATATCACCAGAGTGGTGTGTTGGATTCGAGGTGATCATTGGGGTCATTGATGAATACGAACGGATTTGATTTCAGCATGTTTGATGGGTAAATATCGAGGTTCGGTTTTAAAAAAAATGTTACTATAATTGCTAGAGGAGAAATGGCCTCATGAATGGTTGATCTGAGCAATGGTTATGATTTATTGCATGTTTCAATTATCATTGGCAGTATATGAGAGTGTTGGAATGAGACATTGGCTAATAAGAGATTTCTATGGGTATTTGGTTGTTGTGGGCAGCTGCTATGAATGGAAGTTATTGCTGCATTTGTTTGAGTTATTGGTATATCATACAATTGCACCTAAGGTTGCAGGCATGGTCTATTACAGCTGGTTCAAACTTATTCTGAATGTAGGTGTGAGGTTCTGATCTTGTGTATGATTCCGAAAAGGTGAAATGTGGCTCTATGATTTATGGGCTAGACTAGATTGTGTGATCTTGGTTACAACGCGTTATCGGACCCATGTGAGATAGGGTGACGTGGGATCATCTCCGGGTTTATGCTTGATAAGGTCATTCAGCTTTTGGTTGGCTTCTAGGACAACTCTGGGTACGCTCGAGGACGAGCGTTTGTTTTAGTTGGGGAGAATGTAACGACCCGAACCGTCGCTTCCTGTATTTTCATCCCGTATTCCCCGTTAAATGCTTATTCATGTTTCAATATGTGTACTTGGTGAATTTGAGTCAATTCGGATCGAGTTTGGTATGAAATGGGACAATTAGTCTCTTTAAGGAAGAATTAGTTTGGAAAAGTCAACCAGACATTGACTTGTGAGTTAGAGGGCTCGGAATTGAATTCCGATGATTCGGTTAGTTTCGGGGGATGATTTAAGGCTTAGGAGCTCAATCGAAATTTATTTTGGAGGTCCGGTGAAGAAATTAGCTCATTTTGGCGAAGTTAGTATTTTGGCGATTTCCGGTTGATAGGTGAAATTTTGATCCGATGGTCGGAATGGAATTCCGAGAATTTCTATAGCTTCGTTATGCCATTTTGGATATGTGTGCAAAATTTCAAGTCATTCGGACATATTTTTGGTCGAGTTTTGATCGAAAGCGCGTTTTGGAAGTTTTAAAGGAACTTAGACTTGAATTCGGTGTAATTCGATAATTTTGGTATTAGTCGAGGTGATTTGATAATTGGAACAAGTTTGAATAATATTATAAGATGTATTGGTATTTTTGGTTGAGGTCCCGAGGACCTCGGGATGATTTCGGATGGCTAACGGGAACTTTTCAAGTTGGAAATTTCATAATAGACGAAAGTTGTAAATAAGTGCGCACAAGGCCTCACTTTGAACGATAATATCTCTCGTTATATAAGGAGTTGTGTGAGATACAACCTATCAAATTAAAGCCCTTTGAGTCTAGTTTCCAATGCAACAAACGGTTCGTCATTTGGAAGTGTATACAGGAAGTTATGATCATTTCACTGGTCAGGTCTCAGAGCGCGCGAAGTATCGCGCGAAGTCGCGCATTTCGCGCGTCTGAGGCAGAATGCTCAGCAAAACGCGCGAACAAACACGCGAACAACGCGCGAACTATGCGACTGAAGGTTTTTAAGTACCCCAAGACCGGCCTAGAGAGTTCCCAACTCATTTTTGGGGTTAAGGCTTGCTCTCTCAAGGGGGTTTCGTCCCAAACTTCATCCCTATGATCCTAAGGTAAGATTTTTGGAGTATTTTGAGTTGATTACTACTCCCAAACACTTATATTAACATGGATTGATCTTAAAAATCCTTAGATTTTCAAGAAATTCCTTCAAGAACTCAAAGAAGGGTTTTGCAAGATTTCTTCCAAAAGGTAAATCCTACACCTTAGACTCACATATATGGATATATTATGGAAATATGAGTATGAGTCAAGTATTACAACTTAGTGTATGGTGGTTGGAAGCCATAAATTCCCTATTTAAATACATGAACATGGTAGGGATTTAGAGGTGTTTATTTGATGGAATTTTTGTTGGTTTGGGTGTGAATGGTTGATCACACATGTGATGTTAGGAGTATAAATTGTTAAAGAATAATAGTGTGATGAATTATTGGTTAATGGTGATAGTTGGAGGAACCAATGCTATAGTTAAGAGGTGTAAATATTTATACCTACAAGATGTTTGATAATATGCCTAAATGGCATAATTTATGGGATCTAGTACTAATATTGGCCATATTGAGTGTTATATTGTAGATTGAAGTTACATAACTGTATGAGATCATTATAGTATCATTAAGGGGCGAATTTCAGATATGTATGGTTAAAACCCCGTCTTTTAGAAATTGAACTTCAACGAGGTTTGTGTGATTTTTGGCAGATTCGTCACACGAGGAGGCCAATTAGAGAGGCAATGGCATAGCGAGCTAGAGGTGAGTAATTGATGCAACTGTTGTTCTGAGGGTTTGAAACCCCGGACTTTCACATAGTAATGCTATATTGAGGCGTGACACGCATCCCATGGCAGGTGCGGGGTCGTATATGATTGGGGATTGTGACTTGGTCAATCCCGAGTGATAATTATAGTATATTGGCGACTGATTCGCACATTGTATTGATACTTATAATATGTTGGCGACTGATACACACATGTATTGATGATATTTGGGCTTAATGCCATGTTTGGGGGCCTTGTGCCGACTTGTAGAATCCTTCGGGGATTAATATCATTTAATTTCAGTCCAAGGTTTTAATTACTGTTTTGCAAACTTAGCCGTAATTCTAAGTGTTGAAAACTCAAATGACATTTTAAATGTATTTCGGGCTGGAAACTTCTATTTTGTAAATGCCCAAGGGGCTTATTATATTATTTTCTGGACTGATTATAAAGTGACTTGAAACAGTGGTAACAATGACACTGTATGATATACTTGAAACAGTGGTAACAATGGCACTGTATGATGTAAATTGGTCAGGTAACAATGACTGACCAAGATATTGCGCTTGGGCTGTAGGAGCCCCTCCGGAGTCCAATGACACTATATGATATACTTGAAACAGTGGTAACAATGGCATTGTATGATGTAAATTGGTCAGGTAACAATGGGCTGACCGGTCAGGTAACAATGGCTGACCGGTCAGGTAACAATGACTGACCAAGATATTGCGTTTGGGCTGTAGGAGCCCCTCCGGAGTCTGTACACACCCCCAGTGAGCGCCGTCGACGATAAATAAATAGGGATGGCTCGGGCTGCACGCCGCAGTGGGTACGGGAATGTACCATCATATGCATTGCATTGTATTCATGTATTTGTATCTATACTGTTGTTTAGCTGCTCAGTTCCATATGTTGCTGCATATTTGGATTTTAGCTTACTTTGTGTATTTACTAGGTTTTCTTATCTTCGGACTGTAGTTGCTTTTATTACTCACTGGGTCGGAGTACTCATATTACTCCCTGCACCATGTGTGCAGATACAGGCAGAGTTGAGTTCGCTCATGAGCGCTGATTCTTTCCAGGCCAGGCGATGACTAGGAGTAACGAGGTAGCTGTTGACGTCCGCAGCCCCGTTTTCTCCCTTATCTTTGTTATTTATGATAATTCCAGACTTTGTAAATATTAGTAAACTCTGTAGTAGCTCATGACTTGTGACACCCCGATTTCGGGATGAGTTGGGATGGTTTTCCTTGTTCTATCACGTTTATTTCGCATTTAAGATTATATTGCCCACGATTTAGACTTATTCCTGCTAAGTAATTCTAAAGAGATGTACTGCTTTGTTGATTGGCTGGCCTTGTCCTCACGAGAGGTGATAACATACAAAGCAAGAAATATAAAGATACAAATATGGGATAAAATATTAACCATAGAAGAAATATATAGTTATGAATTCACAAATAAAGATATATTATTAGGAATGCCATTTTTAGATAAATTATACCCACATATAATAACAAAAACACATTGGTGGTTTACTACCCCGTGTAAACAAAAATTAGGAGCAAAAAGAGTAAATAATAAAGTAAGAAAAACAACACCCTGGATTAAAGGAAGTGAAAAGATTACCCAAAAATTAGAAAATGTAATACAAAGCAACCATAATATAGAAATAATCATTTTCTCAATAAATAAAATAAAACTACTGCAAGATAAATTAGAATTACTATATAATGATAATCCACTCCAAGGATGGGAAAAACATAAAACAAAAATAAAGATTGAACTAATAGATGAAAATAGCATAGTAACACAAAAACCTTTAAAATACAACTTTAATGATTTAACAGAATTTAAAATGCATATAAAGGAATTATTAGACAATAAGTACATACAAGAAAGTAATATGGTTTGAAAAGAATTTATTTCAAACGAGTTATTGACAAGATACTGCAAACTATATTACTTTCTTGTATGTACTTATTGTCTAATAATTCCTTTATATGCATTTTAAATTCTGTTAAATCATTAAAGTTGTATTTTAAAGGTTTTTGTGTTACTATGCTATTTTCATCTATTAGTTCAATCTTTATTTTTGTTTTATGTTTTTCCCATCCTTGGAGTGGATTATCATTATATAGTAATTCTAATTTATCTTGCAGTAGTTTTATTTTATTTATTGAGAAAATGATTATTTCTATATTATGGTTGCTTTGTATTACATTTTCTAATTTTTGGGTAATCTTTTCACTTCCTTTAATCCAGGGTGTTGTTTTTCTTACTTTATTATTTACTCTTTTTGCTCCTAATTTTTGTTTACACGGGGTAGTAAACCACCAATGTGTTTTTGTTATTATATGTGGGTATAATTTATCTAAAAATGGCATTCCTAATAATATATCTTTATTTGTGAATTCATAACTATATATTTCTTCTATGGTTAATATTTTATCCCATATTTGTATCTTTATATTTCTTGCTTTGTATGTTATCATACTTCCCTCATTATTGAATCTTGTTACTACTATGGGGTTTTTTAGCTTTTCCCATTTACTTTCTGGTAAACAATTATGTCTACACATGTTAGCTTCTGCTCCTGTATCCATCATAGGTGTATAGTATCTATTATAATATCTTTCTACTATTATCGTGGCAAGTATGTATATCTTTGGCATTATATCAAAGTTCTTTTTATTATTATTTTCTTATTTTCATAACTTATCGTTAATTGTCTATCTTCTAATTTATATGGTTTGACTTTTTCTAACCATTTTATTCCTAGTGTAATGTTTTTATCGCCTTGATATATTTTAAAATTTATTAATATTGGTATTCCTCCAATAATTAATTCTTTTTCAGTTGTTTCTTCGTTTTTTCTTAACGCTTTTGGTAGTTCTGAATTTTGCTGTTCTATTGTCACTATCTCTTGTTCTGGTATTAATTCTCTTATAACATAATTCTCTTCCTGCCCTGTATTTATTAATATTAAATATTTTCTTTGGTCCATTATTCCTGTTATATAATAATGGTGTGGGTTTATGTCACGACCCAAAATCCCAACCCGGTCGTGATGGCGCCTCTCGTGGGGACAAGGCCAGCCAACAACAAAACAATACATCTCTTTATAATTACTTAGCAGGAATAAGTCTAATTCGCAGATAATATAATCACAAGTGCGAAGTAAACATGATAGAATAATGGAAACCATCCCGACTCAGCCCGAAATCGGGGTGTCACAAGCCACGAGCATCTAAAGATCTAAATACTAATACAAGACCAGCAATATACATAATGGAATTTAGAATCAATGAAGAAATACGGTGCCGTGAACGCTGACGGTCACCTTGCTCAGCTACAATAGTATACCTTCAGTCCGCTAATAACCCGCTACCGGGTGAACAGTACCTGCAACTGCACGCGAGGTGCAGGGAGTAAAGTGAGTACTTCCAACTCAGTGGTAATAAGAGTAAATAATAACTGAGCGATAAGAAATCACGTAAGAACACTTCATCATGCTATCTAAGACGGTACAACCCTTTTTGAAAACAGTAATTCCATGAAAATCCTTTATAAAATATCTGACTCAGTTTTAAACCTCTTTTGAAAATAATCTTTTTAACAGTTGCAAAATAATTCCAGCCATCAGTGTCACTATGCACAGAAACCCGCCCCTCGGGCAATATCTTCGTTCCTGGTCAGCCACTCGGGCCCCAACACTCAAGGATCAGATAGCACCAGCAAAAGCAGATAAATATCTCCAGAAATATCACAACAACAAATAATGAACAAATGCATGAATGCAATGCAATGCATATGATGGTACATTCCAGTACCCACTGCGGCGTGCAGCCCGAGCCATCCATATTTATTTATCGTCGACGGCGCTCACTGGGGGTGTGTACAGACTCTGGAGGGGCTCATACAGCCCAAGCGCAATATACTGGTCAGTCAATGTTACTTGACCGGTCAGCCAATGTTACCTGACCAATTTATATCCTATAGTGTCATTGTTACCACTGTTTCAAGTATATATTTCAGTGTCATGTACAGACTCCGGAGGGGCTCCTACAGCCCAAGCGCAATATACTGGTCAGTCAATGTTACCTGACTAGTCAGCCAATGTTACTTGACCAATTTATATCCTACAGTGCCATTGTTACCACTGTTCCAAGTATAACATACAGTGTCATTGTTACCACTGTTTCAGGTATATATATTACAGTGTCATTGTTACCACTGTTTCAAGTCACTTTATTATCAGTACAGAAAATAATATAGTAAGCCCCTTGGGCATTTACAGAATCGAAATTTCCATCCCGAAATGCATTTAAAATGTCATTTAAGTTTTCAAAACTTAGAAATACGGCTGGGTTTGCAAAACAACATTTAAAACCTTGGACTGAAGTTATATGATATGCAAATCATGCTAAGCAGTAATATCAATCCTCGAAGGATTTTAAAAGTCGGCACAAGGCCCCAAACATGGCAATCAACCCAAATTATGATGATAACAAGAAATTTCAGTCAAATACGCAGTAAAATCAACAACCAGGACGGACCAAGTCACAATCCCCAATGGTACTCTACCCCACGCTCATATCCGGCGTGCAAGTCACCTCAATACAACACTATGATGTGCAAATCCGGAGTTTCAAACCCTCAGGATATCATTTACAAGTATTACTCACCTCTAGCCGGCCAAAATACTACTCCGCGATGCCCTTTCCTTTCGTATAGACCTCCTCGCGCATCGAATCTGGCCAAAACCACAACGAATACATTACAATAGGCTAAGGGAATATAACCCAATCGAAAAGACTCGAAAAATGTCGAAAATTCCGAAATTAGCAAAACACGAGCCCCGGGCCCACATCTTGAAATCTAGAAATTTTTACATCAATAAGATCCTTAGCTCGCCACGAGTCTATCCATACCAAATTCATAAAAATCGGAGTTCATTTGACCCCTCAAATCACCATTTCTATCCAAGAGGGTTTTCTACCCTTTTCAACAAAATTCTCAGATTAAACGTCAAAACTCGTAATAGATTCAAGTTATACAACCAAAATTGAGTTACAAACACTTACCCCATTTTATATCGTGAAAATCGCTTCGAAAATCGCTTCCATCCGAGCTCCATAGCTCCAAAAATGAGAAAAATAGCGGACTGCTCGAAATATACATTGTTTGTGATTTTCGCATCCGTGGTACTGTTCACCGCAGGTGCGGTACTGTTCATCGCAGAAGATGAAAATCACTGTTCATCCGCTTTGCGGGCACTGTTCATCGCAGAAGCTGAAAATCACTGTTCATCCGCTTTTGCGGGCACTGTTCATCGAAGAAGCGGAAATACCAGCTTTTGCCCATCAAAATTGCAGCAATTGTTTATTTCACTAAAGATGTTATAACTCCCTCATACGAACTGGGAATTAAACGATTCTTATTCCTATGAGTCACAAATAATAATACAAACCTATTCATTAAATTGAAACTTAATTCGGAGCTCGTTTGCCTAGTTCAATACCCATTTCTCTCGTTAAACAATTAACTCACATTTCGCGTCAAAAACCCAATCGCGACTTGATGAAATTAAACCAAAATTTTCAGATCAGTCCTATAATTCATGATTTAAATTTTGGAAGTCTCGAAATTAAATTTGGATCTCTAGAACTAAAAATGAGCCTTTAGATCATTACATTTATTCTCAAAACGGCAAAAATCTTCCAAAATGACCCGTTGGGCATCCGAAAGACACCCGAGGCCCCCGGAACCCCGACCAATAACACCAACCAGTCCCAAAATACATTACGGACTTGCTCGAGGCCTCAAATCACATCAAACAATGCTAAAATCATGAATCAACCTCCAATCCAAGCTTTATGAACTTTAGAACTTCCAACTTCTATTTCCGATGCCGAAACCTATCAACTCACGTCCGATTGACTTCAAATTTTGCACACAAGTCCAAAATGACATAACAAAGCTACAGCAATCCTCGGAATTCCATTCCGACTCCCGGATCAAAATTTCACCTATCAACCGGAAATCGCCAAAATACTAACTTCGCCAAAATAGGCTAACTTCTTCACCGGACCTCCAAAATTACTTTCTATTGCGCTCCTAAGCCTTAAATCATCACCCAGAGCTAACCGAATCATTGGAATTCGATTTCGAGCCCTCTAACTCATAAGTCAATATTCGGTTGATTTTTCCAACTTAAGCCTTTTTAAAAGAGACTAAGTGTCTCATTTCTTATCAAAATCACTCCAAATCAATTCTAAAGCACCCCATACCGGTAATGAAACATAAGAAAGCAGAAAATGGGAAGAACGGGGTAGTAACTCATGAGACGACGGGTCGGGTCGTCACATTCTCCCCAACTTAAACAAATGTTCGTCCTCGAACGTGCCCAGAGTTGTTCCAAAAGCCCATAAATCATAGAACTACCTTTTTACTTCTGAAACCATCGATATGATCAAAACCTCACACCTATACTTTGAATAGTTCCAAACCAGTTGTGATAAACCATACCTATACCCTCGGATGATATCATAGGTTCTACAGCGTAATCCAGGCACTCGAAACGATAACTTGTATTCACAGTAGTTGCCCACAATTAGCTAAAGTCTTATTCCAACACTTTTATATACTGCCAACGATAACTGAGACTCGCAGCAAACCATAACCATCTCTCAGATCAACCACTTATGAAGCCACTCCCCTTTTGACTAATACCACAACAGATTTCCGAGCCGAACCTCAATATTATCCTTCTAACAAGCCGAAATCAAATTTGTTCGTATTCGTCAATGATCCTAACGATCACCTCGAATCCAATACACCACTATGGTGATATGACACCTCAATACAGGCCTAAGCCTCAACTTGCGTTATACGCGCACAAATAAGAAACGGTCCGAACATACTCAAAGCAAGAAAATGATTCAACTGAGAGAGTTGTACCTCAAATTCACTAGTACTGCCACAACACAAGGCTGAGACCCTATCTCACATCATAGAAATAGGATACCCAAATTTGACCCGCAAGGTTATGTTTCCACACTTCTTTGTTGCACGCGCGATCCCATCCAAATACTTATTCCACGTGAAACACCTCTGCACTGACATCCACCACGAAGGCCCAATTAAGAAGCAATCTTTCCCAGCTGTCCGCTGGTTCCTTGAAATATAAATCATTCTGCTAAAACATATTCTAACGCACACCATTTAACCCGTGACATTTCCGGTGTAGCCCCTAATGCAATAGTTCAAAATTACCCAACACTAAAACAACCAGTCTGAATTTCAACATCAGATCCAAAATATAACACACTAGTGAATAAAGATCCACCACCACCACATAGCCTGTACATCAGAACTCCATATAGCACACAAATCATCATACCTGATCCCAGTTTCCACCGTGCAATACGCGCACATATTTGATACTCCTTCATTCCATGACAGATACTAGATACTTACATGTTCTTCCGAGCAAACCTGAATACCACCAGTGGACCCAACAAGAACATGCCGCAATACTACTGAAATATAATCAGTTTAATCATATTACCTTTTTCTGAGACATATACTCTCATCAAATCACTTCCACTTAGCAATATCATTTTCCCAAATCATCCGAAGATCATTTATCTAATCACTTAGGAGGAATCACTACACATCCTATGCTCTGCATGACATACATAGGTCTTGTTTAAATTCTTACAATACTGACACGACGGATGAGACCTGTACACATTCATAACTACTATCGAAACAACAATTCATTAGTTATATACTCTTGGCAAGAACTATCACCTCATTTTGAGCCAAACAATGGTCTTAGCTCTTTAATTTACTTCACATACTCAGATTGCACTGATCTCAAATTCAATGATCTCGCCCCGCCCAGCATGAACTGCTCGGGCAATAAGCCACTCAAGACATAATTAAAAGTCGCATATGATGCCCCAATATGCCAATAGGCTACCAGTTCGAACGCAATACAAAAGAAAACGAACTTTGGAAGGAATTACCAAATCCTACGCACTAATACAAACTTTCCTTGGAAAACAGGAAACAAGGCATACAAAGATAGCATATGAGAAAACTATACCTGATTTCACACTGTTGCGGCGTGCAACCTGATCCGGATAACATACCCATGGCGGCGTGCCACCCGATCCACATATAGATCTCACATAAGGAGATGCACATCGAGCTAAGTTTGCTCATTACAATAAGATACTGAGTATCAGTCGTAAGCATGCTAAGTGCATAATAATATCTCTGAGGGATTTATAGCGTTATAAGTTACAAAACTCAAGCACAACTGAGGTGCGATGTACAAATCTGAATTTTCAAGAGCCAAGATGCTCATATAGCGCCATTCCTACACAGATTCTCAACACATAGCAATTTCTCAAATCGACTTACAACTCACACGGCGCAATGCATCACTACGCGAAATATCTGACAATGAAACATCAACCTAACTACTCCTCCATGAGGATTGTGTCACTAAAATGCACACATCTTGCCTGATATAGAGCCATTATTCACATTAAATCTATTTATCGACTTCAAGCCGATTCTGATCACACTGGACTAGTCTGATAAACTTTCAAAGTTCCATAATAACTTCTAGTTTCTTCTAAAAACACAAGAACAACAATCACAATCGGAGTAATCCTTCCCAGCTCACAACCCAATATGCCAAGTGCCCTCCAGGCATGAATCTTTAAATTAACGACACTATCACAAACTTCCTACTTGGTTTACATCTTTATTCAATCAAGTGATCACATGCCACACTTATAAAATCTTCCAGTGGGTCATACTCCCACACCCTACCACAAAATATCTGGAGCGTACCTCCAAAACACCGATCGCACTAACGTTGTAGAGCGATAGAGAATCATTAACCAGGACGTAAAACCCTTTTTACAAGACACCGATCTTAGGTGACGCTGAAGACAATGCCAACTTACCGTAAAACATCGAAACTTATCTCCTACTCATCCGAGCTCATCACATCTTGTCAAAAAAAAAAAAAAATTCCTTCACTCGTGCCATTCTCGGCGAAATTTCCACAACCAGAACTGACTCATCAGCATGCATCAAATCGGAACTAACATAGTACATAACCGTAAAATCTGCTAACCAATAGCAAGCTCCCCAACTTGGCTCGAAGCCATAGATCACAATACTTATACTCTATCGCTGTCGTAATACCATAGTGAGATTAAACTCACTCCTTCATAAGCTCGTGGAAATACAAATCATTTGGAATTTTAACTTTTCTGCAATTCTTGCATTTACTCACACAACAGTTAAGGCCACTCTTTAGGCGACAAAATTTTTACTAAGTCCCAAATTTTTTCAAAAATTTCGGCAGAGTCTCCTTTGTAATTGGGCATATCCACCTGCCAGAGAATCACCAAAACAATCCTAACAACACGTCCACAACTTGACAAAGCATCACAATGTATATCAACAACATTAATCTCAATACTACATGTATTATATTATCAAAATTGATACATGGACATGCACTGCACCTACTCGAATCATAAGACATATAAAAATACATTTCAATCCTCCATTATTGGGCTATTCAATTGAGTAAGAACATATTCTTTATTTAATGTTTTCGACCTTCAAGGTGGTCTCCTCGACTCAACGATTTCGTCATAATACATTTACAGAAGCGATCTCAGCTCCCAGACTCATCTCACATCATATAAAAATATCTCACAGTACTAACATACCCTCACGTAGCTATCCAGCCATGATTCCCACTAGTAGGGACAATACTAAACATAAAGGTTCAAAACACTTGCTCGCACAATCAGCACCTCGGTGCTCAAGCCATTGGCAAAGATTCGGCCTCAATCCCTCCAGACTGGCCTAACGTCAAACTCATAGAGATTACACCTCGCCCCTCAATCGGGGAATCAAAAGCCATTGAGGCACATCTGATACTGAGTGTCCGTTCGTGCATACGATCACGCGGAAAGAATTTCAAGAGTTTCCTTTTAAGCTGAATCAAGGACGCACGATAAGAATTCAAGAATGTGAAGTTTTCCTAAAGGTTCTGCAGCCTCTCGAGGATAAATACAGACGTCTCCATACCGATCTGCGAGACTCTACTAAACCTGCTCATGACTCGTGAGACCTAGTAACCTAGGCTCTGATACCAACTTGTCACGACCCAAAATCCCAACCCGGTCGTGATGGCGCCTCTCGTGGGGACAAGGCCAGCCAACAACAAAACAATACATCTCTTTATAATTACTTAGCAAGAATAAGTCTAATTCGCAGATAATATAATCACAAGTGCGAAGTAAACATGATAGAATAATGGAAACCATCCCGACTCAGCCCGAAATCGGGGTGTCACAAGCCACGAGCATCTAAAGATCTAAATACTAATACAAGACCAGCAATATACAGAATGGAATTTAGAATCAATGAAGAAATACGGTGCCGTGAACGCTGACGGTCACCTTGCTCAGCTACAATAGTATACCTTCAGTCCGCTAATAACCCGCTACCGGGTGAAAAGTACATGCAACTGCACGCGAGGTGCAGGGAGTAAAGTGAGTACTTCCAACTCAGTGGTAATAAAAGTAAATAATAACTGAGCGATAAGAAATCACGTAAAGACACTTCATCATGCTATCTAAGACGGTACAAGCCTTTTTGAAAACAGTAATTCCATGAAAATCCTTTATAAAATATCTGACTAAGTTTTAAACCTCTTTTGAAAATAATCTTTTTAACAGTTGCAAAATAATTCCAGCCATCAGTGTCACTATGCATAGAAACCCGCCCCTCGGGCAATATCTTCGTTCCTGGTCAGCCACTCGGGCCCCAACACTCAAGGATCAGATAGCACCAGCAAAAGCAGATAAATATCTCCAGAAATATCACAACAACAAATAATGAACAAATGCATGAATGCAATGCAATGCATATGATGGTACATTCCAGTACCCACTGCGGCGTGCAGCCCGAGCCATCCATATTTATTTATCGTCGACGGCGCTCACTGGGGGTGTGTACAGACTCCGGAGGGGCTCATACAGTCCAAGCGCAATATACTGGTCAGTCAATGTTACCTGACCGGTCAGCCAATGTTACCTGACCGATTTATATCCTACAGTGTCATTGTTACCACTGTTTCAAGTATATATTTCAGTGTCATGTACAGACTCCGGAGGGGCTCCTACAGCCCAAGCGCAATATACTGGTCAGTCAATGTTACCTGACTAGTCAGCCAATGTTACCTGACCAATTTATATCCTACAGTGCCATTGTTACCACTGTTCCAAGTATAACATACAGTGTCATTGTTACCACTGTTTCAGGTATATATATTACAGTGTCATTGTTACTAATGTTTCAAGTCACTTTATTATCAGTCCAGAAAATAATATAGTAAGCCCCTTGGGCATTTACAAAATCGAAATTTCCAGCCCGAAATGCATTTAAAATGTCATTTAAGTTTTCAAAACTTAGAAATACGGCTGGGTTTGCAAAACAGCATTTAAAACCTTGGACTGAAGTTAGATGATATGCAAATCATGCTAAGCAGTAATATCAATCCTCGAAGGATTTTAAAAGTCGGCACAAGGCCCCAAACATGGCAATCAACCCAAATTATGATGATAACAAGAAATTTCAGTCAAATACGCAGTAAAATCAACAACCGGGACGAACCAAGTCACAATCCCCAATGGTACTCTACCCCACGCTCATATCCGGCGTGCAAGTCACCTCAATACAACACTATGATGTGCAAATCCGAAGTTTCAAACCCTCAGGATATCATTTACAAGTATTACTCACCTCTAGCCGGCCAAAATACTACTCCGCGATGCCCTTTCCTTTCGTATAGACCTCCTCGCGCATCGAATCTGGCCAAAACCACAATGAATACATTACAATAGGCTAAGGGAATATAACCCAATCGAAAAGACTCGAAAAATGTCAAAAATCCCGAAATTAGCAAAACCCGAGCCCCGGGCCCACATCTTGAAATCTAGAAATTTTTACATCAATACGATCCTTAGCTCGCCACGAGTCTATCCATACCAAATTCATAAAAATCGGAGTTCATTTGACCCCTCAAATCACCATTTCTATCCAAGAGGGTTTTCTACCCTTTTCAACAAAATTCTCAGATTAAACGTCAAAACTCGTAATAGATTCAAGTTATACAACCAAAATTGAGTTACGAACACTTACCCCATTTCATATCGTGAAAATCGCTTCGAAAATCGCTTCCATCCGAGCTCCATAGCTCCAAAAATGAGAAAAATAGCGGACTGCTCGAAATATACATTGTCTGTGATTTTCGCATCTGCGGTACTGTTCATCGCAGAAGCTGAAAATCACTGTTCATCCGCTTTGCGGGCACTGTTCATCGAAGAAGCAGAAATACCAGCTTTTGCCCAGCAAAATTGCAGCAATTGTTTATTTCACTAAAAATGTTATAACTCCCTTATACGAACTCGGAATTAAACGATTCTTGTTCCTATGAGTCACAAATAATAATACAAACCTATTCATTAAATCGAAACTTAATTCGGAGCTCGTTGCCTAGTTCAATACCCATTTCGCTCGTTAAACAATTAACTCACATTTCGCGTCAAAAACTCAATCGCGACTTGATGAAATTAAACCAAAATTTCCAGATCAGTCCTATAATTCATGATTTAAATTTTGGAAGTCTCGAAATCAAATTTGGATCTCTAGAACTAAAAATGAGCCTTTAGATCATTACATTTATTCTCAAAACGGCAAAAATCTTCCAAAATGACCCGTTGGGCATCCGAAACACACCCGAGGCCCCCGGAACCCCGACCAATAACACTAACCAGTCCCAAAATACATTACGGACTTGCTCGAGACCTCAAATCACATCAAACAGCGCTAAAATCATGAATCAACCTCCAATCCAAGCTTTATGAACTTTAGAACTTCCAACTTCTATTTCCGATGCCGAAACCTATCAACTCACGTCCGATTGACTTCAAATTTTGCACACAAGTCCAAAATGACATAACAAAGCTACAACAACCCTCGGAATTCCATTCCGACTCCCGGATCAAAATTTCACCTATCAACCGGAAATCGCCAAAATACTAACTTCGCCAAAATAGGCTAACTTCTTCACCGGACCTCCAAAATTACTTTCTATTGCGCTCCTAAGCCTTAAATCATCACCCGGAGCTAACCGAATCATCGGAATTCGATTTCGAGCCCTCTAACTCATAAGTCAATATTCGGTTGATTTTTCCAACTTAAGCCTTCTTAAAAGAGACTAAGTGTCTCATTTCTTATCAAAATCACTCTAACATAATTCTCTTCCTGTCCTGTATTTATTAGTATTAAATATTTTCTTTGGTCCATTATTCCTGTTATATAATAATGGTGTGGGTTTATTTCTTCTATTTTTTGTTCTATTAATTTTTGTGGAGTGGTATAATTTATTCTTCTTGATGTACTTCTTGATGTACTTATTCTTGATGACGTTTCTGGCATTTCATTATTTATTCGTTTTGATGTGCTTAATCTTTCTTTTACTATTTCTAAATCTTCATCCATGTCCATTTCCGTATAACTGTAATCATTGTTGTCTATAACTGATACTATTCTTTCGAATGGATTTTCTATTTTTATTTTATTTATTTTATTTTTAGCTGTTATCTTATGTTTTGTTGTTAAGACATATAGATTTTTACATCTTGCTGTGAATATTTTACTTCCTGGTGCTAATTCTATTCCAGACATTTTCCAGTATAGCACTAATGATTTATCTATATTTTTATCATCTATTGCTACTGAATAGTTGGCACTTACTATAAATTTAAATTTTTGGTATATTAAGTTACCTCTTACGACACTTATTATACTCTTTTCTATAGGTTGTACAATTCTATCATCTGCCAAGTATATTTCTATAGGGGTATCTATTCCTTCCCTAAAACATGCTTTTATTAGGATCTCCGTTCCTCCTAAGTGTACATATTTTATTGGAATTTTTTGCTTTTATATCTTGTATTTCTTTATTTAGTAGTTTTTTATTTAAAATTGGTATTTGTGCTTTACCTTTGATGTATTTACAATCTATTATATGTTCTCTTTGGCTTACTACATAGTATTCTTCTTTCTGTCTTTTAAACCAATTCTTTATTGTTGGTACTTCTAATATTTTGTCTATGCTTAGATCCAATTCTTTTCCTTTTATTTGTTCAAATATATTAGCGTCAAATATTATTTTTTGTTCTGAAGATTGTTCATCTTGGTGTTCTTCTTGTTGTATAATTTGTATATCTTTTTCAGTCATTACTTTTTTCGTCTGATTCCTCTATATTATTGTCTATTTCTTTTTCATTTTCGGGGAACTCATTTTCTGATATCTCATATATGCTGTCTTCACTGCTTAATTCATAATCTACATGTTCTATTTGTGTATATTTATCATTATCTATCATTATTTCGGTAATTTGTTTTTTCTTTGGGTTTTTTGGTAATCTACAATCTTTGGCTAAGTGTCCTAGCTTTCCACAATTATAGCAAGTACATTCTGTTAGTTTTTTCTTTTTCCTATATGGGTTTTTATGTTTATAATTTTTTACATAATATCTTCCTCTTGGTTTCCTATATTTATATTTTGAATATTTTGATTTAAATTTCTTTCTCTTCCCTTCTTTTTTGTAATATTTATCTGTGCAGCCAAATTGGGGTGCTATTCTACTTTTGCAGCATGCCAAATTTTTTACTAATATTTTATCCATTTTGATATTTTCTTTATACTTTTCGCATAATTCTATAAACCAGTTTTGTAGAAATTTTATTCGAGCTCCTAGAGTATCTGCTAGTTCTGCTTCATTCCAATTTTTTATTATTTTTGAGCTAAACGGTTCTGGTAATTTTGTAAAATATAATTTTCTTATTTCCTTACTTTCATCTGGACTATATGTTCCTTTATAATAATAGTCTCTAAATGCACAAGTATATTCGTCTATATAACACATATTACATATTGCTAATTTTGTCATCAAATTTCTATTTGTAGTTTTTTCTTTATTTTGTTCTTCTACTTCTGTTGTCATACTACTAAACTCATTTCTTATTGCTATTTCATATTTATTCAATATATCTGTCACTGTTGTTGCTGTTGTTCCATCAAGTTTTTTATTATTTCTTAATGTATCTAGGCTTTCACTTGATAAATTTTGTAACCATAGTTTTACCGTTCCTATAAGTGTTCTTTCTATATATCCTGGTGTTTCAGCTATTGCAATTTTATTATCTATTAGTTGTTTGGAGATGTACCCTATCCATAATTGGATTGTTTTATTTATATCTGCTACACAATCTAGATCTAAAAAATTACATTGTTCAGTTATCTGTCTTGGTGTCCATTTCCTATTTAGCCTTTTATCCCATAATGTTTTATTTCTATCATATGAATCTTAACTTACTCTGTAATAGGTTGGGTTTAGTTGTCTTGGATTTTTTACTCCTGATGTGCTTGGTTTATCTTCGATCATATCTCCTGTATTTATTTCTGGATTTGTTTTCATCTTTTCCGTTTTTTCTATTAGTTCTGTGTATGTTTCACTTGTTTCTGAATAGTCTTCTCCTAGATTTGTGTCGTTATCACTTTGGTCATTTATTTCGTTCATGCTTATTTTTGGTGGATTATCCTGTATTTCTTCTAACTGTAATTTGAACTTTTCTATCTCATTTGTCAGTTTTAGCTCTTGTTCTTCTTCTTTACGTTTTTCTTTTTCTTTTAGTTTATTAGCGTATAGCTGTTTTAGCATTTCTAATTCTTTTTCTAATTCTGTTATCTTAGTGTTTTTTACTTCTTCTATCTGTTGTATTTTTTCTTTAGCTTGCTGTTGTATTTCTTTTATTTCTCTTTTTCTGTCTATTTCTTCGTTTTCTTTTGTTATTCTAACCATTGCGGTTAAACTATCTTCTAGTTTTACAGTTTCTTTTTCTAACATTAAGTTCAGGTTATTTCCTATTTTCTTGTATCTTCTTCCTAAGTTGGAAAATATTATTGTTATTTTTAATCCTTCTGGATTTTCATATGTTTTCGCTTCTAGTGCGAACTCTTCTTTATTCATCTTTTCTTTTTAAGATAGCAAATATATTTATATTCTGTTTTAGATATTATATCGATTAATCCAGATAGCCTAGCTTTGTTTGTTTTTGTAATACTTAGGTATTCATATTCTAGGTATAGTTTTTTCCAGTTTCTTCCTTATTTTCCTTGATTTTTTAATTATTTTAATCTGTGTATTTTCTGTAATTGTCTCACTGTTTATGAGTATTTTTTGCAGATTTGTACTATTAATGTCAGTGTTCCTTTCCATGGTTTTGTTTCTTAAAGTATATGTTTATTTGTCATAGCTCTGATACCAATTTTTTTTTTGGGGGGGGGGGTCATTTTAATAGGAATAGGATCTTTTAGCATTTTAATAGTGCGATGTATACCTGCTGATACATATATTCATTGTTTTAATATTTGTAAGAATTATTGTTTTTCTGTGTTGATAAGTCTCAAGATTATCTCTATAAAATTCAATTTCTTTCTCTATAGTTAATAAAGCTTTATTACGTAATCTATTATATTTAATTATGTCTTTGCAGGTTTTAATATTGTGTTTAACACAATCTATTTTTCTATTTATGTTATTGGGTTATATAATCTTGTGTTGGATCTGTAGTAGTAGTTGATCTGGGGTTTAGGTTTAGAAATGTCTGAATTTTATATATATTCTCAATATATGTTTGAGTAATATGGTTATATACCTTTTTGTTGTGGTGTAGGCTATTAGCATAGGTTGTAGTTTGTGGGGTTATAACTATTGCTTCTTTTGGCTTTTTTGATGTAAATGGCTTATCAATACGTTGTTTAAATTTACATTGGTATGTAGCTTCTTATTCACCTGTTTGCTTGTGCCTGCAGCTGTAGGTAAACAAACTTTGTCATGGGTTTTTTGGAGTTTCCCAACGTCTCCTTCTAATTCTAGAATTTTTAAGTCTTCCGATCGACTTAGCTCCGCATTTTTATAGTCATGCTGCTGACTTTCTAGCTGTTGTAATCTTTTGCCCATACTATCCATCTGTAATGATAGGGTAGTAAGGATTGCAAATATATCTTTCGATTCTTGATTCTCATCAGTTTGAGTACTTTTGTCTTGATAAGTAATCTGCAATAACATTCTTGTCAGTTCGTATTACTTCAATTGTAAATGTAAAATTTTGTATATTCAATACAAGTCTTCTTATTTCCTTTGTAGTTACTGAATCTTGTACTTTCCGTGTTATCCACCATTTTACTTGTGTATTATCTGTTCTTACAATAAACTTGTTATAAACAATATATGGCTCAAATGCTAACAAACATTTATATAATCCAAATAGTTCTTTCCTATTTATCTCCCATTTAATTTGTGGTTCCGTGTATGATCCTGAATAATATCTACAATGGTGTTCAATATTTTCATTATCATATTTATATTTTAGAACTCCTCCATAGCTGTGATCACTAAAATCAGTTTCTACAATATATGTGAACTTTTTCTTTTCATCTGGGAAGTATAGTTTTGGTAATTTTTTACACATATTTTTTATCTTCTGTATATGTATTTTATCTTTTTCGTCAAAATGATATTCTATATCCTTTTTTAATTTTTTCTGTAATGGTTTTAAGTTTTCTGCTAATTTAGGAATATATTCTCTTACTTGGTTAACCAATCCTAAAAATGATTGTAACTTCTTTTTTGTATCAAGTGTTTCATTTAAGTTAATTATTTTTTGTACTATATGGGTTTGCATTTTTATTCCGTTTTTGTCTATTTGTATACCTAAAAATTCTATTTGATTTTTCATTACTTCTGCTTTCTTTTTACTTAAACTTATTCCTGATATTTCTACAATGTGTATGAATTTTTCTAGTAGTTTTATATGTTCGTTCTCTGTTCTAGAATATAACAGTATATCATCTATATATATTATACAATTTTCTAATTGGTTAAAGTAGTTATCCATAAAATGTTGATATCTACCTGGTGCATTTTTATATCCAAATGGTAATTGTCACGACCCAAAATCCCAACCCGGTCGTGATGGCGCCTCTCGTGAGGACAAGGCCAGCCAATCAACAAAACAGTACATCTCTTTATAATTACTTAGCAGGAATAAGTCTAAATCATGGGCAATATAATCTTAAATGCGAAATAAACGTGATAGAACAAGGAAAACCATCCCAACTCAGCCCGAAATCGGGGTGTCACAAGTCATGAGCTACTACAGAGTTTACTAATATTTTACAAAGTCTGGAATTATCATAAATAACAAAGATAAGGGAGAAAATGGGGCTGCGGACGTCAACAGCTACCTCGTTACTCCTAGTCACCGCCTGGCCTGGAAAGAATCAGCGCTCATGAGCGAACTCAGCTCTGCCTGTATCTGCACATATGGTTCAGGGAGTAATGTGAGTACTCCGACCTAGTGAGTAATAAAAGCAACTACAGTCCGAAGATAAGAAAACCTAGTAAATACACAAAGTAAGCTAAAATCCAAATATGCAGCAACATATGGAACTGAGCAGCTAAGCAACAGTATAGATACAAATACATGAATACAATGCAATGCATATGATGGTACATTCTCGTACCCACTGCGGCGTGCAGCCCGAGTCATCCCTATTTATTTATCGTCGATGACGCTCACTGGGGGTGTGTACAGACTCCGGAGGGGCTCCTACAGCCCAAGCGCAATATCTTGGTCAGTCATTGTTACCTTACCGGTCAGCCATTGTTACCTGACCGGTCAGCCCATTGTTACCTGACCAATTTAAATCATACAGTGCCATTGTTACCACTATTTCAAGTATATCATACAATGTCATTGGACTCCGGAGGGGCTCCTACAGCCCAAGCGCAATATCTTGGTCAGTCATTGTTACCTGACCGGTCAGCCCATTGTTACCTGACCAATTTACATCATACAGTGCCATTGTTACCACTGTTTCAAGTATATCATACAGTGTCATTGTTACCACTGTTTCAAGTATATCATACAGTGTCATTGTTACCACTGTTTCAAGTCACTTTATAATCAGTCCAGAAAATAATATAATAAGCCCCTTGGGCATTTACAAAATAGAAGTTTCCAGCCCGAAATACATTTAAAATGTCATTTGAGTTTTCAACACTTAGAATTACGGCTAAGTTTGCAAAATAGTAATTAAAACCTTGGACTGAAATTAAATGATATTAATCCCCGAAGGATTCTACAAGTCGGCACAAGGCCCCCAAACATGGCATTAAGCCCAAATATCATCAATACATGTGTGTATCAGTCGCCAACATATTATAAGTATCAATACAATGTGCGAATCAGTCGCCAATATACTATAATTATCACTCGGGATGGACCAAGTCACAATCCCCAATAATATACGACCCCGCACCTGCCATGGGATGCGTGTCACGCCTCAATATAGCATTACTATGTGAAAGTCCGGGGTTTCAAACCCTCAGAACAACAGTTGCATCAATTACTCACCTCTAGCTCGCTATGCCCTTGCCTCTCTAATTGGCCTGCTCGTGTGACGAATCTGCCAAAAATCACACAAACCTCGTTGAAGTTCAATTTCTAAAAGACGGGGTTTTAACCATACATATCTGAAATTCGCCCCTTAATGATACTATAATGATCCCATACAGTTATGTAACTTCAATCTACAATATAACACTCAATATGGCCAATATTAGTACTAGATCCCATAAATTATGCCATTTAGGCATATTATCAAACATCTTGTAGGTATAAATATTTACACCTCTTAACTATAGCATTGGTTCCTCCAACTATCACCATTAACCAATAATTCATCACACTATTATTCTTTAACAATTTATACTCCTAACATCACATGTGTGATCAACCATTCACACCCAAACCAACAAAAATTCCATCAAATAAACACCTCTAAATCCCTACCATGTTCATGTATTTAAATAGGGAATTTATGGCTTCCAACCACCATACACTAAGTTGTAATACTTGACTCATACTCATATTTCCATAATATATCCATATATGTGAGTCTAAGGTGTAGGATTTACCTTTTGCAAGAAATCTTGCAAAACCCTTCTTTGAGTTCTTGAAGGAATTTCTTGAAAATCTAAGGATTTTTAAGATCAATCCACGTTAATATAAGTGTTTGGGAGTAGTAATCAACTCCAAATACTCCAAAAATCTTACCTTAGGATCATAGGGATGAAGTTTGGGACGAAACCCCCTTGAGAGAGCAAGCCTTAACCCCAAAAATGAGTTGGGAACTCTCTAGGCCGGTCTTGGGGTACTTAAAAACCTTCAGTCGCATAGTTCGCGCGTTGTTCGCGCGTTTGTTCGCGCGTTTTGCTGAGCATTCTGCCTCAGATGCGCGAAATGCGCGACTTCGCGCGATACTTCGCCCGCTCTGACACCTGACCAGTGAAATGGTCATAACTTCATGTATACACTTCCAAATGACGAACGGTTTGATGCATTGGAAACTAGACTCAAAGGGCTTTAATTCGATAGGTTCTAGCTCACACAACTACTTATATAACGAGATATATTATCGTTCAAAGTGAGGCCTTGTGCGCACTTATTTACAACTTTCGTTTATTATGAAATTTCCAACTTGAAAAGTTCCCGTTAGCCATCCGAAATCATCCCGAGGTCCTCGGGACCTCAACCAAAAATACCAATACATCTTATAATATTATTCAAACTTGTTCCAATTATCAAATCACCTCGACTAATACCAAAATTATCGAATTACACCGAATTCAAGTCTAAGTTCCTTTAAAACTTCCAAAACGCGCTTTCGATCAAAACTCGACCAAAAATATGTCCGAATGACTTGAAATTTTGCACACATATCCAAAATGGCATAACGAAGCTACAGAAATTCTCGGAATTCCATTCCGACCATCGGATCAAAAATTTCACCTATCAACCGGAAATCGCCAAAATACTAACTTCGCCAAAATGAGCTAATTTCTTCATCGGACCTCCAAAATAAATTCCGATTGCGCTCCTAGGCCTTAAATCATCCCCCGAAACTAACCGAATCATTGGAATTCAATTCCAAGCCCTCTTACTCACAAGTCAATGTCCGGTTGACTTTTCCAAACTAATTCTTCCTTAAAGAGACTAATTGTCTCATTTCATACCAAACTCGATCCGAATTGACTCAAATTCACCAAGTACACATATTGAAACATGAATAAGCATTTAACGGGGAATACGGGATGAAAATACAGGAAGCAACGGTTCGGGTCGTTACATTCTCCCCAACTAAAACAAACGCTCGTCCTCGAGTGTACCCAGAGTTGTCCTAGAAGCCAACCAAAAGCTGAATGACCTTATCAAGCATAAACCCGGAGATGATCCCACGTCACCCTATCTCACATGGGTCCGATAACGCGTTGTAACCAAGATCACACAATCTAGTCTAGCCCATAAATCATAGAGCCACATTTCACCTTTTCGGAATCATACACAAGATCAGAACCTCACACCTACATTCAGAATAAGTTTGAACCAGCTGTAATAGACCATGCCTGCAACCTTAGGTGCAATTGTATGATATACCAATAACTCAAACAAATGCAGCAATAACTTCCATTCATAGCAGCTGCCCACAACAACCAAATACCCATAGAAATCTCTTATTAGCCAATGTCTCATTCCAACACTCTCATATACTGCCAATGATAATTGAAACACGCAATAAATCATAACCATTGCTCAGATCAACCATTCATGAGGCCATTTCTCCTCTAGCAATTATAGTAACATTTTTTTTAAAACCGAACCTCGATATTTACCCATCAAACATGCTGAAATCAAATCTGTTCGTATTCATCAATGACCCCAATGATCACCTCGAATCCAACACACCACTCTGGTGATATGACACCTCAATACAGGCCTAAGCCACAACTTTCATAATGCGTGCACCAATAAGAAATGGCCTGAACATACTCAAGTCATGAAAAATGACTCAAACGAAAGAGCTGTACCTCAAGCTCATCAGTACCATCAGCGGACTCAACAAGAACATGCCGCAATACTACCGAAATATCATCAGTTTAATAACATTACCTTTTTATGAGACATATACTCTCGTCAAGTCACTTTCAATTAGCAATACTATTTCCCCAATCATCCGAAGATCATTCGCCCTAATCATCTGAAGCCTTTTTTTGTTTTAATCACCTAGAAGAAAATCGCTACACATCTCATGTTCTGCATGATGTACATAGGTATTGTTCTAACTCTTACAATATTGACATGACGGATGAGGTATGCATAAATTCATGACCACTGTCGAGACAACGATTTGTTGGTTCTATACTCCTGGCAAGAACTATCACCTCATTTTGAGCAAAATCATGGTCTTAGCTCCTTAATTTACTTCATATACTCAGATTGCACTAATCTCAAATTCAACGATCTCGTCTCACTCGATACGAACTGCTCAGGCAATAAGCCACCCCAGACATAATCAAAAGTCGCATATGATGCCTCAATATGCCAATAAGCTACCAATTTGAACGCAGTACAAAAGGAAAACAAACTCTGGAAGGAATTACCAATCTCATACACTAATACAGACTTTCCTTAGAAAACAGGAAGCAAGGAATACAAAATAGCATATAGAAAACTATACTCAACATCACACTGTTGCGGCGTGCAACCCGATCCAGATAACATACCCATGGAGGCGTGCCACCCGATCCACACATAGATCTCACATAAGGAGATGCACATCGAGACAAATTTGCTCATTACAAAAAATACCGAGTATCGGTCGTAAGCATGCTAAGTGCATAATAATATCTCTGAGGGACATATAACGTTGTAAGCTACAAAACTCAAGCACAACTGAGGTGCGATGTACAATCTGAATTTCAAGAGCCAAGATGCTCATATAACGTCATTCCTACACAGATTCTCAACACATAGCAATTTCTCAAGTCGTATCACAACTCACACGGCACAATGTATCACTACGCGAAATATCTGACAATGAAACATCAACCTAACTACTCCTCCATGAGGACTGCGTTACTAAAATGCACACATTTGGCCTGATATAGAGCCATTATTCACATTAAATCTATCCATCGACTTCAAGCCGATTCTGATCACACTGAACTAATCTGATAACCTTTCAAAGGTCCATAATAACTCCCATTTTTCTCATAACACACAAGAACAACCATCACAATCGGGGTAATCCTTCCCAGTTCACAACCCAATATGCCAAGTGCCCTCCAGGAATGAATCTTTAACTTAATGACACTATCACAAACTTCATACTTGGTTTACATCTTTAATCAATCAAGTGACTACATGTCACACTTATATAATCTTCCTGTGGGACAAGCTCCCACCATCTTCCGAAATAATTAACGGGTTCGCACATTCAAACCACTGGCTGCACTAACGCTGAAAAGTGATCAAGAATCCCTAACCAGGATGCAAAGCCTTTCTCACAGAACACCGGTCTCAGGTGATACTAACATCAATACCCATCTTACTCAAAACACTGGAACTCCTTTCCTGCTCATCCGAGTTTGTGACATCACAGTCATTGACCAAACTGCGACCTTGGTCCTTACTTCAAATTTCATACCACTCACTGCACCTCACGTGCCGATATACGATAGACATGATTTCCATCACAACTCTGGAACCGCCAATAGGCTAATATTTCATCACATAAGGCTTTCCATTTAACTTACTTCGGGAGAACTATAGCAACATACAGGTGAATTCTCATAACCGTCGAATATGCCAATATCTAAGTAGTGGTCCAAGCCACCATAACCCTTCCGGGATTTGCCTCCACATAACAAGCCATAACAGAAGAATGCTTCTGAACAAAATCAATTACGGTGGCCGACAAGCCTCACACGTACCGCCACAAATCACTTGCATAACTTGCTCACGCTGAAGGAACTGATCACTGACACCAATATGCTAATTCAACTATGGCTAATCAACCTACCTCCTTCCAATTTTCCCTTAATTGCCTTGGAAATAATACTTCTCCATTCAACACCTAACATACTCCATCTGCACTCCTCCGGAGTGACTTTGAATCACGAGACCATGCTGTCTCAAATCCCACGAACCATTTCATATCTCCCAAATGCTACACCACAAGTCAAAATATTATAGAACATTTTGGGCACCTTCTCATAAGCTGCTACAAAGCTTGATTCTTATCTGTATCTATAATGTCGACATCATTAGGCACCACACTTTGCCCTTTGAATTCATGAGGACCGTTACTGAGAGCCACCCGCTCCAACTTGGACCCGAATGCAACCACTCCACTGAATTTTATAACATATGAATACCCTTTCTATGAAGCACCCAGCGGGATCACTTCCCTTGAAGCCCGCACCTATACGAGGCATAAATCATGAATCTTCCCTCAAGTCTAAACATGAGCCAATAAGGCTAACCATAACATGCATTCAACAATTCATTTACTCAATTTACCACTCATGGTCCTTTTCCGTAGCCGCAATAACCCATCAATACGCTAATAACTAGAATTCACGCAGGTAATTAACCATGCAACCCAATCGTAAGCGGTGGGACTCTCCCACTTAGCTCAAAGTTACTATTACACGACTTTCGAACACATTAGAACCATTCTCTCAAGTCATTTACTCTTATTCAAAATGCAATTCACCTGATCCAAGGAACATAACCACACGTGCCTCATTAGAATTTTGACACCGCAGGGTATGACCTCATTCCAGTACAACCAAACATCTTCCTGCTTCATGCACCGAGCATTCTTTACCAACGACAGCTTAAGACATACTGTGATTCTCACACATCTATAAAGCACCATGTAGCCTTTGTCCAAGTTTTCCCTCACTCGTGCCATCTTCGGACCAATTTCCGTAACCAGAGCTGATTCGCCAGCATGCCTCGAACCGGAACGAACATAGCACATGACCGCACAATTATCTAATTAATAGCAAACTCCCCAACTTGGCTCGAAGCCATAGATCACAACACATATACACTATTGTTTCCGTAATACCATGGTGAGATTAAACTCACTCCTTCATTCACTCACACAACAGTTAAGCCCACTATTAGGCGACAATTTTTTTTTTTTTTTTACTAAGTCCCAAATTTTTTCAAAAATTTCGGCAGAGTTTCCTTTGTAATTAGGCCTATCCACCTGCCAGAGAATCACCAAAACCATCCTAACAACACATCCACAACTTGACAAAGCATCACAATGAAAAATCAAACAGTTAATAGTCCACCTATCATCCAACAGGTCTCCATCGTCACTTCCAAGTCATATAGATGCATCTCGCAGTTGTAACATACTCATCACGTAGCTATCCATCCATCATTCCCACTAATAGGGACAATACCGAACATATAAGTTCAAAACACTTGCTCACATAATCAGCACCTCGGTCTCAAGCCATAGGCAATGATCCGGCCTCAAGTCCTCCCGACTGTCCTAACATCAAACTCACAGAGACTACACCTCGCCCATCGATCGGGGAATTACAAGCCATCAAGGCACATCTAATACTGAGCATTCATTCGCGCATACGAATATGTGGAAGGAACTGTAAAAGTTACTTTTTCAAGCTGAATCAAGGAGGCACGATTAAGAATTCAAGAATATGAAGTTTTTCCTAAAGGTTCTGCAGCCTCTCGAGGATAAATACAGACGTCTCCGTACCTATCCGCGAGACTCTACTAAACCGGCTCATGACTCGCGAGACCAATTAACCTAGGCTCTGATACCAACTTGTCACGACCCAAAATCCCAACCCGGTCGTGATGGCGCCTCTCGTGAGGACAAGTCCAGCCAATCAACTAAAAAGTACATCTCTTTAGAATTACTTAGCAGGAATAAGTCTAAATCGTGGGCAATATAATCTTAAATGCGAAATAAACGTGATAGAACAAGGAAAACCATCCCAACTCAGCCCGAAATCAGGGTGTCACAAGTCATGAGCTACTACAGAGTTTACTAATATTTTACAAAGTCTGGAATTATCATAAATAACAAAGATAAGGGAGAAAACGGGGCTGCGGACGTCAACAACTACCTCGTTACTCCTAGTCACCGCCTGGCCTGGAAAGAATCAGCACTCATGAGCGAACTCAGCTCTGCCTGTATCTGCACACATGGTGCAGGGAGTAATGTGAGTACTCCGACCCAGTGAGTAATAAAAGCAACTACAGTTCGAAGATAAGAAAACCTAGTAAATACACAAAGTAAGCTAAAATCCAAATATGCAGCAACATATGGAACTGAGCAGCTAAACAACAGTATAGATACAAATACATGAATACAATGCAATGCATATGATGGTACATTCCCGTACCCACTGCGGCGTGCAGCCCGAGCCATCCCTATTTATTTATCGTCGACGACGCTCACTGGGGTGTATACAGACTCCGGAGGGGTTCCTACAGCCCAAGCGCAATATCTTGGTCAGTCATTGTTACCTGACCAATTTACATCATACAGTGCCATTCTTACCACTGTTTCAAGTATATCATACAGTGTCATTGTTACCACTGTTTCAAGTATATCATACAGTGTCATTGTTACCACTGTTTCAAGTCACTTTATAATCAGTCCAGAAAATAATATAATAAGCCCCTTGGGCATTTACAAAATAGAAGTTTCCAGCCCGAAATACATTTAAAATGTCATTTGAGTTTTCAACACTTAGAATTACGGCTAAGTTTGCAAAACAGTAATTAAAACCTTGAACTGAAATTAAATGATATTAATCCCCGAAGGATTCTACAAGTCGGCACAAGGCCCCCAAACATGGCATTAAGCCCAAATATCATCAATACATGTGTGTATCAGTCGACAACATATTATAAGTATCAATACAATGTGCGAATCAGTCGCCAATATATTATAATTATTACTCGGGATGGACCAAGTCACAATCCCCAATCATATACGACCCTGCACCTGCCATGGGATGCGTGTCACGCCTCAATATAGTATTACTATGTGAAAGTCCGGGGTTTCAAACCCTCAGAACAACAGTTGCATCAATTACTCATCTCTAGCTCGCTATGCCCTTACCTCTCTAATTGGCCTGCTCGTGTGACGAATCTGCCAAAAATCACACAAACCTCGTTGAAGTTCAATTTCTAAAAGACGGGGTTTTAACCATACATATCTGAAATTCGCCCCTTAATGATACTATAATGATCCCATACAGTTATGTAACTTCAATCTACAATATAACACTCAATATGGCCAATATTAGTACTAGATCCCATAAATTATGCCATTTAGGCATATTATCAAACATCTTGTAGGTATAAATATTTACACCTCTTAACTATAGCATTGGTTCCTCCAACTATCACCATTAACCAATAATTCATCACACTATTATTCTTTAACAATTTATACTCCTAACATCACATGTGTGATCAACCATTCACACCCAAACCAACAAAAATTCCATCAAATAAACACCTCTAAATCCCTACCATGTTCATGTATTTAAATAGGGAATTTATGGCTTCCAACCACCATACACTAAGTTGTAATACTTGACTCATACTCATATTTCCATAATATATCCATATATGTGAGTCTAAGGTGTAGGATTTACCTTTTGCAAGAAATCTTGCAAAACCCTTCTTTGAGTTCTTGAAGGAATTTCTTGAAAATCTAAGGATTTTTAAGATCAATCCACGTTAATATAAGTGTTTGGGAGTAGTAATCAACTCCAAATACTCCAAAAATCTTACCTTAGGATCATAGGGATGAAGTTTGGGACGAAACCCCCTTGAAAAAGCAAGCCTTAACCCCAAAAATGAGTTGGGAACTCTCTAGGCCGGTCTTGGGGTACTTAAAAACCTTCAGTCGCATATTTCGCGCGTTGTTTGCGCGTTTGTTCGCGCGTTTTGCTGAGCATTCTGCCTCAGACGCGCGAAATGCGCGACTTCGCGCGATACTTCGCGCGCTCTGACATCTGACCAGTGAAATGGTCATAACTTCCTGTATACACTTCCAAATGACGAACGGTTTGTTGCATTGGAAACTAGACTCAAAAGGATTTAATTTGATAGGTTGTAGCTCACACAACTCCTTATATAACGAGAGACATTATCGTTCAAAGTGAGGCCTTGTGCGCACTTATTTACAACTTTCGTCTATTATGAAATTTCCAACTTGAAAAGTTCCCGTTAGCCATCCGAAATCATCCCGAGGTCCTCGGGACCTCAACCAAAAATACCAATACATCTTATAATATTATTCAAACTTGTTCCAATTATCAAATCACCTCGACTAATACCAAAATTATCGAATTACACCGAATTCAAGTCTAAGTTCCTTTAAAACTTCCAAAACGCGCTTTCGATCAAAACTCGACCAAATATATGTCCGAATGACTTGAAATTTTGCACACATATCCAAAATGGCATAACGAAGCTACAGAAATTCTTGGAATTCCATTCCGACCATCGGATCAAAATTTCACCTATCAACCGGAAATCGCCAAAATACTAACTTCGCCAAAATGAGCTAATTTCTTCATCGGACCTCCAAAATAAATTCCGATTGCGCTCCTAGGCCTTAAATCATCCCCCGAAACTAACCGAATCATCGGAATTCAATTCCGAGCCCTCTTACTCACAAGTCAATGTCCGGTTGACTTTTCCAAACTAATTCTTCCTTAAAGAGACTAATTGTCTCATTTCATACCAAACTCGATCCGAATTGACTCAAATTCACCATGTACACATATTGAAACATGAATAAGCATTTAACGGGGAATACAGGATGAAAATACAGGAAGCGACAGTTCGGGTCGTTACATTCTCCCCAACTAAAACAAACGCTCGTCCTCGAGCGTACCCAGAGTTGTCCTAGAAGCCAACCAAAAGCTGAATGACCTTATCAAGCATAAACCCGGAGATGATCCCACGTCACCCTATCTCACATGGGTCCGATAACGCGTTGTAACCAAGATCACACAATCTAGTCTAGCCCATAAATCATAGAGCCACATTTCACCTTTTCGGAATCATACACAAGATCAGAACCTCACACCTACATTCAGAATAAGTTTGAACCAGCTGTAATAGACCATGCCTGCAACCTTAGGTGCAATTGTATGATATACCAATAACTCAAACAAATGCAGCAATAACTTCCATTCATAGCAGCTGCCCACAACAACCAAATACCCATAGAAATCTCTTATTAGCCAATGTCTCATTCCAACACTCTCATATACTGCCAATGATAATTGAAACACGCAATAAATCATAACCATTGCTCAGATCAACCATTCATGAGGCCATTTCTCCTCTAGCAATTATAGTAACATTCTTTTTTAAAACCGAACCTCGATATTTACCCATCAAACATGCTGAAATCAAATCCGTTCGTATTCATCAATGACCCCAATGATCACCTCGAATCCAACACACCACTCTGGTGATATGACACCTCAATACAGGCCTAAGCCACAACTTTCATAATACGCGCACCAATAAGAAATGGCCTGAACATACTCAAGTCATGAAAAATGATTCAAACGAAAGAGCTGTACCTCAAGCTCATCAGTACCATCAGCGGACTCAACAAGAACATGCCGCAATACTACCGAAATATCATCAGTTTAATAACATTACCTTTTTATGAGACATATACTCTCGTCAAGTCACTTTCAATTAGCAATACTATTTCCCCAATCATCCGAAGATCATTCGCCCTAATCATCTGAAGCCTTTTTTTTGTTAATCACCTAGAAGAAAATCGCTACACATCTCATGTTCTGCATGATGTACATAGGTATTGTTCTAACTCTTACAATATTGACATGACGGATGAGGTATGCATAAATTCATGACCACTGTCGAGACAACGATTCGTTGGTTCTATACTCCTGGCAAGAACTATCACCTCATTTTGAGCAAAATCATGGTCTTAGCTCCTTAATTTACTTCATATACTCAGATTGCACTAATCTCAAATTCAACGATCTCGTCTCACCCGGTACGAACTGCTCAGGTAATAAGCCACCCCAGACATAATCAAAAGTCGCATATGATGCCTCAATATGCCAATAAGCTACCAATTCGAACGCAGTACAAAAGGAAAACAAACTCTGGAAGGAATTTCCAATCTCACACACTAATACAGACTTTCCTTAGAAAACAGGAAGCAAGGAATACAAAATAGCAAATAGAAAACTATACTCAACATCACACTGTTGCGGCGTGCAACCCGATCCAGATAACATACCCATGGCGGCGTGCCACCTGATCCACACATAGATCTCACATAAGGAGATGCACATCGAGCCAAATTTGCTCATTACAAAAAATACCGAGTATCGGTCGTAAGCATGCTAAGTGCATAATAATATCTCTGAGGGACATATAGCGTTGTAAGCTACAAAACTCAAGCACAACCGAGGTGCGATGTACAATCTGAATTTCAAGAGCCAATATGCTCATATAACGTCATTCCTACACAGATTCTCAACACATAGCAATTTCTCAAGTCGTCTCACAACTCACACGGCACAATGTATCACTACGCGAAATATCTGACAATGAGACATCAACCTAACTACTCCTCCATGAGGACCGCGTTACTAAAATGCACACATTTGGCCTGATATAGAGCCATTATTCACATTAAATCTATCCATCGACTTCAAGCCGATTCTGATCACACTGAACTAATCTGATAACCTTTCAAAGGTCCATAATAACTCCCATTTTTCTTATAACACACAAGAACAACCATCAATATCGGGGTAATCCTCCCTAGTTCACAACCCAATATGCCAAGTGCCCTCCAGGAATGAATCTTTAATTTAACGACACCATCACAAACTTCATACTTGGTTTACATCTTTAATCAATCAAGTGACTACATGTCACACTTATACAATCTTCCTGTGGGACAAGCTCCCACCATCTTCCGAAATAATTAACGGGTTCGCACATTCAAACCACCGGCTGCACTAACGCTGAAAAGTGATCAAGAATCCCTAACCAGGATGCAAAGCCTTTCTCACAGAACACCGGTCTCAGGTGATACTAACATCAATACCCATCTTACTCAAAACACCGGAACTCCTTTCCTGCTCATCCGAGTTTGTGACATCACAGTCATTGACCAAACTGCGACCTTGGTCCTTACTTCAAATTTCATACCACTCACTGCACCTCACGTGCCGATATACGATAGACATGATTTCCATCACAACTCTGGAACCGCTAATAGGCTAATATTTCATCACATAAGGCTTTCCATTTAACTTACTTCGGGAGAACTATAGCAACATACAGGTGAATTCTCATAACCGTCGAATATGCCAATATCTAAGTAGTGGTCCAAGCCACCATAACCCTTTCCGGGATTTGCCTCCACATAACAAGCCATAACAGAAGAATGCTTCTGAACAAAATCAATTACGGTGGCCGACAAGCCTCACACGTACCGCCACAAATCACTTGCATAACTTGCTCACGCTGAAGGAACTGATCACTGACACCAATATGCCAATTCAACTATGGCTAATCAACCTACCTCCTTCCAATTTTCCCTTAATTGCCTTGGAAATAATACTTCTCCATTCAACACCTAACATACTCCATCTGCACTCCTCCGGAGTGACTTTGAATCACGAGACCATGCTGTCTCAAATCCCACGAACCATTTCATATCTCCCAAATGCTACACCACAAGTCAAAATATTATAGAACATTTTGGGCACCTTCTCATAAGCTGCTACAAAGCTTGATTCTTATCTGTATCTATAATGTCGACATCATTAGGCACCACACTTTGCCCTTTGAATTCATGAGGACCGTTACTGAGAGCCACCCGCTCCAACTTGGCCCCGAATGCAACCACTCCACTGAATTTTATAACATATGAATACCCTTTCTATGAAGCACCCAGCGGGATCACTTCCCTTGAAGCATGCACCTATACGAGGCATAAATCATGAATCTTCCCTCAAGTCTAAACATGAGCCAATAAGGCTAACCATAACATGCATTCAACAATTCATTTACTCAAATTACCACTCATGGTCCTTTTCCGTAGCCGCAATAACCCATCAATACGCTAATAACTAGAATTCACGCAGGTAATTAACCATGCAACCCAATCGTAAGCGGTGGGACTCTCCCACTTAGCTCAAAGCTACTATTACACGACTTTCGAACACATTAGAACCATTCTCTCAAGTCATTTACTCTTATTCAAAATGCAATTCACCTGATCCAAGGAACATAACCACACGTGCCTCATTAGCATTTTGACACCGCAGGGTATGACCTCATTCCAGTACAACCAAACATCTTCCTGCTTCATGCACCGAGCATTCTTTACCAACGACAGCTTAAGACATACTGTGATTCTCACACATCTATAAAGCACCATGTAGCCTTTGTCCAAGTTTTCCCTCACTCGTGCCATCTTCGGACCAATTTCCGTAACCAGAGCTGATTCGCCAGCATGCCTCGAACCGGAACGAACATAGCACATGACCGCACAATTATCTAATCAATAGCAAACTCCCCAACTTGGCTCGAAGCCATAGATCACAACACATATACACTATTGTTGCCGTAATACCATGGTGAGATTAAACTCACTCCTTTATTCACTCACACAACAGTTAAGCCCACTATTAGGCGACAATTTTTTTTTTCTTTTTACTAAGTCCCAAATTTTTTCAAAAATTTCGGCAGAGTTTCCTTTGTAATTGGGCCTATACACCTGCCAGAGAATCACCAAAACCATCCTAACAACACATCCACAACTTGACAAAGCATCACAATGAAAAATTAAACAGTTAATAGTCCACCTATCATCCAACAGGTCTCCATCGTCACTTCCAAGTCATATAGATGCATCTCGCAGTTGTAACATACTCATCACGTAGCTATCCATCCATCATTCCCACTAATAGGGACAATACCGAACATATAAGTTCAAAACACTTGCTCACATAATCAGCACCTCGGTCTCAAGCCATAGGCAATGATCCGGCCTCAAGTCCTCCCGACTGGCCTAACATCAAACTCACAGAGACTACACCTCGCCCATCGATCGGGGAATTACAAGCCATCAAGGCACATCTAATACTGAGCATTCGTTCGCGCATACGAATATGTGGAAGGAACTGTAAAAGTTACTTTTTCAAGCTGAATCAAGGAGGCACGATTAAGAATTCAAGAATATGAAGTTTTTCCTAAAGGTTCTGCAGCCTCTCGAGGATAAATACAGACGTCTCCGTACCGATCCGCGAGACTCTACTAAACCGGCTCATGACTCGCGAGACCAATTAACCTAGGCTCTGATACCAACTTGTCACGACCCAAAATCCCAACCCGGTCGTGATGGCGCCTCTCGTGAGGACAAGGCCAGCCAATCAACAAAACAGTACATCTCTTTAGAATTACTTAGCAGGAATAAGTCTAAATCGTGGGCAATATAATCTTAAATGCGAAATAAACGTGATAGAACAAGGAAAACCATCCCAACTCAGCACGAAATCGGGGTGTCACAAGTCATTAGCTACTACAGAGTTTACAAATATTTTACAAATTCTGGAATTATCATAAATAACAAAGATAAGGGAGAAAACGGGGCTGCGGACGTCAACAGCTACCTCGTTACTCCTAGTCTCCGCCTGGCCTGGAAAGAATCAGCGCTCATGAGCGAACTCAGCTCTGCCTGTATCTGCACACATGGTGCAGGGAGTAATGTGAGTACTCCGACCTAGTGAGTAATAAAAGCAACTACAGTCCGAAGATAAGAAAACCTAGTAAATACACAAAGTAAGCTAAAATCCAAATATGCAGCAACATATGAAACTGAGCAGCTAAACAACAGTATAGATACAAATACATGAATACAATGCAATGCATATGATGGTACATTCCCGTACCCACTACGGCGTGCAGCCTGAGCCATCCCTATTTATTTATCGTCGACGACGCTCACTAGGGGTGTGTACAGACTCCAGAGGGGCTCCTACAGCCCAAGTGCAATATCTTGGTCAGTCATTGTTACCTGACTGGTCAGCCCATTGTTACCTGACCAATTTACATCATACAGTGCCATTGTTACCACTGTTTCAAGTATATCATACAGTGTCATTGTTACCACTGTTTCAAGTATATCATATAGTGTCATTGTTACCACTGTTTCAAGTCACTTTATAATCAGTCCAGAAAATAATATAATAAGCCCCTTGGGCATTTACAAAATAGAAGTTTCCAGCCCGAAATACATTTAAAATGTCATTTGAGTTTTCAACACTTAGAATTACGGCTAAGTTTGCAAAACAGTAATTAAAATCTTGGACTGAAATTAAATGATATGCAAATCATGCTAAGCAGTAATATTAATCCCCGAAGGATTCTACAAGTCGGCACAAGGCCACCAAACGTGGCATTAAGCCCAAATATCATCAATGCATGTGCGTATCAGTCGCCAACATATTATAAGTATCAATACAATGTGCGAATCAGTCGCCAATATACTATAATTATCACTCGGGATGGACCAAGTCACAATCCCCAATCATATACGACACCGCACCTGCCATGGGATGCACGTCACGCCTCAATATAGCGTTACGATGTGAAAGTCCGGGGTTTCAAACCCTCAGAACAACAGTTGCATCAATTACTCACCTCTAGCTCGCTATACCCTTGCCTCTCTAATTGGCCTCCTCGTGTGACGAATCTGCCAAAAATCACACAAACCTCGTTGAAGTTCGATTTCTAAAAGACGGGGTTTTAACCATACATATCTGAAATTCGCCCCTTAATGATACTATAATGATCCCATACAGTTATGTAACTTCAATCTACAATATAACACTCAATATGGCCAATATTAGTACTAGATCCCATAAATTATGCCATTTAGGCATATTATCAAACATCTTGTAGGTATAAATATTTACACCTCTTAACTATAGCATTGGTTCCTCCAACTATCACCATTAACCAACAATTCATCACACTATTATTCTTTAACAATTTATACTCCTAACATCACATGTGTGATCAACCATTCACACCCAAACCAACAAAAATTCCATCAAATAAACACCTCTAAATCCCTACCATGTTCATGTATTTAAATAGGGAATTTATGGCTTCCAACCACCATACAATAAGTTGTAATACTTGACTCATACTCATATTTCCATAATATATCCATATATGTGAGTCTAAGGTGTAGGATTTACCTTTTGGAAGAAATCTTGCAAAACCCTTCTTTGAGTTCTTGAAGGAATTTCTTGAAAATCTAAGGATTTTTAAGATCAATCCATGTTAATATAAGTGTTTGGGAGTAGTAATCAACTCAAAATACTCCAAAAATCTTACCTTAGGATCATAGGGATGAAGTTTGGGACGAAACCCCCTTGAGAGAGCAAGCCTTAACCCCAAAAATGAGTTGGGAACTCTCTAGGTCGGTCTTGGGGTACTTAAAAACCTTCAGTCGCATAGTTCGCGCGTTTGTTCGCACGTTTTGCTGAGCATTCTGCCTCAGACGCGCGAAATGTGCGACTTCGCGCGCTCTGACACCTGACCAGTGAAATGGTCATAACTTCCTGTATACACTTCCAAATGACAAACGGTTTGTTGCATTGGAAACTAGACTCAAAGAGATTGAATTTGATAGGTTGTAGCTCACACATCTTCTTATATAACGAGAGATATTATCGTTCAAAGTGAGGCCTTGTGCGCACTTATTTACAACTTTCGTCTATTATGAAATTTCCAACTTGAAAAGTTCCCGTTAGCCATCCGAAATCATCCCGAGGTCCTCGGGACCTCAACCAAAAATACCAATACATCTTATAATATTATTCAAACTTGTTCCAATTATCAAATCACCTCGACTAATACCAAAATTATCGAATTACACCGAATTCAAGTCTAAGTTCCTTTAAAACTTCCAAAACGCGCTTTCGATCAAAACTCGACAAAAAATATGTCCGAATGACTTAAATTTTTGCACACATATCCAAAATGGCATAACGAAGCTACAGAAATTCTCGGAATTCCATTCCGACCATCGGATCAAAATTTGTATCAACCGAAAATCGCCAAAATACTAACTTCGCCAAAATGAGCTAATTTCTTGACCGGACCTCCAAAATAAATTCCGATTGCGCTCCTAGCCCCTAAATCATCCCCCGAAACTAACCGAATCATCGGAATTCAATTCCGAGCCCTCTAACTCACAAGTCAATGTCCGGTTGACTTTTCCAAACTAATTCTTCCTTAAAGAGACTAATTTTCCCATTTCATACCAAACTCGATCCGAATTGACTCAAATTCACCAAGTACACATATTGAAACATGAATAAGCATTTAACGGGGAATATGGGATGAAAATACAGGAAGCGACGGTTCGGGTCGTTACAGTTTGATTGTAAATCAGGATTTTACCATTTAAAACTAGAAGACGAATCTAAGAAGTTAACAGCATTCACAGTACCACAAGGATTTTATGAATGGAATGTATTACCATTTGGATATAAAAATGCACCAGGTTAGATATCAACATTTTATGGATAACTACTTTAACCAATTAGAAAATTGTATAATATATATAGATGATATACTGTTATATTCTAGAACAGAGAACGAACATATAAAACTACTAGAAAAATTCATACACATTGTAGAAATATCAGGAATAAGTTTAAGTAAAAAGAAAGCAGAAGTAATGAAAAATCAAATAGAATTTTTAGGTATACAAATAGACAAAAACGGAATAAAAATGCAAACCCATATAGTACAAAAAATAATTAACTTAAATGAAACACTTGATACAAAAAAGAAGTTACAATCATTTTTAGGATTGGTTAACCAAGTAAGAGAATATATTCCTAAATTAGCAGAAAACTTAAAACCATTACAGAGAAAATTAAAAAAGGATATAGAATATCATTTTGACGAAAAGGATAAAATACATATACAGAAGATAAAAAATATGTGTAAAAAATTACCAAAACTATATTTCCCAGATGAAAAGAAAAAGTTCACATATATTGTAGAAACTGATTCTAGTGATCACAGCTATGGAGGAGTTCTAAAATATAAATATGATAATGAAAATATTGAACACCATTGTAGATATTATTCAGGATCATACACGGAACCACAAATTAAATGGGAGATAAATAGGAAAGAACTATTTGGATTATATAAATGTTTGTTAGCATTTGAGCCATATATTGTTTATAACAAGTTTATTGTAAGAACAGATAATACACAAGTAAAATGGTGAATAACACGGAAAGTACAAGATTCAGTAACTACAAAGGAAATAAGAAGACTTGTATTGAATATACAAAATTTTACATTTACAATTGAAGTAATACGAACTGACAAGAATGTTATTGCAGATTACTTATCAAGACAAAAGTACTCAAACTGATGAGAATCAAGAATCGAAAGATATATTTGCAATCCTTACTACCCTATCATTACAGATGGATAGTATGGGCAAAAGATTACAACAGCTAGAAAGTCAGCAGCATGACTATAAAAATGCGGAGCTAAGTCGATCGGAAGACTTAAAAATTCCAGAATTAGAAGGAGACGTTGGGAAACTCCAAAAAACCCATGACAAAGTTTGTTTACCTACAGCTGCAGGCACAAGCAAACAGGTGAATAAGAAGCTACATACCAATGTAAATTTAAACAACGTATTTGATAAGCCATTTACATCAAAAAAGCCAAAAGAAGCAATAGCTATAACCCCACAAACTACAACCTATGCTAATAGCCTACACCACAACAAAAAGGTATATAACCATATTACTCAAACATATATTGAGAATATATATAAAATTCAGACATTTCTAAACCTAAACCCCAGATCAACTACTACTACAGATCCAACACAAGATTATATAACCCAAAAACTACAGGGATATAATAGGCTAATAGCCCAACCAAAAACAAAAGCTAACCTAGTAAAGACATGTTACAACTACGGACTACTCAGCACCGTATATACCCACGACGGAGAAGAAATAATTGGAATACCAGAGCTATACAAAGCATTTGTCACCTTCAAAAGAATTACAAAAGGCAACCTATTCTTCATCAAATTCTATACAGCACCAGCTGAAATACTATATGATGAAATAAAACCCATTATACAGGTGATAAAGATAGGACTAACACGAGATATGATAATACCGGAAGAAATAGAGAAACAACCGGAGATACAGAAAATGGAGATACCAAGTTTCTATGCCAACAAAAGAATAATTGGTATAACAACTATTATTCAAGAACTAGCTAACAATTATCTACAAGGAAATGCTATCTGGAGCTATTATTCCAGAGACCAGTTAATGATATATGCCAACTCAAAAGAACTACGACAAGGAGATATGGATGAAGTCCAGAAATGGATTTTATCATTACTAAAGCCAGAAATGCAACCAACTACCAGAGCATTGAAAAAAGAATTTATTTCAAACGAGTTATTGACAAGATACTGCAAACTAGTGGGACACAAATATCCAGACCACATATGTTCAAAGTGCAACGGAGATGATAACTATGTACCAGAAGTCCAACTAGAATGAAGGTATCAGCAAGAAGACAAATGAAGGAAACAGCTATTGAAAACAAATAATGTAAAGGGTCGAGTCATGTAAAAAAGTCGTAAAGTAAGAGTCATAATCATGAACAGTAAAGGTCGTTCATGAATAGTAAGAGTCATGTAAAAAAGTCGTAAAGTAAATAGTAAGAGTCATAATCATGAACAGTAAAGGTCGTTCATGAATAGTAAGAGTCATTTGTGAACAGTAGGAGTCGTTTTAATTTTCTATATATATAATGTAAATCCGAGGAAGAAGGGACATCCTCATACTCACCTTCTCTCTCTTATCTTCTCTCAATAAAATATCTGATTATATACAAACTTCTGAAAGCTATGGAGCATTCAAACGAGTTACAAAACCAGGTAAGTTTATTCATAATCATGTTTAACTAAACTCTTATATTCCTTATAATCTCTTGAATATCATAATTGTTTATCATGTTATAGTACTGTTATAAAGAACATCTTGAGAAAGTTTGCCTGTCTAATAATGCTGAGAGTAGTTAAGCCCAGACTATGCCATCCTAAAGTGGAAACCAGTAGGCAAGGAAGCCGTTTAGGGGAGTACACAGAGTTGAGGCGCTGTTAGGGTAAATGATTGAAGCATGAAAAACATGGTAGTGACCAGAAAAGATTGTTCAGTATAACTTATTAAAATATGATAAACTCTATGATAAACAAAGAGGTTAGAGGGAATATGTTTAGTAAACACATGATAAGGATAAATAGTAAATCTGAATGAACAACCACACGTATTTATTAGAAGAAAATATTGACTACAAAATACTTATATTATATATCTTTAACAGACTTAATAACGATGTTAAAAGAAAAATTTATGATATTTTAGTTACTTTTGAAATAATATATGTAATGGAACAAGCATTTACAGAACTAATTGTATCACAAGAAATAGATATATTAGATCTATATGAATTAGATTTATATTCAGATTAATGATCACATATCAAGTTAATAAAATCTGTTTATAAATGAAACATAACACTTTTCATTACATAAGATTCTATAACACCCAGAAATGGAAACTTCTTAAAAACCTCAGTAACATAAATAGAAAAATAGATTGTGTTAAACACAATATTAAAACCTGCAAAGATATAATTAAATATAATAGATTACGTAATAAAGCTTTATTAACTATAGAGAAAGAAATTGGATTTTATAGAGATAATCTTGAGACTTATCAACACAGAAAAACAATAATTCTTACAAATATTAAAACAATGAATATATGTATCAGCAGGTATACATCGCACTATTAAAATGCTAAAAGATCCTATTCCTATTAAAATGACCCCCCCCCCAAATAAACATATACTTTAAGAAACAAAACCATGGAAAGGAACACTGACATTAATAGTACAAATCTGCAAAAAATACTATAAACAGTGAGACAATTACAGAAAATACACAGATTAAAATAATTAAAAAATCAAGGAAAATAAGGAAGAAACTGAAAAAACTATACCTAGAATATGAATACCTAAGTATTACAAAAACAAACAAAGCTAGGCTATCTGAATTAATCGATATAATATCTAAAACAGAATATAAATATATTTGCTATCTTAAAAAGAAAAGATGAATAAAGAAGAGTTCGCACTAGAAGCGAAAACATATGAAAATCCAGAAGGATTAAAAATAACAATAATATTTTCCAACTTAGGAAGAAGATACAAGAAAATAGGAAATAACCTGAACTTAATGTTAGAAAAAGAAACTGTAAAACTAGAAGATAGTTTAACCGCAATGGTTAGAATAACAAAAGAAAACGAAGAAATAGACAGAAAAAGAGAAATAAAAGAAATACAACAGCAAGCTAAAGAAAAAATACAACAGATAAAAGAAGTAAAAAACACTAAGATAACAGAATTAGAAAAAGAATTAGAAATGCTAAAACAGTTATACGCTAATAAACTAAAAGAAAAAGAAAAACGTAAAGAAGAAGAACAAGAGCTAAAACTGACAAATGAGATAGAAAAGTTCAAATTACAGTTAGAAGAAATACAGGATAATGCACCAAAAATAAGCATGAACGAAATAAATGACCAAAGTGATAACGACACAAATCTAGGAGAAGACTATTCAGAAACAAGTGAAACATACACAAAACTAATAGAAAAAAACGGAAAAGATGAAAACAAATCCAGAAATAAATACAGGAGATATGATCGAAGATAAACCAAGCACATCAGGAGTAAAAAATCCAAGACAACTAAACCCAATCTATTACAGAGTAAGTTATGATTCATATGATAGAAATAAAACATTATGGGATAAAAGGCTAAATAGGAAATGGACACCAAGACAGATAACTGAACAATGTAATTTTTTAGATCTAGATTGTGTAGCAGATATAAATAAAACAATCCAATTATGGATAGGGTACATCTCCAAACAACTAATAGATAATAAAATTGCAATAGCTGAAACACCAGGATATATAGAAAGAACACTTATAGGAACGGTAAAACTATGGTTACAAAATTTATCAAGTGAAAGCCTAGATACATTAAGAAGTAATAAAAAACTTGATGGAACAACAGCAACAACAGTGACAGATATATTGAATAAATATGAAATAGCAATAAGAAATGAGTTTAGTAGTATGACAACAGAAGTAGAAGAACAAAATAAAGAAAAAACTACAAATAGAAATTTGATGACAAAATTAGCAATATGTAATATGTGTTATATAGACGAATATACTTGTGCATTTAGAGACTATTATTATAAAGGAACATATAGTCCAGATGAAAGTAAGGAAATAAGAAAATTATATTTTACAAAATTACCAGAACCGTTTAGCTCAAAAATAATAAAAAATTGGAATGAAGCAGAACTAGCAGATACTCTAGGAGCTCGAATAAAATTTCTACAAAACTGGTTTATAGAATTATGCGAAAAGTATAAAGAAAATATCAAAATGGATAAAATATTAGTAAAAAATTTGGCATGCTGCAAAAGTAGAATAGCACCCCAATTTGGCTGCACAGATAAATATTACAAAAAAGAAGGAAAGAGAAAGAAATTTAAATCAAAATATTCAAAATATAAATATAGGAAACCAAGAGGAAGATATTATGTAAAAAATTATAAACATAAAAAACCATATAGGAAAAAGAAAAAACTAACAGAATGTACTTGCTATAATTGTGGAAAGCTAGGACACTTAGCCAAAGATTGTAGATTACCAAAAAACACCCAAAGAAAAAACAAATTACCGAAATAATGATAGATAATGATAAATATACACAAATAGAATATGTAGATTATGAATTAAGCAGTGAAGACAGCATATATGAGATATCAGAAAACGAGTTCCCCGAAAATGAAAAAGAAATAGACAATAATATAGAGGAATCAGACGAAGAAAGTAATGACTGAAAAAAGATATACAAATTATACAACAAGAAGAACACCAAGATGAACAATCTTCAGAACAAAAAATAATATTTGACGCTAATATATTTGAACAAATAAAAGGAAAAGAATTGGATCTAAGCATAGACAAAATATTAGAAGTACCAACAATAAAGAATTGGTTTAAAAGACAGAAAGAAGAATACTATGTAGTAAGCCAAAGAGAACATATAATAGATTGTAAATACATCAAAGGTAAAGCACAAATACCAATTTTAAATAAAAGACTACTAAATAAAGAAATACAAGATATAAAAGCAAAAAATCCAATAAAATATGTACACTTAGGAGGAACGGAGATCCTAATAAAAGCATGTTTTAGGGAAGGAATAGATACCCCTATAGAAATATACTTGGCAGATGATAGAATTGTACAACCTATAGAAAAGAGTATAATAAGTGCCGTAAGAGGTAACTTAATATACCAAAAATTTAAATTTATAGTAAGTGCCAACTATTCAGTAGCAATAGATGATAAAAATATAGATAAATCATTAGTGCTATACTGGAAAATGTCTGGAATAGAATTAGCACCAGGAAGTAAAATATTCACAGCAAGATGTAAAAATCTATATGTCTTAACAACAAAACATAAGATAACAGCTAAAAATAAAATAAATAAAATAAAAATAGAAAATCCATTCGAAAGAATAGTATCAGTTATAGACAACAATGATTACAGTTATACGGAAATGGACATGGATGAAGATTTAGAAATAGTAAAAGAAAGATTAAGCACGTCAAAACGAACAAATAATGAAATGCCAGAAACGTCATCAAGAATAAGTACATCAAGAAGTACATCAAGAAGAATAAATTATATAACTCCACAAAAATTAATAGAACAAAAAATAGAAGAAATAAACCCACACCATTATTATATAACAGGAATAATGGACCAAAGAAAATATTTAATATTAATAAATACAGGGCAGGAAGAGAATTATGTTATAAGAGAATTAATACCAGAACAAGAGATAGTGACAATAGAACAGCAAAATTCAGAACTACCAAAAGCGTTAAGAAAAAATGAAGAAACAACTGAAAAAGAATTAATTATTGGAGGAATACCAATATTAATAAATTTTAAAATATATCAAGGCGATAAAAACATTACACTAGGAATAAAATGGTTAGAAAAAGTCAAACCATATAAATTAGAAGATAGACAATTAACGATAAGTTATGAAAATAAGAAAATAATAATAAAAAGAACTTTGATATAATGCCAAAGATATACATACTTGCCAAGATAATAGTAGAAAGATATTATAATAGATACTATACACCTATGATGGATACAGGAGCAGAAGCTAACATGTGTAGACATAATTGTTTACCAGAAAGTAAATGGGAAAAGCTAAAAAACCCCATAGTAGTAACAGGATTCAATAATGAGGGAAGTATGATAACATACAAAGCAAGAAATATAAAGATACAAATATGGGATAAAATATTAACCATAGAAGAAATATATAGTTATGAATTCACAAATAAAGATATATTATTAGGAATGCCATTTTTAGATAAATTATACCCACATATAATAACAAAAACACATTGGTGGTTTACTACCCCGTGTAAACAAAAATTAGGAGCAAAAAGAGTAAATAATAAAGTAAGAAAAACAACACCCTGGATTAAAGGAAGTGAAAAGATTACCCAAAAATTAGAAAATGTAATACAAAGCAACCATAATATAGAAATAATCATTTTCTCAATAAATAAAATAAAATTACTACAAGATAAATTAGAATTACTATATAATGATAATCCACTCCGAGGATGGGAAAAACATAAAACAAAAATAAAGATTGAACTAATAGATGAAAGTAGCATAATAACACAAAAACCTTTAAAATACAATTTTAATGATTTAACAGAATTTAAAATGCATATAAAGGAATTATTAGACAATAAGTACATACAAGAAAGTAATAGTAAACATACTAGCCCGGCATTTATAGTAAATAAGCATAGTGAGCAAAAACGAGGAAAAAGCCGTATGGTTATAGATTATAGAAATTTAAATGCAAAAACAAAAACATATAATTATCCGATACCAAATAAAATACTAAAAATCAGACAAATACAAGGATATAACTATTTCAGTAAGTTTGATTGTAAATCAGGATTTTACCATTTAAAACTAGAAGACGAATCTAAGAAGTTAACAGCATTCACAGTACCACAAGGATTTTATGAATGGAATGTATTACCATTTGGATATAAAAATGCACCAGGTAGATATCAACATTTTATGGATAACTACTTTAACCAATTAGAAAATTGTATAATATATATAGATGATATACTGTTATATTCTAGAACAGAGAACGAACATATAAAACTACTAGAAAAATTCATACACATTGTAGAAATATCAGGAATAAGTTTAAGTAAAAAGAAAGCAGAAGTAATGAAAAATCAAATAGAATTTTTAGGTATACAAATAGACAAAAACGGAATAAAAATGCAAACCCATATAGTACAAAAAATAATTAACTTAAATGAAACACTTGATACAAAAAAGAAGTTACAATCATTTTTAGGATTGGTTAACCAAGTAAGAGAATATATTCCTAAATTAGCAGAAAACTTAAAACCATTACAGAAAAAATTAAAAAAGGATATAGAATATCATTTTGACGAAAAGGATAAAATACATATACAGAAGATAAAAAATATGTGTAAAAAATTACCAAAACTATATTTCCCAGATGAAAAGAAAAAGTTCACATATATTGTAGAAACTGATTCTAGTGATCACAGCTATGGAGGAGTTCTAAAATATAAATATGATAATGAAAATATTGAACACCATTGTAGATATTATTCAGGATCATACACGGAACCACAAATTAAATGGGAGATAAATAGGAAAGAACTATTTGGATTATATAAATGTTTGTTAGCATTTGAGCCATATATTGTTTATAACAAGTTTATTGTAAGAACAGATAATACACAAGTAAAATGGTGGATAACACGGAAAGTACAAGATTCAGTAACTACAAAAGAAATAAGAAGACTTGTATTGAATATACAAAATTTTACATTTACAATTGAAGTAATACGAACTGACAAGAATGTTATTGCAGATTACTTATCAAGACAAAAGTACTCAAACTGGTGAGAATCAAGAATCGAAAGATATATTTGCAATCCTTACTACCCTATCATTACAGATGGATAGTATGGGCAAAAGATTACAACAGCTAGAAAGTCAGCAGCATAACTATAAAAATGCGGAGCTAAGTCGATCGGAAGACTTAAAAATTCCAGAATTAGAAGGAGACGTTGGGAAACTCCAAAAAAACCATGACAAAGTTTGTTTACCTACAGCTGCAGGCACAAGCAAACAGGTGAATAAGAAGCTACATACCAATGTAAATTTAAACAACGTATTTGATAAGCCATTTACATCAAAAAAGCCAAAAGAAGCAATAGCTATAACCCCACAAACTACAACCTATGCTAATAGCCTACACCACAACAAAAAGGTATATAACCATATTACTCAAACATATATTGAGAATATATATAAAATTCAGACATTTCTAAACCTAAACCCCAGATCAACTACTACTACAGATCCAACACAAGATTATATAACCCAAAAACTACAGGGATATAATAGGCTAATAGCCCAACCAAAAACAAAAGCCAACCTAGTAAAGACATGTTACAACTACGGACTACTCAGCACCGTATATACCCACGACGGAGAAGAAATAATTGGAATACCAGAGCTATACAAAGCATTTGTCACCTTCAAAAGAATTACAAAAGGCAACCTATTCTTCATCAAATTCTATACAGCACCAGCTGAAATACTATATGATGAAATAAAACCCATTATACAGGTGATAAAGATAGGACTAACACGAGATATGATAATACCGGAAGAAATAGAGAAACAACCGGAGATACAGAAAATGGAGATACCAAGTTTCTATGCCAACAAAAGAATAATTGGTATAGCAACTATTATTCAAGAACTAGCTAACAATTATCTACAAGGAAATGCTATCTGGAGCTATTATTCCAGAGACCAGTTAATGATATATGCCAACTCAAAAGAACTACGACAAGGAGATATGGATGAAGTCCAGAAATGGATTTTATCATTACTAAAGCCAGAAATGCAACCAACTACCAGAGCATTGAAAAAAGAATTTATTTCAAACGAGTTATTGACAAGATAATGCAAACTAGTGGGACACAAATATCCAGACCACATATGTTCAAAGTGCAACGGAGATGATAACTATGTACCAGAAGTCCAACTAGAATGAAGGTATCAGCAAGAAGACAAATTGTAACGACCCGAACAGTCGTTTCCTATATTTACATCTCGTATTCCCCGTTAAATGCTTATTCATGTTTCAATATGTGTACTTGGTGAATTTGAGTCAATTCGGATCGAGTTTGGTATGAAATGGGACAATTAGTCTCTTTAAGGAAGAATTAGTTTGGAAAAGTCAACCAGACGTTGACTTGTGAGTTAGAGGGCTCGGAATTGAATTCCGATGATTCGGTTAGTTTTGGGGGATGATTTAAGGCCTAGAAGCGCAATCGGAATTAATTTTGGAGGTCCGGTGAAGAAATTAGCTCATTTTGGCGAAGTTAGTATTTTGGCGATTTCCGGTTCATAGGTGAAATTTTGATCCGACGGTCGGAATGGAGTTCCGAGAATTTCTGTAGCTTCGTTATGCCATTTTGGATATGTGTGCAAAATTTCAAGTCATTCGGACATATTTTGGTCGAGTTTTGATCGAAAGCGCGTTTTGGAAGTTTTAAAGGAACTTGGACTTGAATTCGGTGTAATTCGATAATTTTGGTATTAGTAGAGGTGTTTTGATAATTGGAACAAGTTTGAATATTATTATAATATGCATTGGTATTTTTGGTTGAGGTCCCGAGGACCTCGGGAAAATTTCGGATGGCTAACGGGAACTTTTGAAGTTGGAAATTTCATAATATACGAAAGTTGTAAATGAGTGCGCACAAGGCCTCACTTCGAACGATAATATCTCTCGTTATATAAGGAGTTGTGTGCGCTACAACCTATCAAATTAAATCCCTTTGAGTCTAGTTTCCAATGCAACAAACCGTTTGTCGTTTGGAAGTGTATACAGAAAGTTATGACCATTTCACTGGTCAGGTGTCAGAGCGCGCGAAGTATCGCGCGAAGTCGCGCATTTCGCGCGTCTGAGGCAGAATGCTCAGCAAAACGCCTGAACAAACGCGCGAACAACGCGCGAACTACGCGACTGAAGGTTTTTAAGTACCCCAAGACCGGCCTAGAGAGTTCCCAACTCATTTTTGGGGTTAAGGCTTGCTCTCTCAAGGGAGTTTCGTCCCAAACTTCATCCCTATGATCCTAAGGTAAGATTGTTGGAGTATTTTGAGTTGATTACTACTCCCAAACACTTATATTAACATGGATTGATCTTAAAAATTCTTAGATTTCAAGAAATTCCTTCAAGAACTCAAAGAAGGGTTTTGCAAGATTTCTTCCAAAAGGTAAATCCTACACCTTAGACTCACATATATGGATATATTATGGAAATATGAGTATGAGTCAAGTATTACAACTTAGTGTATGGTGGTTGGAAGCCATAAATTCCCTATTTAAATACATGAACATGGTAGGGATTTAGAGGTGTTTATTTGATGGAATTTTTGTTGGTTTGGGTGTGAATGGTTGATCACACATGTGATGTTAGGAGTATAAATTGTTAAAGAATAATAGTGTCGTGAATTGTTGGTTAATTGTGATAGTTGGAGGAACCAATGCTATAGTTAAGAGGTGTAAATATTTGTACCTACAAGATGTTTGATAATATGCCTAAATGGCATAATTTATGGGATCTAGTACTAATATTGGCCATATTGAGTGTTATATTGTAGATTGAAGTTACATAACTGTATGAGATCATTATAGTATCATTAAGGGGCGAATTTCAGATATGTATGGTTAAAACCCCGTCTTTTAGAAATCGAACTTCAACGAGGTTTGTGTGATTTTTGGCAGATTCGTCACACGAGGAGGCCAATTAGAGAGGCAAGGGTATAGCGAGCTAGAGGTGAGTAATTGATGCAACTGTTGTTCTGAGGGTTTGAAACCCCGGACTTTCACATCGTAACGCTATATTGAGGCGTGACGTGCATCCCATGGCAGGTGCGGTGTCGTATATGATTGGGGATTGTGACTTGGTCCATCCCGAGTGATAATTATAGTATATTGGCGACTGATTCGCACATTGTATTGATACTTATAATATGTTGGCGACTGATACGCACATGCATTGATGATATTTGGGCTTAATGCCACGTTTGGGGGCCTTGTGCCGACTTGTAGAATCCTTCGGGGATTAATATTACTGCTTAGCATGATTTGCATATCATTTAATTTCAGTCCAAGATTTTAATTACTGTTTTGCAAACTTAGCCGTAATTCTAAGTGTTGAAAACTCAAATGACATTTTAAATGTATTTCGGGCTGGAAACTTCTATTTTGTAAATGCCCAAGGGGCTTATTATATTATTTTCTGGACTGATTATAAAGTGACTTGAAACAGTGGTAACAATGACACTGTATGATATACTTGAAACAGTGGTAACAATGACACTGTATGATATACTTGAAACAGTGGTAACAATGGCACTGTATGATGTAAATTGGTCAGGTAACAATGGGCTGACCGGTCAGGTAACAATGACTGACCAAGATATTGCGCTTGGGCTGTAGGAGCCCCTCCGGAGTCCAATGACACTGTATGATATACTTGAAACAGTGGTAACAATGACACTGTATGATGTAAATTGGTCAGGTAACAATGGGCTGACCGGTCAGGTAACAATGACTGACCAAGATATTGAGCTTGGGCTGTAGGAGCCCCTCCGGAGTCTGTACACACCCCCAGTGAGCGCCGTCGACGATAAATAAATATGGATGGCTCGGGCTGCACGCCGCAGTGGGTACTGGAATGTACCATCATATGCATTGCATTGCATTCATGTATTTGTATTTATACTGGTGTTTAGCTGCTCAGTTCCATATGTTGCTGTATATTCGGATTGTAGCTTACTTTGTGTATTTACTGGATTTTCTTATCTTCGGACTGTAGTTACTTTTATTACTCACTGGGTCGGAGTACTCACATTACTCCCTACACCATGTGTGCAGATACAGGCAGAGCTGAATTCGCTCCTGAGCGCTGATTCTTTCCACACCAGGCGGTGACTAGGAGTAACGAGGTAGTTGTTGACGTCCGCAGCCCCGTTTTCTCCCTTATCTTTGTTATTTATGATAAGTCCAGACTTTGTAAAATATTAGTAAACTCTGTAGTAGCTCATGACTTGTGACACCCCGATTTCGGGCTGAGTTGGGATGGTTTTCTTTGTTCTATCACGTTAATTTCGCATTTAAGATTATATTGCCCATGATTTAGATTTATTCCTGCTAAGTAATTAAAAAGAGATGTACTGTTTTGTTGATTGGCTGGCCTTGTCCTCATGAGAGGCGCCATCACGACCGGGTTGGGATTTTGGGTCGCGGTAAGTTGGTATCAGAGCCTAGGTTACTTGGTCTCACGAGTCATGAGCCGGTTTAGTAGAATCTCGTGGATCGGTACGGAGACGTCTGTATTTATCCTCGAGAGGCTGCAGAACCTTTAGAAAAACTTCACATTCTTGAATTCTTATCGTGCGTTATTGATTCAGCTTGAAGAGTAACTCTTGAAATTCCTTCCACGTGTTCGCATGCACGCATGAGCGCTCAGTATCAGATGTGCCTCGATGGCTTTTGATTCCCCGATCGAAGGGCAAAGTGTAATCTCTGTGAGTTAGAAGTTAGGTCAGTCTGGAGGACTTGAGGCCGAATCTTTGCCAATGGCTTGAGCACCGAGGTGCTGATTTTGTGAGCAAGTGCTTTGAACTCATATGTTCATTATTGTCCTTATTAGCCGGAATGGCGGTTGGATATCCACGTCATGAGTAATGTGTATGGTAGTGGAAGGTATACCAAAAAGAGTAACTAAAGGTAAAGCTAATGGGTAATTGGCTTATGAGGGAAATCTATTTGTCATACTAGTTAGATAAGTCTGGGAGCTGGGATCGCTTCTGTAAATGTATTATGATGAAATAGTTGAGTCAAGGAGACCACCTTGAAGGTCGAAAACATTTAAAGAATGAATATGTTCTTACTCGGTTTAATAGCCCAATAATGGGGGGTTGAAAGGTATTTTCTTTGTGTTATGATTCAAATAGGTGCAACGCATGTCCATGTATCAATTTTGATAGTATAATACATGTAGTATTGGGATTTATGTAATTGATATGCATTGTGATGCTTTGTCAAGTTGTGGATGTGTTGTTAGGATGGTTTTGGTGATTCTCTGGCAGGTGGATAGGCCCAATTACAAAGGAGACTCTGCCGAAATTTTTGAAAAATTTGGGACTTAGTAAAAATTTGGTCGCCTAGAGAGTGGGCTTAACTGTTGTGTGAGTAAATGCAAAAAAATTGCAGAAGAGTTAAAATTCCTGATGATTTGTGTTCCCACGAGCTTATGAAGGAGTGAGTTTAATCTCACTATGGTATTATAGCAGCAATAGAATACATGCGTTGTGATTTATTGAGTGCGTTTTGATCTATGGCTTTGAGCCAAGTTGGGGAGTTTGCTATTAAATAGGTCGATTACACGATTATATGCTATATTGGTTCGAGTTTCGATGTTTTCAGTAAGTTGGTATTGTCTTCAGCGTCACCTAAGATCGGTGTTTTATAAAAAGGGTTTTGCGTCCTGGTTAATGATTCTTGATCGCTCTTCAGCATTAGTGCGGTCGATGATTTGGAGGTACACTCTAGATATTGTTGTGGTAGGTTGTGGGAGTGTGTCCCACGGGAAGATTATATAAGTGTGGCATATGATCACTTGATTGATTAAAGATGTAAACCAAGTATGAAGTTTGTGATGGTGTCGTTAAATTAAAGATTCATGCCTGGAGGGCACTTGGCATATTGGGTTGTGAACTGGGGAGGATTACTCTGATTGTGATGGTTGTTCTTGTGTTTTATGAAGAAAATGGAAGTTATTATGGACCTTTGAAAGGTTATCAGACTAGTTCAGTGTGATCAGAATCAGCTTGAAGTTGGTGAGTGAATTTTATTTGAATAATGGCTCTATATCAGGCCAGATGTGTTCATTTTTTGTAATACAATCCTCATGGAGGAGTAGTTAGGTTGATGTTTCATGTCAGATATTTCGCACAGTTATGCATTGCGTTGTGTGAGTTGTGAGACGACTTGAGAAATTTCTATGTGTTGAGAATCCGCGTAGGAATGACGTTATATAAGCATCTTGGCTCTTGAAATTCAGATTGTACATCGCACCTCAGTTGTGCTTGAGTTTTGTAGCTTATAACGCTATATGTCCCTCAGAGATATTATTATGCACTTAGCATGCTTATGAGCGATACTCGGTATTTTGTTGTAATGAGCAAATTTGGCTCGATGTGCATCTCCTTATGTGAGATCTATGTGTGGATCGGGTGGCACGCCGCCATGGGTATGTTATCTTGATCGGGTTGCACGCCGCAACAATGTGATTTTGAGTATAGTTTTCTATATGCTATTTTGTATGCCTTGCTTCCTATTTTCTAAGGAAAGTCCGTAGTAGTGCGTGGGATTGGTAATTCCTTCCCGAGTTTGCTTTCCTTTTGTACCGCGTTCGAATTGGTAGCCTATTGGTATATTGAGGCATCATATGCGACTTTTGATTATGTTTATTGGCTGAGCAGTTCGTAATGGGTGAGACGAGATCATTGAATTCGAGATCAGTGCAATCTGAGTATATGAAGTAAATTAAGGGGCTAAGACCATTATTTGGTTCAGAATGAGGTGATAGTTCTTTCCAGAAGTGTAGACCCAATGAATATTTGATTTGGCGGTGTTATGAATTTATACAGACCTCATCCGTCGTGTCGGTATTGTAAAAGAACAAGAACTATGTATGTCCTGCAGAGCATGGGATGTGTAATAATTTTTCTTCTAGATGGGATTAATAGAAGTTCTTGACTAATTGAGTACGTAAACGTTCATGGTTCGTAAGGGAGGCGAAGTCCTCATGTTACCTTAGGATGATATGGTATATACGACATGTTGTGAAGGATTGTGATTTGCGTGTGTAAGGTTATAGTACAGTTCTGAATGGAAATTCATAACATTCTTAGGCAGTACGGGCAACTTTAGGTGATTAGAGGAATGTGCTTCAGATGATTAGGGTGAATGATCTTCAGATGATTAAGGAAATTGTATTTCTAATCATAGTGATTTGTAGAGGTTATATGTTTCAGAAAAAGGCCAATGTAGTGGCCGATGCGTTGAGCCGAAAGGCAGTCAGTATGGGGAGTTTGGCTTACATCCCAGTTGGGGAGAGGCCTCTTACAGTTGATGTTCAGACCTTGGCCAATCAGTTGGTGCGGTAAGATATTTCTGAGCCTAGCCGGGTATTGGCTAGTGTGGTTTCTCGATCTTCCTTATATGATCGCATCAGAGAGCACCAATATGATGATCTGCATTTGCTTGTCCTTAAGGACAGAGTTCAGCATGATAATGCCAAATATGTGACTATAGGTGATGATGGCGTATTGAGGATGCAAGGCCGTATTTGTGTGCTCGATGTTGATAGGCTTAGAGATTTGATTCTTGAGGAGGCCCACAGTTCGCGGTATTCCATCCATCCGGGTGTTGCGAAGATGTATCACGACTTGAGACAACATTACTGTTGGAGGATAATGAGGAAAGACATTGTGGGATATGTGGCTCGGTGTCTCAACTGTCAGCAGGTGAAATATGAGCATCAGAGACCGGGCGGTTTGCTTTAGTAGATGATTATTCCTGAGTGGAAATGGGAGAGAGTTACTATGGATTTCGTGAGTGGCCTTCCTCGGACATTGAAGAATTTTGATTCGATTTGGGTCGTTGTGGATAGGCTGACCAAGTCAGCGCATTTCATTCCAGTGTGTACCACATATTCTGCAGAGCGGCTGGCTAGGATCTTTATTCAGGAGATTGTGCGGTTGCATGGTGTTCCAGTTACTATTATTTAGGATAGAGGTACTCAGTTCACTTCTCAGTTTTGGAGGACTTTTCAGCACGAGTTGGGCACTCAGGTGGAGTTGAGTTCAGTATTTCATCCTCAGACGGACGGACAGTCCGAGCGTACTATTCAGATATTGGAGGATATGTTGCGTGCCTGTGTGATTGATTTTGTAGGTTCTTGGGTTGAATTTTTACCACTTGCAGAGTTTGCCTACAATAACAACTATCAGTCCAGTATTCAGATGGCACCGTATGAGGCCTTATATGGGAGGCGGTGTAGAACTCCAGTGGGTTGGTTTGAGCCCGGTGAGGCTAGGTTGTTGGGGACAGAATTGGTCCAGGATGCCTTAGAAAAAGGTGAAGGTAATTCAGGAAAGACTTCGCACAGCTCAGTCGCGTCAGAAGAGTTATGCGGACCGGAAGGTCCGAGATGTGTCATTCATGGCGGGTGAGAAGGTTTTGCTGAAGGTTTCACCCATAAAGGGTGTTATGAGATTTGGAAAGAAAGGAAAGCTAAGTCCGCGATTTATTGGACCTTTTGAAATACTTAGGAAGGTTGGAGAGGTGGCCTATATGCTTGCCTTGCCACCTAGTTTGTCGGGTGTTCACCCGGTATTCCATGTTTCTATGCTCTGAAAGTATGTTGGGGACCCATCTCATATATTGGATTTCAGTACAGTACCGTTAGATGAAAATTTGACTTATAATGTGGAGCCAGTGGCTATTTTGAGTCGACAGGTTCAAAAAAATTGAGATAAAAAGATATAACATCAGTGAAAGTACAGTGGAGAGGTCGTCCCGTGGAGGAGGCTACTTGGGAGACCGAGTAGGAGATGCGGAGCAGGTACCCGCACCTATTTGAAACTCCAGGTATGTTTCTTAACTCGCTCGAGGACGAGCGTTTGTTTTAGTTGGGGAGAATGTAACGACCCGAACAGTCGTTTCCTATATTTACGTCCCGTATTCCCCGTTAAATGCTTATTCATGTTTCAATATGTGTACTTGGTGAATTTGAGTCAATTCGGATCGAGTTTGGTATGAAATGGGACAATTAGTCTCTTTAAGGAAGAATTAGTTTGGAAAAGTCAACCGGACGTTGACTTGTGAGTTAGAGGGCTCGGAATTGAATTCCGATGATTCGGTTAGTTTCGGGGGATGATTTAAGGCCTAGAAGCGCAATCGGAATTAATTTTGGAGGTCCGGTGAAGAAATTAGCTCATTTTGGCGAAGTTAGTATTTTGGCGATTTCCGGTTCATAGGTGAAATTTTGATCCGACGGTCGGAATGGAGTTACGAGAATTTCTGTAGCTTCGTTATGCCATTTTGGATATGTGTGCAAAATTTCAAGTCATTCGGACATATTTTGGTCGAGTTTTGATCGAAAGCGCGTTTTGGAAGTTTTAAAGGAACTTGGACTTGAATTCGGTGTAATTCGATAATTTTGGTATTAGTCGAGGTGTATTGATAATTGGAACAAGTTTGAATAATATTATAATATGCATTGGTATTTTTGGTTGAGGTCCCGAGGACCTCGGGATAATTTCGGATGGCTAACGGGAACTTTTGAAGTTGGAAATTTCATAATAGACGAAAGTTGTAAATGAGTGCGCACAAGGCCTCAATTTGAACGATAATATCTCTCGTTATATAAGTAGTTGTGTGCGCTACAACCTATCAAATTAAGGCCCTTTGAGTCTAGTTTCCAATTCAACAAACCGTTCGTCATTTGGAAGTGTATACAGAAAGTTATGACCATTTCACTGGTCAGGTGTCAGAGCGCGCGAAGTATCGCGCGAAGTCGCGCATTTCGCGCATCTGAGGCAGAATGCTCAGCAAAACGCGCGAACAAACGCGCGAACAACACGCGAACTATGCGACTGAAGGTTTTTAAGTACCCCAAGACCGGCCTAGAGAGTTCCCAACTCATTTTTGGGGTTAAGGCTTGCTCTCTCAAGGGGGTTTCGTCCCAAATTTCATCCCTATGATCCTAAGGTAAGATTGTTGGAGTATTTTGAGTTGATTACTACTCCCAAACACTTATATTAACATGGATTGATCTTAAAAATTCTTAGATTTCAAGAAATTCCTTCAAGAACTCAAAGAAGGGTTTTGCAAGATTTCTTCCAAAAGGTAAATCCTACACCTTAGACTCACATATATGGATATATTATGGAAATATGAGTATGAGTCAAGTATTACAACTTAGTGTATGGTGGTTGGAAGCCATAAATTCCCTATTTAAATACATGAACATGGTAGGGATTTAGAGGTGTTTATTTGATGGAATTTTTGTTGGTTTGGGTGTGAATGGTTGATCACACATGTGATGTTAGGAGTATAAATTGTTAAAGAATAATAGTGTCATGAATTGTTGGTTAATTGTGATAGTTGGAGGAACCAATGCTATAGTTAAGAGGTGTAAATATTTATACCTACAAGATGTTTGATAATATGCCTAAATGGCATAATTTATGGGATCTAGTACTAATATTGGCCATATTGAGTGTTATATTGTAGATTGAAGTTACATAACTGTATGGGATCATTATAGTATCATTAAGGGGCGAATTTCAGATATGTATGGTTAAAACCCCGTCTTTTAGAAATCGAACTTCAACGAGGTTTGTGTGATTTTTGGCAGATTCGTCACACGAGGAGGCCAATTAGAGAGGCAAGGGCATAGCGAGCTAGAGGTGAGTAATTGATGCAACTGTTGTTCTGAGGGTTTGAAACCCCAGACTTTCACATCGTAACGCTATATTGAGGCGTGACGTGCATCCCATGGAAGGTGCGGTGTCGTATATGATTGGGGATTGTGACTTGGTCCATCCCGAGTGATAATTATAGTATATTGGCGACTGATTCGCACATTGTATTGATACTTATAATATGTTGGCAACTGATACACACATGCATTGATGATATTTGGGCTTAATGCCACGTTTGGGGGCCTTGTGCCAACTTGTAGAATCCTTCGGGGATTAATATTACTACTTAGCATGATTTGCATATCATTTAATTTCAGTCCAAGATTTTAATTACTGTTTTGCAAACTTAGCCGTAATTCTAAGTGTTGAAAACTCAAATGACATTTTAAATGTATTTCGGGATGGAAACTTCTATTTTGTAAATGCCCAAGGGGCTTATTATATTATTTTCTGGACTGATTATAAAGTGACTTGAAACAGTGGTAACAATGACACTGTATGATATACTTGAAACAGTGGTAACAATGACACTGTATGATATACTTGAAACAGTGGTAACAATGGCACTGTATGATGTAAATTGGTCAGGTAACAATGGGCTGACCGGTCAGGTAACAATGACTGACCAAGATATTGCGCTTGGGCTGTAGGAGCCCCTCTGGGTAACAATGACACTGTATGATATACTTGAAACAGTGGTAACAATGACACTGTATGATGTAAATTGGTCAGGTAACAATGGGCTGACCGGTCAGGTAACAATGACTGACCAAGATATTGAGCTTGGGCTGTAGGAGCCCCTCCGGAGTCTGTACACACCCCCAGTGAGCGCCGTCGACGATAAATAAATATGGATGGCTCGGGCTGCACGCCGCAGTGGGTACTGGAATGTACCATCATATGCATTGCATTGTATTCATGTATTTGTATCTATACTGTTGTTTAGCTGTTCAGTTCCATATGTTGTTGTATATTTGGATTTTAGCTTACTTTGTGTATTTACTAGGTTTTCTTATCTTCGTACTGTAGTTACTTTTATTACTCACTGGGTCGGAGTACTCACATTACTCCCTGCACCATGTGTGCAGATACAGGCAAAGCTGAATTCACTCCTGAGCGCTGATTCTTTCCAGACCAGGCGGTGACTAGGAGTAACGAGGTAGCTGTTGACGTCCGCAGCCCCGTTTTCTCCCTTATCTTTGTTATTTATGATAAGTCCAGACTTTGTAAAATATTAGTAAACTCTGTAGTAGCTCATGACTTGTGACACCCCGATTTCGGGCTGAGTTGGGATGGTTTTCTTTGTTCTATCACGTTAATTTCGCATTTAAGATTATATTGCCCATGATTTAGACTTATTCCTGCTAAGTAATTATAAAGAGATGTATTGTTTCTATTATAATATCCTTCTACTATTATCTTGGCAAGTATGTATATCTTTGGCATTATATCAAAGTTCTTTTTATTATTATTTTCTTATTTTCATAACTTATCGTTAATTGTCTATCTTCTAATTTATATGGTTTGACTTTTTCTAACCATTTTATTCCTAGTGTAATGTTTTTATCGCCTTGATATATTTTAAAATTTATTAATATTGGTATTCATCCAATAATTAATTCTTTTTCAGTTGTTTCTTCGTTTTTTCTTAACGCTTTTGGTAGTTCTGAATTTTGCTGTTCTATTGTCACTATCTCATGTTCTGGTATTAATTCTCTTATAACATAATTCTCTTCCTGCCCTGTATTTATTAATATTAAATATTTTCTTTGGTCCATTATTCCTGTTATATAATAATGGTGTGGGTTTATTTCTTCTATTTTTTGTTCTATTAATTTTTGTGGAGTTATATAATTTATTCTTCTTGATGTACTTCTTGATGTACTTATTCTTGATGACGTTTCTGGCATTTCATTATTTGTTCGATGTGCTTAATCTTTCTTTTACTATTTCTAAATCTTCATCCATGTCCATTTCCGTATAACTGTAATCATTGTTGTCTATAACTGATACTATTCTTTCGAATGGATTTTCTATTTTTATTTTATTTATTTTATTTTTAGCTGTTATCTTATGTTTTGTTGTTAAGACATATAGATTTTTACATCTTGCTGTGAATATTTTACTTCCTGGTGCTAATTCTATATCAGACATTTTCCAGTATAGCACTAATGATTTGTCTATATTTTTATCATCTATTGCTACTGAATAGTTGGCACTTACTATAAATTTAAATTTTTGGTATATTAAGTTACCTCTTACGGCACTTATTATACTCTTTTCTATAGGTTGTACAATTCTATCATCTGCCAAGTATATTTCTATAGGGGTATCTATTCCTTCCCTAAAACATGCTTTTATTAGGATCTCCGTTCCTCCTAAGTGTACATATTTTATTGGATTTTTTGCTTTTATATCTTGTATTTCTTTATTTAGTAGTTTTTTATTTAAAATTGGTATTTGTGCTTTACCTTTGATGTATTTACAATCTATTATATGTTCTCTTTGGCTTACTACATAGTATTCTTCTTTCTGTCTTTTAAACCAATTCTTTATTGTTGGTACTTCTAATATTTTGTCTATGCTTAGATCCAATTCTTTTCCTTTTATTTGTTCAAATATATTAGCGTCAAATATTATTTTTTGTTCTGAAGATTGTTCATCTTGGTGTTCTTCTTGTTGTATAATTTGTATATCATTTTCAGTCATTACTTTCTTCGTCTGATTCCTCTATATTATTGTCTATTTCTTTTTCATTTTCGGGGAACTCGTTTTCTGATATCTCATATATGCTGTCTTCACTGCTTAATTCATAATCTACATATTCTACTTGTGTATATTTATCATTATCTATCAATATTTCGGTAATTTGTTTCTTCTTTGGGTTTTTTGGTAATTTACAATCTTTGGCTAAGTGTCCTAGCTTTCCACAATTATAGCAAGTACATTCTGTTAGTTTTTTCTTTTTCCTATATGGTTTTTTATGTTTATAATTTTTTACATAATATCTTCCTCTTGGTTTCCTATATTTATATTTTGAATATTTTGATTTAAATTTCTTTCTCTTTCCTTCTTTTTTGTAATATTTATCTGTGCAGCCAAATTGGGGTGCTATTCTACTTTTGCAGCATGCCAAATTTTTTACTAATATTTTATCCATTTTGATATTTTCTTTATACTTTTCGCATAATTCTATAAACCAGTTTTGTAGAAATTTTATTCGAGCTCCTAGAGTATCTGCTAGTTCTGCTTCATTCCAATTTTTTATTATTTTTGAGCTAAACGGTTCTGGTAATTTTGTAAAATATAATTTTCTTATTTCCTTACTTTGATGCCACAATGACTGACCAAGATATTGCGCTTGGGCTGTAGGAGCCCCTCCGGAGTCTGTACACACCCCCAGTGAGCGCCGTCGACGATAAATAAATATGGATGGCTCGGGCTGCACGCCGCAGTGGGTACTGGAATGTACCATCATATGCATTGCATTGTATTCATGTATTTGTATCTATACTGTTGTTTAGCTGTTCAGTTCCATATGTTGTTGTATATTTGGATTTTAGCTTACTTTGTGTATTTACTAGGTTTTCTTATCTTCGGACTGTAGTTGCTTTTATTACTCACTGGGTCGGAGTACTCACATTACTCCCTGCACCATGTGTGCAGATACATGCAGAGCTGAGTTCGCTCATGAGCGCTGATTCTTTCCAGGCCAGGCGGTGACTAGGAGTAACGAGGTAGCTGTTGACGTCCGCAACCCCGTTTTCTCCCTTATCTTTGTTATTTATGATAATTCCAGACTTTGTAAAATATTAATAAACTCTGTAGTAGCTCATGACTTGTGACACCCCGATTTCGGGCTGAGTTGGGATGATTTTCCTTGTTCTATCACGTTTATTTCGCATTTAAGATTATATTGCCCACGATTTAGACTTATTCCTGCTAAGTAATTCTAAAGAGATGTACTGTTTTGTTGATTGGCTGGCCTTGTCCTCACGAGAGGCGCCATCATGACCGGGTTGGGAGTTTGGGTCGCGGTAAGTTGGTATCAGAGCCTAGGTTAGTTGGTCTCGCGAGTCATGAGCCGGTGTAGTAGAGTCTCGCGGATCGGTACGGAGACGTCTGTATTTATCCTCAAGAGGCTGCAGAACCTTTAGGAAAACTTCACATTCTTGAATTCTTATCGTGCGTTATTGATTCAGCTTGAAGAGTAACTCTTGAAATTCCTTCCACGTGTTCGCATGCACGCATGAGCGCTCAATATCAGATGTGCCTCGATGGCTTTTGATTCCCCGATCAAGGGGCAAAGTGTAATCTCTGTGAGTTTGAAGTTAGGTCAGTTTGGAGGACTTGAGGCCGAATCTTTGCCAATGGCTTGAACACCGAGGTGCTGATTTTGTGAGCAAGTGCTTTGAACTCATATGTTCATTATTGTCCTTATTAGCCGGAATGGCGGTTGGATATCCACGTCATGAGTATGGTAGTGGAAGGTATACCAAAAAGAGTAACTAAAGGTAAAGCTAATGGGTAATTGGCTTATGAGGGAAATCTATTTGTCATACTAGTTAGATAAGTCTGGAGCTGGGATCACTTCTGTAAATGTATTATGATGAAATAGTTGAGTCAAGGAGACCACCTTGAAGGTCGAAAACATTTAAAGAAAGAATATGTTCTTACTCGGTTGAATAGCCCAATAATGGGGGGTTGAAAGGTATTTTCTATGTGTTATGATTCAAATAGGTGCAACGCATGTCCATGTATCAATTTTGATAGTATAATACATGTAGTATTGAGATTTATGTAATTGATATGCATTGTGATGCTTTGTCAAGTTGTGGATGTGTTGTTAGGATGATTTTGGTGATTCTCTGGCAGGTGGATAGGCCCAATTACAAAGGAGACTCTGACGAAATTTTTGAAAAATTTGGGACTTAGTAAAAAAATTTGGGTCGCCTAGAGAGTGGGCTTAACTGTTGTGCGATTAAATGCAAAAATCGCAGAAGAGTTAAAATTCCAGATGATTTGTGTTCCCTCGAGCTTATGAAGGAGTGAGTTTAATCTCACTATGGTATTACAGCAGCATTAGAATACATGCGTTGTGATTTATTGAGTGCGTTTTAATCTATGGCTTTGAGCCAAGTTGGGGAGTTTGCTATTAAATAGGTCGATTACACGACTATATGCTATATTGGTTCGAGTTTCGATGTTTATGGTAAGTTGGTATTGTCTTCAACGTCACCTAAGATCGGTGTTTTGTAAAAAGGGTCATGCGTCCTGGTTAATGATTCTTGATCGCTCTTCAGCATTAGAGCGACCGATGATTTGGAGGTACACTCCAGATATTGTTGTGGTAGGTTGTGGGAGTGTGTCCCACGGGAAGATTATATAAGTGTGGCATATGATCACTTGATTGATTAAATATGTAAACCAAGTATGAAGTTTGTGATGGTGTCGTTAAATTAAAGATTCATGCCTGAAGGGCACTTGGCATATTGGGTTGTGAACTGGGGAGGATTACTCCGATTGTGATGGTTGTTCTTGTGTTTTATCAAGAAAATTGAAGTTATTATGGACCTTTGAAAGGTTATCAGACTAGTTCAGTGTGATCAAAATCAACTTGAAGTCGGTGAGTGAATTTTATGTGAATAATGGCTCTATATCAGGCCAGATGTGTTCATTTTTTTGTAATGCGGTCCTCATGGAGGAGTAGTTAGGTTGATGCTTCCTGTCAGATATTTCGCACAGTGATGCATTGCGTTGTGTGAGTTGTGAGACGACTTGAGAAATTTCTATGTGTTGAGAATCCGCGTAGGAATGACGTTATATGAGCATCTTGGCTCTTGAAATTCAGATTGTACATCGCACCTCAGTTGTGCTTGAGTTTTGTAGCTTATAACGCTATATGTCCCTCAGAGATATTATTATGCACTTAGCATGCTTATGAGCGATACTCGGTATTTTGTTGTAATGAGCAAATTTGGCTTGATGTGCATCTCCTTATGTGAGATCTATGTGTGGATCGGGTGGCACGCCGCCATGGGTATGTTATCTGGATCGGGTTGCACGCCGCAACAGTATGATTTTGAGTATAGTTTTCTATATGCTATTTTGTATGCCTTGCTTCCTGTTATCTAAGGAAAGGCCGTAGTAGTGCGTGGGATTGGTAATTCCTTCCCGAGTTTGCTTTCCTTTTGTACCGCATTCGAATTGGTAGCCTATTGGTATATTGAGGCATCATTTGCGACTTTTGATTATGTTTATTGACTGAGCAGTTCATAATGGGTGAGACGAGATCATTGAATTCGAGATCAGTGCAATTTGAGTATATGAAGTAAATTAAGGGGCTAAGACCATTATTTGGTTCAGAATGAGGTGATAGTTCTTGCCAGAAGTGTAGACCCAATGAATATTTGATTCGGCGGTGTTATGAATTTATACAGATTTTATCCGTCGTGTCGGTATTGTAAGAATTTGAACAAGACCTATATGTGTCATGCAGAGCATGGGATGTGTAATGGTTTTTCTTCTAGAGGGGATCAATGAAAGTTCTTGACTAATTGAGTACGTAAACATTCCTGGTTTGGAAGGGGAGGTGAAGTCCTCATGTTACCTTAGGATGATATGGTATATGTGATATGTTGTGAAGGATTGAGAATTGCGTGTGTAAGGTCATGGTTCAGTCCTGAATGGAAATTCATAACATTCTTAGGCAGTACAGGCAACTTTGGGTGATTAGAGAAATGAGCTTCAGATGATTAGGGTGAATGATTTTCAGATGATTAAGGAAATTTTACTTCTAATCATAGTGATTTGTAGAGGTTACATGTTTCAGAAAAAGGCCAATGTGATTAAGTTGATGGCACTTCAATAGTATTGGGGTAAGGTATGATGATGCGTGTGCTACATGGAGTTGGAAACTGGGAGTTCTCATGTACAGGCTATATTGTGGTTGTGGATCGTGTGCATCGGTACTATTTAACGGCTATCAAAATTTGGAGGTTCGAGTAGATCTTTACTTGCTGGTATGTTAGATTTTGTATGTGATGTCAGAATTTAGACTGGTTGTCTTAGCGTCAGGCAATTCTGAACTATTGTGCCATGGGCTATGCCGGGAATGCCACGGGTTAAGTGGCGAGGTGAGCTGGATGATGTTCTATCAGGTTTGTGTAGTAGGTGTTATTTGTATCACCGTAGGTGTAATGATTTGCTCTGGCTCCAGCCATAAATTGAGCATGGTTGTCGATTTCAAGCATTGTGACTTGAGGTGTTTAATGTGGAGTAGTATTTGGATAAGATCGCGCGTTGTAGCAAAGATGTGTGGAAACATGACCTTGCTGGTCAAATTGTGTGTCCTATTTCTATGATGTGAGACCGGGTCTCAGCCTTGTGTTGTGGCAACACTAAAGTTTGAGGTACAACTCTCTCAGTTGAGTCATATTCATAATTTGAGTATGTTCGGACCGTTTCTTATGGGTGCGCGTATTATGCAAGTTGTGGCTTAGGCATGTATTGGGGTGTTATAACACCAGAGTGGTGTGTTGGATTCGAGGTGATCATTAGGGGCAGTGATGAATACGAACAAAAATCGATTTCGGCTTGTTAGGAGGATAATATCGAGGTTCGGCTCGGAGATCTGTTGCGATATTAGTAAAAGAGGAAATGACTTTATAAATGGTTGATCTGAGAAATAGTTACGTTTTATCGCGTGTTTTATTTATAGTTGGCAGTATATGAATGTGTTGGAATAATACTTTAGCTAACAAGAGGTTTCCTATCGGTATTTGGGTATTGTGGGCAACTGCTGTGAATAGAGACTATCGTTCCGAGTGTTGGATTGTGGGTTATTACAGCTGGTTCGTGTTAATTCTGGGTATGACTTCGGAAAGTACAATGTGGGTCTACGGTTTATGGTCTAAATGGCTATGAAATTTCAATTTTATTGTATTATCAGACCTACGTGAGATAGGATGACGTGAGTTCATCCCCGGATTTATACATGGTAAGGTTATTCAGCAATTGTTGGGCTTTTGGAACAAGTCTGGGCACGTTCGAGGACGAACATTTGTTTTAGTTGGGGAGAATGTAACGACCCGAAACGTTGTTTCCTATATTTTCGTCTCGTATTCCCCGTTAAATGCTTATTCATATTTCAATATGTGTACTTGGTGAATTTGAGTCAATTCGGATCGAGTTTGGTATGAAATGGGACAATTAGTCTCTTTAAGGAAGAATTAGTTTGAAAAGTCAACCGGACGTTGACTTGTGGGTTAGAGGGCTCAGAATTGAATTCCGATGATTTGATTAGTTTTGGGGGATGATTTAAGGCCTAAGAGCGCAATTGGAATTAATTTTGGAGGTCCGGTGAAGAAATTAGCTCATTTTGGCGAAGTTAGTATTTTGGCGATTTCCGGTTGATAGGTGACATTTTGATCCGACGGTCGGAATGGAGTTCCGAGAATTTCTGTAGCTTCGTTATGTCATTTTGGATATGTGTGCAAAATTTCAAGTCATTCGGACATATTTTGGTCGAGTTTTGATCGAAAGCGCATTTTGGAAGTTTTAAAGGAACTTAGACTTGAATTCGGTGTAATTCGATAATTTGTAATTAGTCGAGGTGTTTTGATAATTGGAACAAGTTTGAATAATATTATAAGATGTATTGGTATTTTTGGTTGAGGTCCCGAGGACCTCGGGATGATTTCGGATGGCTAACAGGAACTTTTCAAGTTGGAAATTTCATAATAGACGAAAGTTGTAAATAAGTGCGCACAAGGCCTCACTTTGAACGATAATATCTCTCATTATATAAGGAGTTGTGTGAGTTACAACCTATCAAATTAAAACTCTTTGAGTCTAGTTTCCAATGCAACAAACCGTTCATCATTTGGAAGTGTATACAGGAAGTTATGACCATTTCACTGGTCAGGTGTCAGAGCGCGCGAAGTATCGCGCGAAATCGCGCACTTCGCGCGTCTGAGGCAGAATACTCAGCAAAACGCGCGAACAAACGCGCGAACAACGCGCGAACTATGCAACTGAAGGTTTTTAAGTACCCCAAGACCGGCCTAGAGAGTTCCCAACTCATTTTTGGGGTTAAGGCTTGCTCTCTCAAGGGGGTTTCGTCCCAAACTTCATCCCTATGATCCTAAGGTAAGATTGTTGGAGTATTTTGAGTTGATTACTACTCCCAAACACTTATATTAACATGGATTGATCTTAAAAATTCTTAGATTTCAAGAAATTCCTTCAAGAACTCAAAGAAGGGTTTTGCAAGATTTCTTCCAAAAGGTAAATCCTACACCTTAGACTCACATATATGGATATATTATGGAAATATGAGTATGAGTCAAGTATTACAACTTAGTGTATGGTGGTTGGAAGCCATAAATTCCCTATTTAAATACATGAACATGGTAGGGATTTAGAGGTGTTTATTTGATGGAATTTTTGTTGGTTTGGGTGTGAATGGTTGATCACACATGTGATGTTAGGAGTATAAATTGTTAAAGAATAATAGTGTCATGAATTGTTGGTTAATTGTGATAGTTGGAGGAACCAATGCTATAGTTAAGAGGTGTAAATATTTATACCTACAAGATGTTTGATAATATGCCTAAATGGCATAATTTATGGGATCTAGTACTAATATTGGCCATATTGAGTGTTATATTGTAGATTGAAGTTACATAACTGTATGGGATCATTATAGTATCATTAAGGGGCGAATTTCAGATATGTATGGTTAAAACCCCGTCTTTTAGAAATCGAACTTCAACGAGGTTTGTGTGATTTTTGGCAGATTCGTCACACGAGGAGGCCAATTAGAGAGGCAAGGGCATAGCGAGCTAGAGGTGAGTAATTGATGCAAATGTTGTTCTGAGGGTTTGAAACCCCGAACTTTCACACCGTAACGCTATATTGAGGCGTGACACGCATCCCATGGCAGGTGTGGTGTCGTATATGATTGGGGATTGTGACTTGGTCCATCCCGAGTGATAATTATAGTATATTGGCGACTGATTCGCACATTGTATTGATACTTATAATATGTTGGCGACTGATACGCACATGCATTGATGATATTTGGGCTTAATGCCACGTTTGGGGGCCTTGTGCCGACTTGTAGAATCCTTCGGGGATTAATATTACTGCTTAGCATGATTTGCATATCATTTAATTTCAGTCCAAGATTTTAATTACTGTTTTGCAAACTTAGCCGTAATTCTAAGTGTTGAAAACTCAAATGACATTTTAAATGTATTTCGGGCTGGAAACTTCTATTTTGTAAATGCCCAAGGGGCTTATTATATTATTTTCTGGACTGATTATAAAGTGACTTGAAACAGTGGTAACAATGACACTGTATGATATACTTGAAACAGTGGTAACAATGACACTGTATGATATACTTGAAACAGTGGTAACAATGGCACTGTATGATGTAAATTGGTCAGGTAACAATGGGCTGACCGGTCAGGTAACAATGACTGACCAAGATATAAAGTGACTTGAAACAGTGGTAACAATGACACTGTATGATATACTTGAAACAGTGGTAACAATGACACTGTATGATGTAAATTGGTCAGGTAACAATGGGCTGACCGGTCAGGTAACAATGACTGACCAAGATATTGAGCTTGGGCTGTAGGAGCCCCTCCGGAGTCTGTACACACCCCCAGTGAGCGCCGTCGACGATAAATAAATATGGATGGCTCGGGCTGCACGCCGCAGTGGGTACTGGAATGTACCATCATATGCATTGCATTGTATTCATGTATTTGTATCTATACTGTTGTTTAGCTGTTCAGTTCCATATGTTGCTGTATATTTGGAGTTTAGCTTACTTGTGTATTTACTAGGTTTTCTTATCTTCGGACTATAGTTACTTTTATTACTCACTGGGTCGGAGTACTCACATTACTCCCTGCACCATGTGTGCCGATACAGGCAGAGCTGAATTCGCTCCTGAGCGCTGATTCTTTCCAGACCAGGCGGTGACTAGGAGTAACGAGGTAGCTGTTGACGTCCGCAGCCCCGTTTTCTCCCTTATCTTTGTTATTTATGATAAGTCCAGACTTTGTAAAATATTAGTAAACTCTGTAGTAGCTCATGACTTGTGACACCCCGATTTCGGGCTGAGTTGGGATGGTTTTCTTTGTTCTATCACGTTAATTTCACATTTAAGATTATATTGCCCATGATTTAGACTTATTCCTACTAAGTAATTATAAAGAGATGTACTGTTTTGTTGATTGGCTGGCCTTGTCCTCATGAGAGGCACCATCACAATCGGGTTGGGATTTTGGGTCGTGACATATATCCCTGTAGTTTTTGGGTTATATAATCTTGTGTTGGATCTGTAGTAGTAGTTGATCTGGGGTTTAGGTTTAGAAATGTCTGAATTTTATATATATTCTCAATATATGTTTGAGTAATATGGTTATATACCTTTTTGTTGTGGTGTAGGCTATTAGCATAGGTTGTAGTTTGTGGGGTTATAACTATTGCTTCTTTTAGCTTTTTTGATGTAAATGGCTTATCAAATACGTTGTTTAAATTTACATTGGTATGTAGCTTCTTATTCACCTGTTTGCTTGTGCCTACAGCTGTAGGTAAACAAACTTTGTCACGGGTTTTTTGGAGTTTCCCAACGTCTCCTTCTAATTCTGGAATTTTTAAGTCTCCCGATCGACTTAGCTCCGCATTTTTATAGTCATGCTGCTGACTTTCTAGCTGTTGTAATCTTTTGCCCATACTATACTAGAGTTCCAGTATAATATACCGGTCTAGCATAAGCTCGTGGGAACACAAAACATCTGGAATTTTAACTCTTCTGTAATTTTTTTGCATTTACTCACACAACAGTTAAGCCCACTTTCTAGGCGACCAAATTTTTACTAAGTCCCAAATTTTTCAAAAATTTCGGCAGAGTCTCCTTTGTAATTAGGCCTATCCACCTGCCAGAGAATCACCAAAACCATCCTAACAACACATCCACAACTTGACAAAGCATCACAATGCATATCAATTACATAAATCCCAATACTACATGTATTATACTATCAAAATTGATACATGGACATGCGTTGCACCTATTTGAATCATAACACATAGAAAATACCTTTCAACCCCCCATTATTGGGCTATTCAACCGAGTAAGAACATATTCTTTCTTTAAATATTTTCGACCTTCAAGGTGGTCTCCTTGACTCAACTATTTCATCATAATACTTTTACAGAAGCGATCCCAGCTCCCAGACTTATCTAACTAGTATGACAAATAGATTTCCCTCATAAGCCAATTACCCATTAGCTTTACCTTTAGTTACTCTTTTTGGTATACCTTCCACTACCATACACATTACTCATGACGTGGATATCCAATCGCCATTCCGGCTAATAAGGACAATAATGAACATATGAGTTCAAAGCACTTGCTCACAAAATCAGCACCTTGGTGCTCAAGCCATTGGCAAAGATTCGGCCTCAAGTCCTCCAGACTGACCTAACTTCAAACTCACAGAGATTACACTTTGCCCCTCGATCGGGGAATCAAAAGCCGTCGAGGCACATCTGATACTGAGCGCTCATGCATGCATGCGAACACGTGGAAGGAATTTCAAGAGTTACTCTTCAAGCTGAATCAATAACGCACGATAAGAATTCAAGAATGTGAAGTTTTCCTAAAGGTTCTGCAGCCTCTCGAGGATAAATACAGACGTCTCCGTACCGATCCGCAAGACTCTACTAAACCTGCTCATGACTCGTGAGACCTAGTAACCTAGGCTCTGATACCAACTTACCGCGACCCAAACTCCCAACCCGGTCGTGATGGCGCCTCTCGTGAGGACAAGGCCAGCCAATCAACAAAACAGTACATCTCTTTAGAATTACTTAGCAGGAATAAGTCTAAATCGTGGGCAATATAATCTTAAATGCGAAATAAACGTGATAGAACAAGGAAAACCATCCCAACTCAGCCCGAAATCGGGGTGTCACAAGTCATGATCTACTACAGAGTTTATTAATATTTTACAAAGTCTGGAATTATCATAAATAACAAAGATAAGGGAGAAAACGGGGCTGCGGACGTCAACAGCTACCTCGTTACTCCTAGTCACCGCCTGGCCTGGAAAGAATCAGCGCTCATGAGCGAACTCAGCTCTGCCTGTATCTGCATACATGGTGCAGGGAGTAATGTGAGTACTCCGACCCAGTGACTAATAAAAGCAACTACAGTCCGAGATAAGAAAACCTAGTAAATACACAAAGTAAGCTAAAATCTAAATATACAGCAACATATGGAACTGAACAGCTAAGCAACAGTATAGATACAAATATATGAATACAATGCAATGCATATGATGGTACATTCCAGTACCCACTGCGGCGTGCAGCCCGAGCCATCCATATTTATTTATCGTCGACGGCGCTCACTAGGGGTGTGTACAGACTCCGGAGGGGCTCCTACAGCCCAAGCGCAATATCTTGGTCAGTCATTGTTACCTGACCGGTCAGCCCATTGTTACCTGACAAATTTACATCATACAGTGCCATTGTTACCACTGTTTCAAGTATATCATACAGTATCATTGGACTCCGGAGGGGCTCCTACAGCCCAAGCGCAATATCTTGGTCAGTCATTGTTACCTGACCGGTCAGCCCATTGTTACCTGACCAATTTACATCATACAATGCCATTGTTACCACTGTTTCAAGTATATCATACAGTGTCATTGTTACCACTGTTTCAAGTATATCATACAGTGTCATTGTTACCACTGTTTCAAGTCACTTTATAATCAGTCCAGAAAATAATATAATAAGCCCCTTGGGCATTTACAAAATAGAAGTTTCCAGCCCGAAATACATTTAAAATGTCATTTGAGTTTTCAACACTTAGAATTACGGCTAAGTTTGCAAAACAGTAATTAAAACCTTGGACTGAAATTAAATGATATTAATCCCCGAAGGATTCTACAAGTCGGCACAAGGCCCCCAAACATGGCATTAGGCCCAAATATCATCAATACATGTGTGTATCAGTCGCCAACATATTATAAGTATCAATACAATGTGTGAATCAGTCGCCAATATACTATAATTATCACTCGGGATGGACCAAGTCACAATCCCCAATCATATACGACCCCGCACCTGCCATGGGATGCGTGTCACACCTCAATATAGCATTACTATGTGAAAGTCCGGGGTTTCAAACCCTCAGAACAACAGTTGCATCAATTACTCACCTCTAGCTCGCTATGCCCTTGCCTCTCTAATTGGCCTCCTCGTGTGACGAATCTGCCAAAAATCACACAAACCTCGTTGAAGTTCGATTTCTAAAAGACGGGGTTTTAACCATACATATCTGAAATTCGCCCCTTAATGATACTATAATGATCCCATACAGTTATGTAACTTCAATCTACAATATAACACTCAATATGGCCAATATTAGTACTAGATCCCATAAATTATGCCATTTAGGCATATTATCAAACATCTTGTAGGTATAAATATTTACACCTCTTAACTATAGCATTGGTTCCTCCAACTATCACAATTAACCAACAATTCATGACACTATTATTCTTTAACAATTTATACTCCTAACATCACATGTGTGATCAACCATTCACACCCAAACCAACACAAATTCCATCAAATAAACACCTCTAAATCCCTACCATGTTCATGTATTTAAATAGGGAATTTATGGCCTCCAACCACCATACACTAAGTTGTAATACTTGACTCATACTCATATTTCCATAATATATCCATATATGTGAGTCTAAGGTGTAGGATTTACCTTTTGGAAGAAATCTTGCAAAACCCTTCTTTGAGTTCTTGAAGGAATTTCTTGAAATCTAAGAATTTTTAAGATCAATCCATGTTAATATAAGTGTTTGGGAGTAGTAATCAACTCAAAATACTCCAACAATCTTACCTTAGGATCATAGGGATGAAGTTTGGGACGAAACCCCCTTGAGAGAGCAAGCCTTAACCCCAAAAATGAGTTGAGAACTCTCTAGGCCGGTCTTGGGGTACTTAAAAACCTTCAGTCGCATAGTTCGCGCGTTGTTCGCGCGTTTGTTCGCGCATTTTGCTGAGCATTCTGCCTCAGACGCGCGAAATGCGCGACTTCGCGCGATACTTCGCGCGCTCTGACACCTGACCAGTTAAATGGTCATAACTTCCTGTATACACTTCCAAATGACGAACGGTTTGTTGCAATGGAAACTAGACTCAAAGGGCTTTAATTGGATAGGTTTTATCTCACACAACTCCTTATATAACGAGAGATAGTATCGTTCAAAGTGAGGCCTTGTGCGCACTTATTTACAACTTTCGTCTATTATGAAATTTCCAACTTGAAAAGTTCCCGTTAGCCATCCGAAATCATCCCGAGGTCCTCGGGACCTCAACCAAAAATACCAATACATCTTATAATATTATTCAAACTTGTTCCAATTATCAAAACACCTCGACTAATACCAAAATTATCGAATTACACCGAATTCAAGTCTAAGTTCCTTTAAAACTTCCAAAACGCGCTTTCGATCAAAACTCGACCAAAATATGTCCGAATGACTTGAAATTTTGCACACATATCCAAAATGGCATAACGAAGCTACAGAAATTCTCGGAATTCCATTCCGACCATCGGATCAAAATTTCACCTATCAATCGGAAATCGCCAAAATACTAACTTCGCCAAAATGAGCTAATTTCTTCACCGGACCTCCAAAATAAATTCCGATTGCGCTCCTTGGCCTTAAATCATCCCCCGAAACTAACCGAATCATCGGAATTCAATTCCGAGCCCTCTAACTCACAAGTCAATGTCCGGTTGACTTTTCCAAACTAATTCTTCCTTAAAGAGACTAATTGTCCCATTTCATACCAAACTCGATCCGAATTGACTCAAATTCACCAAGTACACATATTGAAACATGAATAAGCATTTAACGGGGAATACGGGATGAAAATACAGGAAGCGACGGTTCGGGTCGTTACATTCTCCCCAACTAAAACAAACGCTCGTCCTCGAGCGTACCCAGAGTTGTCCTAGAAGCCAACCAAAAGCTGAATGACCTTATCAAGCATAAACCCGTAGATGATCCCACGTCACCCTATCTCACATGGGTCCGATAACGCGTTGTAACCAAGATCACACAATCTAGTCTAGCCCATAAATCATAGAGCCACATTTTACCTTTTCGGAATCATACACAAGATCAGAACCTCACACCTACATTCAGAATAAGTTTGAACCAGCTGTAATAGACCATGCCTGCAACCTTAGGTGCAATTGTATGATATACCAATAACTCAAACAAATGCAGCAATAACTTCCATTCATAGCAGCTGCCCACAACAACCAAATACCCATAGAAATCTCTTATTAGCCAATGTCTCATTCCAACACTCTCATATACTGCCAATGATAATTGAAACACGCAATAAATCATAACCATTGCTCAGATCAACCATTCATGAGGCCATTTCTCCTCTAGCAATTATAGTAACATTTTTTTTTAAAACCGAACCTCGATATTTACCCATCAAACATGCTGAAATTAAATCCGTTCGTATTCATCAATGACCCCAATGATCACCTCGAATCCAACACACCACTATGGTGATATCAATACAGGCCTAAGCCACAACTTTCATAATACGCGCACCAATAAGAAACGGCCTGAACATACTCAAGTCATGAAAAATGACTCAAACGAAAGAGCTGTACCTCAAGCTCATCAGTACCATCAACAGACTCAACAAGAACATGCCGCAATACTACCGAAATATCATCAGTTTAATAACATTACCTTTTTATGAGACATATACTTTCGTCAAGTCACTTTCAATTAGCAATACTATTTCCCCAATCATCCGAAGATCATTCGCCCTAATCATCTAAAGCTTTTTTTTTGTTAATCACCTAGAAGAAAATCGCTACACATCTCATGTTCTGCATGATGTACATAGGTATTTTTCTAACTCTTACAATATTGACATGACGGATGAGGTATGCATAAATTCATGACCACTGTCGAGATAACGATTCGTTGGTTCTATACTCCTGGCAAGAACTATCACCTCATTTTGAGCAAAATCATGGTCTTAGCTCCTTAATTTACTTCATATACTCAGATTGCACTAATCTCAAATTCAACGATCTCGTCTCACCCGGTACGAACTGCTCAGGCAATAAGCCACCCCAGACATAATCAAAAGTCGCATATGATGCCTCAATATGTCAATAAGCTACCAATTCGAACGCAGTACAAAAGGAAAACAAACTCTGGAAGGAATTACCAATCTCACACACTAATACAGACTTTCCTTAGAAAACAGGAAGCAAGGAATACAAAATAGCATATATAAAACTATACTCAACATCACACTGTTGCGGCGTGCAACCCGATCAAGATAACATACCCATGGCGGCGTGCCACCCGATCCACACATAGATCTCACATAAGGAGATGCACATCGAGCCAAATTTGCTCATTACAACAAAATACCGAGTATCGCTCATAAGCATGCTAAGTGCATAATAATATCTCTGAGGGACATATAGCGTTATAAGCTACAAAACTCAAGCACAACTGAGGTGCGATGTACAATCTGAATTTCAAGAGCCAAGATGCTCATATAACGTCATTCCTACGCGGATTCTCAACACATAGAAATTTCTCAAGTCGTCTCACAACTCACACAACGCAATGCATCACTGTGCGAAATATCTGACAGGAAGCATCAACCTAACTACTCCTCCATGAGGACCGTATTACAAAAAATGAACACATCTGGCCTGATATAGAGCCATTATTCACATAAAATTCACTCACCGACTTCAAGCTGATTCTGATCACACTGAACTAGTCTGATAACCTTTCAAAGGTCCATAATAACTTCCATTTTCTTCATAAAATACAAGAACAACCATCACAATCGGAGTAATCCTCCCCAGTTCACAACCCAATATGCCAAGTGCCCTCCAGGCATGAATCTTTAATTTAACGACACCATCACAAACTTCATAATTGGTTTACATCTTTAATCAATCAAGTGATCATATGCCACACTTATATAATCTTCCCGTGGGACACACTCCCACAACCTACCACAACAATATCTAGAGTGTACCTCCAAATCATCGATCACACTAATGCTGAAGAGCGATCAAGAATCATTAACCAGGACGCAAAACCCTTTTTATAAAACACCGATCTTAGGTGACGTTGAAGACAATACCAACTTACCGTAAACATCGAAACTCGAACCAATATAGCATATAATCGTGTAATCGACCTATTTAATAGCAAACTCCCCAACTTGGCTCAAAGCCATAGATCAAAACGCACTCAATAAATCACAACGCATGTATTCTATTGCTGCTATAATACCAAAGTGAGATTAAACTCACTCCTTCATAAGCTCGTGGGAACACAAATCATCTGGAATTTTAACTCTTCTGCAATTTTTTTGCATTTACTCACACAACAGTTAAGCCCACTCTCTAGGCGACCAAATTTTTACTAAGTCCCAAATTTTTCAAAAATTTCGGCAGAGTCTCCTTTGTAATTGGGCCTATCCACCTGCCAGAGAATCACCAAAACCATCCTAACAACACATCCACAACTTGACAAAGCATCACAATGCATATCAATTACATAAATCCCAATACTACATGTATTATACTATCAAAATTGATACATGGACATGCGTTGCACCTATTTGAATCATAACACATAGAAAATACCTTTCAACCCCCCATTATTGGGCTATTCAACCGAGTAAGAACATATTCTTTCTTTAAATGTTTTCGACCTTCAAGGTGGTCTCCTTGACTCAACTATTTCATCATAATACTTTTACAGAAGCGATCCCAGCTCCCAGACTTATCTAACTAGTATGACAAATAGATTTCCCTCATAAGCCAATTACCCATTAGCTTTACCTTTAGTTACTCTTTTTGGTATACCTTCCACTACCATACACATTACTCATGACGTGGATATCCAACCGCCATTCCGGCTAATAAGGACAATAATGAACATATGAGTTCAAAGCACTTGCTCACAAAATCAGCACCTCGGTGCTCAAGCCATTGGCAAAGATTCGGCCTCAAGTCCTCCAGACTGACCTAACTTCAAACTCACAGAGATTACACTTTGCCCCTCGATCGGGGAATCAAAAGCCAGCGAGGCACATCTGATACTGAGCGCTCATGCATGCATGCGAACACGTGGAAGGAATTTCAAGAGTTACTCTTCAAGCTGAATCAATAACGCACGATAAGAATTCAAGAATGTGAAGTTTTCCTAAAGGTTCTGTAGCCTATTGAGGATAAATACAGACATCTCCGTACCGATCCGCGAGACTCTACTAAACCGGCTCATGACTTGTGAGACCAATTAACCTAGGCTCTGATACCAACTTACCACGACCCGGTCGTGATGGCGCCTTTCGTGAGGACAAGGCCAGCCAATCAACAAAATAGTACATCTCTTTAGAATTACTTAGCAGGAATAAGTCTAAATCGTGGGCAATATAATCTTAAATGCGAAATAAACGTGATAGAACAAGGAAAACCATCCCAACTCAGCCCGAAATCGGGGTGTCACAAGTCATGAGCTACTACAGAGTTTATTAATATTTTACAAAGTCTGGAATTATCATAAATAACAAAGATAAGGGAGAAAACGGGGCTGCGGACGTCAACATCTACCTCGTTACTCCTAGTCACCGCCTGGCCTGGAAAGAATCAGCGCTCATGAGCAAACTCAGCTCTGCCTGTATCTGCATACATGGTGCAGGGAGTAATGTGAGTACTCCGACCCAGTGACTAATAAAAGCAACTACAGTCCGAGATAAGAAAACCTAGTAAATACACAAAGTAAGCTAAAATCCAAATATACAGCAACATATGGAACTGAACAGCTAAACAACAGTATAGATACAAATACATGAATACAATGCAATGCATATGATGGTACATTCCAGTACCCACTGCGGCGTGCAGCTCGAGCCATCCATATTTATTTATCGTCGACGGCGCTCACTGGGGTGTGTACAGACTCCGGAGGGGCTCCTACTACCCAAGCGCAATATCTTGGTTAGTCATTGTTACCTGACCGGTCAGCCATTGTTACCTGACCGGTCAGCCCATTGTTACCTGACCAATTTACATCATACAGTGCCATTGTTACCACTGTTTCAAGTATATAATACAGTGTCATTGGACTCCGGAGGGGCTCCTACAGCCCAAGCGCAATATCTTGGTCAGTCATTGTTACCTGACCGGTCAGCCCATTGTTACCTGACCAATTTACATCATACAGTGCCATTGTTACCACTGTTTCAAGTATATCATACAGTGTCATTGTTACCACTGTTTCAAGTATATCATACAGTGTCATTGTTACCACTGTTTCAAGTCACTTTATAATCAGTCCAGAAAATAATATAATAAGCCCCTTGGGCATTTACAAAATAGAAGTTTCCAGCCCGAAATACATTTAAAATGTCATTTGAGTTTTCAACACTTAGAATTACGGCTAAGTTTGCAAAACAGTAATTAAAACCTTGGACTGAAATTAAATGATATTAATCCCCAAAGGATTCTACAAGTCGGCACAAGGCCCCCAAACATGGCATTAAGCCCAAATATCATCAATACATGTGTGTATCAGTCGCCAACATATTATAAGTATCAATACAATGTGCGAATCAGTCGCCAATATACTATAATTATCACTCGGGATGGACCAAGTCACAATCCCCAATCATATACGACCTCGCACCTGCCATGGGATGCGTGTCACGCCTCAATATAGCATTACTATGTGAAAGTCCGGGGTTTCAAACCCTCAGAACAACAGTTGCATCAATTACTCACCTCTAGCTCGCTATGCCCTTGCCTCTCTAATTGGCCTGCTCGTGTGACGAATCTGCCAAAAATCACACAAACCTCGTTGAAGTTCAATTTCTAAAAGACGGGGTTTTAACCATACATATCTGAAATTCGCCCCTTAATGATACTATAATGATCCCATACAGTTATGTAACTTCAATCTACAATATAACACTCAATATGGCCAATATTAGTACTAGATCCCATAAATTATGCCATTTAGGCATATTATCAAACATCTTGTAGGTATAAATATTTACACCTCTTAACTATAGCATTGGTTCCTCCAACTATCACCATTAACCAATAATTCATCACACTATTATTCTTTAACAATTTATACTCCTAACATCACATGTGTGATCAACCATTCACACCCAAACCAACAAAAATTCCATCAAATAAACACCTCTAAATCCCTACCATGTTCATGTATTTAAATAGGGAATTTATGGCTTCCAACCACCATACACTAAGTTGTAATACTTGACTCATACTCATATTTCCATAATATATCCATATATGTGAGTCTAAGGTGTAGGATATACCTTTTGGAAGAAATCTTGCAAAACCCTTCTTTGAGTTCTTGAAGGAATTTCTTGAAATCTAAGAATTTTTAAGATCAATCCATGTTAAGATAAGTGTTTGGGAGTAGTAATCAACTCAAAATACTCCAACAATCTTACCTTAGGATCATATGGATGAAGTTTGGGACAAAACCCCCTTGAGAGAGCAAGCCTTAACCCCAAAAATGAGTTGGGAACTCTCTAGGCCGGTCTTGGGGTACTTAAAAACCTTCATTTGCATAGTTCGCGCGTTGTTCGTGCGTTTGTTCGCGCGTTTTGCTGAGCATTCTGCCTCAGACGCGCGAAATGCGCGACTTCGCGCGCTCTGACACCTGACCAGTAAAATGGTCATAACGTCCTGTATACACTTCCAAATGACGAACGGTTTGTTGCATTGGAAACTAGACTCAAAGGGCTTTAATTTGATAGGTTGTAGCTCACACAACTCCTTATATAACGAGAGATATTATCGTTCAAAGTGAGGCCTTGTGCGCACTTATTTACAACTTTCGTCTATTATGAAATTTCCAACATGAAAAGTTCCCGTTAGCCATCCGAAATCATCCCGAGGTCCTCGGGACCTCAACCAAAAATACCAATACATCTTATAATATTATTCAAACTTGTTCCAGTTATCAAATCACCTCGGCTAATACCAAAATTATTGAATTACACCGAATTCAAGTCTAAGTTCCTTTAAAACTTCCAAAACGCGCTTTCGATCAAAACTCGACCAAAAATATGTCCGAATGACTTGAAATTTTGCACACATATGCAAAATGGCATAAAGAAGCTACAAAAATTCTCGGAATTCCATTCCGACCATCGGATCAAAATTTCACCTATCAACCAGAAATCGCCAAAATACTAACTTCGCCAAAATGAGCTAATTTCTTCACCGGACCTCCAAAATAAATTCCGATTGCGCTCCTAGGCCTTAAATCATCCCCCGAAACTAACCGAATCATCGGAATTCAATTCCGAGCCCTCTAACTCACAAGTCAATGTCCGGTTGACTTTTCCAAACTAATTCTTCCTTAAAGAGACTAATTGTCCCATTTCATACCAAACTCGATCCGAATTGACTCAAATTCACCAAGTACACATATTGAAACATGAATAAGCATTTAACGGGGAATACGAGATGAAAATACAGGAAGCGACGATTTGGGTCGTTACATTTGATATAATGCCAAAGATATACATACTTGCCAAGATAATAGTAGAAAGATATTATAATAGATACTATACACCTATGATGGATACATGAGCAGAAGCTAACATGTGTAGACATAATTGTTTACCAGAAAGTAAATGGGAAAAGCTAAAAAAAACCATAGTAGTAACAGGATTCAATAATGAGGGAAGTATGATAACATACAAAGCAAGAAATATAAAGATACAAATATGGGATAAAATATTAACCATAGAAGAAATATATAGTTATGAATTCACAAATAAAGATATATTATTAGGAATGCCATTTTTAGATAAATTATACCCACATATAATAACAAAAACACATTGGTGGTTTACTACCCCGTGTAAACAAAAATTAGGAGCAAAAAGAGTAAATAATAAAGTAAGAAAAACAACACCCTGGATTAAAGGAAGTGAAAAGATTACCCAAAAATTAGAAAATATAATACAAAGCAACCATAATATAGAGATAATCATTTTCTCAATAAATAAAATAAAACTACTGCAAGATAAATTAGAATTACTATATAATGATAATCCACTCCAAGGATGGGAAAAACATAAAACAAAAATAAAGATTGAACTAATAGATGAAAATAGCATAGTAACACAAAAACCTTTAAAATACAACTTTAATGATTTAACAGAATTTAAAATGCATATAAAGGAATTATTAGACAATAAGTACATACAAGAAAGTAATAGTAAACATACTAGCCCGGCATTTATAGTAAATAAGCATAGTGAACAAAAACGAGGAAAAAGCCGTATGGTTATAGATTATAGAAATTTAAATGCAAAAACAAAAACATACAATTATCCGATACCAAATAAAATACTAAAAATCAGACAAATACAAGGATATAACTATTTCAGTAAGTTTAATTGTAAATCAGGATTTTACCATTTAAAACTAGAAGACGAATCTAAGAAGTTAACAGCATTCACAGTACCACAAGGATTTTATGAATGGAATGTATTACCATTTGGATATAAAAATGCACCAGGTAGATATCAACATTTTATGGATAACTACTTTAACCAATTAGAAAATTGTATAATATATATAGATGATATACTGTTATATTCTAGAACAGAGAACGAACATATAAAACTACTAGAAAAATTCATACACATTGTAGAAATATCAGGAATAAGTTTAAGTAAAAAGAAAGCAGAAGTAATGAAAAATCAAATAGAATTTTTAGGTATACAAATAGACAAAAACGGAATAAAAATGCAAACCCATATAGTACAAAAAATAATTAACTTAAATGAAACACTTGATACAAAAAAGAAGTTACAATCATTTTTAGGATTGGTTAACCAAGTAAGAGAATATATTCCTAAATTAGCAGAAAACTTAAAACCATTACAGAAAAAATTAAAAAAGGATATAGAATATCATTTTGACGAAAAAGATAAAATACATATACAGAAGATAAAAAATATGTGTAAAAAATTACCAAAACTATATTTCCCAGATGTAAAGAAAAGGTTCACATATATTGTAGAAACTGATTCTAGTGATCACAGCTATGGAGGAGTTCTAAAATATAAATATGATAATGAAAATATTGAACACCATTGTAGATATTATTCAGGATCATACACGGAACCACAAATTAAATGGGAGATAAATAGGAAAGAACTATTTGGATTATATAAATGTTTGTTAGCATTTGAGCCATATATTGTTTATAACAAGTTTATTGTAAGAACAGATAATACACAAGTAAAATGGTGGATAACACGGAAAGTACAAGATTCAGTAACTACAAAGGAAATAAGAAGACTTGTATTGAATATACAAAATTTTACATTTACAATTGATGTAATACGAATTGACAAGAATGTTATTGCAGATTACTTATCAAGACAAAAGTACTCAAACTGATGAGAATCAAGGATCGAAAGATATATTTGCAATCCTTACTACCCTATCATTACAGATGGATAGTATGGGCAAAAGATTACAACAGCTAGAAAGTCAGCAGTATGACTATAAAAATGCGGAGCTAAGTCGATCGGAAGACTTAAAAATTCCAGAATTAGAAGGAGACGTTGGGAAACTCCAAAAAACCCATGCCAAAGTTTGTTTACCTACAGCTGCAGGCACAAGCAAACAGGTGAATAAAAAGCTACATACCAATGTAAATTTAAACAACGTATTTGATAAGCCATTTACATCAAAAAAGCCAAAAGAAGCAATAGTTATAACCCCACAAACTACAACCTATGCTAATAGCCTACACCACAACAAAAAGGTATATAACCATATTACTCAAACATATATTGAGAATATATATAAAATTCAGACATTTCTAAACCTAAACCCCAGATCAACTACTACTACAGATCCAACACAAGATTATATAACCCAAAAACTACAGGGATATAATAGGCTAATAGCCCAACCAAAAACAAAAGCCAACCTAGTAAAGACATGTTAAAACTACGGACTACTCAACACCGTATATACCCACGACGGAGAAGAAATAATTGGAATACCAGAGCTATACAAAGCATTTGTCACCTTCAAAAGAATTACAAAAGGCAACTTATTCTTTATCAAATTCTATACAGCACCAGCTGAAATACTATATGACGAAATAAAACCCATAATACAGGTGATAAAGATAGGACTAACACGAGATATGATAATACCGGAAGAGATAGAGAAACAACCGGAGATACAGAAAATGGAGATACCAAGTTTCTATGCCAATAAAAGAATAATTGGTATAGCAACTATTATTCAAGAACTAGCTAACAATTATCTACAAGGAAATGCTATCTGGAGCTACTATTCCAGAGACCAGTTAATGATATATGCCAACTCAAAGGAACTACGACAAGGAGATATGGATGAAGTCCAGAAATGGATTTTATCATTATTAAAGCCAGAAATGCAACCAACTACCAGAGCATTGAAAAAAGAATTTATTTCAAACGAGTTATTGACAAGATACTGCAAACTAGTGGGACACAAATATCCAGACCACATATGTTCAAAGTGCAACGGAGATGATAACTATGTACCAGAAGTCCAACTAGAATGAAGGTATCAGCAAGAAGACAAATGAAGGAAACAACTATTGAAAACAAATAATGTAAAGGGTCGAGTCATGTAAAAAAGTCGTAAAGTAAATAGTAAGAGTCATAATCATGAACAGTAAAGGTCGTTCATGAATAGTAAGAGTCATGTAAAAAAGTCGTAAAGTAAATAGTAAGAGTCATAATCATGAACAGTAAAGGTCGTTCATGAATAGTAAGAGTCATTTGTGAACAGTAGGAGTCGTTTTAATTTTCTATATATAGAATGTAAATCCGAGGAAGAAGGGACATCCTCATACTCACCTTCTCTCTCTTATCTTCTCTCAATAAAATATCTGATTATATACAAACTTCTGAAAGCTATGGAGCATTCAAACGAGTTACAAAACCAGGTAAGTTTATTCATAATCATGTTTAACTAAACTCTTATATTCCTTATAATCTCTTGAATATCATAATTGTTTATCATGTTATAGTACTGTTATAAAGAACATCTTGAGAAAGTTTGCCTGTCTAATAATGCTGAGAGTAGTTAAGCCCAGACTATGCCATCCTAAAGTGGAAACCAGTAGGCAAGGAAGCCGTTTAGGGGAGTACACAGAGTTGAGGCGCTGTTAGGGTAAATGATTGAAGCATGAAAAACATGGTAGTGACCAGAAAAGATTGTTCAGTATAACTTATTAAAATATGATAAACTCTATGATAAACAAAGAGGTTAGAGGGAATATGTTTAGTAAACACATGATAAGGATAAATAGTAAATCTGAATGAACAACCACACGTATTTATTAGAAGAAAATATTGACTACAAAATACTTATATTATATATCTTTAACAGACTTAATAACGATGTTAAAAGAAAAATTTATGATATTTTAGTTACTTTTGAAATAATATATGTAATGGAACAAGCATTTACAGAACTAATTGTATCACAAGAAATAGATATATTAGATCTATATGAATTAGATTTATATTCAGATTAATGATCACATATCAAGTTAATAAAATCTGTTTATAAATGAAACATAACACTTTTCATTACATAAGATTCTATAACACCCAGAAATGGAAACTTCTTAAAAACCTCAGTAACATAAATAGAAAAATAGATTGTGTTAAACACAATATTAAAACCTGCAATGTTTTAATATTTGTAAGAATTATTGTTTTTCTGTGTTGATAAGTCTCAAGATTATCTCTATAAAATTCAATTTCTTTCTCTATAGTTAATAAAGCTTTATTACGTAATCTATTATATTTAATTATGTCTTTGCAGGTTTTAATATTGTGTTTAACACAATCTATTTTTCTATTTATGTTACTGAGGTTTTTAAGAAGTTTCCATTTCTGGGTGTTATAGAATCTTATGTAATGAAAAGTGTTATGTTTCATTTATAAACAGATTTTATTAACTTGATATGTGATCATTAATCTGAATATAAATCTAATTCATATAGATCTAATATATCTATTTCTTGTGATACAATTAGTTCTGTAAATGCTTGTTCCATTACATATATTATTTCAAAAGTAACTAAAATATCATAAATTTTTCTTTTAACATCGTTATTAAGTCTGTTAAAGATATATAATATAAGTATTTTGTAGTCAATATTTTCTTCTAATAAATACGTGTGGTTGTTCATTCAGATTTACTATTTATCCTTATCATGTGTTTACTAAACATATTCCCTCTAACCTCTTTGTTTATCATAGAGTTTATCATATTTTAATAAGTTATACTGAACAATCTTTTCTGGTCACTACCATGTTTTTCATGCTTCAATCATTTACCCTAACAGCGCCTCAACTCTGTGTACTCCCCTAAACGGCTTCCTTGCCTACTGGTTTCCACTTTAGGATGGCATAGTCTGGGCTTAACTACTCTCAGCATTATTAGACAGGCAAACTTTCTCAAGATGTTCTTTATAACAGTACTATAACATGATAAACAATTATGATATTCAAGAGATTATAAGGAATATAAGAGTTTAGTTAAACATGATTATGAATAAACTTACCTGGTTTTGTAACTCGTTTGAATGCTCCATAGCTTTCAGAAGTTTGTATATAATCAGATATTTTATTGAGAGAAGATAAGAGAGAGAAGGTGAGTATGAGGATGTCCCTTCTTCCTCGGATTTACATTATATATATAGAAAATTAAATTGACTCCTACTGTTCACAAATGACTCTTACTATTCATGAACGACCTTTACTGTTCATGATTATGACTCTTACTATTTACTTTACGACTTTTTTACATGACTCTTACTATTCATGAACGACCTTTACTGTTCATGATTATGACTCTTACTTTACGACTTTTTTACATGACTCGACCCTTTACATTATTTGTTTTCAATAGCTGTTTCCTTCATTTGTCTTCTTGCTGATACCTTCATTCTAGTTGGACTTCTGTTACATAATTATCATCTCCGTTGCACTTTGAACATATGTGGTCTGGATATTTGTGTCCCACTAGTTTGCAGTATCTTGTCAATAACTCGTTTGAAATAAATTCTTTTTTCAATGCTCTAGTAGTTGGTTGCATTTCTGGCTTTAATAATGATAAAATCCATTTCTGGACTTCATCCATATCTCCTTGTCGTAGTTCTTTTGAGTTGGCATATATCATTAACTGGTCTCTGGAATAATAGCTCCAGATAGCATTTCCTTCTAGATAATTGTTAGCTAGTTCTTGAATAATAGTTGCTATACCAATTATTCTTTTGTTGGCATAGAAACTTGGTATCTCCGGTTGTTTCTCTATTTCTTCCGGTATTATCATATCTCGTGTTAGTCCTATCTTTATCACCTGTATAATGGGTTTTATTTCATCATATAGTATTTCAGCTGGTGCTGTATAGAATTTGATGAAGAATAGGTTGCCTTTTGTAATTCTTTTGAAGGTGACAAATGCTTTGTATAGCTCTGATATTCCAATTATTTCTTCTCCGTCGTGGGTATATACGATGCTGAGTAGTCCGTAGTTGTAACATGTCTTTACTAGGTTGGCTTTTGTTTTTGGTTGGGCTATTAGCCTATTATATCCCTGTAGTTTTTGAGTTATATAATCTTGTGTTGGATCTGTAGTAATAGTTGATCTGGGGTTTAGGTTTAGAAATGTCTGAATTTTATATATATTCTCAATATATGTTTGAGTAATATGGTTATATACCTTTTTGTTGTGGTGTAGGCTATTAGCATAGGTTGTAGTTTGTGGGGTTATAACTATTGCTTCTTTTGGCTTTTTTGATGTAAATGGCTTATCAAATACGTTGTTTAAATTTACATTGGTATGTAGCTTCTTATTCACTTGTTTGCTTGTGCCTGCAGCTGTAGGTAAACAAACTTTGTCAATAGCATGTCTATTAATATGCAACCTATGTGTTTATGTCTACTCCTATACAATACATGTGTTTACTACAATAGCATGTTGACTTTTGTTTTTATTTAGAACTAAGTATTCTGCCTTCAGAAAGTTTGCATGTTTACTTATTCCTAAAATCAGACCTATGTCTTGTCTATTTCCCTACTACTATGATCACCTATCTGGATACCTTGCTCCCCAATTTACTCTTTACATGTGGTTGTTTGATCTACCTTACTCATGTTTTTGGTCACTTCGTAACAACTAATAGGCTTAAGTAATCTTATTTCTGAATGATGTTTGTTTGGCCGGAACCTTTGCCTAGGTTCCAAGAACTGAATGACTCTGTTTACTTCTAATTTTCTGAAAGTCTGAAACTATTTCTCAAAACTACCCTTGTAAAGCACTATCCACATCAATTCCTATAACACGTAGGCTCTTGCCCCTCCAGTGTGAGCATTGCTTTAGAGTCCACGAGGCTTCTCTGAACTTTAACACATTGGGGCTGGCTACTCCACACTGCACAAGTTGATGATTTTTTAAGAGGACCTTGGTGTGAGCACTGCTCTGGGGGGTCCCGAGGCCCTTGGAAACATTAACACATCAGGGTACCCCTCTTGCACTATGAGATGTGGCATTTGAGACTGTTTGAAGGCCTGGTTCCACAGGTTTTGCTTTGGGCCTATCCAGGCTCCCTATAGTATACTGTTATCATTCCTGTAATTCATTTTTACACTTGGTTTGTAATATTAATTACTATGTAAACGGATATTGGGAAAATTAGTAAAGAGGTAGGGATTATTATACATATTTTGTTGGGAATGAGTAGATATCATGCCCATAGGATTTAAAATCACTGTTTACATTCTAGAAACCATGCCTATAGGACATTGCAATTTTCATCAATTGTGTGCATTCTAGATATCATAACTATAGGGTTGTTTATCGTGAAAATGGTAATAACAATTAAATTTCATTTAGTGGTTCTAATAATACGTGATCTATTTTTATGCTAGTTGTCAGGGCAATAGATGCTAAGTGAGATACTCGAAATCAAGATACGAGCTTAAAAACGAGATATTAACCAAACCGAGTAGCTGTCAATCGGGGCCTCGAGCTTGCTTATTTGAAGGCATCGGGGTCGAGTCTGATATTCGGCTGGGAACTATCGAGGGGCGACTAACAGTTACAATAAATCAATGATGGCTATTTATGGACAATAATAAGCAATAAATGAAGAACAACAAATGAAGCATAATGAATATAAGTAATAAATAAAAGTAATGAGGTCAAGAGAGTATGTTAGAGAGCAAAGATAATGTTCTTGTGTATATAGTATTGAGCAACAGGTGACTACAAAATGACAAGGATCCCCTTTTATATATGAGGGAAAATCCCAACATAGTACAAATACATTTATTACAAAGATATGGAGATGGGACAGCTAGTTGATGTAATGATTCGGGTTTGAATTTAGCTCACTAGACTTTGTCAACTCTAGTTAGCGAACGTGTCCACAGTCACGACGATATATTAAACATGCCTAAAGCAAACTATGATCATTCATTTTTAATATCTAAGTTATAACATTAATGTGTAGCTGCTGATTTATAAGTAACTAAAGCAAGATGCTGGGCCCTTTTTCATCTAAGCAAAATCTGGTTTAAGCTTAAGCCCAAAACTATTTAAAAGAAAATTGGGCTAAAAATCGAGCCCAGATGTGAAGCTAGGGCAGACGGTCACTTAGCTCCAAATGGGCAAACGAATTCCAGGTCCAACTCTGCACAATCGTGCCTTCAATATTAGAGACCCACGTCTGTTATGCTAAACAGAATGTTTGAGGCAAAATTGCTGAAAACAAATTAAGTTGGTATAAAGATTTTTGATCATTCTAAGGTGAATTAAGCCTGCATAAGGCCCAGTAAGCTGTTTGATCATAATCATTTTAAAATTAAAGGAAACACAAATGCTGAGACGGTTTGGGCCCTGATATTGAGCCCAGCATGCAAGACAAAGGTCCAAGACCACACCAAAAGTGATCCTGACCAGGCCATCCATCTAGGCCCAATTTATTAATGAAACCTGCAGGCCTTATGAATATACATAAAAGCAAGTACATAAGTTTTGAAAATTACAATTGACTAACAATAACTAAGTGTACTTAAATCAAACTATACAAAATAGATAACTGAAAGAACAAGTTTATACAATTTCAATCATAACAACTAAGTAATCTAACAAATCATTAACGAAAAGATTCACAAAACAATCCAGCCTTCTGCTAAGGCAACATACTTTCACCCATGAGATTTGTGATTCAAAACAGTGCTTGAATTTGCAAAAATAGCTATAGAGCTAGCTTGCAAATCTGCATTTGGCTCATCATAGAGGCAAATAAATGGAACTAATATTTAGTGTAATTATAACCCTTCATGGTTTCAACACACAAGGAAAGATTAATAAAAAATTTCAAGATCCCTTTTAATACTATCTCACATACTTTATTTGTTAGTTTGTCATGTGAAACAACAAAGGTCAAACAACCATCCAACCAAAACCACAAATTAACTCATGCTTGCAAGTTTATATTGTTAATCTTAAACCAAACTCTTTTCAACATTCAAGCTACTTACAAATTTCAACAAGAATAGCTTAACCTTACCAGAAACTAAACATACTACTATTCAGCAATAAAACAACAAATTTAACATGGAGCACATCATCCTTTCATTGCACTGAATCACCCTTGAAATAAGGTAAGTATAGTTTACATACCTAAATGTAGGAATAACAGCAAAAGGGGTTAGGTAAGGTAAAATCAAGATAGAATTGTACTTCTAAATATAGCAGTAAATGCAGCAGCACAACTTCTTTGTCAAATTATCATTCAGCTCTAAGTAACCAGAAATTTCCTAGAATTTTGATCTGAACTTTTGTGGAAAATCAGAATAAGGAGCTAACTATGAAATATGAAGAAGTAGAATTTTTGGGGTCTTTTTAAGGTTCAGAAATCTCTTCTTTTTGTGTGAAAGAAAGGGTCTATATATAGCCCGTAAGAGTGTCATGTGCTGCTGAAACAGAATGAGAATTATTCCCTCACACAGCATCTTTTTTAACAGAATTGGGACAACTGATTGCTTTTGATTGGTTTCAGAATTTGTGCTGGCCAAAATTAAGACAGCTGCCCCAAATTCTAGAAACATAAGATATTAGTCTTATCTAAAAAATCTTATTTCATACCCTTTCCAAGTACCCTTAAGTTTTTTATCTCTTCAATTAACCCTCCTAACTTCAATTTGTCTGCCAATCAGAACCAACAAAACAAAGACCAAAATTGGCACAAATCGAAGATTGAAAATACCAAAACATTTATGCAATTAAACCTTAAATATACCCTAATCCTAAATAATTTTATCATGAATCAGTTCTGAAAAAAGCGAGAATAGAAGTCAACAAGAGACTACACCCAAACGACTCTCACCAAAAAGACTGTCAAAACTTAATAATCCAGCTATTGAGATGAAGATTCAATTAAATTCTAATAAGAACTGAAATTAACATAAAATTGATTTAAGACTGGAATTATGCAAAGCAAAAATTTAAAACCTAGATATGCTAAAAAAAAATTAGAGAAGATATGAAGGGAAACAGGTTATTACCTAAACAAAAAAGGAGGAAAACTTTGACAAACCCTGGGCCAAACGATGGGGTTCAAATAACTCCGAAATAACCAGAAATGAACGCTAATCGGTTGTTCTTAGCAAGAACAAACGACTAGCATAGATTTCTGTATGCGACAAAATCAGAAGGCCTAATTTCTTGCTATCGAGTCACTTCAAAAGAACACCTCGAGACCCCGAGGACGCGAAGCTGTGACCGAGTTGCCTCACTAGGAGCTCGCTGAGGTCCGACATAAAGAAGATACATATCGATTATGGAGTCAAATGGGTAACTCCCAAGGCACACGGCTAAGTCTAACAAAGCCGTCCTACCCAGAGCCTATATCAAGGCATCACGTGTAGCCGTCCCATCTACATGCTTTGACAATTAATGTATTTTGTACTATAACGGGATTCCCTCATATATAAAGGGGATCCTCATCTATTTGTAAGGGGCGGCTGTTGCTCCAACTATTCTATACAAGATCAATGACAACTCTCTCCCTCTTTTCTCTCTAACTTACTCGTTCGAGGCTACCTCTTGCGTTTATTGTTTTCATGATTGTTCTTCATTTATTGCTTGATATTGGCCATAAAGAGCCTCCTTTTAATTCTATCCTAACTGTTAGCCCCTTCCCGGTTACCCCCGATAGATCGAGCTCTAGCCTAGGCATCGACCTCGAGGCCCTTCATCGGCCAGTCCGAAGCCCAGACAGTAAGCTCCTCGGTTTGATTATAACCCTGTTTTAGTTCGTATTTCGTCGTTAAGCTTTACATATCTAACATCAACTGCTCTAACAACTAGCATAAAAATATATCACATATTTTTAGAGCTCCATCAACAATTTTAATTGTTATTACCATTTTTGCGGTAAATAGTTTGGCGCCCACCATAGGGCTAAAAATAATAGTGATTATTTTTTTTCTAGTTTCATTGCACAATGCAAGTTATCTTTCACACTTTTTCTTGTCCAAGATCTTCGATTTCAGGTCAGAATGTCTGTCTTAGTCAACAGAGTCGAGAACGACAACCTTGGAAACTACGGAGAACATGGTGTGGCTGTTCCAATTGTTGGCGTGCCACCGCAGAACCTCGGTGACACACCTGGACCGATTCCAGCATACGTGGATTCGCAATACGCGCAGCAGGTTGATAAAATATGACACATCGATAGGAGCATACGACACGATGACCAGTAAGAAGCCCAAAATACCCCAGCTCGGGAAGAACAGGACGTTAGTCTTCGTGTTATTTTTGCGATGTTACAAGCATAACAATTGGCTATCGCTCAGTTGCGAAGCCACCCAAAGACTATCAGCACAGTAGCACCAGAAACTACTCCCCCGGCCGAACATATACCGGAGAGGTCGAGCGACAACGGATCAATAACTGACCCTGCCATCGGGAAATTGCTCGAGGACCTCACCAAAAAGGGTCGAATCAGGCATGAAAATAATAGCAGCCAACAATAAGAAGGTCGATACCTACAACTACAAGGTCGACCAAATCTCGGGCGCACCCCCGGTCCTGAAGGGTGTAGAATCGAAGAAGTTCGTACAATGGTCGTTCCCCGAGGAAGAGGCTCTGAGACCCATCACTAAGAAGTTCAGAATGCCAGAACTCCCAAAATACAACGGGACCTCAGATCCCAACGAACATGTCACTTCCTATATGTGCGCGATGAAGGGAAATGACATAAAGGACGACGAGATCGAGTCCATCTTACTGAAAAAGTTCGGAGAAACGCTATCGAAGGGGGCCATGATGTGGCATCGCAACCTAGCTCCCATCCCCACATATTCATTTGCCATACTAGCAGATTCCTTCATAAAGGCACACACCAGTTCCATCAAAGTATCAACAAGGAAGTCCGATGCGTTCAAGTTAAGCAGAGGGAGAAAGAAATGCTGCGAGAATTTGTATCTCGTTACCAAACAGAACGAATGCAACTACCTCCGGTCTCTGACGACTGAGCGGTGCAGGCCTTCACTCAGGGCCTGAAATAATGAAGCTCGGTGGCATCGGAATAGTTGAAACAGAACTTGATCAAATATCCAGCTACGACCTGGTTGGACGCCCATAACCAGTACCAGTCACAAATCAGAGTTAAGCATGACCAGCTGGGAGTCCCCTCAGGCTTAGTATAACCAAGAAGGCTCCTGACAAAGAAACCAAAACCAAAAAAAGAAAGATACCAGCCGTACGCCGAAGATAGGAGGAATGCCCCGAGATGCAACCAACCTCGCAACGGTCGGAGAATGGATCGATCCTCGAGGGCTCGTCAATAGAGCCAGATTCGACATAGAAACGAGCCCAGCGGGGGCGCCTCGCCCCTCAGAATACAACTTCAACATCTCCGTATCAGACATCGTGCTCACCGTCAGCAAAATACGGGATACCAAATGGCCCAGGTCTTTTCAGTCGGATCTTTCCTAGAGGAATCACAGCTTGGTATGTGAACATCATAATACGCACGGCCACAAGACCGAAGACTGCCACCGGCTCCGAAAGAAAATAGCCAAGCTACTCAATAAAAGTCACCACCTAGGATTTTTGAGCAATCAAGCTCAAGTTCAGTTCCGAGAAAGAAAGGCGGCTAAGAAGAACAAATCAAATGGGCCGCGACATATTACCATGATATTATAGGAGCGCCAACACTCTCCAGGAACTTATGAAGAGGAGGACAAAAATATCCATCACCAAAGAAAAACGAACTTGGGGATACGTAACCGAAGATGCCCTCGCATTCGGCAAGAAAGGCTATGAAACCTCGCCCCAACCTCATAACAATGCACTGGTAACCTTCTTCCTCATTCGTTAATTTTAAATAAAATATGTTCTCGTGGATTTAGGTGGCTCGACCTACATTATCGGGTCGAGCATGATAGATCAGCTCAAACTGCAAGGCCAAATCATGCCCGCCTCTCAAATCCTTGGTGGATTCAAAATGGTAATCGAAACAACGAGAGGAGAGGCCATTCTCTCAGTCAGCATGGCCGGTGCACACCGGAACACCAAATTCCATGCTGTCAAAGGAGACGTGAGGTATAAACACCTTATTCGGACGGCCGCAGATGCACCGCCTGAAGGCGGTACCGTCCACTCTTTTCCAAATGATGAAAACCTCGTCAAAGGACGAAATTAAAACCATCAACAGGGAACAACACGCGGCAAAGGAAGTGTTCGCATTACGTAACGTAGCGCCGACACCAATATCTCCACTCTCGAAAGAGTCAAAGGGTGATCAAACTATATCTTCGGCTAAGCCCGATTGAACACAATGGAGGGTCGTACAGAGTCCTCGCTCCAAACAATAGATAAATATCAGGTCATGGAGCATCGCTTGCGCACCTCGCGATAAGGTAAGACCACCCCCCTTTTTCGCTATTCTACACTAACCCATAAGAAGGCCCCTGGTCAGGGCGGTCAGAAGTGTTAACTCAACCCGAAGATCCCAAGGCCTTAATGGCATCTGTTGCACTCTTTCCCTTCGGCCGAGCTTTTGTCCCAAAGAGGGTTTTGCTGGCAAGGTTCTAAACGGGACAATGCGCTACCTAAAGAGAATCCGACAAGCTTGCAGTGCTTCTTTTGCAATCAACCCCGAACACTGGAAGGGACCCCTTTGAGAGGCCATCCGCTCGGATGAGCCAGGAAACAACGAACAAAGTTCCAATAGAGAACAATGTACCGGGCCAAATGGTAAAACAAACCATGCCCACATAAACCGGCCTTACGGCAACAAAACAACATGTATTTACGCCAAGCAATCAAAGAATATCTTTCACCAAAAGCATCTCGTACTCCAAAGAAAATTCATCATTTTCACAGCAAGGATCCCTCCGCCGAGGACGCTCCGAAATACTTGGAGACTAGTGTCAATAATTTGATACCGACATGGCCTAAGGGTTGGAATTCCATGCTCATAAGTCCTCAATGACGCAGTTCCTAGATCATGAGTAACGACCTTCAAGCCTGAGCAAACTCGATGACTCGAAGATTGTTGCCAATCGCTGCTCATTTAAAAACCCGAGGCCGTAAGATCCCGAGCGATCAAACTCGGTCTAGCAAGATCTATTTAACATAGCAACAGAAACTGTAAAACCTCAACAGGCATGAAAAAGCTGTAAGACCTCAACAGGCATGCAAAAACTGTAAGACCTCAACATGCATGAAATTTTTTTGTAAGACCTTACTACAAGCATAAACTCGATCCCAAAGTTTAGGATATATGTCGCATTTGTAAGACTCCCAAAAGGGCATACCCTCGTTGTATATGCCTAAGCTACAACATTCGGGGATCAAAAATGGCTCCAGCCAAACACGAATGACTACGGTAAATACGGCTGCACCAGCCAAATTAAAGCAACTTGGGGATGCCCGACCATCGCTATAAAATAACAGGCCATTTCTTTGAATCTACTTCGAAAAGAACCGGTTAAATAGGCTACCCTCGATAGGCAAATGAGCTTCGACCATGTCAACTCCAAATCACAAGGCTTTGAGCTACTCAGCCTACGAGCAAAACCTTTAGAGGTGCTCGAACATCGCCGCAAACGACATGAAATCGAGGTTCTTCCCAAACCGATGACGGGTTAGGCAAAAATATTTAAAAAATTCCTTAACGAGAGGAAAACATAGACTACATATGCCTAAGGGAAAAAGCGTAAGATTTATTGTTGCCGGGTAAACGAGCCTTAGGGCCACAAACTAAAAGGTCACAATGACCAAAAGCGTAAGAGCCACTGTCGCCAACTTAAAATTTGAAATCTTGAGGATCAAAATGAGCTCAGTCGTAACCCGATTCGGAGACCGGATCCAAAATAGCTAACTAACATATGCCCAAGTGCAAAAGCATGTGAGCCATTATCGCCATCTAAAACGAGCTTCAAGGCCACACACTAAACGGTTGCAATGACCAAACGCGTAAGAGCCACTATAGCCAGTTTAAAAATTTGAAAGCTTTAGGATCAAAATGAGATTGAGTTGTAACCAGATCCGGAGACTGGATCCAAAATAGTTAACTACACATGCCTAAGGGCATAGCGTAAGAAGCATCATCACCAGATTCATAAGCTTTAGGGCCACATACACAAAAGGTTGCTTATACCCAAGGCATAAGAGCCGTTGATGCCATCCCACGAAAATACAGAACTTGAGGGTCGAGTGAGCTCAAGTCGCAACCCGACTCAGAGAGTGAACACAAAATAGTTAAAATACAAGTGCCCAAGGGCAAGGCGTAAGAGCCATCATCGCCCGCCCATGCAGACACAAAATCTTGAGGATCAAAAGGGCTCGAGTCAATGCCCGACTCGGAGACTGAACCCAAGACAGTCAAGCAAAAACGTAAGGGCTCCAACACCAACTTACAGTAAAGATCGCATCAACCGAGCGCGTAAGAGTCTCTGGCCTGCCTAATGATCTCTAGAGCCATATAATGAGTCTAAGGATTCTCACCAACTCTGAAACTAGCTCACCGGGTTGGAAGCAGAGCAATAGGAGGTATATAAGAAATAAAGCTTCAGGCTTTCTTTTATTTACAAACACAAAAAGGTGCATTCTGCATCTACCAACGCACTCTGCAAACATCACATACAAAATGGCAAAACCTATGCCCGCCCCAGAAGACTATGGCCTACCAGCCTCATCTTCACTCTCTGCGGCGTCGGACAAAAGTGACTGAGCATCACACTCGTCCGCCCTCGCTCGAGCCAGCTCTTTCGGGAGAACAAAACCCCGAGCGTCGATCTTTTCAAGTACCCTCCTTCGGGATCTACAATGAACATATTCCTCAATCCTCTCTTCACGGTCGAGGGCCCTCTTCAACTCGGCTTAGGTATCAGTAGCATCCTTCAATTGAATCGCCATCTCCTGCTCAGCATTAGTCCGGCTCAATGATGCTTCAGCCCGAGCATCAATGATCTCAGCCCTGACCTTCGAAAGTTCTGACTCGAGCTTCGTGATCATATCCATTTAAACTGAAGCATTGTCACGAGCCAAGCAGAGTTGGGCCTCGAAGACAGGAACTTTAGCCAAGGCACCCTTCTCATTTGAAGCTTTAGCCTGCACTTGAGATCTTAGCTCGCCACAGTCATTCCTAACTCGGTCGGCTTCACCCTAAGGTGCTCCAAGGCCTCCGTCTTTTTATGCAACTGAGATAGGCAAAAAGTTAATCCAAGAGATTAAAAAGTGGAATGCATACCATGAGAAATTACCTGCTCCATCAAATAGCTATCATAATTCGAGCTCCGGTACGCCTCATATTGCCAGTAGATCAACTGAACTTTCTTCTCCTCACAAAGGAGCCTAAGGTACCTACCCTCATCCAGAGATTTTCGAAGCCTTGACCCATGACGGAGCAACTCAAACCTAAGGCTATCGAAGCCCTATAGAAGAAACACTCAATAAGGAAGGGAAGACGCGAGATGCGGAAGGCCTGTGCCAAAACTCACCGCGAAGTGAAGCCGACAGACTTCCTCGAAGGTTGAGCACACTTCTGCTGATCCAACCCTCTCGGCCCTGGAAGAACCAACCTCGGTCGAAGCATGATTACTCAGAGAAACCACCTTTCCAGAACCAAAGACTTAGAGTACATCAGACTCTGGCGATGTTTTCTCCTCGAAGACTCGGACCCATTTCGCCCTGCTAAGAGCTCCATCACACTGCAAGTGCATATCCCGTTTATCACTATCATACTTTGGCTTGGAAGCTGGCAACTCCTCCCCCTCTTTGGAGGAGCACGACCTCACCCTTGGAGACCTTCCAATACCTACGACGGCAAGGTTAGTACATAAAAAGATTAAACTGTCGTCCCAAATGTACTAAGGACAAGGTAAAAAGCAACATATGTACATACCTTGGTATTTTGATTCCCATCTGCCTTAGGACACAGCTCACCACCTATGCTCATCACAAGTCGAATGGGTCGCCAGCTTCTGGACCCAGCCGGGCATATTAGGAACTTCGCTCGGCGCCCATGAAATTGCTACAAAAAAGAAGGAAACGCGATTACTAAACTAGCTTTCACCATGAGCGAATATGAGAAAGCACGAGACACTCCACTCACGCATGTAATTCCATTCCTCAGGGAATGACATAAGTTCCGCAGGGACAACGTCGGTTGTCTGAATCCGGACGAATTGACTAATCCACTCTCGATCTCCATTTTCCTCATCATCAATAACAAATGGAGTGGATGAACGACACCGCAAGATTAGCAAACCTCGATCATGAAAGGGCCAGTATAGCCTGACGAGGTGACTAAGTGTGAATTCAAGCCCTGCTTTCTCCGCAAAAAACCTCATCATCAGCACTATTCGCCAAAATGACGGATGTATCTGCGCCAATGTAACCCGGTACTTATAACAGAAATCGAGCACGACCATATTAAGGGGGCCTAGTAAAAAAGGGTACAACGACACGTTTAGGAATCCATCGACAAGGTTTGTAATAACCTAATCTGGGGGAAGCGCCTGCAACACTACCCCCTTGCCCCATCTGCAGTCTCTCATCTCTATCTCCAGATGCTCCTCTCTTATCGAAGGCATAGTCTTCAGAGTAAACTCCCGTGGATCTAGCAAACTGAAGAGGGAACCTACACGAACACTTTGGCGCTTAAGGTAACGAAGGATTCGACGCCTAAAACGGAAGGATAGTTATCTGAAAAAATGGGATCTTCCTAAAAGTAGGAGCAACTCCATATATCTGTGGGGAAATAACAACGGTTCGCCTACCCAGGTTAGGCCCCGGAAGCCAACGGCTCTGGCCCGGGTTTCGAGGTGGTACCCAACCTCGAGGTTTCCTCTCAAAGAGAAAAATAAGCACTTCGAGCCTCATCTACGAGGGCTAAACCTCAGGAAGTTGCCTAAATATGAGCCACCCCTCATTAGATACCCGCCTACAACACCTTAAAGCGTTATCTACATCAAGTTCAAAGTAAATTTCCAAATGCCCGAAGTTGAATTTCACTTAGAGGCCGCTCCTAAAATTTCAAGGTTCGGCGGTTCGGTGCTCTATCTCCACGAGGCTTAAGGGTTCCGATGACCCAAGTTTACCGGACCTCTTCAAGTTTGATTCGGGGAATGACGATGAGCTTGGAAATGAGCCATTTCCATCGACCAAAGACCGGAATGAATATTGACGATCGTCAACAGAGGCATACATTTAAGAATCCCCGCAAGCGCACAGGAATATACAAGAACATGGCAAATATAAAAAGCAGAAGTAAAGAAGATGTCTTTATATTTTGTAAATATTGGCTTACAATGGCGCTCGAGGGATCCTTACATATAATTACAAAAGCCCTTAAGGGGTCCTTCCGCAGAAACAAACAAGCAAAAGGATGCACGGACGTGGTAAAAGCCTAGAGCCTAATCTACTCTTGAAGGTCCACCCTCACTGGCCAAGAGAACCTCGGAGAGGCAACAAACTTGGCAAACATCGGCCTCACTTGCACGGACACTTTGAATCCACTTCTTGGGAAATTTAGCCGTGCAAGCTGCCACCCCGGGGCAAAGAGCCACGCCGAGCGAGGGTATGAAGGTGAGAAGCGGTGTATAGTCTGAAGAACTTTCTAAAGCGAGGAAAACCGACCCTCGTACATCATCATCTCGAGCCAATTAGGACAGTGACAATAGAAGTAACAACAATAACAACAATGACAGAATGGTATAATAATGCTTGATAAAGGGGAGTTCAGGTAAAAGGCCACGACACGCCCTATCGGAATGCTGCCAAACAACCTTACGGCTGTGAACTTCAAACATGGTGATTAATAATAGAGGAAGATGGTGAGGAGAAGGTGATGAATGAGCAAATGAAGACACTTGGATAGAAAAGTAACATTAGAACGCTCCCATTTATAGGGGATAATGACACAGTCATCAATGCCCTTGGAAGGCTTACCGGTAGGAAATTAATGTGTTCAGGAGCCGAATCGACGGTGGTACTTTCACTATGAATAACGGGAATCGATAGTGCATTGAATGATGTCGAAAAGACAAGTCTAGGGGGTGTCCCGATCATCGTAAAAACTCGTGCCATAAGTTGCGTCATAGGTATGATGTCATCACGGGAAACTCGAGGAGTCGGGTATCAGAAACATTTTCCATCACATCGTTCTGAGAAACGCAGAGACTATCTGTATGCGGCAAAATCAGAGCGCCTAATTTCTTGCTATAGAGTCCCTTCAGAATAACACCTTGAGACCCCGAGGATGCGAAGTTGTGGCTGAGTTCCCTCCCTCGGAGCTCGCCGAGGTCCAACTTAAAGAAGATATAGATCGAGGATGGAGTCAAATAGGGAACTCCCAAGGCACACGGCTAAGTCTGACAAAGCTGGCCTACCTAGAGTCTGTATCAAGGCGTCACGTCTAGCCATCCCATCTCCATGCTTTTACAATTAATGTATTTTGTACTATAACGGGATTCCCCTCCTACATAAAGGGTATCATCATCTCTTTGTAAGGGGCGGCTGTTGCTCCAACTATTCTACACAAGATCAATAACAACTCTCTCCCTCTTTTCTCTCTAACTTACTCGCTCGAGGCTACCTCTTTCATTTATTGCTTTCATGTTTGTTCTTCATTTATTGCTTGATATTGGCCGTAAAGAGCCTCCTTTTAATTATATCCTAACTGTTAGCCCCTTCTCGGTTACCCACGATAGCTCGAGCTCGAGCCTAGGCATCGACCCCAAGGCCCCTCATCGGCCAGTCCAAAGCCTGAACAGTAAGCTCCTCGGTTTGATTATAACACTGTTTTAGTTCGTATTTCGTCGCTAAGCTTCACATATCTAGCATCGACTGCTCTAAGAACTAGCATAAAAATAGATCACATATTTTTAGAGTCCCATCAATAAATTTAATTGCTATTGCCATTTTGCGGTAAACAATTTCGAACCAACACGAGCCTTGAAAACCCAATGACTGGTCAACGAAGAAAACAAACTCGATCTTTTGATTTTTGTTAGTTCTTGCTCTGAGAGCATTTTATTGGGATTTTGGGCAATATGGTGATAGATTGATGATGAGGGGAGGTTGATAAGCACAGAGTGTCGATTTGGGTGAGTTTGGAGGGATTAATACAACCGCCATTGGCTAATGAACGTATAGGATTTTGGGGCGACTAGGTTAGGGTTTTTAGGGTGAGAGACGTTAAAGGGGGAAATGGGAGGGGTATGAAGGGTATGGGGGTGTGGTTAGGACAGTGTTATAGGGGGTGGGGACCAGTTCCGAGTCGTTGGATCACAATGATCCAACGGCCGTGATGAAAGGCCACATAAACGAGGTCGTTTGGTATAGGGTGGGGCTGGACTGGGTAGCTTGGTTTGGGCTTGGGTCGGACCGGGTAAGGGGTTGGGAGATTGGATCTGAGGCTGATTTGGGGTGGGATTTGGGCTTAGCAAATATTTTGGCCCAATTGAATTTAAAACCAGCCTTTTTTCAATTTCCTTTTTCTTTTGTTTTTTTTCTTTAATTAATAAAAATCCTAAATTAATCTATGTTGTAAAATTAATCTAATTATCAAATTATAAAATTTATAAAAATTAGTTGATCCAAAACTAAAAGAGACAAACTACTAATCTAAAATTTAAAGCTCAAAGTGTAAAAGTGAATCCATTTTTGTGATTTTTATCTGAATGAAACAATTAATTAACTAATTAATCCTAAAATATGAAAATAAAAATCTCAATGCAATCCATGGTATTTTTGGTATTTTTTATGATTTTAATAAAAGCAAACATGTACAGAAATGCAAACAATTAACAAAAAATCCGACAAAAATCCTATAAAACTGCAAACAATTGGGAAAAATCTATTTCTTTAATTTTTTAGGAGTATTTCACATAGGGCAAAATTCACGTGCTCACAACTATCACTCTTTGCTCGGAAACACGAAGAGTTTTTGGGCAAAGATAAAGTTAGCGGATACGAGCGATTTTTACCCGTTTGAATACTCTGTGGGAAGCATTGTTTGAAAGATCTGACCGAACCTTCATTCCGAAGTTTTCTACATATCATTGGCTATAAAGGAATCAAGTCAGTGTAGTTCGGGAAGTTTCAGTAGCTGGGACTACCGGGAAGCTGTGATTTCACTGTTGCTGATGTTGCTACTGCATGCTAAACTACTTATTACACCTAGACAAAATAATAAGAAGCTAAGCTAAACTATGATCTATGAATTACAAGAATCCTATCTATCGTCTTCAACTTTTATCTTGCTGCTTCTACAGTTCTGTTGTGCATCTTTGACTATTGACCTGTACTCTTGAGGTGAATTTCTGTTGTTGCTAATGCGAATTGAATTCTGAAATGAGTTCCTTTGTTTTCCAGGTGGGTGCCTGATTGTTGAAACTTGAACTGTGTTCCCTTGTTCTCCAGGTGGACGATTGATTGCCAAAAACTTGAACTGTACTTCCTTGTTCTCCAGGTGGACGCCTGATTGCCAAATCATAAACTGTATTCCCTTGTTCTCTAGGTGGGCACCTGATTACCAAAAGTTGAACTGTATTCCCTTGTTCTCCAGGTGGGTGTCTGATTGCTAAAACTTGAATTGTGTTCCCTTGTTCTCCAGGTGGGCACCTGATTACCAAAACATGAATTGTATTCCCTTGTTCTCCAGGTGGGCGCCTGATTTCCAAAAGCATTAACTATATTCGCTTGTTCTTTAAGTGGGCACCTGATTGCCAAAACTTTAACTGTATTCCCTTGTTCTCTAGGTGGACACCTGATTGCCAAAAATTTACCTGTATTCCCTTGTTCTCCACGTGGGCGCCTGATTGCTAGAATCTTTAACTATATTCCATTGTTCTCTATGTGGGTGCCTGATTGGAAAAACTTTAACTGTATTCCCTTGTTCTCCAAGTGGGCGCCTGATTGCCAAAACTTTAACTGTATTCACTTGTTCTCCAGGTGGGCGCCTGATTACCAAAAACTTTAACTGTATTCTCTTGTTCTACAGATGGGCGCTTGATTACCAAAACTTGAACTATAATCCCTTGTTCTCCAGGTGGGCGCTTGATTGCCTAAATTTGAAATGTATTCCCTTGTTTTCCAGGTGGGCGCCTGATTGCCAAAACATGAATTGTGCTCCCTGTTATCCAGGTGAGCGCCTAATTACTAAAAACTTGAACTGTATTCCCTTGTTCTCCAGGTGGGCGCTTAATTGCTAACACTTGAATTGTGTTCCCTTGTTCTCCAAGTGGGCGCCTGATTTCCAGAACTTGAACTGTATTCCCTTAAGGTGGGCGCCTGCCATTTCAACAAAACAAAAAAATACAAAAGAAACTTTTCTGCCCCATTTTGGTACTGGGAACATCTGTGAGTGTTAATTGAATCTTGTTATCAAAAAAACTATAACAACGCAAAATCTAATTCCCATTATCTAGGATGGCCCTGAAACTTTCAAATTAAGTATCTTCTTAATAGTGACAACTGTAAAGGTAAATTATATTTCCTAAAGGTATAACTTACGCCAAATCTTGTTATCTATGAAGGTCTTGAAATTTAACTAGGTCCCATTATCTAGGAGGGTCTTGAGAACTTTAAATTAAATCCAATTATCAAAGAGGGTCCTAAAAATTTTAAACTAAATCCCATTATCCAGGAGGGTCCTGAAGATTTATGGTTGAACCTGTCCGTTACATGCTTTCCTCAGGGAGGGTTTCTCCGGAATAAACGAGATTTCCTTCCCCTGTTTCAATCAAAGAAAATTTTATCAGTTTGAAAATGTGGTGGTTAGTTTGCGGCATTCTTGCTGAAGGTGGCCTTTCCATTGCCGTACTTTGTTTTGACTGATTGCCTTGGATTGGCAAAGAATTGTTTGACCTTCTGACTGAATCTCAACCATAGGACCCTAAATGACCTGAGTGACCTACACTTAACCTGTTGTTTTACATATCTGTCCTTTCAATTTGAACCTCTGTATTTTCCCCAAAATTCACGAAACAACTCAACCACTTGAACTTTGACTAACACGTTATTTTCCATTTTGCATCATGTTATTACTGATTTTTTTGCCGCACTTTGCTTTGTGCAATTTGGAAATTGGTAGTAAGCTTTGTAATCCTTTCTTACTTGCTTAAACAAGGCTAACATTGGAAAATCCTTAGAGAAATAAACCCAAAAGAAATGAAATGCAATGACTTCGAGAGTTAGGTATAAAGAAGAAAACTTGAAACAGGATGACTCTTTGAGGGAGAAAAAGAAAAGAGACTTATCTGAGTTAGGCGGCTGGTACCAATGATCATGACATGCATTTCGGATTAATCAGCCCAGTTTGTTCAACCAATCACCTTTCAGCTGTCATACTTTATGTCTCGGGATTTCCATATTCCAATCTCTTTGCTCAATGCTTGATAAATGTCTGCCAGCACTAACGGAGCAAGTGTATAATCTTTCTTAGTAGTGAGGATTTGTGCAATTCTGGCCATATGGATATCCACTGTCCCTTCTGTGTTTGGAAAGACCATAATCCCCAATAACGCCACAATGAAAGCGAACCGACGATGAATTTGCCAGATGCCCTTATCTTATTTGTTGTTCAAACCCTTTTCACGCGTTTCGAACCCAGCTGAGTGCCCGGACCTGAAGTACAAGAAGTAGAAAGAACAACGTCCTTTGTTTACATGGGCCTTCTTCATTTGTTTGCTGATATTCAGGAGGTTAAAGAACTTGTGCACAAAGGGAGCCCTTGGGAATATAAGTTGTTGTTTCCTCAAGTCCCGACCAAACTCAATATACCCAGCTATTTCCTCCAGAGTAGGGGTGAGCTCAAAATCCGAGAAATGGAAAACGTTATGGACGGGGTCCCAAAAAGTTACCAAAGCCTTGTTAGATCATCCCATGGTTCAATTTCCATAATGTCTATAAGGGCGCCCAACTGCATTTTTACCCAATCTCGACCATCTTCATCTAGATCATTCCACCACATACGTAGTTGCTGTTGAGCTTGTTCTATGACCAGTTGTGACGGGTTCTAGACAGTGTTCATCTTTACCTGTGGAAGGTTAAGGTTAGGGTTGACTCTGGTGGACTCTTTTGTAAAACAGTTTTTCAATTTCTTAAAAGAAAAATTAACGGAAAATGACTTCCCCCTAAGCTACTTTAGCAAAAGTGATTATTTTGCAAATGTGGCCCCTTCACAATTCCCAATATATTTTGAGGCCAGGGAAAGGTACTTTATGGAAAAATGACACTTTACCGACAAACTTATCCATTCTTTATGAAAATATCCCTTCGACAAATGAAGATGCTCTAAGGCTATCCCGGTAAGAACGGCTTAAGAAATAACCAAAACTACATTTATTTAACCATTTACTCTTTTCTCTTTCTATTTTCTTGAAAAAATAAGGCCAAACCTTATGTAGGTTGCCTACGTATCCCACATCTGGTGAGAATCAGACCTGCATAGTTCGGTCAGTTTTGACATATTTGAAAGAGACACATTATTGACTTATTTTGAAATGACTCTTTTTCCTTGACTCTTTATTTTTCTCTCTCTTTTTTCTAAAAATTTTGGCAGACTTTCAGGACACTTCCAAATATTGGGGATTTTTTAGAACTGGGATTTATTTCTTCCCTACATCACTCTTGGTTTTTCTCTTGATTTACTTTTCCTAGCCGGTCAACATGCAAGTCGAAGCAAATAAACGTTCACATAGCCCGTAGGATGCATCAGGATGGTATGTTATTTTGGGTACACCTGTCCTAGACGGACCCAACCCATGTGTTGAGTCTCCAAAGTCAAATGCACGTGATGCAAACAAACATTCCTACTAGGGATCTGGCATGAGGTTGTGTTATTCTAAGTTTAAACGTGGGGTTGTGTTCTTGACCTGGCTTACCCGAGAGGACAACTCGAGCCGAAGAGGGGGCAACGTACCGGGAGCACTAAAGTCTACCTGTCCTTGTTGCTAGCCCAGCCTCGTTCTTTTTGGTATGACTTCTACAAAAAAGTGGGTCATGCGAACACGTGCACCATTTTTTGAAGACTCAGATAGGTGGCGTAAGAAGACAGTTATATACAATTCAAATAATATCAAAGCGGTAAATAGACGGCAATTAGCACATTAGGTCCACAAAATACAGTAATATCAACAATAAATAAAGCCAAGTAAAAAATCATATTTAACAAGCTCGAATTCTTATACCCTAAACCAGAGATTCTGGGTTCTTGTTCCCCAGCAGAATCATCAGAGCTATCACACCGCCTTTTTACTACCCTAGAAGGGGGTATGGGGGAGTTTTTTTCTAATTTAAGTGACAATGGAAATGAGATTATTTATTTAAAATTCAGAGTCACCACTTGAGATAATTATGGTGTCCCAAGTCACCGGTTTAAAATCCCGAATCGAGGATGTTTGACTCTTATTTATGTTCTGTGAACAGAGAAATCCGGGTAAGGAATTCTATTAACTCGGGAGAAGATGTTAGGCATTCCTAGGTTTCATGGGATTAGCATGGTCGCTTTGATCATACTTGGATTATTAAATTGCTTAATTACTTATTTTAGAACCTATGTGCTTTTGCCTCTTTTAACTAAGAAATTATCTTAAAACAGGTCACGCATACGTGTACCTATTTATTCGGTGCGTCAAAAATCATGTCACACGAACGTGTCCACAATCAATAATGCCTTATTATTATTAAGAAAGTTTGGTCGAAGTTATGCGAACGCACACTCCGATTTTTTTAGAATCGTAATCATGTCACGCAAACGTGTCCTCAATCAGGACGATATATTAAATGTATCTAATGCAAACTACGAGCATTCATTTTTAATATCTAAGTTATAATATTAATGTGTAGCTGCTGATTTATAAGTAACTAAAGTAAGATGTTGGGCCCTTTTTTATCTAAGCAAAATTTTGTTTAAGCTTAAGCCCAAAACTATTTAAAAGAAAACTGGGCTCAAAATCGAGCCTAGAAGTGAAGCTAGGGTAGACGGTCACTTAGCTCCAAATGGGCAAATTAATGTCAGGCCCAACTATGCACAATCGTGCCTTCAATATTAGAGACCCATATCTGTTATGCTAAACAGAATGTTTTGAGGCAAAATTTCTGAAAACAAATTAAGTCTGTATAGAGATTTTTTTATTATTCTAAGGTGAATTAGGCCTGTAGAAGGCCCAATAAGCTGTTTGATCATAATCATTTTAACATTAAAGGAAACAAAAATGCTGACACGATTTGGGCCCTGAGATGGAGCCCAACATGCGAGACAAAGGTCCAGGACCGCACCAAAGTGATCGTGAGCAGGCCATCCATCTAGGCCCACTCTTGGCCCAATTTATTAATGAAACATATTGGCTTTCTGAATATACTTAAAAGCAAGTACATAAGTTTTGAAAATTACAATTGACCAACAATAATTAAGTGTACTTAAAAAAAATTATACAAAATAGATAACTGAAAGAACAAGTTTATACAATTTCAATCATACCAACTAAGTCATTTAACTAATCATTAACGAGAAGCTTCACAAAACAATCCATCCTTCTGCCAAGGCAACATATTCCACCCATGAGATTTGTGATTTAAAACAGTGCTTGGATTTGCAAGAATAGCTATAGAGCTAGCTTGCAAATATGCATTTGACTCGTCGTAGCGGAAAATAAATGGAACAAATAGTTAGTACAATTTTAACCCTTCATGGTTTCAACATACAAAGAAAGATTAATCAAAAATATCAAGATCTGTTTTAATACTATCTCACAGACTTTATTTGTTAGTTTATCATATCAAACAACAAAGGTCAAACAACCATTCAACCAAAACCACAAATTAACTCATGCTTGCAAGTTTATATTGTTAATCATAAACCAAACTCTTTTCAACATTCATGCTACTTACAAATTTCAACAAGAATACATTAACCTTAACAGAAACTAAACATACTACTATATAGCAATAAAACAACAAATTTAACATGGAGCACATCGTCCTTTCATTGCATTGAATCAACATGGAATAAGGTAAGTAGAGTTTACATACCTAAATGCAGAAATAATAGCAAAAAAGGTTAGGTAAGGTAAACCCAAGATAGAATTGTACTTCTAAATACAGCAGTAAATGCAGCAGCACAGCTTCACTGTCAAACTATCATTCAGCTCTAAGTAACCAGAAATTTTCCAGAATTTTGTTCTGAACTTGTGTGGAAAATCAGAATAAGGAGCTAATTATGAAATCTGTAGAACTAGAAAATTTGTGGTCTTTTTAGGGTTCAGAAATCTCTTCTTTTTGTGTGAAATAAAGGGTCTATATATAGCCCTTAAGAGTGCCATGTGCTGCTGAAACAGAATGGGAATTAATCCATCAAACAACATTTTTTTAACATAATTGGGACAACTGGCAGCTTTTGATTGGTTTCAGCATTTGTGCTGGCCAAAATTGAGCCAGTTGCCCCAAATTCTAGAAACTTTTGATATTAGTCTTAGCTAAAAAATCTTATTTCACACCCTTCCAAGACCCCTTAAGTTTTTTATATGTTCAATTAACCCTCCTAAATTCAATTTGTCCACCAGTCAGAACCAACAAAACAAAGACCAAAATTGGCACGAATCGAAGATTGAAAATAACAAAACATTTATGCAATTAAACCTTAAATTAACCCTAAACCTAAATAATTATATCATGAATCAATTCTAGAATAAAGCGATAACAGAAGTCGACAAGAGACTAACAACCAAACGACTCTCACCAAAAAGACTGTCAAACTTACTAATCCAGCTAATGAGATGAAGATTCAAACAAATTCTAATAAACACTGAAATTCCCATAAAATCGATTTAAGACTGGAATTATGCAAAGAAAAAATTTAAAACCTAGATATGTTAAAACACAAAAATTAGAGAAGATACGAAGGGAAATGGGTTATTACCTAAACAAATAAGGAGGAAATCTTTGACAAACACTGGGACATACGATGGGGATCAAATAACTCTGAAATGAACTGTAATCGTTGTTCTTGGCAAGAACAATCGACTAGCATAGATTTCGAACCAACACGAGCCTTGAAAAATCAACGAACGGTCAACGAAGAAAACAAACTCCATCTTTCTGTTTTTGTTATATCCGGCTCTGAGAGCATTTGATGGGGATTTTGGGGAATATAGTGATAGATTGATGATGAGGGGGTGTTGATAAGTGTAGAATATCGATTTGGGTGGGTTTGGAGGGATCAATGTAGTCGCCGCCGGCTAATGAATGGAGAGGATTTTGAGGCAGCTAGGTTAGGGTTTTTAGGGTGAGAGATGGGAAAGGGGCAAATGGGAGAGGTCTGAAGGGTATGGGGGTGTGGTTAGGACAGTTTTATGGGGGGTAGAGACCAGTTCCGAGCTGTTGGATCACAATGATCCAACGGTCGTGATGAAAGGCCACATACACGTGGTCGTTTGGTGTAGGGTGTGGCTGGACTGGGTGGCTTAATTTGGGCTTGGGTCATACCGTGTAAGGGGTTGGGAGATTGGGTCTGAGGCTGATTGGGGGTGAAGTTGGGCTTAGCAAACATTTTGGCCCAATTGAATTTAAAACCAGCCTTTTTTCAATTTCCTTTTTCTTTTATTTTTTTCTTTAATTAATAAAAATTCAAAATTAATCTAAGTTGTAAAGTTAAACTAATTATCAAATTATAAAATTTATAAAAATTAGTTGATCCTAAATTAAAAGAGAAAAACTACTAATCTAAAATTTAAAGCTAAAAGTGTAAAAGTGAATCCATTTTTGTGATTTTTATCTTAATGAAATAATTAGTTAACTAATTAATCCTAAAATATGAAAACAAAAATATCAATGCAATGCATGGTATTTTTGGTATTTTTTTATAATTTTAATAAAAGCAAATATGCACAGAAATGCAAACAATTAACAAAAAAAAAATCCTACAAAAAACCTATAAAGCTGCAAACAATTGGAAAAAATCTATTTCTTTAATTTTTTAAGAGTATTTCACATAGGGCAAAAATTACTTGCTCACACCTGTGAAATATGCTTACGAGGCACCACAATGATGGAAAATTGGACCCTCCAATTTTACCGTATACAGATAGTCCCCGCATTTCTTAGAGTGAAAGTGATAAGAAACGACCTTGAATTCCTGCCCCTCTAGTAATTCCGTAACGATGGCAGTCATGAGGTTCCAAAAGACAATGTACACACAGCCCTTGAAAACCTTCGCATTGACTGCGGCGGTTGGCTGTCCTTTGGCCTTCTTCAACATGTGTATGGGGCCTCTATAAATACTCTTCTTCTCGTTCTTTAAAACTTACTGCACCACCAAGCCCCCAAAATGGTTCCTTCTACCTTTACTTTTATTCTTTCTTCGAAACGCAACTTTCCTTTATCTTCTGAAATCTTTTAGGAATGGCAAAAACTTCAGGCTATGCTTCTCAGGAGAACATGACCTCCTCCTCTTCGCTTCCATCTAAAGGCAAAGCGGCAATGCCTCCTTGTGTTGAGGAATGCGTTCCAGGATTATTTGCAATGACTTCCAATTTAAAGGTTGAGAGATCTTTTTTGAAGTCGGGGTATCGTGAGCCTGTGTCTCAGGATATTATTTCAACAACAAACATCGAAAGGGTGAAGACTGATTGCTGCTGGGGGGACGCAGTTCTTGTGGAGATCCTACTCGGGAGGAGGATATAACGACATACAAAGCCGATTTTCTCAGTGTGTATACTTACCCGTTTACCCTTGGGCTGGTGGGGCCATCTTCGCCTCCGATTGATCCCATGATTCTCGACTTCTGCCAACGATATCAAGTGACCCTCGGACAAATTCACCCTTCGTTCTGACACATTGTCTAAATGATCAGGTACTATGTGAGCATGATTGAGGGGATGCCCTTCACCCTCAATCACCTAATCATGATGTATAGCCTCCGTTTCTTTCGTGGGGGTCTGATTAAGCTCCACTGCCGAGCTTTGAGGGCCCTTTTTGCTTGCATCAAAGAAGAAGGGAATGGAGGGTGGATGAGCCGCTATGTCCGAGTTAGGACTTCGGACATGATCCCGGTGGAAAGGATGCCGTTCCTTGAGAGGTGGAACATGGAACGTAAGTAGATACGTTATCTAGAATTTCCTTGCTTCTTTTTAAGTACATTTTTCCATGCACTTAATTTCTTCTGCTAATGCAGCCGTAGCAATTTACCCCGACGTCGTCACGAACCTCTCAGGCTAGTTCGGTCGGCTGGATTCGATTTGCCCATACGCTGAGTATGTGTGGCATGATCTATCCCAAGCTCGATGGGAAGCTAAGGACCATGTTGAGCCTTCACCCCTGTTGCAGTTGTACCTTCTAATCTGAATCGCTACTGATAGCGCTCTCACTCCCTGTGCTTACCTTTTGCATTTGTATAGGTCTTGAGGGAGGTCCCCTTGATGAAGGGAACATCGCTTGGTGAAGAGGGTACACTGGGACCCGATGAAGGGAAGAAAAGACAAAGGGAACCGTCGAATGCACCTTCAAAATCCAAGAAGAACAAGGTGGAAGAAACTAAGGCTGACCCGACAGCCCTAACTCTGGAAGCAGCGGGAAGTCCCCGAGTTGAAGGCGAGGGGGAAAATAATTTCTCGATAGTGTCCAAGGGAGGGGAAAATCTGACCGACCCTCAGGCCATAGAGATGGTGGCTCCCGAGCCGGAACTTGATGTCGTCGCGATCCAACTTTTGAATGGAGAGGCCACTGAGGTAGTATTTGGTGGCATCCACGAACCGGCTAATGGTCATAATACCCTCGAACTAGGATGCATTCGGTAGATGGTTCGGAGGAGCCCATTTCTAGAGCCCTACATGGACAAGAGATGGCCCTGATTGACCCTTCTGATGTCGTTGTTGTGAGTGATTCCCCTCAGGGAATGACCTTGCCTCCCAAGGGAATGCAAGATGTCCCAAATGAAGAATATTTCTATGCAGGGGTGCCTATCGGAGACAAAGATGCGCTTGAAATGCCTTCGGCCTCTCCCGAGGGAATTCCCGAGTTCGATGCTTCACTTGCCTTTGCCGAGATGAGTAGGCTTTGCGAGCAAGTAGTTTTTGTAAATCCTACCTATCGTTATGATCTTTATTGGTCTGATCTTTGTCTTTTTCATGGCTTCAGGCCAAGGTTCTTTATAATCAGACTTCCGTCCAGTTTCAGGCTGAGGTGACCCGTCATGAGTGTGAGAAGGCTCATCTTGTTGAACAGGTTACGTACTTTTTGTTTGCTATTGTCTGAATGTTTGCTAGATCCTAATGTTTTAACATCTTGGATTTGATTCATGCAGATTGAGAAGGAAGGTGCACCACTGAGGGAGGAGCTCCGAGCCAGAAACTCTGAAGTCCTCGAACTCAAATAGCACGTGAGAGAGATAACCTCTTAGAGGGATACCCTATAGGAAAATATGGTCTTAGTCGGGCGTCAGCTTCAAGATGCAAGGGCAGATAGTGACAAATATAGAGGTCTCCACTTTGAGTTAGTTTCTACACTATCCGGGATCAAAACCGAAGCTGAAATGCCTATATCTATGCACAAAGAGGGTACCGTTACAATAAATGCTCAAACCGGGGGAGTGCCTGAGGAGGCCGAACTGAAATTGACTCGAGCCGTGGAGCATGCTTGGTTAGAAACTCAGAGGCAGACTCTTGAGGACATTCATGCGGGGGATATCAATTTGTCTACCGAGATCAAGAGGGTGAAGACCCTAGAGAAGAAATCTGCTACCCTGTTTGCTTCCGGAGGTGTGCCAGATAGTAGCTTAGAGAATGATGAGAATGAAGGAAGAATCCCCCGAGGAGAAGAGGCCGTAGAAGGTCCTGGGACTGTAACATGAACTCTTGGGGCACAACTTCTGGCGGAGCCATCAAAGATGCAGGCTCGATTATAGATTAGGATTTTGTTTGTCCCCTTCCTTGTAAGTGTTTTCAAAAGCCTTGTAAATGTTCCTCTATGAGCCATAAGTATAATAGGCTTTCCGTTTTTATCATTCTTTTCTGCTTTGTCTTTTGAGAATAATATGTGGTACTTTTGATAGTCGATCCGAGATCTTAGACCTTGGGTTATAGCCTCGGATTTTTTCTATTGCTGAGTGGCCCATAACGGTCAAAAGTCAATCCCTAAGTGTTCTCGGGTTAGGCCTAGCTTTTATACGTTGGGCCACTATGACCTTTGATTTTAGCGCTGGCGACAGTGGCTCTTATGCTTTTGCTCTTAAGCATGTTTAGTTAACTGTTTTTGGTTTAGTCTCTGAATCAGGTTTCGACTTGAGCTCATTCGACCCTCAAGATTTTGAATTTAAAGCTAACCCTTAGTATCTTACACGTTGGATTGGTATGACCTTTTGTATTGGTTGGCGACAATGGCTCATACGATTTTGCTCTTAGGCATATTTAGTTACCTATTTTGGGTTCAGTATCTGAATCGGGTTTTGACTCAAGCTCATTCGACCCTCAAGATTTTTAATTTAAAGCTGGACCTAAGTCTCTTCCACGTTGGGTCGGTATGACCTTTTGTATGGGCTGGCAATAATGGCTCTTACGCTTTATGTCGGTGCGACCTTTTATAGGCTTTTTTCCCTCGTTAAGGACTTTTTGAAATTGTGTTTGCCTGGCTCTTCGACGGTTCGATAGGAACCTCAATTGTGAGTCGTTATATGGCAACGATCGAGCACCTCGTGAGGTTTGGCTCAGTGGTTGAGTATCTTGAAGCCTGATAGTTGGAGCTGACATGGTCGAAGCTCTTTGCCTATGTTGAGGGTAGTATGTTTAACCGGTTCTTTATGAAGTATATTCGAAGTAATTGAAGGCCTGTGATTTATAGATACGGTCGGGCATCCCCGAGTCCCATTATTTTGGCTGGTACAGCCTTGTGACCGTAGTCATTTGCGTTTGGTCGAAGCCTTTTAGTTCCGAGTAAAGTAGTTTCGGCGTCTATATTGAGGGTATGCCTTTTTAGGGATCTTACAAGTTCGATATATAGCCTTAAATTTGAGATTGGGATTATGCCTTTAATAAGGTCTTACAAGTTTTACATGCCTTTGAGGTCTTACAGTTTTGGATAATTGGTAGAAGAATGTTTCATGCCTTGCTTGAGGTCTTACAGATATTGTCACTTGGTACAAGTGTGGTTCATGCTTTGCTTGAGGTCTTATAGATATTGTTGTTGCCTTATATAGGTCTTAAGAGACCGAGGCTGCCCGCATGTGGTCTTATGGCCTAGGTTTTGATAAGTCGATGGAGATGGTGATTGACGGCAGTCCCCGAGTCATCGAGGATTTCTCGTCTCGGGAGCCATTACTTGCAAACTTGGTATTTCCTCTTTGAGGGCTTACGATTTTAGAGTTTCCGACCCGAAGGTCATGTGGCCTTGAGTTTTAGACGCCAGTCCCCGAGTGTTCAGGACATTTTTGGCTTTGGAGCTATTTTGTGATCTTGTTATTGCCTCATTGAGGGCTTACGAGTTTGAAGCTCCGACCAGTGGGTCGTACTATTTCGAGTTGTTGACACCATTCCCCGAGTATTCGGGACATTTTTTGGCTTTGCGGCCATTTTTTGCGTAAAATATCGAGCATCCTTGAAACGCAAAATGCTTTTATGGGAGTATTCTTTGATCACTTGGTACAAGTATACATGCCTTTGTTGTTAAGGGCTCAGTTGTTCTATACAGACACGGTTCGTTTGACCGTTTGGCCCGGTACATTATTTTCCTATTGAGACCCATTTTGGCATATCTTGGCTTTTCCGAGTAGGTGACCTTCCGGGGAGATGCCCCCAGTATTCGAGTTTGATTGCAAAGGAAGCCTTGTATACTTGTTGAGTCTTTCTTAGGTAGCAGATTTATGTTGCCTCATTAAAACCCTTGCCGGTAAAACCCTTCTAGGGATAAAATCCGGTCGAAGGAAAAGAGTGCAACGCATGCTTTTAAGAGCCCGAGGTGAGCTTGAGGGTGTTTCAGAATATTCCATTGGGAACCTTAGCAGTAGTATCGTTTTAGCATTGATATGTTCCAATTTCTTGGAAGCTACTAACCTTCCATGGTACCGAGCTTGTAGGACCCTTTGCCGATTACTTCGAGAACGTGGTACGGTCCTTTCTAATTTTGGCCTAGCTTTCCTTCCTTAGGGTTTCGGGTGTTGAGGGTGACTTTCCTTAGGAAAAAGTCCCAGACTCCGAGATGTCGAAGGGTTGTTCTCCTATTATATTACCTTTGATCCTTTGCTTTTGGGCGGCCATTCGGACCAGCGAGGCTTCTCACTTTTTGTCCAATAGTTCGAGGGTCGTAGTCATGGCCTTATTGTTCGAGCTCTCAGTGGTGTGTTGGAATCTGGCGCTTGCCTCCCCAACCTCCACAATTATCAAAGCCTCGACGCCATACACTAGAGAGAAAGGTGTTTCCTTTGTGCTTGATTTTGAAGTTGTTCAGTATGCCCATAGCACTTCGGGCAATATTTCTCTCCATCTTCCCTTAGTTCTTTCCAAATTCTTTTTTATGTTTTGGATGATGGTTTTGTTTGTGGACTCGGCATGGCCGTTTGCACAAGGGTGGTAGGGCATTGACAAGATTCTTTTGATTTTGTGATCCTCGAGGAACTATGCTTCTGATGAACTACCTCCCATTGTCACATGTTATCTCGGAAGGAATCCCTAATCGGCACATAATGTGATCCCAGATGAAGTCAATGACTTCTTTTTCTCTTATCTTTTCGAAGGCCTGTGCTTCACCCATTTTAAGAAATAGTCAGTAAGAAATAAAATAAATTTAGCTTTACCTGGTGCCGTTGGTAGAGTTCCGACGATGTCCATTCCCTATTTCCTTAATGGCCATGGTGATACGACCGAATGTAGTTGTTCGCCGGGTTGGTGAATCATAGGGGCAAATATCTGGCATTTATCGCACTTTTGGAAAATTTCCTCAGTGTCTTTTTCCATGTTGTCCCAGTAGTAGACTGCCCTGATCACCTTTCGGACTAACGAATTTGTGCCGAAGTCGTTTTTGTAAGTACTCTCGTGAATTTCTCGGAGTACATAATCTATGTATCCTTGCCCCAGACATACTGCTAGGGGGACGTCGAAAGTTCTTCTATACAGACTCCCGTTTTCATCGTGCAAGAACTGGGTTCGCAGGGCCCTCGATTCCTTTTGGTCCATGGGTAATTTTCCGTCTTTTAGATAGTCAATATATTTATTTCTCCAATCCCATATTAGGCTAGTAGAATTAATCTCGGCATGACCTTCCTCGACCACTAATTTGGACAACTGAATAACAGCACTGAGGAGTAGGTCATCTTCTTCAACAGATGATCCCAGGTTTGCAAGGGCATCGGCCTCGCTATTCTGCTCATGAGGTATGTGGACCAGGGTCCATTCTTTGAAATGGCGTAGTGTGATTTGGATTTTGTCCAAATACCTTTGCATCATGTCTTCTCGGACCTCGTAGCTCCCATTTACCTAGTTTACTACCAGGAGTGAATTGCATTTCGCTTCGACGATCTAAGCACCCGGGCTTTCGGCCCATTCTAGACCTGCAATCATAGCCTCATACTCAGCTTCATTGTTTGTCAATCTTGCAATATTTATAGATTTCCTTATTATGCCACCCGTGGGCGGCTTCATGATTATACCGAGTCCGGATCCTCTCACTTTTGTGGCCATTAGTGAAAAGGGTCCATAACCTGGAAGATGTGTCTGATTTTAGTAAGAATTCCTTTTCTACCTCGGGCACGAGGGATGGCGAGAAGTCGGCCACGAAGTCCGCCAGAATCCGAAACTTGATGGCCATTCGGGGTTGATACTCGATATCATACCCCCGAGTTCGATGGCCCATTTGGCCAATTGGCTCGATAGTTCAGGCTTATGCAATATGCTTCGGAGAGGGTACCTTGTTAAAATGAAAATATGGTGGCATTGAAAATAGGGTTTCAATTTTCGCGATGCGCTTATTAATGCAAGACCTAATTTTTCTAGGTGCGGGTACCTGGTTTAGACATCCCCTAGGGTCCGACTTACATAATAAACAGGAAATTGCATACCTTACTCTTGTCGAACCAGCACACCGCTTACCACTATCTTGGAGACAAAGATGGTATAGATGCAACGTTTCATCCTTTTTTGGCGTGTGGAGCAAAGGAGGACTAGTTAGATATCGTTTCAATTCCTCTAAGGCGTGTTGGCATTCTGGAGTCCACTCGAAGTCATTTTTCTTTTTGAGTAAAGAGAAGAAATGATGACTCCTGTCCGACGACCGTGATATGAATCTGCCTAGAGCCGCTATCCGCCCTATCAGCCATTGCATGGCCTTTACATTATTTATCAGCGTGATTTCTTTGATGGCCTTAATTTTTTCGAGGTTGATCTCGACACCCCTGTTTGATACCATAAAGCCTAAGAATTTGCCCGAACCCACTCCGAAGGCACATTTTTTCTTGGGGTTAAGCTTCATGTTGTAACTTCTGAGGATGTCGAATGTTTCCTGCAAATGAGTCAAATGGTCCTCTGCATGCAGGGACTTAACTAGAATATCATCAATATAAACTTCCATGCATTTGCCTATTTGATACTCGAACATTTTATTAACTAGACGTTGGTACGTAGCCCCTGCGTTTTTCAGCCCAAAGGGCATTACATTGTAACAGTAGGTACCATACTTTGTGATGAACAAAGTCTTTTCTCTATCCTCGGGGTTCATCTAAATTTGATTAAACCCTGAGTAGGCGTCGAGAATGGTGAGGGTCTCATGGCCGGCCATAGCATCGATCAGACGATCGATGTTAGGCAATGGAAACAAATCCTTGGGGCACGCCTTATTTAAATATTTATAATCTACGCACATTCTTAACTTATTTCCCTTTTTGGGCACTACAACTATGTTGGCCAGCCATTCGGGGTACTTTACCTCTATAATAGATCCTATTTTGAGGAGATCTGTTACCTCGTCCTTAATGAATGCATGTTTTACTTCGGACTGTGCTCTACTTTTTTGCTTCACCGGTTTAAACCTGGGGTCGAAACTCAATTGGTGGGTGGTTATTTCCCGCGGGATTCCTGTCATATCTAAGTGGGACCAAGCGGAACAGTCAATGTTATTAATAAGCAATTAGATGAGTTTTTTCCTAAGTTCGGGGGTTAATCTCGTTTGCATGTATACCTTCCGATATGGGAGATGCAATCAAAATAGCTTGCTCCAGTTCTTCAATTATAGACTTTGTTGCATCTAAATCTTCGGGGGCAACGAAAGTTCGAGGAGTGAGGAAACCTTTTTCATCATCCTCGGGGGTCTGTACTCTCCCAGACTCATCCGAGGTGAAGTGTATGGGATTCGACACCTCCTGGTAAACTGCGAACATTTTTTTGCCGCATGTTGTTCTCCATATATGGATGTTATACCATCCTTTGTTGGAAATTTCATCATCTAGTGCAGAGTTGACGACACTTCCCCCACGATGTGTATCCACGGCCTGCCATGCAATGCGTTATACCTCATGTCACCACGATGACGTGGAACTTATTGTTCTGAGCTGTACCAGACATGTAAACCAGGAGGGGGATCTCCCCTTTCATTACTTAAGCAGCCATGAGCCATGGAGGACCCGGGAGGTGAGTCTGATCTGATCAACAAACCCAAACTGTTCTACTACATTCAACCTGATTACGTTGGCCGAGCTACCTGGATCCACGAGTACACGTTTAAATCGAACGTTGCTTAAAAGAAATGAAATTACCAGCGCGTCGTTGTGTGTTTCTACCAAGGTCACGAGATCCTCCTCGCTGAATGCAAGAGTGTCTTTGGTCATGCGGTCTTGGATCGGCCCCTCTATTGTAGCGGATATTTTTATCCATTTAATTATGGGTCCTTCAGGAATGTCGGTCCCCCCAATAATCATATGAACGACATGCCGAAGAATCTCTCCTTTTTCCTAGGTTGGACTTTTCCAAGTTTTCTGCTGAATTTCTCGGCGTGCTACCTAGTTAATATGAGGACCGGCGTTAACACATTGGGCATCGCACGAGGTCTTACTTTTGGGAAACGGCTCTGGTGTGCTCTTAGGGTTTCGCGGTGCATACCCATACCTAGAATAGCCATACCGTGCTTTCCATAGTTTTTGAGGCTGTTATTTTCAAGTACATTTACTAGTTTAGGCATTTTGACCTGAAATCAAGATCTTGGACAAGACAAAGTGTGAAAGATAACTTGCGTTGTGCAGTAATACCAGTAAGAAAATAATCACTATTATTTTTATCCCTACGGTGGGCGCCAAACTGTTTATCGTGAAAATGGTAATAACAATTAAATTTGATTTAGTGGTTCTAAAAATACGTGATCTATTTTTATGCTAGTTGTTAGGGCAATAGATACTAAGTGAGATACTCGAAAAAAAGATAAGAGCTTAAAACGAGATACTAACCAAATCGAATCGCTGTCAATCGGGGCCTCGAGCTTGCTTATTCGAAGGCCTCGGGGTCGAGTCTGATACTCGGCTGGGAACTATCGAGTGGTGACTAAGAGTTACAATAAATCAATGACGGCTCTTTATGGCCAATAATAAGCAATAAATGAAGAACAATAAATGGATCACAATGAATATAAGTAATAAATGCAAGTAATGAGGCCAATAGAGTATGTTAGAGAGCAAACAGAATGTTCTTGCGTATTTAGTATTGAGCAACAAGTGACTATAAAATGACAAGGATCCTCTTTATATATGAGGGGAAATCCCAACATAGTACAAATACATTTATTACAAAAATATGGAGATGGGACAACTAGTTGATGTCATGATTCAGGTCTTAATTTAGCTCACTAGACTTTGTCAGCTCTAGTTATGCGCCTCGGGAACTCCCCACTTATCCATCATAGCCGTTGGTCTGCATCGCCATGAGGTTGAGCGTCGATAGCACTTGAGGGTGAACCTCGACCCTAGTCTCGAACCTGTGAAATATGCTTACGAGGCACCACAATGACGGAAAATTGGACCCTCCGATTTTACCATATACAAGGGTTCAAATCCAATCCTGCAATCAGAAATCATTATTGTTGTGATGTTTGACTATTTGCATGCATTTTAGATACCGTGACTTTAGGTTAAAATCAAATTTTCACTTTTTGATATTATGCCTATAGGTTAAAAATCAGTCTATGATGCCTATAAGTTTAAAGTTAATTTCTGCAATCATGCTAAATAGGTTCAGTGTATTTAGCACTTAGAAACCATGCGTGTTGGGTCTAAAACCAATCATACATTCTTGACACTATGTTTGGTGAGTTTAAAATCAATCCTAGAAGGCCAATCAGGTTGTAAAATTGTTGCATTGTCAATAATCAGTCCTCACATCCAGACAACATGCCGATAGGATCTAATGAACCCAAACTGCTTGTTTAAAATGGTTTTACTGGTTATTGCTCTTCTTATTGAAGACTAGAGATCATGTCCATAGGATATCATTGATACACGCCTAGGCAAGCCTGTAGGGTAATTAAAAATCATGTAAACTATAAAACTATGCTTCTGAAATCAATAGGCAAGTTGATTAGGTATTGATCCCCACTTTAATAAAGCTTTGCATATGTTTTGATTTGTGTTCACCTAGATATCTTGTCATTAGGACACTTTTCAGATGTCTAAAACACTATCCAGATTCGGATTAACTATCCAGATTCGGCCACCCTCTCTAAAATCAATAGGCAAGTTGATTAGGTATTGATCCCCACTTTAATAAAGCTTTGCATATGTTCTGATTTGTGTTCACCTAGATATCTTGTCATTAGGACACTTTTCAGATGTCTAAAACACTGCTATCTCAGACATGCATTTGTTTGTTCTATTTGCCGTGGTAAAATATGAGCCACCTTTATTGTTCTATACTTGACATTCCTAATTGTTTTGTTTGTTGCCAAGAGTTTTCTCCTTTTAATTACTGTTGGAGAATCTAGATCAACCATAACTAGAAGTCCTAAATTACCTTCGAGACTGTATAAGTAAAGGGACGGGTAATGCACGCATAGGATATATCTTAAGGTTGTTAGTACACTTTAGGCTATTACCAAGGGGAGGGAATTAGGTAGTCAAGGATATGATGACATGTGCGCCAGTGCCACGCGTAATCCCTCTAGTTGAGGAAGGCTTATCGGGTATTGTACAGATGTGATCCTATAGGCTAACAAACATAGGACCTCCCTCATCTTATTTAAATATGCGTGCTTAGACTACTTATCTGTCAACTTTTCTCTATCTTATATGTGTTCTTAGACTATCTCTTTGTTAAATGACTAATTCAAATAATTGAGTTCGGTCGGGACCCATCGTTGTGCACCGCGAAGGGGTGCCTAACACCTTCCCCTCAAGGTTATTTTGAGCCCTTACCCAATCTCTGGTAATGCAAACTAGTTATATGAGTTAATTGCTCTATGTGCCCTAACGCACCCTAATCGGTTAGGTGGCGACTCTTCAAATACCCAATTTTAAAAAGGAAATGGGTTGTTCCTAATGAATGTCGAAACTCGGAATCCGTGAGGAAAAAGGGGGCACGACAGTAAGTATGAAGCTCCCTTCGGATTGTGCATGCACTAGTGGTGAAAGTATTGAAGTAGAACTTCAAGTTGTGGATGTGAATTCCACCTATGTGGAAGGGTGTTTATGAAAGAAACAGAAAATACGATGCGAGATTTAAAGGTAAGTAAGGTAAAGGTGAAGAAGGTACGAGATACTCAAGTGCATAAGATTGTGAGTAGTCTAGACTTAAGATAGAGGGCTAGAAGCGCTATGATTCAGTATCTACAAATGATAGTTGTTTCATCAGTGGCATATCTTTTAACTTATAGTTTCCAGGTACCGAGAGGTCTAGTTAAGAGAGTAAATAAGAGTTAGAGACGACGTGATGTCTCGCTTGAGGTTCCAGAATAACATAAGGAAAATCTGTGGTGCTATCAATTTAAAGAAAGTTGCGAGTAGTATAAACATATATGTTTAGATCTCAAGCTAAAATATGGTAGAGCGACAAGTTTTAGGTAGACTGGAGTAAGGATAAGAAAAGGTAAGTGAGAATGTTACAAGAATAGGTCAGTCCTCGGGATTAAACCCATCAAAGCAACAGAGCTGAAGGTTTCCGTATGTTATAAAAAGCTTAGTACAACCTGAATAGACTTGGAGGAGTTTAAGACTAGGAGCATTTAGAAAAGAGGTAATGCTACCCTAGTAGTAGAATAAGGATGTAATTGTGATAAATGATAAGAGGATGAAATTTAGGCCTTCGATTAAGTAATGATTCAAAGAGAAGTCATTTCATGGGATTATGTCACACCCCAACTTCGGGAGGCGCGACCGGCGCTCAATCGAGTGAACCCAACTGAGCAAGACTTATCGAACACTTTCTACCCAACTCGATATGATTAAGTAAACCATGCTTTCATTTATTTAAACAATAGGAAAGATTGCACATTCAACATTGTTAGTTCATTTTACATCACAACCTTCAATCGTAGTTAAGTTCGCAAAATTCAATACAATTTCACTTTAGAGAAACAATAGTTAGAATTACAACATAGTTCATAGACCCATCCAACACCCGTACATAACACACACATACGTCTACGGAGCCTTTAAGGATACAAAATATAATGATGACAACGCCGGCAACAAGGCCCCGGCTATACCTCAAAAGTGGATCTCTATATCAAAAGATGTACAACATAGCCCCTTGAAGGAGAAAGGGGATCACCAAGACTTTGAGAATAAGGAACTCTACTACGCGCAATCGGCACTATCCGCAATGGAGCCACCTACATTCATTTAAAAATGTAGCGCTACCGGCAAAAGGGACATTATTACAATGGAATAGTACTAGTATGTATAACTAAATACCATCTAGTTAGAAAGAACTTTCATACAAGAATAAGTAAATCACAAGTATAACTCAAACGTTTTAAATGATCACAAAATTATTAAGTAAAAGAATCATGCAATTTTCAACTCATTTTCCTATAGCTTTTAGTTTTGGGGCATTTCATACTGTTCATCATTGTCCACAATACCACCGCTATCTTGAGCGGAGTCCGATCTCGACCCGATCGGCTAGGTTGCCTCATTTGAGACATATACTTCAATCACAAATACAATACCACCATGTATACGGCATGGCATCCGATCTCCGCCAGATCGGCTAGGCCGCCTTACCAAGGCGTTTTCCTTTTCCATCAATCACCTCATTTGAATCTTTGTTTCACATATATCATTTCATAGGCACTTGGGGCAACAATTATCACATCATTTCCACTTCTAATGTTAGATTTGTAGTTTAGGATAATATGTGCACACAAGGGAAAATAAAATTGTATGTATAGATGAGTCTTCACACAGATGGCACAATATATGCAGCTTCAATCTCACTTTAAGGTCTAAGCATCTCAATACATTATTCATATTCCTTGCACCCTTTCAAGTTATCAAGAATAGCACATTGATCATATTGAGACACATCTTTCATGCATATAAGGTCGCAACCCCAAATTCATGTGAAACAACAATCAATACAACAATTCAACTTTAATCTTACCGTATTTACACAAACACCAATGGAGTTCAATTTCAAACAGAAGGGGTTTTAGCCATACATACTTCAGTAGAGCTTTCCTTAAACCTTACAATAAATTCCGGAATTTCCTAGCAACATCAATCTATTTTATGAAAATTACAAGTTGAACGAAGAATTAGAGGCATGAATGAGATTCCAACCCGTTTAAGCAAACTATCAAGCACTAAGCATGCACAACGATTTTAGGACACTTTTGTGAGAGATTTTCATCATCCTATACCACAATTGTTATCTCTTTTGGTTCACAACAACCCCATACCCCATTATCTTTTATGCATGCAAGATTATCAGCCCTTATACCCATCAACCCCCTTGCTAATAACCTATTTTAATGGAAATTTCGAAATTATAGATAAGGGTACAAGCTCTTACCTCTTAGGGTGAAGACCTAGCAATTTCACTTGACAATCTTCAAGGATTTGGGGCAAGGATGGAGTGGGACTTGATGAAGATCACTCCCTCTCTTTCTAGAACTTCCTCTCTCACTCTATATGTCGTGAAATAACAGGAAAATGGTCTAATGGGGTGTTTTTTATGGGATGTGGTCGGGTTATAAAAGATTGAAAATAGGAGCCCCGACCCGATTTGCGATCGCATAATGGACATGTGGCCCGCAAATTTATACAGTAAAAATTGTCCCAAAATCTCGACAAAATGTCTGGGTATGGGACAGAAATGCGGTCCGCATACCTGTTCTGCGGTCGCATAGTGCACCGCAGAACTGCCCTTCACAAAAATTCCAAGGGGATTATGCGATGACTATGCGGCCCGCAAACTCGTCGCGAAGAATTTTTTATGAATTTCTAACAAATGATCCTATCTTGGCATCACGAGATTTGGGTTTTTGAGTAGAAATTCACGGGACCTTACATCCTCTCCCACTTAAGATCATTCATCCTCGTATGAGGATCAAGGTTCACTTATTAGCAATCTTTATGCAACCTCCGCTTTTCACAACATGAAACATATCCACAGCCCTAAATTTGGCTAACTCGCTAAATTTTCAAATTTTTTGCCAGGGTTTCCTTTGTAACTAGGCCTATCCACCTGTCAGAGAGCCCCAGAAGCATATCATAACAGCATGTACACATTCTACAGTCATAACATAACCTGTACAATTCTAACCATGCCCGCATAAACAACATATAACCAAAACAGGATAGTTTTACATATATCAAATCATAAGATAAGAGTTCACGGTAACAAAGTGCATAAAATCTATTACAAGACTATTCAAACAAATGTGAGTACTTCTTTCTCATTTCTGCCTCGGCTTCCCAAGTGGCTTTCTCACCCTGCTAGTTCCGCCATAACATTTTTACGGAGGCAATTTCCTTATTTCTCAACTTCCGGACTTGCCTGTCAAGAATGGCAACTGGAACTTCTTCATATGATAGTTCTTCACTAACCACAATAGTTTCAACTGGCACAATAGTGGACAGATCTCCCACTCCTTCTTTAACATAGACACATGGAAGACCAGATGTACCAATGTCATCTCGGGTGGCAGCTCGAGATGTATGCCACCTGACCAATCCTCTGATTGATTCTGTACGGGCCGACATACCTCAGACTTAATTTCCCTTTCTTTCCAAATGGAATGATACCCTTCATTAGGGAAACCTTCAGAAATACCCAATCATCTTTTTTGAACTCTAAATCTCTACGACGAACGTCCGAGTATGACTTTTGACAACTTTGAGCAGTTTTGAACCTCTCTTTAATAATATTGACTTTCTCCATAGCCTGATGCACGAGGTCCGGCCCTATAAATTCAGCTTATCGAACCTCGAACCACCCAATGAGAGATCTACATCTCCTACCATACAACGCCTCAAATGGTGCCATCTGGATATTAGCATGGAAGCTATTATTGTAAGAAAATTCTATGAGTGGCAAATGGTTATCCCAACTACCTTTGAAATCAAGAGTACAAGCATACAACATGTCCTCAAGCATCTGAATAGTCCGATTTACTTGCCCGTCGGTTTAAGGATGGAAAGCTGTGCTAAGATTTACCTGCGTACCCAAACCTTGTTGAAATTTCTTCCAAAAGTTGGTATTGAGTTGAGCCCCTCGATCTAAAATGATTGAGACTGGAGTGCCATGCAACCTGACTATTTCTTTGATATACAACTAAGAATATTGTTCTACTATGTCGGTAGATTTAACTAGCAAGAAGTGCGCTGATTTCATGAGTCAATCCACGATTACCCAAATTGAGTCGAACTTAGGCGGATTATGTGGTAACCCTACAACAAAATCCATATTAATCATCTCCCATTTCCATATTGGAATTTCTATTCTTTGGGCCAATCCACTGGCCCTTTGATGTTCGGCCTTCTCTTGCTGACAGTTTGGACATTTTGCCACGAAGTCCGCCACATCCTTTTTAATGTTATTACACCAATAAACTTCCTTGAGATCATGATACATTTTCATAGAACCTGGGTGCACGAAATACCTGGAATTGTGAGCTTCGGCCATGATCCTCTCTCGAAGACCGTCAATATCGGAAACATATTGGCGGCCTTGGTACCGTAGGGTACCATCATCCATGCCAAAGGAAAAAGTTGTGGTCTTGTGTTTATGACTCCCCTCTTTCAGTTGTGCTAACAATGGATCATTGAATTGCTTCTCTTTCACTTTCGCCACAAGCGATGATTCAGTCCTATTATGCACAATTACTCCTTCTTCATTAGAGTCCGCAAGGCAAACTCCCAAACTAGCCAACTGGTGAACCTCCCTGACCAACGGCCTCTAATATGCCTCCAAATGAGCCAAGCTCCCCATATATTTTTGACTAAGAGCATCTGGCACAACATTAGCCTTTCCTGGGTGATAGAGAATATCAATGTCATAGTCCTTGAGTAACTCTAGCCATCTTCTCTATCTCAGATTCAACTCCTTCTGCTTGAAAATATATTGAAGGCTCTTGTGATCCGTAAATACATCCACATGGACCCCATACAAATAATGCCGCCAAATCTTTAGCACAAACACCATTGCCGCAAGCTCTAAGTCATGAGTTGGATAGTTCTTTTCATGATTCTTGAGTTGCCTAGAAGCTTAAGTTATAACCTTGCCATGTTGCATTAACACACACCCAAGCCCGATCCTTGAAGCATCGCAATACACCATAAATCCCTATATACCCTCTGGCAGTGCTAGTACCGGTGCCGTAGTTAATCTTGATTTCAATTCTTGGAAACTCCTTGCACAAGCATCAGACCATTGGAATTTAACCACTTTCTATGTCAATTTAGTCAATGAAGAGGCAAGAGTAGAAAACCCCTCCACAAATCTCCTGTAGTACCTAGCCAAACCTAGGAAACTGCGAATCTCCGTTGGAGTGGTAGGTCTGGGCCAATTCTTTTCCACTGCAATCTTTTGAGGATCAACCATAATTCCTTCCCTGGAGACGACATGACCCAAGAACATAACAGATTCAAGCCAAAATTCATCTTTCAAAAATTTTGCATACAATTGATGTTGCTGAAGAGTCTGCAGAACTGCTCTGAGATGGTCAGTATGGTCCTCCCCACTTCGGGAATACACAAGAATATCGTCAATGAACACTATCACAAGAATATCGGCAATGAAGACTCGATTCATAAGATCCATGAAAGTTGCCGGGGCATTTGTTAGCCCAAAAGACGTCACCAGAAATTCAAAGTGCCCGTACCGAGTCTTGAAAGTTGTTTTTGGAATATCCTGCTCCCTTATCTTCAATTGATGATACCCGTACCGCAAGTTAATTTTTGAGAAACACGTAGGACCTTGCAATTGATCAAACAAGACATATATTCTTGGCAGGGGATATTTATTTTTGATTGTGACCTTGTTGAGTTGTCGATAGTCAATACACATCCGTAGTGACCCATCTTTCTTCCTTACAAACAAGGCCGGTGCACCCCACAATGACACACTCGGCTGGATGAAACCCTTTTCTAGCAAATCCTTCAGTTGTTCCTTTACCTCTTTCAATTTTGTCGGTGCCATTCTATAAGGTGGAATTGATATAGGCTACATGCCTGGCATCACATCGATCCCAAAATCGATCTCCCTATCTGGTGGGATCCCAGGGAGTTCATCTAGAAAGACATCCGGAAATCTATTAACAACTGGTACAGACTCAAGGCTAGGTGCCTCGACATCGGTGTCCGTAACCCGAACTAAATGATAGATACACCCTTTCTTGATTATCTTCGCAGCCTTAAGGTAAGAAATAAGATGACCTTTAGGCACTACATTATCTCCCTTCCCTTCATCAACGGGCTCATTAGGAAATTCAAGCCTCATGGTTCTAGTACGACAATCAAATTTGGCAAAGCATGAATAAAGCCAATCCATTCCCATTATTACATCAAAATCGACCATCCCTAATTCAATAAGATCGGGCGTGGTATTTCTACCCCGCAGCGTAACAACACAACCTTTATAAAGCTGAGCAGCCGTAATTGACTCACCAACCAGAGTAGACACCAAAAATGGCTCATGAAGCTGATCTGGTTCTATCTCAAATTCCATAGCAACAAAAGGTGTAACATAGGACAAGGTGGAACCAGGGTCAATAAGTGCACACACATCATGAGATTGGACAGTCAGTATACTCGTAACAAAATATGGAGAAGCCTCTACGGTCTGGCAACCACTCATAACATAGAACCGACTGGGACTTCCTGAACTCTGCGCACCACCCCTAGCTGCACTACGCCCTGCGGGTGCTGGGGCACCTCGAACTGGAGAAGGGGCTGAAGATGTAGCAGCTGCTGGACTGGATGACTATGCTGTGCCCCTACCCGCTCCCGCTAGGGATACACGACAATGCCTCTGAATATGACCCCTCATCCCTCATCCATAACATGCGAGTAACTCCAAATAGCAAACCCCTGAGTGCACCTTCCCGCACTTAGGGCACGGGGACCTCTGCTGCTGCTGGGACCTCTCTCCTGACCGACCCCGCTGATAGGATCCCCTGTTGCCTTGGCCGAGCCTAAAGTGACTCCACTACAGCTGGCTGGGCCCTGTTGGTAGTGCACTGGCTGAGGATTGTGCAACAGACTGGGACATCCCTGATGATCCTCCCCTGAAAGCTGATCTCCCCCCATCTCATGACTCTCCCATGTTGCCCGTAGACCGGTCCTTATTGTTACCCTCTCTCTCCATTATGTTCTTCATTTTACAATTATCTATGGCCTGAGCAAATGCTACCATCTTTCAATAATTCATATCAGAATTTAACGCAGCCTTAGAAGCCTCATTAATAGTCAAAAGATTAAGGCCCTGAACAAACCGGCGCACTCTGGCCTCCATTTTGGGCAACATAAGAATGGCGTACTTGGATATGTGAGCAAACTCCATCTGGTACTCCCACCCACTCCTGCAACCTTGCTTCAGATTTTAAAACTCTGTTGCACGGGCGGCCCTTGTCTCAGCAGGCAGGAAATGATCTATAAAGGCATCGGCAAACTCGCTCCACCTTGCCGGACGGCTCCCCTCCTCACGGGAATCTTTCCACAACTCAAACCACGAATAGGCCACCCCTTTCAAATGATAGGTAGCCAACTGTACTCCCTTTGTCTCAATTGCACGCATAACCCTAAGGGTCTTGTGCATCTCATCAATAAAATCCTGGGGGTATTCTTCTAGATTGGCACCCATAAACATCGGAGGGTCTAACTGAAGAAATCTATTTACCTTGGAACTGGTGGAATCCCCTTTCTAGCTAGATAAATTTGGGGCAGCATTTAACCTCTAGGCCTGAGAGGCCACTAGCTGGGTCAACATCTGAATAGCTCCCCTAATATCCCCATCAAAAATACCAGAACCGGAAGCTGGGGCTAGAGGCGGAGCAGGAGTATCAATGGGAGGGATAGTGGTACCCTCCGCAGGTGTAGGAACTGGGGTAGTCTGCTCTGGAATAGAAGAACCAGGCAGGGTGATAGCAGGGCGAATACCCTCACCCGCAGTATCAAGCAGTGATTCATCAGCCACTCCTGAGGTGGCATTGGCTTCTTGGCCAATTCTCGCTTTCTTCTTTGGTGCCATTTACTGAGAGATAGAACAATGCACTAATTAGATAGGGAACAGTTTCACCACATGATCCAGAATATCAAAGAAGGGTGTTATTCCTAAATGCCCAAGTAGCCTCCAACTTATAGATGCGGTCGACTACACACCGATAAGAAGGAATCTACTAGACACAGCTCCGAGACATCCTAGGAAACTACAAATCCTTAGGCTCTGATAACAAGTTTGTCAAGCCCCAACCTCGGGAGGCGCGACCGGTGCTCAATCGAGTGAACCCAACTGAGCAAGCCTTATCGAACACTTTCTACCCAACTTGATATGATTAAGGAAACCATGCTTTCGTTTATTTAAACAACAGGAAAGATTGCACATTCAACATTGTTAGTTCATTTTACATCACAACCTTAAACCGTAGTTAAGTTCCCAAGATTCAATACAATTTCACTTTAGAGAAACAAGAGTTATAATTACAACATAGTTCATAGACCCATCCAACACCCGTACATAACCCACACATACATTTACGGAGCCTCTAAGGATACAAAAAGCAATGATGACAACGCCGGCAACAAGGCCCCGGCTACACCTCAAAAGTGGATCTCTATATCAAAAGATGTAGATAATAGCCCCTTGAAGGAGAAAGGGGCTCACCAAGACTTTGAGAAGAGGGTACTCCGCTACGCGCTATCGGCACTATCCGCAACGGAGCCACCTACATTCATTTAAAAATGTAGCGCCCTCGGCAAAAGGGACGTTAGTACCATGGACAAGTACTAGTATGTATAACTAAACATCATCTAGTTAGAAAGAACTTTCATACAATAATAAGGAAATCACAAGTATAACTCAAACACTTTAAATGATCACAACATTATCAAATAAAAGAATCATACAATTTTCACCTCATTTTCCCATATCTTTTAGTTTTGGGGCATTTCATATTGTTCATCATTGTCCATAATACCACCGCTATCTTGAGCGGAGTCTGATCTCGACCCGATCGGCAAGGTTGCCTCATTTGAGACATATACTTCAATCACAAATACAATACCACCATGTGTGCGTCATGGCGTCCGATCTCGGCCCGATTGGCTAGGCCTCCTTACCAAGGCATTTTCCTTTTCCATCAATCACCTCATTTCAATCTTTGTTTCACATTTATCATTTCATAGGCACTTGGGGCCACAATTATCACCTCATTTCCACTTCCAATGTTAGATTTGTAGTTTAGGATAATATGTGCACACAAGGGAAAATAAAATTGTAAGCATAGATGAGTCTTCACACATATGGCACAATATATGCAGCTTCAATCTCACCTTAAGGTCTAAGCATCTGAATATATGATTCATATTCCTTGCACCCTTTCAAGTTATCAAGAATAGCACATTGATCATATTGAGACACATCTTTCACGCATATAAGGTCGCAACCCCAAATTCATGTGAAGCAACAATCAATACAACCATTCAACTTTAATCTTACCATATTTACACAAACACCAACAGAGCTCAATTTCTAAAAGATGGGGTTTTAGACATACATACCTCAGTAGATCTTTCCTTAAACCCTTACAATAAATTCCAGAATTTCCTAGCAACTTCATTCCTTTTTTATGAAAATTACAAGTTGAACCAAAAATTAGAGGCATGAATGAGATTCCAACTCATTTAAGTAAATTATCAAGCACTAAGTGTGCACAACGATTTTAGGGCACTTTTGTGAGAGATTTTCCTCATCCTATACCACAATTGTTATCTTTTTTGGTTCACAACCACCCCATACCCCATTATCTTTAGTGTATGCAAGATTATCAACCCTTATACCCATGAACCCCCTTGCTAATCACTTATTTTAATGGAAATTTTGATATTATAGATGAGGGTACAAGCTCTTACCTCTTAGGGTGAAGACCTAGCAATTTCACTTGACAATATTCAAGGATTTGGGGCAAGGATGGAGTGGGTACTTGATGACGATCAATCCCTCTCTTACTAGAACTTCCCCTCTCACTCTATATGCGATGAAATAATAGGAAAATGGGCTAATGGGGTGTTTTCAATGGGATGGGTTCGGGTTATAAAATTTAGAAAATAGGAGCCCCGGCACGATTTGCGATCGCATAATGGACATGCGGCCCGCAAATTGGACCACAAAAATTGTCCCAAAATTTGGACAAACTGTTTGGGTATGCGATAGAAATGTGGTCCGCATACCTGTTCTGCGGTCGCATAGTGCACTGCAGAACTGCCTTTCACAAAAATTCCAAGGGGATTATGGGATGACTATGCGGCCCGCAAGTTCGCCGCAAAGAATTTTTTATGAATTTCTAACAAATGATCCTATCTTGGCATCACGAGATTTGGGTTTTTGAGTAGAAATTTCCACGGGGCCTTACATCCTCCCCCACTTAAGATCATTCATCCTTGAATAAGGACAAGGTTCACTTATTATCAATCTCTATGTAACCTCAACTTTTCACAACATAAAACATATCCACAGACCTAAATTTGGCTAACTCCCTAAATTTTCAAAACTTTTGACAGGGTTTCTTTTGTAACTAGGCCTATCCACCTGTCAAAGAGCCCCAGAAGCATATCCTAAAAGCATGTACACATTTTACAGTCATAACATAACCTGTACAGTACTAACCATGGCCGCATAGGCAACATATAACCAAAATAGGATTTTTTTTCATAGATCAAATCATATGATAAGAGTTCATACGAACCAAGTGCATAAAAGCTATTACATGACTATTCAAAAAAATGTGAGTACTTCTTTCTCATTTCTTCCTCGACTTCCCAAGTGGCTTCCTCAACCTGCTGGTTCAGCCATAAAACTTTTACGGAGGCAATTTCCTTATTTCTTAACTTCCGGACTTGCTTGTCAAGAATGGCAACTAGAACTTCTTCATATGACAGTTCTTCATTTACCTCAATAGTTTCAACTGGCACAATAGTGGATGGATCTCTCACTACCTTCTTTAACATAGACTCTTGGAAGACCGGATGTACCAATGACATCTCAGGTGGCATCTCGAGCTTGTATTCCACCTAACCAATCCTTTGAATGATTCTGTACAGGCTGACATATCTCGGACTTAATTTTCCTTTCTTTCCAAATCGCATGATACCATTCATTGGGGAAACTTTCAAAAATACCCAATCATCTTCTTTGAACTCCAAATCTCTACGACGAACATTCGAGTAAGACTTTTGACGACTTTGAGCAGTTTTCAACCTCTCTTGAATAATCTTGACTTTCTCCATATCCTGATTTACGAGGTCCGACCCTATCAATTCAACTTCTCCAACCTCGAACCACCCAAAGGGGTATCTACATCTCCTACCATACAATGCCTCAAATGGTGCCATCTGGATACTAGCATGAAAGATATTATTGTAAGAAAATTCTATAAGCGGCAAATGGTTATCCCAACTACCTCTGAAATCAAGAGTACAAGCATGCAACATGTCCTCAAGTGTCTGAATAGAAATTTCCTATCTTGGCATCACAAGATTCGAGTTTTTGAGTAGAAATTTCCCCGGGGCCTTACAGATTAGAATACCCCTATAGGATGAATCACGTTGGGATGCTATGAAATATGGTTATTGAAGATTAGCATCATCCCTAGGTGAATCATGCAAATAATTGTAGATTTTCCCGATGAGACATGAGCCCTAGTGTAAATGTATTATGTAAGAGGTTTCAAGTTATTAGTGAAATATTGTAGATCAACTTTAAGGTGAATCAACAATAGATGGATAAAATTTACAAAGTATGAGATGAGATTAGGCTGTCATTCTTAAGATAAACAGTAATGAGGAAACATTAAAGGGCTTAGATTTATACATATATGATAAGCAGCAAGAGAGTAACCTAGAGCTGGGTAGCAGTCCCCGATAATAATAAATCGAAGTAAGTGTTATGGTATAGTTTAACCTACCTAGATGTAGTAAAGACAAACCATAAATAACCGAGGATTTGAAACAAGATATAGCAATAGTCATAATTTTGACAAATTACCGAGCGAAGAACTTCAGTACACCTATAGATGCCCAGAGGGATAGCTTGTCATAGATCCGTATCTGTAAACAAGGCGAGTCCTAGAGATTGGCTAAAAGTGGGAGGGAAAAAAGGAGAGAAGAGTCACATAGGTGAACATACAAGGAAAAATTCGTACAGACTGCATGATAGAAGATAGAAACAGTTACGAGATTGAAAGAATTCCGACAATAGGTCGTGCTGTGAGAAGGAGGTCTAAAGAAAGGAATGCCTTAGCCTTTGGATTTATTAGAAGAACAATTGCCTAGATGACAAGAACACTACTAAAGTATTTGTAATAGCAATATATTGTGAGACTAATAAGCGCATCAATCAACATTCGAGGATGAATGTTACAAGGGGGGGGATGATGTTACATCCCATGATTTCGTACGTAAAAGTACGTCACATGTCAATTGATGTAAGCTAAGAAATGAGATCATCTTTGAAACTACATAAAGTAAGTTAATCATGTAACATGGAGTTTACAAATACTTAAGATCATGAATAACAAGTACCAAGAGGGATGGAAGGCTTAGAAGCTAAACGAATTGAAGAAACTAAGTTTTGTCGAAAGTCGACAAATGGGAATTTTAACATGTTTTTAGGGTGATACTAGGGTGATTAACATGATAAGGATGTTATGTTAGGAGTTATTTTATTCGTATAATAGTCATGTGTTATATTTTTATTTACCGTGAAAATGGTAATATTAAATTTGATATAGTGTAACTAAAAATACATGATCTATTTTTATGCTAGTTGTTAGACAGTTGATGCTATGTGAAAGACTTAGAAATGAGACAAGAGCTTAAAAATAAGATGTTAACCAAACCAAATCGCTATCAATCGGGGCCTCGAGCTTTCCTATTCGAGGGCTTCAGGGTCGAGTCTGAAGCTCGGTTGGGAGCTATCGAGGGTGGTCGATGGAGACTAACAGTTATAAATAAATCAATCTTTGTGGCCAATAATAAGCAATAAATGATGATAAAATAGATAGAATCAATAAATATAAGCAATAAATGGAGCAATGAAATCAAGGGAATGTGTTAGAGAGAAGACAAGATGTTCTTGTGTATTTAGTATGGAACAACAGATATTTACATAATGACAAGGATCCACTTTATATGAGAGGGGGAATCCTAACATAGTACATGCGCATTTATTACAAAGATATGGAGATGGGCCAGCCAGTTAAAGCCATAATACGGGCTTAGACTAGCCTGACAGACTTTGTCGGCTCTAGATACATGCCTTCGGAACTCCCCACTCCCCCCCCCCCGTAACCATCGGTCCGTACTGCTCCGAGGTCGAGTGTCGATGGCCCTCAAGGGATGAAACTTGACCGTGGTTTTGAGCCTTTGAGACGTCGTAACGATGAAAAATTGGACCCTCCGATTTTACCGTATACAATTTTTTAGTCAAGCAAGTGGTGGAACAAAAGTTGGCAAAGGTCATCACAAGTTGCATACATAAATGTACTGAAAATTTTGTCAAATGTAGCTGAGATTTTCTCCCATTATACACGGAATTTCTGAATGATCCACCTACAAAATTGAAGATCTACGAGTGTAGTTTCTACCACATTAAACTGTTTATCAATCTGATATCGGAGTAAAGATATATTTGTATTTTTGCAAGACCGCGCAGGCAGCCCCAATGTGACCCACTTGGTCAAAATAGTATTTTTTATTTTATAATGCTAAATTATTATTTTTAATCATTTTAGTTCATAAATAATATTTTTATTTTTTTATTAATCATTTTTATAAATTATTTTTGATAAATTTTGCATATTCAAATAGTAGCCCAGATTTAAACAAATTTACTGATCAAAAATGGCCCAACACCTTAACCCAAGCCCAAACCAGGCGACCCTTGTAACCAACCCGGTCGTGACCCTTGTAACAAATTTTGTTCTTTTGTGTTTATGTCCTGCATATTTACATCTATGAAATCTCACGACTTAATGTGTTTCTGGGCTATCTCTGTGTGCAACCTTGTTAGCATTAAACTTGTTTTGTAATCTGAACCTCTCCTAGCACGTGACTTTACCTAATGGTTCTAGTTCTGAGACATGTTTATGACTAATTTGAATAATTTGGACTCACTTAAGCTCGTTTAGCTAATTTGTTCTGGGCTACTTTTGTATGCAACCTTGCTAGTTTTGCACTTGTTTTGAACCTCTTTAGTATTTAATTTTATTTAAAGCTGTCAGTTTTGAGATATGTTATTTGAATATGCTTTACCTAAATGATTTATACCCTTTTAAATTCATATTACTCTGCTGTGTTGATACCTGAATGTCTATATTTGTTATTTGACATGAGCATGTTTTACTACTTTGTTCTGAATCCCTGTAATGAATGCCTCACATATGTAGTGTATTATAAGCTGTGTTAAGACCTTCATTATTAACTGTGACTTACTTCCCTGCTATTGTGTCATTCAATATGTCTTTGTTTGCTTAATTATATATCACTAGTAATTGTTTATGACCTTTAGGGTGGCCACCTTAGTTTGTGTTTCTCTACAATGTTTAAAACTGTTTGTCCTAGTGATAGATTGGCAAGTTTGTTTTCTAGTGTTGTGATGAACCCTAAGAATAATTTGGACCTTTAAGCATTACACCTTTTAAGTTATTGCCCTACTTAGACTTGTTTGATAATATGCATCTTAGTATAATAATTTGGTTGATCTTGTAGTCTCAGGGGACTTGATTCTCCTCTAACTCTCAATGTGCTTTCTACCAATGTGTTACTCCCTGCTAAGTGTTTAACCGAAAATAGTCGTCTGCCTAAAAGCCTTGTTGACGTTTTTTTAACTAACATGTTCTGTGTTTTTTAACTTTGCTATGTCTCCTTTATAAACTATAAGTGTATTTCCTCAACTTTTGTCCCTTAACCATTGTCCACTCACCCTCATTTGTTACATGTGCTATTCTAAACCCATCATTCTTGGCTGGCTGAAAGCCAAGGCTACCAAGACTCTTACTAGTGACCTCCCTAGTGTGAGCACTGCTCGGGGTCCACTTGTGTAAGGCCCCGAAAAATATCACTACGTAATTTAAGGTTTTGTGTTGTCAAAGTAGGCTAATACATTGTATTTCGAAGTTTTGGGTTGAACAACGCGCTGTGGAGTAGAAATATTTTGTCACGGATAGGCCAGGCTTTATCTAGGCTATAGCCAGGTTGGACCAGGCTTTAGGCTGGAGAGGCCGGGCTAAAAACCAGGCTGGACGAGGCTTTAGGCTGGCGATGCTAGGTTTGTAGCCCGGTCCGAAAATTTTGGACTATCCATTCTTTTATCTTTATAACCCGACCCAACTTCGTTAAATACACACAATGGGTCATTTTTGAGCAAATATATGATATTTTAGAGTGGGAGAGGGAGCCCTAGAATGAGAAAGTGATCTTCATTAAAGCATTCTTCAATTCTCACAAAATTTTTTGAATATTAACAAGGAAAATACACTAGATCTTCATCCTTGAGATAGGGATTGTTAGGATTTCCGAAATGTTGTAGTAATTTAAGGAAAAGCTCAAGCAATGTATGTATGGCTAAAACTCCCTCTTCTTAGAAATTGTACCCCTTGATGTCCATGCAGAATATATGTGCTTGTGTTGCAAGAATATATGTGCAAGATGTATTTCAATGTTCCCATTATGACATCTTGTCATTTGATGATGTGTTAAAGATATGGAATATGTGCTAAAATTCCTAGACTTCTAGTTTAGCTTGAATAAAGCTTGTTATACCAATGTATGTGAAGGCCTCTAGTTACCTATTATTTGTAACTGCTCTCGTATGTACACAATATCTTGAATTGAAAGGCTTGTTTGTTGAAAATGATAATAATGTTAAATGTGGGAAAGAACTTGCATTATGAAATATGGCCATGAGCCACGATATGATATAACTATTGTGGCCACTAGTGTCGATGAACTGATATATATAAAAAGAAATATGAAATGAGATGATCGATGAAAAATGGTAATGTCTTAGCTAAGACGGCCTAGCCTATTGGGCCATGATCGGACGCCATGCCACACACATGGTGGTATTGTGCTGGAAACTGAAATTGGAAATTGAGACTGAAAATTGAAACTGGAATTATTATTGTGGTGAATCTCTCTAATGGGACGACCTAGCCGATCGGGTCATGATTGGACTCCATATAAAAGTACGGTGGTATTGTGAATGATGAGGTATTGATAATAATGATGTCCCAATTTAAAGCTATGAAAATTGCTTGAAAGTTTATATGATCCTTAATGTGATGTTGTAGTGTTGTTTAAGGTTTCCATTGAATCCATGATTATTTCTTCTTCTATTATTATTCTTTCTAATGAGATGATGTTTAGTTATACATACTAGTATTATTCGACAGTACTAACGTCCCTTTTTGTTGGGGGCGCTACATCTTTAAATGAATGTAGGTGGTTCCATAGCAGACAATATTGATCGCAGCTAGAGGTGCATCATCATCATCATCCCAGCAGACTTGGTGAGCCCCATTTCTCCCTGGGATCATGTAGTACATCTTTTGTTTGTATGTTTTCCACATTTTGAGGTATAGTCGAGGCCTTGTTGACGGCGTTGTTATGACTCTATTTTGTTTCATTGGAGGATCCGTTGACACTTTGTGGGTCGTAAATGGGTGTTGGAAGGGTTAGTGGATTATTTATGTTTTTGACCCTTGTTCCTTTAAATTGAAAAGTGTTTGAAATTTTGAAGAACTTACCAATGAGATAACAATTGAATCAATTTGGAAATGTTTACAAAATCTTCCGGTTGTATAATTATTAATAACCTATTTTCTTGATCATAATGAGTTGGGTAGAAAATATCTAATAGGCTTTTTCAGTCGGGTTCACTCGGTTGAGCGTCGGTCGCGCTCCCCTAGGTTGGGGCATGACAAACTTGGTATCAGAGCCTAAGATTTCAAAGTGTCCTAGGATGTCTCGGAGATGTGTCTAGTAGAGTCATTCTTATCGGTGTGTAGTTGACCACATCTATAAGTTGGAGGCTACATGGACATTTAGGAATGTTACCCTTCTTCTACACTCCATATTGTGCGATAATACTGGACTATTAGATTTTGTTCTAACTCGTGCATTGAGATTCAAGGTAAGTTTAAACGCTCTTTCATTTATTGAAAGTAATGTTCTCATATGACCTGACAATTTGGCAAGGGCCTAATAATTAAGGAGATAGAACATATATCTTGTTTAACGAATGGTATGGACATATAGGATATGTATGCAATACCATGAATATATTTTAGTTGAGAAAAGGTGTTAAAAGTGATTACCCACCTCTAAGGAAACATTAACTTGATAAATAAGAAGTAAGCTTGAACTGCACAGTTGGGTAGTGTGGGAAACATGTATATGATCTTAGGGTGTAGAAGAAAATTTGCTATATAAGTACGGATGAATGGAGGGCATGATCAGGTGATTAATGATGGGAGTGAAAGTCTCTCCAGGAGACAAAAAGTTATGAAAAGGAGAGTCAATTGAACCCACAATAAGAAGACCCTTGTACTAATCCAAAAATGTACGAAGTTCTATTATACTACTAAAGGATACTGTCATGAGGAATTAGAATTCCAAACCCGTGTGGCTGAATAAGAGTAGATAACTTATGAGGTTAATACCATGGGGACTTAAATGTCCCTAATAGTCGAATATATATATATACAAGGGCTAGAGACATGAGGCATATGTCCCTGAAGTTGCTAAATTCAAGACTTTTGTCAAAATTCAGGGCGTTTCCCCCTAAGGTAGAAAGGAAGGGCCACAGTGAGGCAACTTAAACACCATGAAACTAGAGTAAGACCATGTATCTATGATGTTTGAATAATTTGTTGTACATGTGTAGTCTAGAAAAGTGATAATGAGTAACGTGATTCTCTAAAAGGATATGCTAATAATAGGCTACTAGTACCCCAAGAAGGTGGAAGGTTAAGGATGGTGAATTCTTCATGCATGGCAATGTGAATGATAGGGACAACAATCCTAGAAACTAGGAGTGATATTTGTAAAGAGGATTTTATTTTTGTTAGAGAGTTGGGAACAATGGAACCCAATGAAGTATTATAGATAGAAAGTGAAGGGTTGCAAGTTTTTAGGATGGGTTAATCGTGGATTTGCGATTTAACCATAGTTCCAAGGCATTAAGAGTGGCGGAACGAGTGGGATAAATATATGTGATGCTACATGAACCCAATACTACATTTGGACTTGATGGAGAGCATCTTAAAGATCTTACAAGCAAGGAGGTGTTAAGCGATACGGGGGTGAATACAATTTCCCACAGGTATCCTGACAAGTGTTGAGAGGTGAGTAGGATAAATTCCTAGATAAAGAAAAGGACCACATAACATATGGAGGAGTGCTTAACTATTCAATAATTAGGATGGGTGAAGCGAGAAGAAATAGGAAGACAATATATGAAATGAGATGGTCATGGTTATCGTAAAATAGTTTGTTTCAAAGTGATGGACTCGCTTAGACGAGTTTGAAGCAGTAAGGAGGGAATGATCTCGCCATTGAATCTCAGGGTGATTGCCCAATAGTTTGTTAGGAGAATGTATCGAGACATAGAGGGATTGGTAGATCTTGTTGCTAAGGGGAGTAACCTTGTTCCTATTAATGTCACGGCACCACCAGATCATGTGGTATGTCAGTATGGTGCCAACGTATGTTATAGTGTAGAGTTGAGGTGCATCAGTTGACACATTGCCCCGTCAATCTAAGTTACCAAGTAAGTGACCTCCATAGTACATCATTTTGAACACCATATACTTTGCCTTATTACATATGTACACCTGTATTTGGAGCATGCATAGATACGGTCTTAATAATAATCTAAATCACAAAACATTGCATGTATCCACTTTCTGAATGAGATGAATTATTCATGAAGCCACTCTACAACAAATTCACTTATTTACAACCTCTTGTGGAATTCAGATCTATAGGTACTCCCGTGAGTTGTGATATAACCCTAGATAATACCTCCCACTTGCTTTCCTAAATTCTCAACAAGAGACCATACCTGATGAATTTCTTACAGATCCTTTTTATTTAAATGGACAACATCTGCTCACTTGTGCCTATTCATGCATCATCCTAAAGTGTACCTATGTGTTATCAAATTCCATGTAAAGCATCCCAGTGTTGCGACCCTTCTCGAGTCACTCTTTTTATCGCTAGTGTATATGGCTTCTATGGTTTGAATAGTGACTCTACTCTCTTGTGAGTATCATCATGAAACCTTTTCACTGTCTAGTAACATGAGAGCATATCCCACCTCCTATCATATGTGTACATGTCTATTGAAGCGGTCGCTTGTCCATATAAAATTTCTGAGAAATTTGAGATTTTTACAAATCTGTCACCGGAAGATCTTTTGTTTGCCCATCTCAGTATGACTTTAATGCCCACATACATCATTCCACAGTAAGTAGCTTATTTTGTTCCTAGTATTGTGGTTGCCCGTAACGTGGTCGTGTATTGAAGTTTTGGAGTTAGTAGATCAAAAGCATGTCATGCTCATAACAAATGTTTATCTTCTCTTTATACCTCCACATCATGCGTTAATTGTGTTCTTTAGTTAGTGAATTCATTTTGGTAGTTTTCCCAACACTTGTTCTATAACCATGAGAGAACGTTAGTTTCCCTTCTATCTGTCACTGTAACACTTCCTTTCTCACAAGGACCCTTAATAGGCTCTTCGTCAAACCTAATGAACCTTTGGGGTTTATTATAGTACAACGCCTGCTTCTCATGTTTTCACGTCTTTCATTAGAATCTGGGTACTTCTCAAGTCAAATGCATGGAACTCATTATGAACACCTGCAAACCTTCCATGATTATTTTATACTATCTCATTGGGTTATGTTGTCTTTAGACACTCGACTTCTAGAATCATTAACTATGTCATTGTCATGTGCGGGGAGTTTTGCTATCCTTGGCATTCCACCTCCCTAGGTGGATAGGAGCTTTATTTTTCTTTCTCCCTGAAGCATCATGTTAATCATTAGAACCCCTCTAACCAATACATGGTTTCATCCCAATATTAAGATGTCCTAGCTATGTGGTTTTACTTGTGAAAGGTTGAAATTAGATGCTTTCAGATTTTTGCACATATCATGAGCATAGTGATTTGGAAGACAAGTTGACACATATTTACTCTCATATAGGATCAATTATCGAGAGGGGTTAAGCTGTTTGAATTATGATAATCTCATTAGTGTTAACTTCTTTTTCAACCTCGTGGGCTTGTGGCATAGATTCCTTTTGGCAGGTAATGTTAGGAGTGTAATTCAACTTTATGTATTTTGAAACCCATATCGCATTCAAGGTTCCAGAGTATTATCATTCTTGATAAATTGATTTTCCCTACACTCTAGGAGACGAGTGGGTTATGTACTTTAATATTCCTCCTTAATGATTTTTATTGCCAATATATTAGTTAACTCTATGCCTCATTTGTCAAATCAATGATGTCATCACAATGAATAATCATGTCAGCATTATCAGTAGTAAGCTTCATGTCACTTAGGGTATATAACCTCACGAAATACTTTGATCAGTACATTGATGGATTCTTGAATAATTCCAGCCCAATCTCGGACTTCATTGTTCCTCATTATAGTAATCTATCGAGAGTGTAAATTCAAACATGTCAAAAAGGAAGCATCATTCCATGATCAATCATATTGGGTAGGAACTCTATAGTCATATTAATTCTAGATTATCATAGAATAATGGTTGAAGGTTGCAAAGGTTTTAATTTGGGTGTCTGACATAGATATTTAGAGTTAAAGAATCTGAGCAAGTTGTTCTCAAGATTTTATCCATGAAGATACTAGGTGAATTTCTAAAAAAGGTGAAGTAGGTGTAATGCCCTTTGGTATTTGTGGAATCATTAAATAAGTAGGCCGAACTATGAGTATGATGTTTCCCTATTATTATCCTCCATGTACCATGTATTTCATCTACATATCTCTAAGCAGGTAGTTGGAGATACTTTGTGTATAATACCCGTGGAAACTACTGAAGGTAATGTTAATGGATAATTGGATTATGAGGGGTATCGATTTGTCATCCTTGTTAGATAAGTCTAGGAGTTGAGATTGTTTCTGTTAATATGTTATGGCAAAGTATGTAAGTCGAAGAGGCCACCTTGAGGCCGAGAGTGTTGTTGAAAGAAAATATTTTCGATTGATCATATATCAATTGGTTCTGATTTGAAAGGTACCTTCTAGGTGTTATGTTTTAAAAATGTGTAGTTCATGTCAAATGTCCAAGTATCATTATGATAATGTAAATCTTGTAATGTTGAGATTAGTGTTATTGATATATACATTGTAGTGCTTTGTCGATATTTCAATGTATTGTTAGGATAGTTTTGGTGATTCTCTGACAGGTGGATGGGCCCAATTACAAAGGAGCCTCTACTGAAATTTCTAAAAACATTTGGGAGTTATTCAAAATTTAGGGACTTGAGGTATGTAAGAAAAGGGATATATTATATTAAGTGTTTACGATGGACTCTACTTCTCATTTGAGGATGAATGATCCTAAGGGAGGGAGAATGTAAGCCCCCGTAAAACTTCACTATATAATTTACGATTTTGTGGTGTCAAGGTTAGCTAATACATTGTATTTTCGGAGTTTTGGGTTGAACAATACGCTGGGGAGTTGAAATTTTTCGTCACGGCTAGACCAGGCTTTAGCCAGGCTATACTTAGGCTGGACCAGGCTTTAAGCTGGTGAGGCCAGGCTAAAGCCAGGATGGACTAGGCTTTAGGCTGGCGAGGCCGGGCTAAAGCCAAGCTGAACAAGGCTTTAGGCTAGCGACGCCAGGTCTGTAGCCTGGTCCGAACATTTTGGACTATTAATTCTTCTATCTTTATAACCGAACCCAACTTCATTAAATACGTGCAATGAGTCATTTTTGAGCAAAAATCAGATATTTTAGGGTGGGGGAGGGAGCCCTAGAGTGAGAAAGTGATCTTCATTAAATAATTCTTAAATTCTTACACAAATCTTTGAAGATTAACAAGGAAAACATACTAGATCTTTATCCTTGAGATTTGGGATTGCTAGGATTTCTGGAATGTTGTAGTAATTTAAGGAAAATCTCAAGCAAGGTATGTATGACTAAAACCCACTCTTCTTAGAAATTGAACCCCTTGATGTCCATGCAATTTGTGTAAGTCCCAAAATTTATTGATATAGAAATTGCTATTCCATACGTGCTTGTGTTGCAAGAATATATGTACAATATGTATTTCAATATTCCCAATATGCTATCTTGTCGTTTGAGGATGTGTTAAAGATACGGAATATGTGCAAAAATACCTAGACTTCTAGTTGAGCTTGAATAAAGCTTGTTATGCCAAAGTATGTGAATGCCGCTAGTTACCTATGATCTGTAATTGCTCTCGTGTGTACTCAATATATTGAATTGAAAGGCTTGTTTGTTGAAAATAATAATAATATGAAATGTGGGAAACAACTTGCATTATGAAATACGGCCAAGCGCCACGATATGATATAACGATTATGGACAATAGTGCCGATGAATTGATATATGTGAAAAAATATGAAGTGAGATGATCGATAAAAAATGGTAATGTCTTAGCTAAGACGGCTTAGCCGACCTGGTCGTGATCGTAGGCCATGCCGCACACATGGTGGTACTGTACTGGAAATTGAAATTGGAAATTGATACTTGAAATTGAAACTGGAATTAAGATTGTGCTGAATGTCTCTAATGGGACGACCTAGCCGATCAGGTTGTATTCAGACTCCGTATAAAAGTACGGTGGTATTGTGAATGATGAGGTATTGATAATAATGATGTCCTAATTTAATGATATGAAAATTACTTGAAAGCTTATGTGATCCTTAATGTGATGTTGTAGTGTTGTTTAAGGTTTCCATTGATTCCATGATTATTTCTTCTTGTATTATTGTTCTTTCTAATGAGATGGTTTTTAGTTATATATTCTAGTACTATTTGATAGTACTAACGTCCCTTTTGACGGGGGAGATACATCTGTAATTGATGTAGGTATTTCCATAGCAGTCAGTGTTGATCGTAGCTAGTGGTGCATCAGTATCATTTTCCCAGCAGACTTGGTGAGTCCCATTTCTCCATGGGGTCACACAGTACATCTTTTGTTTGTATGTTTGCCACGCTTTGAGGTGTAGGGCCTTTGTTTCTGGCATTGTTATGACTCTCTTTTGTATCATTAGAGGCTCCATAGACACTCCGTGGGTTGTAAATGGTTATTAGATGGGTTAGTGGATTATGTTGTGGTTTGGACCCTTGTTCCTTCAAATTGAAAAGTGTTTGTAATTTTGAAGAACATATCAATGATGTAACAATTTAATCAATTTGGAAATGTTTACAAAATTTTCCGGTTGTATAATTATTAATATCCTATTTTCTTGATCATAATGAGTTGGGTAGAAAATGTCTAATAGGCTTGCTCAGTAGGGTTCACTCAGTTGAGTGCCGGTCGCGCTCCCCAAGGTTGGGGCGTGACAACTTGAGACCCTTGTGAACTCTGACATACTAGGATTTGGGATCTTTTGGCCACTCTATTTACTTCTAAAGTCTAAGCTATCATTGACACTCAGTTCTTTCCTCCTTCTATTTACTGAATCCGTAAATTAGTTTTCTTAAGTGATTTATGTGTAATTCAACGAAGGGGTCATTTGGTAAATCTGTGGAGGTTTGGTTTGGCTTGAGTTCCTGTATGGATTTTAGGGTGTGCTAGTGGATATGGTTTCCTATTGGGACCTGGGTATGATAATTGGTGAAGAAAGAGTTTTGTGGAAGGCTCAAGCAACACTACGCATCTCTTTTGGGCCTGCTATGGGCCTACTATTATTGCTTGTATAATATTTTAATCACATTCATTACTGGGTCTGTAATAATTTTATAATAAACAATTGGGGTGTTAGTGAAATTGGGAGAACGGGTATACTATAATACTTGCATGCAAGGCTAGAAAACATTCTCATAGTATTCATGTGATTTACTTGTTATCCGACTTGCTATATATGCCATCTAACTTCCACCTGTAGAAACCATGCCCTTAGGAAACTCACACACTCACATAACTTGTCTACCATGAAAGCACGAGTGTAAACCCTCTATTTATTCTATTGTTATGTGCTACTAGACAACATACAGAAAATACATGCCAATGAACTTTCTTTCGATTTGTATGACTATTGCATATTCATTAGATACCATACTAGCTTATGTTTTACTTATCCTCGCTTAGAAATCATGTCTATAGGACTTTAGTTAAGCAATCAGCTACTGCAATTGTTATCATATTGCTCCGCCTAGATGACAATCATATAGAGGTAAACAATTATAAAATCAAAGTTCGATTGTCAATTGCTAGAGATCCTGCCTATTGGATATTGTCACTCGCTTAATATTGTTTATCCCCTTGTCAAGGCTGGGTTCCCAGAACTATTTTCATTTGTTTAACTATGCCACTATTAGATATCATGCCTATAGGACAATGTCATCTTTCAAAAACTGGTATCTAAAACCAGCGTTAATAGCAAATGGTCTACTACCTCTTCGTCTAAGACACTAAAAGCAGTAATGTTATATATGTGCATTTGAATCCAAGGTAGCTTAGAAATCATGTCTATAGGGCTTAAGGATTTTAATTCTAAAACTGCCTAACATGAAAACCTGTTTTGCGTGCATTTATTGTCTAAGTGTGGAGGCTAACTTGAGCCTTTAACTGCCATCATTTGAAGTCCAACTAGTTTTGTATGTCGCCTAGTTTTATCATTTAGTGAAGCCTAAGTTAAGTCTAGAACCACCCTAAATAGAGGTCCAATGCCTCCTGGACCATAAGTACGGGATGCGTAGTGCACACATAGAGCACGATTGTAAGAAGAAAGAGTGACAATCCTAAATGCCATGTAGCCTCCTGCTTATAAGTGTGGTGCATGACACACCCATAAACAAGACTCTACTAAACACAGCTTGTGGACTCCCTAGGACAGAACTGCTCTGATACCACTTTTGTCACGGCCCAAACTGATGGGCCGCGACGGGCACTCGGTGCCCTTACTCAACCGAGTACCAATGTAACGTATCTTTGTCATTACATCAACATGGGTAAATAGGCCAGAAGATACGTATGAGATAACAAGAATAAACCATGAGAGAACACTTAACATAAAACGACCCAACCTGATATGCTGACTTATACATATGACGTACGGGCCAATAAGGCAAAAATAATCACACGTACACTAAACATAGGCCGACAAGGCCATACAATTTTTCATATACATGACATGTGTCTACAACCCTCTAAGATTATATAAATATCATAAGGCCGTGACAGGGCCCCAATATACCAATCGATACATGTCTAAATCATACTAACCAAATAAGCAACTCTGGACCAAATGGAGCACACCAACATCTTTCACTGAGCTCATAGCCTACTTGGAGGACTCTGAATCGGTCTATTAGGACCTGCGGGCATGAAACGTAGTGTCCCCAAGCAAAAGGATCGTCAGTATAAATAATGTACTGAGTATGTAAGGAATAAAAAACAGTAAACAATAGATATGAGAGAACATAGAGTAAATGAATCAACGTGTATATCTGAATAGCTCTGTGAATGACTTAATACTATAATATCATGCGTATACTTATAAATGTCATACAATGCATGGGTATATGCGTTTATAACATCATCAAGCCTCTGATGGCATCCCATCATATCATCCCGGCCACTATGGGCAAATCATCAACGTATAACAGCTAATAAGGTGATGGTGTGTATATAATGCCGTAACCTTTTCCCATATCCCATGTACATATATACGCGTATATAACACTATCTGGTCATGGGTCAATGTACATGAATGCAATGCATGAGAAGTACATCAATAAAAATTTCGGAGTGTTATAAGACCATTATGCCTCTGATTAATATCATAAATCAACTTACGTGTCTTCTAAGACCCATGAACAGATTATAGAATAATATGACACATGAGAATTCAAGAATATGGGCATCTCTAATATTCTATGAATAGAGTCATTTATGGAAGTTGTGCATTTGCTCATTTCGTTCGTGTCATATAGATCATGCCAAAATGACGAAGGGATAGCCTTAACATACCTGAGCCGATTCTCTTGACAATCCCTCTAACGCACTTCAATTACGACAACATGTAATGGCAGATCGAAGTAGGAAAATCTGCATGAATTTCTTTGCCGAAGATCATTATTTGGTAGATGTAAAACATCTCCAATATTTGTGATTTTGATCATAATATATTGTACAACCTTTCTTGCTAAAACATCTATAACTTTTGAAGATAAAGTATCTTCATTTTTGTGAATTTTGTATTAGTGGGTGGGCCCCACACTTTTGATGACCAAGCCTTTAAATGTGACACCTTATCCACTTAGCCAAAAAGTCATATTTTTGATTTGTGAGTCACTTTCATATGCTGCCACGTTTAGGCACCTTAGGCTTATCCAAGATTCCTAAAAAGTTTGTGAAGTCGAATGATCATCTTGAAGATATTTTCACCAAGCCCCTTACTGGTCCTTGTATTAGTTATATATGTAACAAGCTCATTTGTATGCATCAACTTGAAGGGGAGTGTTAGTTAGTTAGTTGTTATGTAAATAAGCATAGTCCTACATGATATAGGAGTAGTGTGGATATTATGTATTATTAAAATAAGGGTACTTGTATTATAGTTATTACATATCAATAATATAAATTTTTGTTGTTTTATTTCTCAATAAACTTATCCTTAAAAGAAAAAAAGAAGTACATAGAAGAATGAAAAAAAAGACACAAAATGAAAGAAAGAGAAAGGAGAAAATCACGTGATCCCTTACCTCCTCGGTTATTGATATTATGGCATGTGAGTTGTCGGTGCAACACGTGAGTTTTCCGTGCAACATGTGGATATGGATCTATCCCCCTAGGGTCACCCTCTCATTTTTCTAACTTGATGGTGTTCACACAGATTTGAGGAACACTGATCAATGGTTCAGTATGGATATGGAAATATTGAGGAAAATCTATCCAGTGTCTATTTTGGATTTTGTATTTCATCTTTACTTGTAATTTCGATGGTTATTTACTTGTATATATTCTTTATATGTTGGATCACTGGCTGGGTAGAGTACTTGAATAATAATGCACACACAGACGATTCTTTCTGTGCTTATGACTTGATCATATTATTGTTCTGTACTTGATGAATTTATGAAATTGTACAGGTTATAGCAACAACAACAACAACAATAACAACATACCCAGTATTATCCCACACCGTGGAGTCTGGAAAGGGTAGTGTGTACGCAGACCTTACCCCTACCTTGTGAGGATAGAGAGGCTGTTTCCAATAGACCCTCGGCTCAAGATAGTATAAGTACCACATTAATAAAAATATAGGAAAGAAGTAAAGTATCAAAAAGCCATATAAAAGTAGAACAACACAATAGGACAATAAAGTGATCAGCAATGAAAAAAAAACAACAGTTAGTCATAAAAACTATTTACCTTGAAAATGGTAACTACAATTATATTTGATTTTGTGGTTCTAAAAATATGTGATTTATTTTAATACTAGTTGTAGGGCAATAGAAGCTAAATGTAAGTAAAGAAAATAAGGAATGCAAACCAATAGGGTCACAAGGCTGGGCCTCGAGCTGGCTGGAGCAGAGCCTCGAGGTTTAGATGGGGTTAATAGCAATGAACAATTGATGAAGAATTGATGATAATGAGGGACTCAAAGATGACCTTTTGCGGTTAATAATGAGCAATAAATGAAGAACAATAAATGAACAATGAATGAATAAGAAATAAATGTGAAGAAAAATTATGTTAGCAAGGAGCATAGCATGTTATATTATATTCAATATGTTGTGTAATAATCTGAATCCCTTACAAATTGACAAAGGCATCCTTTATATAGGAGGGGGGAATCCCAACATAGTACATGTCTAATAATAATGAGGAAATGCTATTGGTACAACTGTATAATGACTTGGTATGGATTTGTACTATTCTTGCAGACCTGGTCAACTCTAAATACGTATATTTGGAAGATTTCCCGCTTTCCTATGATGATCATCAATTGTACTTCCCTGAGATCAACAACAGTGGGCCTTCGATGTGTTCCCTCAAGGGACATATCTCGGGGCCACACCTCACGTTTTGTTTCGGGCTTCTCGAGGTTGTCATGGGGCGACATAGTATCCCCAAAGTCGAACTCCCAAATTTTGGTCATATACAGATAGTCCTGGTGTTTCTTAGAATGAAATGATAAGAAAAGATCTTGAGTTCTTGCCTTCTTCGATGCCCCCATTATGACGTCAACCACATGAGACCATTACATTGTGTGACAGAAAAGTTGTACAGGGGTCTTATCAAACACGATTCTCGAAAAGCCTATGAAGCGTTATTGGTCGCCCTTTCAACTCCTCCTAGTGACTTATGAATACTCCAATTCTCTATCTTTCAAATCTTTGCAACATCTTCAGATTTTCAAATCTTCATTAATAGTTTCCTGCCGTCACCCTCTTCCATGTTGAATTCTTTGTCACCTTGCTTTGAAACTTTTTTTACAACCATGGAAAAAACTTCTAAAACAATACCTCAAAAAGGGGAAGCCCATTCTTCATCACGCTCGTCTTAGAGCAAAAAGGTAGTGCCCCCCAGCATCGAGGAGTGTATTCCTTGGACCTTCGATACAACCTCCGACTTCAAAATCTATAAACCTTCTTGGTACTGGGCCAATGCGAACCCATGTCTCGGTATGTTAGTCTCGGTATATCTCCGGAAGAGGATATAACTACACATAAACTTGGTTTCCTCATCATATATACGTATCCATTTACCTTGGGTCCAGTAAGTTCTTCTTCCCCATCGATTGACCCAGAGATCCTTGATTTTTGTTGATAATATTGAGTGACGCTTGGTCAGATATATTCTTCTTTTTGGAGAATCATCTATTTGCTTAGACATTTATCGAACATGTTCGAGGGGTGTCTTTCACACTCGATCACCTGATTAGATTATATATCCCTCACCTCTATTAAGGGGGCCTAGTCAAATTGCGGCATCGGTCTGCCAAAGCATTTTTTGCCAATACTGATAAAGATAAAGACCAGTGGTGGATGAGCCGCTTCGTTCGACTCAGAACTTCGGACCTCATCCCTGCAGAGAAGATGCAATTCCCCAAAGAATGGAATATGAGGTGTAAGTGTTGTCACACCGAACATGTTTTATCATCTGAATGTCCTCTTGTCTTCTTTTGAACTAACTCCATTGTTGTTTGAATTGAATTTTCTCTGGTTGCTTTAGCCACTGTGTAGTTCCTTGGTGCGATCAATGATCTCCGTGGATGGGTTATACTTTTAGATTCTGCCTCTCCATATGACAAGTTTGTTTGGCATGACCTAGCCAAAACTCGATGGGAGGCCAAAAATCAAGGTATGCCCTCACCATTATCACTTCCAAATCCCTTATGAACAGTTTTCTGGGCAGTATGTTTGACATTTTTATCTTGTGTAGGCCTCGAGGAAGCGATTTCAATGAGACCGCCTCCACCTAGTAACGAGGAGACCCAAAGTCCTGCCAAAGATGCAAAGACAAAGAATGAGGCACTGGTGGAGTCTCTGAAACCAGAGAGAACTAAGGCTCGAAAGCCCAGGACCGATGCAACAGTCTTAACTTTGGCAGCGACTGAGAGTCTTCGTGTTGAAGACGATGATGGCTGCCCACTGATACATAGGCCAAGATGAAGCATTGATGCTTTCATGGTTGCCTGGCAGAAGACTACTGAGTCAGAGGTGGACGATGCGGTATTACCTCATATTGTGGAGCCCCTCGAGGAGGGTTTGCGTGCAGTCCCCAAGCTAATCACTTAATAGGATATAACTTGTGTTGATGAACACTTGTCTGGCACATTTGGAGGATCCGGCTCTGAGGCCCTTCGAGGGCAAGAAGAAGCCTCGATAGAGGTTGATGTCATAGGCGGTCTTCAATCAGGCCCGCCATTTTCCCTAGGGCAAATACGGGATGCCCAGAACAGGGAGACCACCGATGTGGGGGCATCCCGGGGGGAGGATGAGATGTTTGGAGATTTCTTTTTCGGCGTTGAAGAGGATGATTATCTCGATGCCCCACTCATTCTTTACTTTGTACTATAGGTCATGATGCTGTATGACCAAGCCTTCTCCATGTTAAGAGTTGAACTGACTCACAGTGAGGAGGAGTTTAAGAAGCTTGCCATGGAGTCGAAAGAGCTAAAAACTCTATACGCCCGAAGGGAGGAGGAACTGAATAGCCTTCAAGCAAGCTCGGAGAAAATGCTCTAGGAGCGGCCAACTTTATTGAGAAGGCAGTTTGGTACTTATGAGCTTGCTTGTTGTTTTCGTAACTTGGTGTTTATTATCTTGGCTCGGCATTTGCAGATCAAGCAAAAGGATGCCCTAATGGAGCAGCTTCGGGAAGAGATTGCAGCCAAAGATGCTGAGATACTTGAGCTGAAGCGGTGCAAGGATAGCATGGCCTTGGAAAGGGATACTCTCCGAGGGGAGCTGGCCTCGAACCAGGGTCTTCTTCAAGGTGCTAATGAGGAGGCTCACAAATTCCAAGTGCTTCATGCCGAGTCGGCTGCTGCGTTATCCGTGGCTAAGTCTGAAGACGATGCAATCTTATCCTCATAAAGAAAAGATGCTGCTGCAGCAAAAACTCGAGCTATGGAGATATCTAAAGAGGTCGAGCTCAAACTAGCTCATGCCCTTGCACATGCTCGGTTAGAGGCTCAGAGAAAGGCCTTCGAGGAGGTGCATGCAAAGGGTTTTGATCTCTCAATCAAGATCGAAGAAGCGAAGGCCTTGGAAGAGGAGTCTCTGACTTTTTTGGACAAGGGCTCTGCAAGTGGCTCGGAGAGTGGTGAAGACGAAGACTAAGCCACCTTTGCTCTTTTTGCTTCTTCTTCTTTTATACATGGACTCCGTGTTGGATTTTTGTAAATGCACCTTTGTAAATATATTTTTGGCATAGAAAGGATTTTAATGTCTTCAAAGTTTTGCCTTTTAGTGTTCGTGCCGAAGACAAGCTTAACTTTAACTTATTCGAGCTCGATCTCAGAGCAATAGAGACCCTCTAGATCAGGTCGTTTTGGTTTTGATTGCATACCTTCCCTAGGTCGGGTCGGTGAGGACTTGACTTGAACCCTCAATGTCTCGAACTTTTGGTGGCAACGTTATTCATGTGACATGATAGTGAAGTGATCGAAATGGCCCTATCGGTACATTTCCAAAAAACTCATAATTGTATCGTGAGAGCTGATTGGCTATTAGAGTTAATGAATAGTCACCACTCTTCTTATATATACTTGATTTCCCTGTTTTGAAGGCACTGTCGCTTTGTGCAACTGCCTTTCTCTATAGAGTTCCTTTTTTGCGCTAGTTCCAGTGTCGCATTAGATCAAAGCTTTCGCCTGAGTATTTATCTTCTCTTTCTTGTGTTGAAGAAGCTATGGCCACCATGCCCAAATCTGCTTACCAAGAAGAGGGAAGTCCTAACTCTGCTTCCCGCCCGGCCGGTGGTACACCGCCAGCGTTTGGTGAGCTAACTACGAACTGTTTCATCTTGAAGAGAGATTTCACGATGGAGAAACCTCTCGAGGTTCCAGGCCATTGAGAGTATGCATCGAGGTTTGTTTGATCAATAGAAGAGAGACACCTCAATCCTGTGAGAAGGGACTGCGGATGGGGAGAAAATGTGAGGTTGCAGGTACCCTTCCGGGAAGAGGATATCATGGCCCACGTAGAGGGGTTTCTAAACGTTTACACATACCCATTTATGTTGGGTCCTCTTGACCAATTCGTGCTCGAATTCTGTTGAAAACATCGAGTTAATTTGGCTCAGATCCATCCATATTTCTGGTGGATTGTGCTGATGATGAGATTTTTGGCCGAAAAGGCCGAGCGCAAGTTCACTCTTAACCATCTCCTTAGATTTTATCAACCTTTACACCATCGAGGTCTAATTACATTAAGATGTCTATCCACCAGACCCTTTATCTCCAGTTATGAGGAGGACATGGATCGAGGATGGATAAGCCAGTTTGTTCGAGTGAGGACTATCTATATTATTCCTGCAGAATTCCTGCTATTTCTCGAGAAATGGAATTTCAAGCATAAGTTATGTATTGTATTATATTATTTTTGTTCTTAGTGGAGCCAGACTTCGTAAGGGCATTTTCTTTCCTTTTCTGCAGCGATTTCGTGAATGCCAAATGAGGTCCCCGATCTTGTGGGTTGGGCCCGCAAACTGGCGGCTTCTTCGACTTATGATGAGCGCAATTGGCGAGATTTGTCGAAAGGCAAATGGGAGGCTAAGCACCATGGTATGTGCTATGTAGTCCCTTTCTTGACGAGTACTTTCCCTTTCTTTGCACTAATTTCTTAGTTGTAGGCATTGGTGAATTTTCTAAGGTGAGACCATACCCTTTCGAGGAGGAGGAAGGACCTTCGATTCCTTAGACAGAGAGAGATAATAAAATTAAAAGGTCTTCGGAGGACAAGGATCCGCCCGGAGGCGCGAGGAGGACATTGTCGCTGACGAAGGCTTCATTTTTATCGGTCGCTCTATGGATATAAATGCACCTGGAGAGGATGACTCTATATTGATGGACCAAACTAGGAGGCCTCCCAAAATAGTTGAGCCTACTGGGCTCAAGGCCCCTAGTCTCGAGGGAGAGATTCCACAAGCGAGGAATCGTAGAGGTTCTTCATTACCTGATTTAGCAGCTGATTCTCGAACGTCGGGAAGTACTCCGAGAGGAATGGGCTTCGGTGTATCTCCTCCTAGTCAGAGCGCCTCGGGTTACTCTACCGGGGTTGATGGGACCGAGTCAGTAGATGCAAAGTCGACCTTCGAGGAATTTTAGCGGCTTTGCTCTATGGTGAGTTTTGAAATTATAACTTTTTCAATCTTCATATTTTCTCTTTAACTGAGCTTTTCTTTCTCATAGGCCTTCGATATGCTCAAGTCTGAGCTTTTTCACTGTGAAGCTAAGTTGTGTAAAGCCTTGAATAGGGATAGATTTCTCAGGCTTCTTTGTGATAAGAAGATAAGAGAGCTGATACATCTTCGATCGGAGTTGGACCAAAGCCGAGATTATTAAGGCAACCTCGAGAAACGGGTAACTTCTGTTTTGAGGGAATATAGGCTTCTTCTCCCTTTTTGAAAACTAATGTTTCGGTATCCAAGTTGCAGAAAAAGATGGAGACGCTGGAGCGCCTTCGAGGTGAAGCCAACTAGGTCAATTTTGAATGCAACGATTTGAAGGTACATATAGATGTTCATGTTGCGGCCAAAAGGAATGCTTTGGCTAAGGCCTCTGCCCTCGAGATATAGATTCGTAATGCTCGAGAAGGTGAGTCAGTCCAGACGAGTTGAATTGCTAAGCTTGAAATAGATCTTTTGAAGATGAAAATCAAAGTCGTGGATGCTCGAACCGAAGCAGAAGAGGTCTTAGCAAAGGCCGATAAGAAGGTGACCATCTATCTGAAAGATGGTGCTGAAGCTCGTACGAAGTTGAGGGGGGCTTCCGATCAAGAGAGGAGAAGCAATGAATATGCCCGTTGCAAATCTCGAAGGGAAACTCTCAAGGATATTAATGGTAAGGTTTTCGATCCCTCGGAGGAGATAGAGCAGGCCAAAGAGGATGAGTTCGATGCCCTATTCCTCATTTCCGATGCTGAAGACAATGAGGGGTCAGTTGAGTGAGCTGGTCCCGATGGAGCCGATGGTGACATAGTCCCCGAGGGGGTAAAGGCTAAGTTCCTGAGGGTAGTCTAGGTTTTTGTTTTTTGTTCTTTGTATAGGAATCTCTGCGGGGGTGTTGTAAATGTATCTTTGTATCATTATTCATAATAATAAAAAAGGAAACCTTTGGTTTTCCCTTCATATGAATTTCCACTGGCTTGTGCCTTTGTTTGTGTTTTGAGCGTTGATGCTTGTCGATAATTAGACTGATATGTTGGACTTTTAAGATAGGAACCCTTAGGTTATGCTTGATGAGTAATTGATAATACTTGACCATTCAGGGCTCGGTCCTCGAATCAAGTTTTGACTCAGGATCATTGACCCTTAGATTTTCAACATATTGGCCCTTAGGCTCTTACGTATTGACCCTTAGTCTCTTTAGGCTAGCCCTTAGGCTCTTACGAATTGGCCCTTAGGCTCTTACGCGTTGCCCCTTAGACACTTTTTAGATTGGGTCGATGTGACCTTTAATATGGCTGTAGTTTTCTCCATTTCGGATAAAGACTTTTGAAGTTTTGATTATGCCTTGGCATGTTTTGTGTTCGTCCGACTCTTCGAAGGTTCCAATAAGAACCTTGATTTTGAGTCGATATATGACGATAATTGAGTACCTCAGGAGGTTCTCTCGAACGCTAATTTTTCGAAACCTTTTGCTGAAGGCTGTTTGTATCAAAGCCTTGTCATATTTTGGAGCTGATATGATCGAAGCTCCTTTGTTTATGCCGTGCGTAGCCTAATTAACCAGTTCTTTTCGAATTGTTTTCGAAGTATTTTGAGGCCTTTAGTTTTATGGAGGCAGTCGGATGTCTCCGAGCCGCGTTACTTTGGCCGGAGCCTTTTAATACAATTGTAGTCGATAGTCCCCAGGTAAGATTACCTAGGCATCTATATCGAAGGTATGCCTTTTTAGGGGTCTTACATGTTCGATATATAGCCGTGGTCCTAATATCGGGGTTATGGCTTTTTAAGGTCTTATAAGTTTTGGCATGTTTTGTTGAGGTCTTACAGATATGGTGTTGCCTTAGTGAGGGATTACGAGCTCGAAGTTGCCTGATCAAGGTCTTACAAATTTGAGTTTTTGATAGCCCGATGAGCTGACCGTGGATGACAATCCCTGAGTGTTCGAGAGTTCGCTTATGGCCCTCGAGCCGTCTTATGAGAAAGTAGTGGACTTCTTCGAGGCACAAAGTGATTTGGTAAGCAAAAGGGATTCTTCAATTACTTGATATATGCGTACATATTTTTTGCTTTTGGAGACTCTATTATTCTATTTGGACATGGTTCATTGGACCGTTTGGCCCAATACAACATTCTCCTATCGAGGTTCTCCTAGGCATAGTTCGATTTCTTTGAAGAGGTGACCCCTCAGGGTGATGCCCCCCAGTATTTGAGGTTGATCGAAGAGAAGCCTAGAATATTTTTTGAGCTCTTCTTAGGTAGCATATGGATGTTGCCTCGTTAAAAACCTCGTTGGAAAAACCTGTTTGGGATAAAACCCAGTCCCAGGGAAAAACAACGCAACGCATGCTTTAAAACCCAAGGTCTTCGAGCTGGAGGGTTCGTCGATTCCTCGTAATTAGACACCTACAATAAGTTAGTACAAAATATAAATGAAAAAGGAGAAGGTTGTACCTTAACATTGATAGTGTTAGAGCCTCGGTCCGTTTTAATTGCTTGCCTCGACGATGCGGTACGATACTTTATTCAATCATTCGGGTGGAGCCGAGAATGTAGGTTTTTGTTGCTATTTGGCTGTTTGCTTTTATTTTCGCTTCTTCGATGTATAGGGCATAGATGGCGGTGCTACGTTGTGCACCGTGAACATTTCTCTTGTTGCGTGCTGCTCACCGTATACTACTTTTACTCCATCCTTGGTTGGAAACTTCATCGTTTGATGAAGGGTTGATGGCACTACCCTCATACTGTTTATCCATGGCCTTCAAAGTAAGGCATTGTATCTCATGTCACATTCGATGACATGAAACTTGGTATCTTGGATTGCACTGGCCATGTTAACCGGGAGGATAACCTCTCCTTTTGTTGTCTCGCTTGCCATGTTAAATCCATTGAGGACTCGAGAGGTGGGTATGATCTAGTCGAGCAGTCTGAGCTGCTCCACCACCCTCGACCTGACTATATTGGCCGAGCTACCTGGATCTACAAGCACACGTTTAATTTGAAACTTATTCAAAAGAAAAGAAATTATCAGTGCATCATTATGAGGCTGAGACAAGGTATCAATGTCCTCTTTGCTGAATGTTAGAGTGTTCTCTCGTACGTGACTCTGAGTTCACATTTCCCTGGTGATGGATATTTTCGTTCGCTTGACAACTGGTCCTTGTGGGGCATCGACCCCTCCAACGATCATGTGGATGACGTGTTGTGGTTCTTCCGGTTCGCTCTTCCTATTAGACTCTCTTTCCTGAAATTGATCTTTATCTTGGTCACTAAGGAACTCTCAAAGGTGCGTTTCGCTGATCAGTCGGGCTACCTCTTCTCGAAGCTTTCTGCAATCCTCAGTTCTGTGACCTTGAGTGCCATGATATTTGCATGCAAAGTTGGTGTTTCTCTGTGAAAGGTCTTACAGTACAGGTTTTGGCCACATGGTATCTTTGATTTTACCTATGGCCGATACGATGCCCGAGACATCGACGTTGAAGTTATACTCAGATAGCTGGGGTTCCTCTACCGGCCCAATGTACCTATCAAACCCGACTTTATTCATGAGTCCCTGGGAGATTTGACCTCGATCTGTCCTTTGATCACTTCAAGGTATTTTATGCCTTGGGGCGTTTCTTCGATCTTCCACATACGACTGGTATATTTCCTTGATTGGCCTCGACTCCCTTTCTGTAAGCCTTTGTTCTTTCGTTAAGAGCCTGCTTGGATATACTGAGCTCGAGGGGGCGCCTTATTGATCATCTTCGACCCTGATCTTTGATTGATACCTGTTTTGCACATCCGCCAAGGTCGCGGCAGGATATTCAATCAAATTTGGCTTTAGCTACTTCGAGGCCATCGAGCTTCGTTCGTTCAAGCCTTGAGTGAAAGCCTGTACTGCCCAGTCATCGGAGACTAGTGGTCATTTCATTCACTCCATCTGAAAGTGAGATACAAATTCTCTTATCATCTCATTTTCTCTTTGATTGATTTTGAAGACATCAGACTTCCTGGTGGCGACCTTGATGGCACCAGCGTGCCCCCTCATAAAAGAGTCTGCCAACATGGAGAATAGATCAATTGAATTTGGGGGTAGGTTATGATACCACATCATAGCCCCATTTGACAGTGTCTCCCCAAATTTCTTCAACAAGATGGACTCAAGTTTGTCATCCTTCAAGTCATTCCCTTTTACAACACAAGTATAAGCGGCAACGTGCTTATTGGGGTCCGTGGTCCTGTTATACTTCAGGACACCGGGCATTCTGAATTTCTTTGGGATGAGATTTAGAGTCGCACTTGATGGGAATGGCCTCTGCACGAACTTCTTTGAGTATACACCCTTCAGAATTGAGGGTGCCCCGGGTATCTGATTGACCCTCGAGTTATAAGTCTCTACTCTTTTAGCGTTATATTCTATCTTCTTTTCTCTTGATTCAGTTCTTTTGGTGAGATCCTCGAGCATCTTCATAATAGCGGGGTCTGTTGCTGAATCGTTGTTGCTCAATCTCTCTAGTACCTACTCGACTCGAGGAGCCATTTCCGGTGCTACTGTGCTTGGGGTTTTTTGTACTTTGCAACTTGGGAATAGACACTTGTTGTGCTTGCAACATTTCAAAAATGACTTGGAGGCTAACTCCTCCTTCTTCCATTCCTCATGCTTCTTGGCCTCCAACCTGGTTTTCCCTGCGCCGGTTCCTTACAAGTCTGTGCCTACTTCCATTTTTAGAACGTTGCGGTAGTTGATATCAACTGGCTCCATGTTTGGTACTCCCTCAAGGTTTATGGGTGGCACACCTAGCCCTATGCCTCTATTTTATCCAAGTTCTTCACTGTTGTGAAGAGCCGCATTTTGTGTGCTATACATGATTAAGCCTAAAATCAAAGAATCTTTGACAAGAAAAACTATGAAGAGTAACGTGTGTTATCAAAAAACTAGCACCAAAACAATCATTATTATTTTTAGCCCCACGGTGGGCGCCAAACTATTTACCTTGAAAATGGTAACTACAATTATATTTGATTTTGTTGTTCTAAAAATATGTAATTTATTTTAATACTAGTTGTAGAAAAATAGATGCTAAATTTAAGTAAAGAAAATAAGGAATGCAAACCAAAAGGGTCACAAGGCCGGGCCTCGAGCTAGCTGGAGCAGAGCCTCGAGGTTTATATGGGGCTAATAGCAATGAACAATTGATGAAGAATTAATGATAATGACGACCTCAAAGATGGCCTTTTGCGGTTAATAATGAGCAATAAATGAAGAACAATGAAAGAATACGCAACAAATGTGAAGAACAATTGTGTTAGCGATGTCGCGCCCCTCTTTTTTTCCCTCCGTGGAAAGGAGTCTGGGTTTCAACATTCATGGGGTGTAATGAATCACTTCCTTTTGGAGATTGGGTATTTGAAGAGCCGCCACCTAATGATTTTAAGGTGCGTTAGGGCACCTATAAGGTTCGATTACAACTATGTTTGATAACCAGAGACAAGGTAAGGGCTTGAAATTATCCTAAGGGGAAGGTGTTAGGCACCCCTCATGATCCACTAGTGTGGTTCCCGGCCAGACAGTTTTTTGTGAATTTGTGCAATTAGCAAATAGACAAGTAGGGTGAAATAGTAGGGGATTTAAGTTAAAGTACACAAGTGTTTGAAAAATGATTAATAAAAGTAAGGTTGAAAAGAGTTATAATCTAAGCGTACTTATAAAAATAAAAGAGTGTCCTAGGTTTGTTTGTAATATGGATCACATCAATGCAATACCTGATATGACACTCATTAGAAGAGGGGATACATGTGGTATTAGAGCACCGGTCATCATCTCCATATCTACCATTTTCCACCCCGTGAAGGTAATTAGAGTGATGATTGGTCTCGACTCTTATTGCATGCTGCTATCCGTCCCTCCCTATCAATCCCGGAGGGATTTTAGGACTCCTATTCCTATAAGAAGAAGGTTCTAGGAAGACCCTCAGGTTTAAAGGTAAAAGTGCTAAAGCAAACTTATGCCCAGTTAAGGTCTGAATTTTAAAATCCTAAGCAGGGTGTTTAAGTTAGAACCAGATTTATTATATAACTCAAAAAAGAAGTCCGAATCAGGCCTGCCTGCTGGTTGTAGCAATCTAGAATTAAACAGAGGCAGCTCTGGTTTAAGTAATTACCTAAGGCTTGCCTAGGCGTAAGCAATATTCAGTAATTATTCAGAATTGCTGAGACAATTTGGAGCTTATTAAGACAGTTTGGAGGTTATTTTATTACATAAAGCATGTTGTTCTAGGTGTTCAACACATAGAATTATTGCTAGTTGATTGTAAAAAAATGAGTATAATTATTGTATTCCTTTTATGCATTCATACTTAACCTACGCGTGCTTAAGTGAATATAACTGAAATCCTAAAGACATGGTATCTAATATGCGGGGATGAAAAACGACTTATATGCACAATCCTAAGCAGGATTTCTATATGACAAATATTACAAAGTTTAAACATGATTACCAGAATATGTAGAGATGATACGTTGTTAGTGTTGTTAAGCCTAAAACAGGATCTCTAAGTGTGCATGGCAGTAGAAACATGATCACAGAAACACCGGTTATTAACACGTTTAACGCAGGATTTTCTAGGTGATATGATAGTGAAATGGACATGCTGAGAACAGTAAGTGTAAATCTTAGGGAGCACGGTCTCTAATGCATGAAATGAGTCCTAGGCATTGTTTCTATTGCGCAAGTAGGAATATAAGCCTAGTAACGTGTTTTCTACCCTTTTGATAGCTAAGGCATGCATAGTCACCCCTTCCCTTTCCATTATCCATCCCCAGAGTTGTTTACAAATTATTATAGACCAAATGATTGAATTACACAAAAAATGTAAAAATAAGAAGTTACAAACATAGGAAGCCTGATCTTTACTTCCTCTCTGAGTTATGTAATAAACCACTTAAAATGTCAAAACTGTTCCAAAGCCATTCTCATACCTGTGTGTGTCAGAGTTCCCTAAGGACCTCAAAGGATCCCGGGCAGTGCTCACACCCAGATTGCGTAACCAAGAGTAAGTGCAGTGTGGAAGAGCCAGCCCTTATGTGTCAGGTTCAGGGGGAGCTCAAGGGTCCCAAAGCAAGTCTCACACAAGAGGGGCAGAACCTAATGGTCTAAGAACGCATGTGCGAGTGTTGGACATAGACTCAAAGGAGTTGAGTTGGAAAATAGCATTAGAAACAACATGTTTGAAGTGAGTTTGTAAAACAATAGAAGAATTGCCTAATAAAACAGTTTTTGAAAGGGAAAGGAGATAGGAGCAACAATAACACACTTAGAACCAGTTCTGAGAGAATTACATGCTTCAACAGTTAGAGATAGGGAATAGGGTTTGGGGACATAAAGGACCCAATTCAAAAGCACATAATTAATCATGGATTAGGTACATTATAGACATGCTAGTTGAAGGACATAAACAGGAATAAGTAACTATGTTGATCACACTTAGAGAAAGGTAGAATTTTAAGCATGCTGAGTAAAGCAGTAAATAAGCAGTACAATTCAACAACATGAGCTATTAAGTTAGAAAGAAACAATGATTGACAACAAGGGAACACATAGGTTTGGGTTTCAAAATTTAAACTAGGAATATACCAGTTGAAGGAGCAAAGTGTAGAAAAAATAAAGCAAGTAAAATTCCACAGTCTAGCCTTGGCTTTCAACCGGCTAGACAAGTAGTAGCACAAGTAGCAGAGAAAGAAGAGAGTGTTTGAGTGTGTAAGTGTGTGTTTTTGAACTCAATTGTTCGTGTCTTGTTAATGAAAGCGTTATGGTAATTATAGACTTTAAAATATTGAAGTAACCTTAGTCAGAATCAATTAATACAAGTATTCCCTTTAATCAAGGAATTACTGCTCCAACGGATACTAACAGGATTAATTAAAGAAAGAAAATCAATTTGAGAAAGGTTGATTTCAGACCATGTAGGGGATAGTAAAATTATAGAGTAAATAATTAAGTCTAAGTACAAAATATACTTAATTCTGGGAAAGGATTCAGCAGGGGTAAAACATCACAACAAAGGAAGGGAATAAATTAATTTAAACAAAACGGGTGAAACCAGGAGTTTATAAGAAAATATTTGCAATCAGTCGTAGCTTGAGGAAATCAAGATCAATCAAGAAAAATCATGATTCTGCACTTCACCATATAAATAGAGAAGAATGAACATGCAAGGCCAACCATATTGACAAAAGAAATAACTAGATGCACATAAACATACAACAGTAACATGAGTAGGCTAGGGCTCAGTAGTAAAAGAACCTACTCGAAGCATAGTATTCAACAAAGTCAAGCAATCACATAGAACCAAAAAGTGAAGGAAACAGTCTAACACAAAGCAACAGGTAAAGGAGATCTCTTAAAAACTCTCAGTAACAAGTGAGGAAAATTTCAAGAAATTAGGGTTTTAACAAAGCTGAGTTAAAAAGGTAGGAACTCAGAATCAGTCAAGTTAAACAAAGAAAAGGATTTAAGCTCAAAGAACTCAGTCGGAACAAGTATACAAAATAAACAAAGACAGTTCCAGGACCCCAAATAAAACCAAAGATAATTAGGATTTTCAACATGCTGAACCGGGTAGAAGAAAAACATAATCAAATCATTTAAACATAGTAAAATCATAAAACAACACTAAAAATATTAGTTAAGATCTTTTAAAAGAGGTCAAGAAAACCCTAATCATTGAAGACGAAGAATTGTTTTGAAAAAAATCGAAAAACCTTTAAGGAAAACACTTAAGAGGTTCATAACATACACAGATCTAAGACAGATTTGAAAGAAAATCGGAAAACCTTTAAAGTTAGGGTTTCGGAGAACCCAGAAAAATGAGAAAGACTTCGAAAAGTTACCGATCTAGCTGGAAAAGCCATGGATCTGACTCAAACGGCCATGGACGGCCGGAGAAGGGCCATGGATAGAAGTTTGAGCAAGGTGTGGACTAGATCTCTTCGAGATCTTTCCATGAAATCACGAAAGCAGGCAACCAGGAGACATAGGAGACCAGTATACATCTCAAACGGCCATGGGAGTCCATGGATTGAGTGAGGATTGAAGGGGTTTAGGGTGGATTTGGGTGGCGGAGGCTAGGGTTAGCCATAGGTTTCAGAGAGAGTTTGAGAGGAGAGGGATTCAAGGGCGGCGGGTTGGTAGAAATGAATTAGGTTAATGGGGTCGTTTAGGTTTATTTTAGGCAGGTGGAATGGTGGTTGTTGATCTGAATGATCAACAACCTAGATTAAATGGGGTAGTGGGGATCCGAGTTTGGGTAGGGTTAAAAAGGGTTAGGGTCGGGTTTCATTAGAAACTGGGCCGGGGAATTGGGTTAGATTTGAAAGCCAATTTGGGCTAAAATTTAAATAGCCATTTTTTCCCTTTCTTAATTTATAAACATATTAAATAGTTTCTAAAAACTAAATTAAAAGGGAAAAAATAATTTATAACACATAATTAACAATTTAAAAATACAGGACCCAATTTTATGAATGTAAAACCTAATTAAACCTTAAAAAGGCTAATATTGCAATTATATGCAATTTAGCTTTAAAAAAACTAAATAAAATTGTAAAAATATGTAAAAATTATCTTATCCATATTTTGGCATAAATATAAAAATCTAATAGATGAATTATCAAAATAATAATTTTGGAAAAAATTATTGGGATTTTACAGATTAAAAGGGAGAAAATAAATCAATTTAAACCTTTAAAAATTATAATAAAACACTTGGACATGCTTATATATGCATACATATGCTATTTTGAAGTTATTTTGCATATTGAAAATATATAGGGAAAAATTGGGTATCAACAAGCAAGGACCAGAGAATGTTATATTGTACTCAATATGTTGCGTAATAATACGAATCCCTTACAAAATGCAAAGGTCTCCTTTATATAGGAGGGGGGAATCCCAACATAGTACATGTTTAATAATAATGAGAAAATGCTATTGGTACAGCTGTATAATGACTTGGTACGGATTTGTACTATCCTTGCAAACCTCGTCAGCTCTAAATACATATATTTGGGAGCTTTCCTGCCTTCCCATGACGATCATTGATTATACTGCCCTGAGATCAACCATAGTGGGACTTCGATGTGTTCCCTCAAGGGACGCATCTCGGGGCCGCACCTCACTTTATGTATCGGGCTTCTCGAGGTTGGGCATGGGGCAGTATAGTAGACCCAAAGTCAAACTCCCCAATTTTGGTCGTATACAAAAACCTACTACCAATAGAAAATGAGACTGCGTGCCAACACAAATGGTATGAACACTCTATACTACCTACTATAGTACCCTAATTCTTGACCTCCATACCTTCTTATCAAGGGTCATGTCCTCGGTCAGCCGAAGCTGCACCATGTCTTGCCTAATCACCACTCCCCACCTCTTCTTTGGCCTACCTCTACCTCTCCGTAGGACATTCAAATGCACACGTTATGTCACGACCCAAACTGATGGGTTGCGATGGGTGCCTGAGTCCTACCTATCAAACACCCCTAAGCAAGCGTCTAAGATATGAACCTGAATAATATCTGCTGCATTACGAAAATAACAGACATGAAGGAAACATGCCATCAAGGCATATGTACGTATATATGTAGAATACAATGGGCCAGCCAGCAAGGCTACTATAGACAACTATACATCCAAAACTGAAAGCCGACAAGGCCACATACAACCCAACTAGACAGACTGTCTACAGATGTCTACTGGAAACATAACTGTACAAAGACGGGACGGAGCCGCGTCACACTCATATACATATATATATATACAAACGTATTGTACCAAAATCAAAGCACCTCCGAATCAAGTGGAGCATGCCAACTCTCGCCGATATGGGATCCTAAGAAGGGGGACCGTCAGCGTGCCTACCTGTACATGCATGCATAAAATGCAGGCCTCGTTAAATGGGCGTTAGTACGAAAAATGTTCTGAGTATGTAAGACATCAAAATTAGTATGGAAAAGACATAGATGAAACATGGAATACAGAAACACATCTTTTAATCTGAATAACTTTATAAATTCTGAAATATTTATAATGTCATGCACGTGCGTATAAATGTCGTGCCATGCATAGGTATGGGTATACATAATATCATCAAGCCACTAAGGGCATCCCATCATATCGTCTCGGCCACTGTGGGCAACATCATCAACATATACCAGCTGATTAGGTAGTGGTGAGTATATAATGTCGTAACCTTTACCCATATCCCATATAGATATATTTATATATATACGCGTATATAACACCATCTGGTCATGTGTCAATGCACATGAGTGAAGTGCATGAAAAATACGTAATAATCTCAATATTCCTTCCAGATAAACTTTTCCAACTGCATATTATTCTGAAACCCATGAATAGAAAATAATAATAATTTTCATGGGGAATCAAGAATATAGACACCCCTAATAATTGTATGAATAGAGTAATTTATGAAAACTGTGTGTTTGCTCGTTTCTTCAGTATAATTTGGATCATGCCAAAAGAAAGAAGGGAGGGCCTTAACATATCTGTCCCTGAAATTATTTGAACGGATTGATGCTTCTGCTTCTGAATCCTTGAACGAAATTTTACAGTTGGATCCTCTGAAATTGAAACGAAATTGGATTGGATTTGAAATTTTGGACGAATTTTGATTCTATTCTTTAACGTTTTTCTCATAGACAAGATGTCTTTGAAATTAAACCAAGAATCAGACTTGTACTACCCAAAAGGAACCCAACATTCTAAGTTAATCAAGTCTTTAAAATGGCTCATTCTTATGAGTCATTAAATGACTTTACATGTTACATTGTCATACAAGCATATATGACTATGAGTCATATGGTTGAATGGTGGCATACTGCCACGTGGGGAGTAGGGTGAAGATGATTAATCTTTACCCACTTATTAGTTAACTGGGTAATGTCCCGTTATCCGGTAATTAACCAATTACCCGCATAATTTAAAAATTACCACAAATTACTTAAAATTCTATTTACATTTAAAATACATCATATATACTTTATTTATTACACTACCATGGTCATATTGTACATTGCACGGTACTACTTCGTAATTATCGGGTATTATTGCTCGACCCGTATTTTATTCCAAATTGGCCACTTTTAAAGAAACTCGTTTTCTTTAATCTGTGTACCCCTTTATCATTCATAACACTTATTTAGTTCTTGTTATAAATAGCGTAAGTACGTTAACGTCAAGATGATCTCATCCCCGAGTCTACGTCGGTTAATTGAAAACGAAATTTTAACGTACGAAAACGCGAGATGTAACATCCTTCCCCCCTTAGAAACATTCGTCCTGGAATGTTCAACTCCCCGTGATCTATATAACTTTGGCAAGGTTGCCTCTGTAACAACACCACTACCAACTCTCCCCATAGAAGCTTAATGACCCAACGACACATAGGACCATAATTATGAATTACGACAACGGCTTCACATGACCAACGACAATAACCAACACAAGAATTTATGCACACAACTTGAGGTTATGACGTCTCAGTCGGACCCTTCTTTAGGGGAGGAAATAAGTAGGGATATTTAGACTTCATGTCTTCCTCGGCCTCCCAAGTAATTTCTTCCACATTGTTGTTCCTCCGAAGTACTTTCACGGAGGCTACCTCCTTATTTTGTTTCTTGCGGATTTGTCGGTCTAGAATGGCAACCAGAATTTCCTCATATGACAAGTCCTCTATAATCTGTGCATCATTCGTGGGCACCACTCGAGTAGGATCACCAATGCACTTCCGTAACATATATACGTGAAAAACCGGATGGACAGACTCCAATTGCGAGGGCAATTCTAACTCATAAGCTACTCGGTCCACTCTCCAAATGATCCTATAAGGCCCAATATACCGTGGGCTAAGTTTGCCTTTCTTGCCAAACCTCATCACACCCTTCATAGGTGACACATTTAAGAATACCCAGTTATCAATACCGAACTCTAAATCTCATCGCCGCACGTCAGAATATGACTTCTAACGACTCTGAGCTATCAATAGTCGATCCCGGATAAGCTTTACTTTTTCTAGAGCTTGCTGAACCAGGTCTAGCCCATGAAAGATTCTCCAACATCAAACCACCCTATAGGCGACCTACACTTCCGTCCGTAAAGAGCTTCATATGGATCCATCTGAATATTGGAATGGTAATTATTATTATATGCAAACTCAATAAGCGGCAGATGATCATCCCATCTACCTTTGAAGTCTATTACACAAGCTCGTAACATATCCTCCAGTGACTGAATAGTATGCCTAGCATGTCCGTCTGTCTAGGGATGAATATTGTACTAAGACTTACTTGGGTCCCTAATCCTTTTTGGAAGGACCTCCAGAAGTTAGCTGTAAACTGAGCTCCTCTATCTGAGATAATAGATACAGGGACACCATGCAGTCGTACTATTTCCTTAATATAAAGTCTTGCATAATCCTCTGAGGAATATATAGTCCTAACGGGCAGAAAATAGGCTGACTTTGTAAGCCTATCAACAATCACCCATATCGAATCGAACTTACGCTTTGTACGAGGTAAGCCTACGATAAAGTCCATATTGATTACTTCCCATTTCCAAGTCGGAATCTCCATAGCCTGCAATAATCCATCGGGTTTCTGATGCTCAATTTTAACCTGCTGACAGTTGGGACACTGAGCAACAAACTCCGGTATATCTTTTTTCATTTCGTCCCACCAACACACTTCCCTGATATCATGATACATCTTTGTTGCTCCTGGATGGATAGAATAACGAGAAAAGTGAGTTTCTCCCATAACCTGCTGACACAGCCCTGCAACATTAGGCATACATAGTTGCCCTTGATATCTGAGGACCCCATCTTCTGTAATTTCAAACGGTTTCTTCTCCTTCCGAAGAGTGGTATCCCTATAATTAACTAGCACAAGATCCTCATACTGGCATTCCTTTACTTCAATTACTAAAGAGGATGTTGCCCTATCTTGAAGAGTAATTCCAACGTCACCTGAGTCCAGTAACCAAACTCCAAGGCTAGCTAGCTGATGAACCTCATGGGTTGTTCCCCTCTTTTCTGGCTTTAAATACGATAGGCTACCCATAGATCTACGGTTGAGGGCGTCAGCTACTATATTCTCCTTCCCCGGATGGTATGAAATATCAACATCATAGTCTTTAAGTAGCTCCAACCATATCCTTTGACGTAAATTCAATTCCTTTTGCTTGAATATGTATTGGAGGTTCTTATGGTCTATATAAATATCAACATGAATTCCATACAAGTAGTTCCTCCACATCTTTAGTGCATGAATCACCGCAGCTAACTCTAAATCGTGGATCGGGTAGTTCTTCTCGTGCTTTCTTAGTTGTCTAGAAGCATAAGCCACAACCTTACCATGCTGCATCAGCACACAACCCAATCCAATGCCTGAAGCATCGAAATAGATATCATAACCATCGGTCCCTTCTGGGAGCGTTAGAACCAGTGCTGAAGTTAATTTGTCCTTTAATGCCTGGAAACTCCATTCACAAGCATCAGTCCATTGAAACTTTGCTCCCTTCTGAGTCAACTTTGTTAAAAGTGCTGAAAAGGAAGAAAATCCTTCCACAAATCTCCTATAATAACCTTCTAAACCGAGAAAGCTATGAACCTCCGTCGGTGTTGTGGGTCTAGGCCAAGTCTTTACTACCTCAATCTTTTGTGTATCCACCTGGATACCTTCGCCCGAAATAACATGCCCAAGGAAAGCTACAAAGTTCAACTAGAATTCACATTTAGAAAATTTTGCATACATCTTCCGTTCTTGTAGAACTTTGAGCACAGTACACAGATGATCTGCATGATTAGCCTCTGAATGAGAATATACCAATATATCGTCAATAAATACAATAACGAACAGATCTAAAAAGGGCATGAACACACAGTTCATTAAATCCGTGAATACTGCTGGGGCATTGGCCAGACTGAACGACATAACCTGAAATTCAAAGTGCCCATATCTAGTCCTGAATGTTGTCTTCGAAATATCTTCATCCTTAACCCTTACCTGATGGTACCCGGACCTCAAGTCTATCTTTGAAAAGTACTTGGCAACTTGTAAGTGATCAAATAAATCATCAATTCTCGGGAGCGGGTACTTATTCTTGATCGTCACTTTATTTAGTTGTCTATAATTAATACACATTCGTAAGGAACCATCTTTCTTTCTCACAAACAACATAGGTTCTCCCCATGGTGACGTACTAGGTCCGATAAAACCTTTTTCAAGCAAGTCCCTTAGTTGTTCCTTTAACTTTTCCAGCTTTGCGGGGGAAATTCAATAAGGAGGAATAGATATTGGGTGAGTATCTAGTAGTAGGTCAATATAAAACTCAATTTCTCGTTCTGGCGGGATACCCAGAAGCTCATTGGGAAACTCATTAACCATAGGGATGGACTAAATGATTGGTGACTCTACTTCCACATCATGAACCCGAACTAAATGATAAATGTAGCCATTTCTGATCATCTTCCTTGCCTTGATAAAATGAATCTTCCTCTCGGTGATGTTGTATTACCTTTCCACTCCAAAATAGGCTCTCCTAGAAATTGAAATCGGACTATGTTTTTTCTACAATCAACGTTGGCATGACAAGAAACCAACCAATTCATACCCATTGTAACACCAAATTCTACCATATCTAACTCTATTAAGTCTTCTACGGTAGGTCGACCATGAACTACTATTATAGATACCTCAACAGGTGTAGATACCTCAAAAGGTTTAACCAGTTTAGGTTTTATTCCAAACTTACCAGCAACTAACAGAGTAACGTATGATAAGTTGGAACCTGGGTCAATCAATGCATATATGTCATATGAGGAGACTGATAATATACCTGTAACAACATCAGGCGATGACTTCTGGTCTTGTCATCCTACCAATGCATAAATGCTGTTCTGAGGGCTTCTTGAGCTAGATGCTCCGCCTCTGCCTCTACCACGACTCATTGGTGCTTGGGGACCTTTCCCAGGGGCGTACTGATGATAACGAATCAGCTACAGATCCCGCTGGTTGAGCTATGCTTGCATCACCTCTTATCGGACAATCCATCATAATGTGGCCCGGATAACCACGAGTATACGACACTGCCCGATATGCTGCTTACCACATTGAGTACATCGTGGCAAGGGTGGTCTCATCTTATTTAACTCACCCCTATACTGAGAACCTGAGGCCCATTCTGACCAGACCTATAATATGTAGAACGATCAAATATCTTATCGCCAAACTGAGGGGGCGTGCAAGTTGACGGATGGGCTGGATACCTCAGGCACTGTTGCCTCTGACCACTTCTAAAAACACTAGAAGGACCCGAAGGCCTTGCTCTCTTATTCTGGGATGTATCATGCTTACGATCGGCCCTCTGTTTCTATTATGCTCTTCTACACATTCAGCATATGCCTGAATACGAGAAATATCCATGTCTAGCTGAAGTGAGACTGACATACAATTATTAAGCAAGTGAGACTCTAATCCCATCACTAACCAGTGAACCCGATCCTCCATCTTAGATATAATAGTGGGAGCATACTTGGCCAACGAATCAAACTAAAGACTGTACTCTCAAACACTTAGGTTACCCTGTCGAAGGGTCAATAACCTATCAACTCTGGCCCGCCTAAGCTCTGGTGGCAGATATTGACGAAGAAAACCTTCTGTAAACTCCTGCCATACTACTGGAGGGGCATCCTCACCTCTGGACAATTCCCAAGACTCGTACCAATTAACTACAATATCTTGGAGTCTATACGAAGCTAGCTCTACTGACTCAATCACAGTGGTCTACATTACCCTTAACGTCCTCTGCACCCTATCAATAAATACTTGAGGGTCCTCATTCCGATCTGCCCCAGTGAATACTGGAGGGTCTAAATTAATAAAGTCACGAACCATCGCATTGACAGACCTATCAACATGACCAATACCTATTTCCTGACGCCGAGCCTGCGCGGCTACTAATCGAGTAAATAGCTGAATAACATCTCTCATCTCCTTACCTGGTGCATCCGGCTGAGGTGCTGAATGTATATGGGCGGGTGTTGGAGCTGATGCCCCTCGGAGCTCTTCTGGAAAAGGCGGGGTATGTGAAGTTTGAGATGGAACCTCACCATGAGCCTCTCCCTGAGCCCTGGTAACTTGTGACGCTCGACTAGTAGTCTCACCAGCCACGGACTTTCCTTTATGGGCAGCCGTACTCTTTGGAGGCATTGCTGAAAATATAGCATATTGTTAGGTACATGAATTTTTGTATCGCACGATCTGAGATAAAAAGAGAGGATAACATCCTATATATCTTGTAGCCTTATATCTATAAGTATGGTGCACAACACACCCATAAACAAGACTCTACTAGACACAGTCTGTAGACAACCCTATGACATAACCTGGTTCTGATACCACTTTTGTCACAACCCAAACCGATGGGCCGTGACGGGTGCCTGAGTCCTACCTGTCAAACACCCCTAAGCATGCATCTAAGATATAAACCTGAATAACATTTGTTGTATCACAAAAATAACAGACATGAAGGAAACATGCCATCAAGGCATATGAACGTATACATGCAGAATACAGTGGGCAAGCCGGCAAGGCTGCTATAGACAACTATACATCCAAAACTGAAAGCTGACAAGGCCACATACAACCCAACTAGACATAGTGTCTACATACCTCTAATGGAAACATAAATGTACAAAGACGGGACTGAGCCATGTCATACCCATATACATATATACATACAAATGTATCGTACCAAAATCAAAGTAGCTCCGGATCAAGTGGAGCACGCCAACTCTCACTGATATGGGATCATAAGAAGGGGGACCATCAGCTTACCTACCTGCACCTGCGGGCATGAAATGCAGGCCCCGTGAAATGGGGCGTCAGTACGAAAAATGTATTGAGTATGTAAGGCATGAAAATTAGTACGTAAAAGACATAAATGAAATATGGAATACAGAAACACATCTTTAAATCTGAATAACTTTATAAATTCTGAAACGTTTCTAATTTCATACACGTACGTATAAATATCATGCCATGCATAGGTATGGGTGTACATAATACCATCAAGCCACTGAGGGCATCCTATCATATCGCCTCGGCCACTGTGGGCAACATTATCAACAAATACCAGCTGATCAGGTGGTGGTGCGTATATAATGCCATAACCCTTTCCCATATACCATATACATATATTTACATATATACGCATATAACGCCATCTGGTCATGGGTAAATGCACATGAGTGAAGTGCATGAAAAATACGTCATAATCTCAATATTCCTTCCAGATAAACTTTTCCAACTGCGTATTATTCTGAAACCCATGAATAGAAAATAATAATAATTTTCATGGGGAATCAAGAATATAGGCACCCCTAATAATTCTATGAATAGAGTAATTTATGGAAACTATGTATTTACTCGTTTCTTCATTATAATTTGGACCATTCCCAAAGAAAGAAGGGAGGGCCATAACATACTTATCCCTGAAATTGTTTGAACGGAATGAAGCTTCTGCTTCTGAATCCTTGAACGAAATTTTACACTTGGATCCTCTGAAATTGAAACAAAATTGGCTTGGATTTAAAATTTTGGACGAATTTTGTTCTTTCATGTATTTTCTCAAAGACAAGATATCTTTGACATTAACCAAGAATCAGATTTGGACTATCCAAAAGGAACCCATCATTCTAAGTTAATCAAGTCTTTAAAATGGCTCATTCTTATGAGTCATTAAATGACTTTACACGTTACATTGTCATACAGGCATATATGACTATGATTGATATGCTTGAATGGTGGCATATTGCCACGTGCGGAGTAGGGGTTAAGATTATAAATCTTTACCCACTTATTAGTTAACTGGGTAATGTCCCGTTACCCGATAATTAACTAATTACCCGCACAATTTAAATATTACTACAAATTACTTAAAATTCTATTTACATTTAAAATACTTCATATATACTTTATTTATTACACTACCATGGTCATATTGTACCTTGCACGGTACTAGTTCGTAATTATCGGGTATTATTGCTCGACCCATATTTTATTCCAAATTGACCACTTTCAACGAAACTCATTTTCTTTAATCCATGTACCCCTTTATCCTTCATAATACTTTTTTATCTCTTGTTATAAATAGCGTAAGTACATTAACATCTAGATGATCTCATTCCCGAGTCTACATCGGTTAACTGAAAACAAAATTTTAGCGTACGAAAACGCGAGATGTAACAGGTTATAGCAAGTATCATTTATAATTCTTGCTTCTTTTACCTCGTCGAGGTTAGTTATGATACTTGCTGAGTACATGGGTTCAGTTGTATTCATCATACATTTTGCACTTAATTGTGCAGATCTAGGTGCCGGACCAGTCATCAATAACAGAGTTGTTTGTTGAATGAGTTGCATTCTCGACCGTAGTCTTCGCGTCTCCTTTCAAATGTATTGTTTTCTTTATTTCTGACAGTATTGTATTTGGCCATTTAAGATTTGTATTTCTGTATTAGAGCTCATGACTCTGTATTTACCGATTCTAGCAATTTTGTTATAGATTGGCAGTATTGTGCTTTATTAAGGTTTCAGACTCATGTTATTTCAGTCATTCTTGCTATTATGGTTCATTTTTGTTATGTTTGGCTTGCCTAGCAAGTGTGTTAGGCACCATCATTACTAGTTGGGTTTTGGGTCATGACACGAATGCAGCCCAAGTCTCGTGTTCACGAAGACAACCCAATACTGGCCCAAGAAAACCCTTCACGAATGTAGTCTGGCACCGGCAAACACGATGCATAACCTCCACTAGCCTATGCGAACGTGGTCCCCCACCCACGAATGCGAAGGCCAAAATATTTGCAACCCAATCTAGCCTCCCCTTTACGCGAACGCGATGCTCAAGTCACGAACGCGAAGCCCACTACCCATCATACTCTGCGAATGCGAAGAGCAAAAAGGCCAGCCACAAAAATGCTCTCTGTGATCGCATTACTCCTCTCATGATCGCTATAAAGGAACCAACACTGAAAACCAACAATTAAAAATGTGAGAGAAATGGTTTGAAACCCATCCGAAACACACCCGAGGCCCCCGATACCATATTAAACACACGAATAAGTCCTAAAACACAACATGGACCTTCTCGTGGCCCAAATCACACAAAATAACATCAAAGCTATGAATCTCACCTCAATTCAAGCATAATAAACTAATCCAAATTCCAAGCTTACGCCAAAAACGACCGGCCCAGTCATTGCATTCTTCCCTTCTTAAATAAACATTTGTCCTCGAACGGGTCTAGAATCATACCTGAAGTCTCAAAAAAGTGAGGATATATGCTCTGCATCTCTTGCTCGGTCTCCCATGTAGCCTCCTCGACTGGCTGACCTCTCTAATGCACCTTCACTAATGCAATATTCTTTGACCTTAACTTTCGAACCTGCCGATCCAAAATGGCCACCGACTCCACATCATAAGTCAAATATCCATCTATATACACCACGTTAAAGTCCAAAACAGGAGACAGATCACCATAATACTTCCGGAGCATCAAAATATGAAACACCAGGTAAACTTATAATAGTTTGGATGGCAAGACAAGTCTGTAGGACACCTCTCCAACCCTCTCAAGCACCTCAAAAGGACCAATATACCTAGGGCTCAACTTGACCTTTTTCTTGAACCTCATCACACCCTTCATGCACAAAAATCTAAGTAGAACCTTCTCACCTACTATATATATAACATCACGAGACTTCTTGTAAACATAACTCTTCTATCTGGACTATACTATAAGAAGTTTCTCCTAAATCACCTTAACCTTCACTATATAATCACAGAACAAATCAGTGCCCAACAATCTAGCCTCGTCGGGCTCAAACCAACAGATTTGCGAATGACATTGTCTCCCATATAAGGCCTCATACGGGGCCATCTGGATGCTCGTCTTATAGCTGTTGTTGTAGGAAAACTCTGTTAGCAGTAGAAACGGATCCCATAAACCTTCAAAATCCATAACACAAGCATGTAACATGTCCTTCAAGATCTAAATAGTGCGCTCAGACTTCCCATCCGTCTAGGGATGGGGTGTTGTACTCAACTCTACCCGGATGCCCAACTCTAGTTGCATGGCTCTCCAAAAATGTGATGTGAACTGCGTTGCTCGGTTAAAAATGATGGAAATGGGCATGTCGTGCAGGCGGATAATCTCCCGAATGTAAATCTTAGCCAACCGCTCTGGAGTATAGGAAGTCATCACCTTAATGAAGCGTGCAGACTTAGTCAACCATTTTATAATAACCCTGATTGCGTCATATTTCTTCAGGGTTTGTTTTAATCCCACCACAAAAAACCACAGTGATGCGTCCAAACTCTGAATGAAACCTCCCGGTTTCTGATGCTCATACATCTAGTGTGAAAAAGAGATTCATGTTATCTTGTTTTGTCATCTTCTTGAACCAAGAATCTTCCTCTTTGTTGAATCTTAGACATGATGATTTCTTAGCCTTGGATTTGTGGATTATAGCTATGATAAAATTGATGTATTCTTCGAGTTTACAAAGAACCAACCGACCAGGATTAAGATCTTGAAACAAAAACGTGAATTGTGGGTCGATTTCAAGAACAACGTATCTCAAATTTTAGGACTCGAAATCTGATGATTCAAAAACGAAGTGAAAGATAACAATCTGAACTATAAGAAAGACTATTTACTTGTTCAAAATAAGTAAATATCGATACTGCACCAGTTCAATGAAAGTTATGATTTTATGATAGCAAAAGAACGAATTTTAGATCAAGAAACATAAAATATCAAGATTTAAACAAGTTCCTAAAGCCACCAATTGGAATAAATTAACGTGATAAAGAAACACCACACGCAATTGAAAATAAGATAAAGACTATCACCACCTTACTTGAAACAAAAAATAGAGAAAAACATTATATTGTAAAACTAGGGCAAGCCTCAGAAATGTGAATTCCCCTTCTAAAAGGGATCAGAACCCTTTATATAGGCCTAGGGTCTCTTCTTTGATGACTATAATTCCTATTATAATAAGGAAATAAAATTACTAAAGACAAGGAAAGTAAATCCATATTCTCCAAGGAAAATAAACTAGAATCCTACTAAAAGTAATATCCTTATTCTAAAAAGAATAAAATAAATCCTATTTTAGGAAGGAAAGAATCTTGGATTCTTGAAATTAATCTTGAGCTTCTTGGACTTCTTGCGCTTCTTGAAAATAAGTCCATATGTTTGGAATTGAGCTCTAAAATATTATCTAGGCCAAATAAATAAAATTTAACATAGATTCTTCTTTTACATCAGGTTTGCTTAAATTCCTAACATATTTTCACGAAGTCGGGCTGGAAGATTGACCTTACATAAACTTAGTCGATTCTATCGAATCTTATGCACCTCACTCTCTGTCTTGATTCCAAAACAACTATTTTCACCCGTAATCATCCCGATAAGACTTCATATGTCTAAAATGTCACATAAATACTTATTTAACACATTCACGCCTAATCCAAATTTACAGAGTGTTACATTATCTCAACTTCAGGATCATTCGTCCTCGAATGATTGTCCTGACTATAAGTATGGATAACTTTGGACCTCAAACGGGCCTGATTGAGACATTTGAACATAGAATTGTCATGGACACATGCATACTAAACTGAATGAATACTTGATTACTGAACTGCTAAGATACTGATTTGAATAAGTACTGAATTGAATTACTACTGAATTGGCTGAATAATGAGCTGACTGAATACTGAAAGACATGAAGATTATAATATAAGGTCTAAATTAACAAGTTAGTTACAATCTACATTTTCCGCTTTCTCTTCAAATATAGGGTCATATCTTGACTTCATGTTCTCTTCGGCTTCCCACATAGCCTCTTAAACCTTCTGATTCCTCCAAAGCACTTTCACTTAAGCAATTTCCTTATTTCTCAGCTTGCGGATTTGACGATCAAGAATAGTCACTGGAATTTCTTTGTAAGTCAAGATATCTTTAGCCCCAATAATTTCTATAGGAACCACAAGAGACAGGTCTCCCATGAATTTCTTCAACATAGACTCATGAAATACTGGTGTACAACAGCTAATTCTTGTGGCAATTCAAACTCAGAAGTCACTTGCCCGATCCTTCATAGGATCCTATATGTCCCAACATAGTGGAGATTAAGCTTCCCCTTCTTCCCAATCTCCTAATGCCTTTCATAGGCAAAACTTTCAGAAACACCCAATCATCAACTTGGAACTTAATGTCTCTACGTTGCACGTCCGAATAGGACATGTGGAAACTCTGAGCTATCTTCAAATACTCTTAAATCAACTTGAATTTCTTCATAGCCTGATAAACCAAATCGGGCCCCAACAACTCAGTTTTTCCAACTTCAAACTAACCAATTGGCAATCTACACCTTCGCCCATACAAAGCTTTGTACGGTGCCATGTTGGTACTAGATTGGTAGATTTTATTATACGAAAACTCAATACCGGGTAGATGATCATCCCAATTACTTTAAAGTCTATAGCACACAACCTCAACATATCCTCAAGATTCTGAATAGTGCACTTTGCCTGGCCATTTGTTTGAGGGTAAAATTTTTTTTAGAGGTTCACCCTCGTGCCCAATCCTTTTTGAAATGATTTCCAAATGTTCGTTTAGAACTGAGCACCACAATCTGAGATGATGGACAATGGAGTCCTACATGATCAGACAATTTCCTGTATACACAATTTGGCATGATCCTCTACTGAATCTATAGTCATCACTGGCAAAAAAGTGAGTTGACTTGGTTAGTGGCATTACAATCACCCAAATAGAATCATGCTTTTGAAGTGAGTAAGGTAACATGTGATGAGGTCCATGTTTATTATCTCTCATTTTCAAACAGGAATTTCTATACTCTGAGCCAAACTATCAGGCCTCTAGTGTCCGGCTTTCACCTGCTGACAATTTGGACACTTAGCCATAAAACCTGTTACATTTTTTTTCATGTCGTTCCACCAATAAATTTCCTTAATATCATGATGCATCTTCGTGGAACTTGGGTGAATAGAATACTTGGAACTGTGGGCTTCTGACATAATCCGCTCTCTGAGCCCATCTACGTCTGGAGCACATAGCCAGACTTTACCTCAAAGCACCATCAGCTCCCCCCTTATTCAAAAGTCATAGTCTTGCATTTGTGCATCCCCTCCTTTAGCTGCAACAAATAGGGATCACCGAACTTCTATTCCTTCACTTTGGCTACTAAGGAGGATTCAACCCTGTCCTTAAAAAAAATGCCACCATCTTCGGAGTCCAGAATCAAACTCCTAGACTTGCTAAGTAGTGGATTTCCTTCGTAATAGTTTTCTTGTCTTCCTCAACATGAGCTAAGCTTCCCATAGAATTCCAACTGAGAGCATCAGCTCTAATAATTGCTTTCCTCGGATGATAGAGAATATCAAAATCATAATCCTTGAGGAATTCAAGCCACCTCCTCTGACGGAGATTCAGTTATCTTTATTTAAAGATGTATTAGAGACTCTTGTGATCTATGAAAATATCAACATTCACTTCATACAATTAATGGTGCCAGATATTTAGCGTGAACACTATGGCTACTAACTCGAGATCATGAGTCGGATAATTCTTCTCGTGAGCCTTGAGTTGTCTGGACGCGTAGGCTATAACTTTACTGTGTTGCATTAACACACACCCAAGGCAAACCCCTAAAGAATCACAATAAATAACAAACCCTTCGGTTCCTTCTGATAGCGTAAAGACTGGAGTTGTTATCAACCTCTTCTACAACCCCTAAAAACTTTTCTCGCAAGCATCTGACCACTGAAACTTGACCTTCTTCTGAGTCAATCTAGTCAAAAGGGAGGAGATAGAGGAAAATCCCTCTATAAAACATTTTTAATAGCCCACTAGACCCGTAAAAATTCTTATATCGGATACTGAGGTCGGTCTAGGCCAATTCTTCACTGCCTTTATTTTCTAAAAATCCACCTTCACTCCTTCTCTTGAGATGGCATGGCGCAAAAACGCTACCGATTTCAACCAGAATTCACACTTAGAAAATTTCATATATAGTTTGTGATCATGTAGTGTTTGCAACATGATTCTAAGATGTTTTGCATGGTCAGTCTCACTATGGGAATAAATCAAGATAACATAAATAAACACAATAATGAACAGATTAAGATAAGGCTCGAAGACCCTATTCATAAGGTCCATGAATGCTACTGGTGCATTTGTTAAACCGAACGACATTACCAAAAGAATTTATTGCCCATAACGAGTCTTGAAAGCTATTTTAGGAATATCAACTTTCGTAACCATCAACTGATGGAATCCTGATCTCAGGTCAACCTTGGAATAACACTTGGCACCCAGAAGTTGATCAAATAAATTATCTAATATATTAAGAGGGTACTTGTTCTTGATAATGAGTTTATTCAACTGACGATAGTCAATGCACATGCGTAAAGATTCATCCTTCTTTTGGACAAACAAGCCCGGTGCTCCCCAAGGTGAGACACTTTTCCTTATAAATCCTTTATCTATAAGATCTTTCAACTGGACTTTTAGCTATTTCAAGTCTGTTGGAGCCATTCTATAAGGCGAAATAGATATCGGCTTAGTGTCAGGGGAGTAGATCAATTCTACAGTCAATCTCTCTATCGGGAAGGACTCCGGGAAGATCTTTAGGAAACACTTCTAGGAACTCATTTACAATTGGTACTAACTAGAGAGTGGGAATCTGAGCATCTGTATCCCTAACTCGAGCAAGGTGATAGATATACCCTTTAGAGATCATCTTTATGGCATTATGATAAGAAATAAACCTACCCCTATGTGCTACTGCATCATCCTTCCAATCTAAGACCGTTTCACCGGTAAATTCGAAACTTACAATTTTGGTTCTCAACCCACCATGGCATAACAAGATTCTAACTATCCATGGCCATAGTTACATCGAAGTCTACCATCTCCAGTTCTACTAAGTCTGCTATAGTAAGGTGAAGATATACTTTGAATGGACATCCCTCATAGATACGTCTAGATATAACTGACTCTCCAATTGTAGTGGACACTTCAAAGGGTCCACACAACTTTTTTGGTTCTATTCCGAATTTCATAGCAATATATGGGGTTACATAAGATAGGGTGGACCGCAGATCCATAAGAGCGTAAACATCAAAGGTGAAGACTATTAGCATACTTGTAGCAACATCTCCATGAACCCTATGTCCTAATGGACTGCCAGTGAATACAAGTGGTTCCGACCACCGCCTATATTACTGGACTTTGTTGCACCGCGCCCTTGTTGGCCTTGAAAGTTATGAGGGGCTACTAAATTAGTGGACAAAGCTACATTTCCTCTATTATTATGCCTTATTGATGGATAATACCTCACCCAAAGCAACAATTTATGCCCGAACTACACACCCCTATGTGCCTCTTACCACACGTGTTGCAAGTACGGTAATTAGGGACTCTGTAGCCCACACTAGCATGTGACTGTGAGCCTACTGCTCTAAAATTCTGGCTTTTTTTGATAAACATGGACATTTGAATTGGTGCACTAGCTGAAGATGGAGTAGGTCCTGATTTTGGTTTCTTGAAGAACTGGTAATTACAACCTCCTTGAGATCACCCATGGCTGAAATTTTCTACATACTTAGCACTCTTGCTAAATTCCATGTCCTTCTCTTTTTGTAGCCACTCTTCTTCCTTCAGCCTGACTTCATTCCCTTGAACAAAATCCACCATCTTAGTAATGGTCATGTCATTGTTATGAGCAGCCATAATAGCATCAGAGAACAAGTCATCTGAAAGCCCCAACACAAATCACCTAACTTTGTCCCTCATATCACACACCATTTCTAGAGCATAATTGTCCAGAGCGATGAACTTGAGGTAGTACTCATTCACACTTATCTCATTCTGTTTGAGTCTCTTGAATTCTAAAGCCTTAGCTTCCAAGACCTCAATGGGTAGAAAAAGCTCAAGAAACGTGTCTGCAAACTCCTTCTAAGTTGCAGGAGCCACATCTTCCCCTGAGGACTCTTCCCATGTTTCATACCAAGTGGTAGCAACATCCTTCAGCTGGTACGTAGCAAACTTTGATGCCTCAGTGTATTTAGCATGCATCAGTCGAAATATCTTCTGAACATCATCAATGAAGTTTTACGGATCCTAATCCTTTTGGACGCTGTGAAATGTAGAGGTTTCATGTTGAGGAATTCCCTGGAGCTGGAACTACCTGTCTCATCAACAACACTTGTCCCCTACCTCTTTGCTTGAGTAGCAACAATCTAGATGAGAACTTGGATAGCTCCCCTGACATTCTTGTCGGAAGCAGTGGCCACTAAGCCCGATTCAACTCCCTAGGACAGAGTGTCTTTCTCCTGAGCAGCATTAGCCGTAGCCCTCTGTCTACTAGCGGAAGTCCTCTTGGTGTACTTTCTTTTCGCATGCATGTTCTGAATTATGTAATACACATGAGTTAGAAAGATTCCTAAAAGCATAGCTCTAACTACACAATATAGAGTATAAAGGAAATGAAACAATCCTAGGTGTCTTGGTGGTCAAATATTTACACATGCACCATGCACACACACATAAAAGTGACCCTATAGGACACGGTTGTCACGCCCTGACCTTTGGAGCGCGACTGGCGCTCAACCAACATTCCCTGATCAAGCAATCATGTATAATACCTTCTACCCAACTCAACCATAATTAAAGAAAAGATATGTATATCATTAATTAAACATTAAGTTGATTTCATGAACAATGGCAATTCCATTACCAATAGTTGCTTAATTTAAAATTCCCAAATATATTACATAATTATATTCTGAAATGGGACGTGTGATATAAGTACAACACATCTAGTTTGACTCTTCCAACACCACAATACAACCTACACTATGTCTATGGAGCCTCTAAGTACATCCAGAGAGTAATATGGAAGTGCTGCTGATAAGGCCTCAGCTATACCTCAAAACACAAAGTACAACATCAAGCGACATCGCGCCCGATGTAGAGTAGGGCTAATGGAACAATGCCAATTCCATTACCAATAGTTGCTTAATTTAAAATTCCCAAATATATTACACAATTATATTCTGAAATGGGACATGTAATATAAGTACAACACATCTAGTTTGACTCTTCCAACACCACAATACAACCGACACTATGTCTAAGGAGCCTCTAATTACAACCAGAGAGTAATATGGAAGTGCTGCTGATAAGGCCTTGGCTATACCTCAAAACACAAAGTACAACATCAAGCGACATCGGACCCGGTGTAGAATAGGGCTAATCAAAACCTGCTAAATAGAGAGTAACTGCTAACGAGGACCAAGGCTTCCCGCTGATGAACCACCTGCCCCTATTGAACAGCGCCGCAAGAAAAATGGGCGTTAGTACATGTGGAATAGTACTAGTATGTAAATCTAAATGTCCTCTTTCAAAACAGAATGCCAATATAATTAAGGGAAAACCATGGAAGCATCAAGCAACAATCAATGATATTTGACTGCCAAGTTTAAAACATAACAATTTTCAAAATACAGGTATAATATATATTTTTGGTTGGGAGATCATTGGTACCGATATAAATATATCACTATATATTTTCCACAGAGTCTGATCACGACCCGACTGGCTAGGCCATCTCATCCGAAAATATCAACCAAAATCACAATTTTCAATTTCAATTTCCAGCACAATCACCACCGTGTGTGCGGCATGGCATCCCATCACGACCCGACCGGCTAGGCCATCTCACCACTATGCCATGTGGATTAGCATCACCCTTTTCTATCAATCGACTCATCCCAATGAAGGGGAATGTTCTCACCAAATAAATCTCATCCCAAATCAGGGGAATAATCACAATGCACACCTACACCAATATGTTTAGTTTTGGAGTTAGGTTATTTCAACCTACCCTTCCTCGGTGACAAACGATACTCCCAAAAATATTTTGTCTTGAACACAATGGAAACAAAGAACAAACATATTTTATATTCACCTCATTATCTTTCATACTATAAATAGCTTCACTAGTACTTTCAACCATTCACGACATCATTATTTCTTTGGATCTCTTGACCATACTCATGATTCTTCATTCATGGCACTTTGGGCGTATTTTATATTCCACATTTTTTCATTTTTTGAGTTCCCATGATCATCATCGCAAACATCAACATATCAAATATTTTGGTAATCATAATTTTAACTTCATCAGTAGTGGAGGCTTTAAACACATTAGATCCCCTTTCCAAGGTATGGTGCACAATGACTTGTAATCACAACACAAGTTAAAGATCATAAACAATAAATACACTGTATCTTTTCAAATACTCCTTTACAAAAGGCAACACAAAATTTGAACTCTTGAGTACGTAAGAGCTCGAATCACAATGGAAATATTTATAAAGGAGAGCATGGTAATTTATGATTTACATACAATTTCAAATCAAATGCACTAGTTACAACAACCATGGCCACGTTTTATATCTTACTCTTAGTTCTTTCACTTTCAAGCATATTTCTAGATCATCATCAATAAGAGCATAAATATGCATAATATGGGCCTTAGGCGCATTGAGTTTTCTTTCACAATTGGGCATCACAACTTACAATTTAAACATAATTTGGAATTATACTATCTCGACATGTTGGTCACACTAGGATACATTCCCGATAGAGAACACAAGACGATAGGAGAATTTGGTGCACATTCTTAGTATATTTATCTTTCAACCCAAGCTTATTCGAAATAATCATTATATAAAGAATGACTAGGAACACGGGAATTAGGAACTTGGGCCAACCATACTTGAAACTTACGAGAAAATTGTGGAATTCGATTCCAAGAGAGAAGTTTAGCCAACATACCTTGTTTGAGATTTCCTTAAGTTACTACAACATCCCAACACATCTAGCATTATCAATATATAGGAAGATAACGTATATTGGACAATAATTAGAGGGATTCTCATGGTGTAACTCTCTTAGAAATTTTTTCAAACACCCGTCATGCAAAATAGACTACAAAGCTCTACAACGGTAATCCCTTCCTCCCTCAACCTAATTCAACAAGAACCACCCAAAATGGTTCATTAACCCCACATGCTACAACTTATTGTCACATGTATGGACTATTTCCAACCCCACAATGTACTTGAACTCATAACCTCTTGCATGAAAGATTATGAGTGGGACTTACCCGGATAGATGGTAATCTAGTGATAGGATTCCTTGATTCTTGAAGATTGGTGCAATAATGGGTGATTATAATGCTAGATTTCTTCCTTCTCTCTCTAAAATGCTATTAACTCTCTAAAAAACATCAGACAATTGTTCCAAAATAAGCCCCAAAGGCTATTTATCAAAATGAGGTTGGGTTATAAAAATAGAAAAATGGATCCTCTGAACTCAGGTCTGCAATCGTAGAATGGATCACATAATGGATATGCGGCCTGCAAAATAGATTGCAAAAATGATGCCAAGAACTGGGCTGGTCTGGGCTGGACTGCCACATGTCTGTGGTCCGCAGACCACTTATGCGGCCGCAAAATGACCCAACAAAATTCTTTATGCCAAATCTGCGACGGAAAAATGGGGACCGCAAAATGGATATGTGATCTCAAAATGGACCACAAAACGATCTTCAAGATTCAACAAACTATTTGATAAACTCCGCGATGATTATGCATCTCACAAAATAATTCTGCAATCACGAAACAGATTGCAGAGTTTCCTTCTTCTGCCAAAAATTTCCATCCACTCCTCAGTGCATTCTTCAACCCAAAAAGTCCGTACCGCATCTTGTAAGTTCTCCACGAAGAATTCCTATAGTCCTCAAACAAAAAAAGTCTACCCCAATACCGCAAAACCTTAAATTCCTTGGCAGAATTTTATGGGGCCTTACAATGGCTTCACAGACTCCTTAGGATATTGAACCCAGGCTCTGATACAGAGGTTTGATAAATCCCAAACCATGGCCTGGGCATAACATAACACTTGATGCCTGCGTGCTTCTGACTGAACCAACTGGATGGCAGGATCAACATATAGTATAATTGTAAGCTAAATATAAACATGTAACATGTTGATCTAATAAAGTGTATGACTGAAATATCATAAATATGGAAAGTACTAAAAAGTTTGCACGAATAAATAAGTGGCCGACAGGGCTGACACATAAAAGCCTGCTAACATCTGACTGACTGGACTATAGTCTATGAAGCCACTAAAGTATACTGAAATGCTAACTATTTATCGGGAAAATGTCACAGACATACCTTAATAACTAAAATAATATTAACACTAAACAAGAAGAGGGATAACACCCCAAATACTAGGGCTCACCAATAGCTGATACGCTTGTAAATTGTTACCTGCATCGCGAGATGCAGGCCCTGGGCAAAAAGAGATTTCAGTACATTTGAATTGCATTGTTATTTAAAATAATTGAAAGAAAGAACTGCTAATAATGAAACTGAAACTGAACTGGTAAGTGAAGTGAACAACGAAGTAAAAATATGAATACTCCCTACTATGGATTAGAAAACCGCATGTTTATCTAAGCAAATAACTTGCGACCTAAGACCGAATATATATATTTGCACAAACTGCGGCCTCGGGCTCAAGTATAAGTATACATTATAGAGGCCTTAGGCCCAAAGAAGAATAAAGCATAAACTATGGCCTCAGGCCCAAATACAGGTGTTCAACACTCAGGAATTTAAAATCAAGTACTGAGAATGATACTGCAATACATGATACTGAAATACTGAACCATAGTGAGTTACATGATACTGGAAAACTGTGTAGAACTAGACTGAGAATGTATTCATAATAAACTGATTTGTCATAACTGAGACATGGGATATTGAATGAATTATGCAACTATGTCATCGAAAATAAAAGTTCTACAACTATTTATGGAATCGAGGCATAATTACTTTATGAGGAAATTAGTAATAGTGATAAGAATGAGACGTAGGGAGAATCATAAATATTTCCAAACTTAAAGAGAGTTAGCCTCACATTCCTTGACTCTGGCCTTTTTAAGTGTATTACAATATTCGTTACCTCTTTCAACGGTAATCAATGGCAATATATATCAACGGGAACCAATATTAGCACTAATGCTCATGTTTTAGCCTCTTAGGCATTTTATCAAACACTTTATGGGCGTAAACCCTCAGAGCCCCTATTAATGGTGTTTTCTCACCCAATTCTCATTCTACTAATTCTAGGTGATTCTACAATCCCAAATAGCTGTAGTTAATGCCATTTTCTATTGCCCAAATATTTACAACAATCTTAAGTCAACAACCTAAAACCCTAGCATAGTTCATATAGTTCTCTTTATCAAATCCATTTACTATTTTACCAATAACTCATCAATTCACAAGTATAAATGATTAGGGAGTAGAAGCATTACCTTTTTCAAGTTCAATCCTCTTGAATTCGAGCTCTAAGGTTTCTTTTCTCAACAATGATATCTCAAATAAATATCTAATTATTTGAAAGGTTAACCCATGTTAATAAGATGTTGGAGAACTGAAATTAACTTAGAATCATCATTAGAACTTACCTTGTATTATGGAGGGACCTTGGGGGATGTTGGGTTCTTGAGGTCTTCTCTTTCTAGAGTGAATTTACGTGTTTGGGGTGCACGGAACGTGGTAGGGCTAAAAAACTGAACTTCTAGGTGCGTGTCCATGTAGATAAAGGCCAACCATGCAAGTGAATGCCCAGCAAGGGTAGTGGCACTACTACGAGTGCACTATCGCGCACGTGACAGCTGGTCACACAACTGATTGTGCAAATTGTGCCTTGTTCAGTAAAACACGTATAACCTTTTGTATAGAGATTTGTTCAGGCTTAACGATATATGGTTGGAAAGTTATTTTAAAGGGCTACAAATTTAATGTTTTACATATTCTCCAATTCCTAACAGAGATTCACGAAATAAGGCTGTAAGACAGACCTTCCATAAACTTTATCAATTATATCGAATCTTATGCACCTCACTCTCCGTTTTGATTCCAAAACAACTATTTCCACCAATACTCGTCCTGATAGGACTTCACATGTCTAAAATGTCACATTAATACTCATTTAATACATCCACACTAAATATGAATTTACAAGGTGTTACATGTAGGTGGCAGGCCTAGGCAGTGAGAGCTTATATTGACCGTGAGGATTCAAGGTAGAGCTACATTGTCCATCACAGTCCCTTGGAGTCCTATCCTTATATTTATACTATTATTTTTATACCCGAACAATATTGTAGTTTGAGATATTCTTATGTATTCAGTTAGAGCTCCTGATTTTGTACTACCGAGTTTTGGGAAGGCATTTTTAGTATTGCTACTTTGGCTTGTATTAATTCTATTTCCACTTTTATATTAAACTCTATCTTATTATATCATGATCTGTTGATTTAATTTTTTTTAAGTGATCGGGTTAGGTAGTTTTAGAGACTAGGTGCCATCACAACCCCTATGGTGTCACGCCCCAACCTCAGGGAGCGCGACCAACACTCAACTGAGATAACCCGGTCGAGCAAGCCTGTTGGATTGCCATTTACCCCACTCACCCATAAATAAAGAGAGGATAAGCTTCATTAATAAACACCAAGTGGATATATGAACAATACAAATTTCCATCACCATTAGTTACTTCATTTATAAAATCTCAAAATACATACACTTTCATAGTTTGAAGTGGAACAGGTAATTCAACTACAACAAGCTAGTTTCACTTTCCCAACACCCATATACAACCCACATTATGTCTATGGAGCCTCTAATAAATACAAAAGAGTACAATGATAATGCCTGCAACAAGGCTCCTGCTATACCTCAAAACATAATACAGATGAAACAAAAGACGAACGACCCCGAAATGAAGCAGGGCTCACCAAGTCAGCTGGGAAGAGAGTGTAGTGCATGTCGAATTGTACTAGTATGAAAACCAAAAACCTATGCAAGGGCTTGGAAACACAACATGAATATGATGAATCATGGTAACAATAAAAGGCTTAGATAGAAATTAAAGCCACATCAACTTTATTAAGATCTTTCAATAACATTTATAAATTTCTAAGTCGGGGATCCTCTACAACCACCTTTACACAAAGCGGCCCTGCTTCCTCACCTTATGTATGTGGGTAGAGGGCGTATTCACAATGCCACAACTTTACACAAAGGGGTCAAGCTGCCTCACTCCAATGCATGTGGGTAGAGGTGCAGTCACAATACCACAACTTTACACAAAGCGACTCTGCTGCCTCACCGCAATGCATGCGGGTGGAGGTGCGATCACCATATCATATCTTCACACAAAGAGGCCTTTCCACCTCACCCCAATGTATGTGTGTTAAGGTGCGATCACTATACCACAACTTTACACAAAGCGGCCCTACCGCTTCACCCAAATGTATGCGGGTGGAGGTGTAGTTACAATACCAGAAACTCTACACAAACTGGCCCTGCATCCTCACCCAATGTATGCGAGTGGAGGTGCGTTCACGATGCCATACTTCGAATTCCCAAAACGATATTAGTTTGTACAAAGAGTTATCTTCCAATCAACTGTTTGTCACCTTTGGCCTTAGCAAGTGTAAGTTCATAAGGTTTCCTCATATGACAATTACTGTTTACCTCAAAAATACGAGTAACAATTAAATTTAATTTATAATTTTAAAGATATGTGATTTAGTTCAATACTAATTAATAACCAAGAAAACTAACGTATAAATGGAGGAAATAAGTAAAATCAAACCAGTGTACAAGACAGTCTCGACCTCGAGCTAAGGTGGCCTTGAGGTTGGGTAAGAGCATTAATGTAAGAACAATTAAATCAAGAGATGATTCTGATGAAGTATGAGCCAAAAAGTAATAGAGTATATTCTTTGTCAATGATTGATGATTGATACAAATGATTGGGACTCCTTTATATAATAGGGAAACAATAAATAAGGTACATTTCTATTTACAGTAGAAAATCTTATTTGGACAGCTGTCTAACTGCCTAGTACGGATTAGTACTAATTCGTACAAACCTATTCCGTGATTACGCCACGATTTTGGGGATGTGGCAGGAATCTTGCTCATTCAATTACAAACCCATAACGGCACAATCTCGGGGTTGGGTATACTCAGCTTTGATACTTATCGCGTACTTCGATCCTCAGGCCTTGTACTCTATCATCGAGCACGAGCATGGTCCATCGAGCCTCGAAATCGACCCATCCTAAACTCGGGCTTAAGGCGACCCCTCGAGCTTGTGAAATCAGACATACCTGATTTCGACCGTTTACAGATAGTCCCCGCATTTCTTAGAGTAAGATGATAAGAAACGATTTGATCCTCAATGCTTTGATACCTCGATCATGATGCCAATCTCGTTATGTCAATGACTGAAGTGATTGAAAGGTTGTTTCTGCATAGTTTCCAAGGGCATTAATTGGAGTCGGCTGATGGTCGGTCGTTGGCTTCCCTAAACCGGTAAGGTGGCCTCTATAAATAGGCCAATTTTTCAATTTTTACATCCTTACTTCTCAAATAAATCTTAAAATTTCACTAGCTTCTTCCTCTTCTCTAAGTTCACCATTTTCTCAATTTGTTCTTACTTCAGCATGTACTCCTTTGCTTCTTTTGAATTTCTAAGCAACAATGGCTAAAATATCTAAGATCATTCCTTAGAATAAAAAGCTTCCTCATCATCGCGACCGGCCAGAGATAGAACAGTAGTTCCACCTTGCATCAAGGAGTGCATTCCCGAGCCATGCGAGATAACTTCTGATTTTAAAATCAATAAACCTGCATCGACACTAGGTCGATGTGAGCCCATGTCTCAATACATCTGCTTAATAACTGAAGGTGAACTTGAGCAGGTGAAAAAGGATTGCACATAAGGACGTTGTGATCCCCTCACCCGAAAAGGACATTACCACCCATGAGGTGGGATACTTAAGTGTGTATACCTACCCTTTTACATTAGGTCCCGTAGATCTATTGCTTGGTCCCGTAGATCCAGTCATTCTTGATTTTTGACAACAATACCAATTGACGCTTGGCCAGATCTATCCTTCTTTCTGGCGCATCATTAATTTGATCAGGTATTTGTCGGACCAGATTGAGGGGATGCCCTTTATCCTCGACCACCTAATTAGACTGTACAACCCTCGCCTTTATCGAGGTGGTATAATAAAACTCCAGCATCGATCCTCGAAGTCACTATTTTGTAGCATCGATGAGGACAAAGGCCGAGGGTGGATGAGCCAATTTGTCCAAATCCGGACTTCCGATTTAATCCCTACCGAGAGGATGCCATCCCCCGAGGAGTGAAATATGGACATAAGTACAGACTTGTCAATGACGAGTAATATTCTACTTACACTATTCTTCCTCGATCTAAATCTCTTTTGATGATGCAGCTGCGTGTGGGTTCCTTGGTGCGGTTCCGGACATTGCATGTTGGGTCCGACAACTAGCCTCCTCCTTATCATATGCAGAACACAGTTGGCATGATCTGGTCAAGGGTCGGTGTGAAGCTAAGAACCATGGTGAGTTCCCTTGTTCATATACTGGTGTTTCATAGTGAAATATTGACTTACTCTTATGTAGGCCTCGGAGACGTTGTTTCTATATGGTTGCTCCCACCCAATAAAGAGGAAATTCCAAAGCCAGACAAGGAGAAGAAAAGAAAAAGGGGACTTACCTCTGAGTTCCCTGAAGCCCAAGAAAAGTAAGTCTCGAAAGCCTAGGGCCAATCCCACGACCCTGTATACAAAAGCGATCCAACACCTTTGGGACGGGTAAGAGGGACAAGATGACCACTTCCTGTTGGTAACTCGGAAAAGAGGAAACACTGAGGCTTCGAAACCCGCTAATCCGATGATGGATGATGCGGTTCATTCTCGAACTGAGGAAATACCGGAAGGGAGTTCAAGTAAAGACCCCGAGCCATCGGGCAACAAAAGATCACCTCGTCTTGGAGGTCATTTGGCGGGTGAGATGGAGGGGCACAATTCTGAGGCCCTCCGAAGAGAAGACAATGTCCCTAGTGGATCACTTGGGATAATCAACGTAGATGAATCGCCGCCTGGCCCTAAGTTCTCCAAGGGGCAATTCCGAGATGCCCAGAACATGAGAACTCCCGATGTGGGAACGAACCACGAAGGGAATGATATCTTTCAGGAGTGCCTCGTAGGGGTCGAAGATAGTCCCGACCCAGATTCTTGGTTTCTTTTTGTGAGGTCCAACAACTCTTTAAACAAGTAAGTTTCTATCCTTAAAATTACGCCCGCGCTTTATTCTTGTTGTTCTGAGTCTAACTTTTTCCTTTTGTGAAAGCTGTGATGCTCCATCGAGAAGCATTTTCCAAGTCTCGAGTTGAGATTGATCGACGTGAGACCAAGCTCAAGAAGCTCACATAAGAGAGGGATTGCCTTAAGATCCTCTACATCAAAAAAGAAAGGGAGATCTGCGATTTTTGAGCCGAACTGGCGAAGGCCCATCAAGAACAAACTGAGCTTATTGAGCAGGTAATGTAAGTTCTTTTTGGGAGTTCACTCCATGCTTATTTGATTTAGTGACTAGCACCTTTAATTTTGCAGGCTCAGCAGAAGGGAGAACTAATAGAGCAGCTTCGAGAGAAGGTTAAGGTGAAAGAGGCCGAGACCCAACGGGTAGAAGCAGCAAATGGGCAGTTTTGCCTTGGAGAAAGAGACGCTTCAGGACCAGTTCGCTTCGGTTGGATTCCAACTATAAAATGCAAAAGGGGAAAGCTTGGCCCGGAGCCTAAAGATTGAGGAGCTCGAAGCTAAAGCAGCCACCGAGCTTGCGAAGGCTAAATCTAAGGCAGAGGTGTTTGTGGCTTCTTATCCAGCTGGTGTTGAAGCTGCTAATGTTTGGGCACAGGAGATCTCCATTGTTGCTTATGTTAAATTTTCTTGTTCTCTTAATCACGCCAGGCGACAATACAGAAGAGAAACTCTAGGTGAGGTGCACGCTCGTGGCTTTGACCTCTTAGCTGATATTGAAAATGCAAAAGATCTAGAGGACGAGGCTGACGCTTTACTCTCCGATGATGAAGGCTCAGCTAGTAGTTCCAAGAGCAGAGGAGATGAAAATGAAGTCCCTGAGGGAGAAGTCCCCGAAGATGCGGCTCCCAATGATGAGGCTCCTGAGGGTGCAGTGTCACGCCCCGTTTTTCCCTCTTTGCATCGAAAAATCGGGTTTATGACATTTTTAGGGTAGGAAAACTCATTCCTTTTGGGAATTGGGTTTGCATTTGGAGAGTCACCAACTAATGATTTAAGGTGCATTAGGACACCTATAAGGTTCATTTCTAAGTTTGTTTGATAACCAGAGATAGGGTAAGGGCTTGAAATTATCCTAAGGGGAAGGTATTAGGCACCTCTTAGATGCACTAGTGTGGTTCCTGGCCAAACCGTTTTTGTCAATTTTTTACAATTAGCAGATAGACAAATATAGGCTCAAATAGTAGGGGATTTTAAGTTTGAACACATAAGAGTTGAAAAAACAATTATTAAAAGGCGAATTTTGAAAAGGAGTTACAGCTCTAAAAACACTTGAGAATATAAAAGGGAGGAGGGGAGTCCTAGGTTTATTTACAATATGGATCGCATCAATACGATACCCGGTATGACACTCCTCAAACGAGGGGATACACGTGGTATTAGCGCACCGTTCATCATATAAATATCTACCCCTCCCACCCCGTTAAGTTATTAAAGCGCGGATTGGTCTCGACCTCTACTGCATGCTATTACCCGTCCCATTCCTATCTGTCCCAGAAAAATTTAGGACTACTATTCCTATAAGAGGGAGGGTTTTAGGCTGACTCTTGGGTTTTAAAGGTAAAAAGGCCAAGGCAACATACAAAACACGTAGGACTGCATATTAATGGAAACATATAAACAAATAAGAGGCCCATATATACCTCCACAGACAATGCACATAAATGGCATAACTTAAACACAGTTAGGGTGAGAATTTAAAGTACTAAGGCAGGATGTTTTAATTGTTGAAGTAGACCATATTTATTACATAACTCATATAAGAAGTCTCAATCAGGCCTGGCTGCTGGTTGTAGCAGTTGCTAATAAACAAAGGCGAATCCAGTTTTATTAAGCAAATACCTAAGACTTGCCTAAGTGTGTATTGGTGATGTCCTATAAGCATGATGTCTATCACTGATTAAGAATGCAGCAGAGTAGTGGTTAATTTAAACAGGCGATTTGGATCCTATATGTATGCTATCTAGACCATATTAATAAAAGGAGTAGGTTGTTTAAACTGATTAAGAACAGTACGAGTCAAACTAATTTTAACTATACTGGTTTTGGATCCTATAGGCATGATCTCTATTATAGCTGATTTCAATTCCTATAGGCATGGTATTTAAGTGTTAACGACTGATTTTGATCATATAAGCATGGAACATGTAGTGAAGTAGGCAGGATTTATTTGATTAAAGGGAAATTCCTATAGGCATGATCTCTATCTGCATGAAAATAAAGCATGCAGAACTTGAATTAAAACAGAACAGATCCTATAGGCATGTTCTCTACCCTTCTAATAGCTAAAACATGCATAATTACCCCCATCCCTTTTCACTAGCCAGCCCCCAATAATGTTTGTTTTAGCCTTGCTACCCCAAGGCACTTCGGGCTTTGGTTGTCCTGATGGTCCAATTCTTGAGATGGGCCCCTCTACTCACAGTCTGTATGGAAGGGCCTTGTGAAATAAGATGATGATGCTAGAATACAAGAACTAACCTTTGGGTAGGGGAATAATAAAACAAAAACAAAAATAAAAACAAAAAGGTAATCAAGTTAGTGAGGATTATAAAAAGTATTGCAATATTTAAACACATAGTGCGGGAATGGAAAACATGTCCTAATTTGGGAACATCTTTGTGCCCGAGTTAGGCCTAGCGACAAATAGATTTGGAGAACTTCAAATGCTAAATGACTCATTTTATTGATAAAGATAGGCGAATCTCAAAACGACAATAATTAAGCAAAAAGTCACTAATGGTCGTTGGCCTTATTACATTCATAAAGGGAAAAAGTAAATTCCTATATATTTGGTCCCAGAAGGACCTTCCTTAGGTTGAATGCTCTCGTTGATCAGATCCTCCAATTCGTGTAGGTTAGCCAGTAAAAATGCCTTTGCCAAGTGTTCTCCTTCGTTTCCCTCAACGTTCTGGCAGTCGGTGACACTCTTCCTTACTTTTCCTTCCAATTCCAGCAGACTGTATTCCAGATATTCCAACTTTTCGCAAGCTTTGGCGGCCCTTTATTTCCACTCATTGATTTGGTTATTTGATGGAAGACTCCTCCACCAGTCTGGCAAGAGTGGGGGTGTGCTAATCATACAAAACTGGGGACCTCATACCTCATGTTTCTGCAAGACAAATAAGGTTAGGCCCTTACCCCCACCAGACTCGACTATTAATATCAATAATTAGCATGAAGCATTTAGTTCTCCAAATAAATGCACAGAACGTGATTATGTCCGTTTGTGTTTAGGGAAACCCAGTGGACTTTTGGACAAGGCTATCTTAAAAGATCATTATGTGGACAACATAACTGACCTAGCTAGGTTTGACCATGATGCTTGTACAATTTAAACAGAGTAAGGTTTCTATGGGAATTTAGGCTGGCACCCTTGACTGGACAACTCAAGGGGGAAGGCACGGAACCGTCGACTGCACCGCTGATCGACTGGTTTCACCACAAATATGCCTTTCTGAATTTAGGGGGTAATAATATAGGAAGAGCGCAACCACTCATTATAAGCGCTGCTATAGTATTTGTTTGGCACGAGTGGAGTATGATATTGAGCATGATTATGAAATAATTAAAAGCATCTTGGAATGTATTTGCACGTTAAGAAAGCGATAAATACAACAATTCCATAATTTAAAGCGGCAATAAAGGAAAGAAACAAAGAAGGCATGTCAATTTCGTAACTGAAGAAAGAATTAAAGGCTTAAGGAAATTTAAACAGATAATTTCACATAAAGGTGTACAAATTCACAAAATAATCTGAAATGGTAAAAGCCTAAAATCCCCATCATAGTCTCCATGCTGTCGCGCCCAATTTTTCCATCTTTGCTTTGGAAAATTGGGTTTTTTGACATTTTTGGGGTAGGACAACTCATTCCTTTTGGGAACTGAATTTGCATTTGGAAAATCGACACCTAATGATTTAAGGTGTATTAGGACACCTATAAGTTTCACTTCTAAGTTTGTTTGATAACCAGAGAGAGGGTAAGGGGATGAAATTATCCTTAGGGGAACGAGATACTGGAAGAGTTAGCGTCAGCAATTCAGCACCCGCACAACCCCAGGGTGGGAACTCCAGGCTCACAAAGCCCCTACAATGCAACTTCGAGCTCACGAAAAGCGGTCTTCACGCTTAAACAAATTTGATGACTCGGAGACTGTCATTCATCGCCAGTCACCATGCGCTAGAAAACCCGAAACTGTAAGACCCCTAGCGTCCAGACTCGGCGAACCAGATCTATTCTACATTACAAAAAGTGCAAGACCTCAACAGGCATTACAAAATGTAATACCTCAACAAGCATGAAAATCCCGAAATTAAGGCTATACGCCGCATTTGTAAGAGTCCCGAAAGGGCATACCCTCGGTATAGATGCCTGAATTGTCACTCGGGATCAAAAATGGCTCCGGCCAAACACATATGACTATGGTCAAAATGGCTGATACAGCCAAACTAACGCGACTCGCGGACGCCCGACCGTCGTAAAACAAAATCGCAGGCCACTACTTCGAATATACTTCGGAAAGAACCGGTTAAAATAGGCTTCCCTCAACAGGCAAAAACGATCTTCGACCATGTCAGCTCCAAATCACAAGGCATTGACCTACTCAGCCTATGAGCTATGAACCTTCCGAGGTGCTCGAAACATCGCCGATAACGACTTGAAATCGAGATTCTTCCAGAACTAACTATGGGTTAGGCAAAAATCTTTTAAAAGACCTTAACGAGCAGAAAATAAAGCCTACAAAAAAAACACGGGCAAAAAACAGCGTAAGAGCCATTGTCGCCAGCTAAGCAAGCCTCTGAGCCACATATTAAAAGGTCTCTACGACCAAACAAAGTAAGAGCCATTGTCGCCAACTAAAAAATTGACAACTTGAGGATTAAAATAAGCTCGAATCGTAATCCGATTCGGAGACCGGATCCAAAACAGTTAACTATGCAAGCCTATGGGCCATATATTAAAAGGTCTCTACGACCAAACAGTGTAAGAGCCATTGTCGCCAACTAAAAAATTGACAACTTGAGGATTAAAATGAGCTCGAATCGTAACCCGATTCGGAGACCGGAACCAAAATAGTTAACTATGCAAGCCTTTGGCCCACATATGGAAAGGTCTCGATGACCAAAACAACATAAGTGGCACTATCACCTGTCCGAAATCTTAAGGGTCAATTAAAGCTCGAATCACAACGGGACTCGGAGACTGGACCCGAAATGGGTCAACTACAATATGCCTAAGGGCACGGTATAAATGCCACTGTCAACCAGCCGAGTGAGCCTCCGGGCTATGCACCTGTAAGGTCACTTCGACCCGAAGCACAAAAGGCCATCGCCATTCGCCCATGTAGGCATGAAAGAACTTGAGGGTCAATTGAAGCTCGAATCGTAATGCAACTCAGACACTGGACCCGAAATGGCTAAACTACAATATGCCTAAGGGCACGGCATAAATGGCACTATCACCAGCCGAGTGATCCTCCGAGCCACCCACCTATGAGGTCACTTTGACCCGAAGCATAGAAGGCCATCGCTGTCCTCCCATGAATGCAGGAAAGAACTTGAGGGTCAATTTAAGCTCGAATCGCAACGCGACTAGAATACTGGACCCAAAATATTCTAAACGGTAAATACCCAAGGGCAAGAAATGGGAACAATTACTACCTGCCCGCACAGCCATATGTGATTTAAGGGCAAGAAGGATCGAGTCGAAGCCCGACCCGAAGACTAAGCCTAAATAGTCGGGCAAAGAACGGAGGCCCCAGCACTTGCTCACGTCAAGGATCGCACTTAATAGCCCTCGGGCCTGTGCGATCAGTTCCGGACCTACAAGGATCCCGCCAAACACCGAAACCAACCTGCCTAGTCAAAAGCAATAATAGAAAAGAGATGCAGAAGAAATAAAGCTTCAAGTTTCATCTTATATTACATATGAAAAAAAGGCGCACTCTCCATCTATAGACATGCCCTACATATATCAAAAACAAAGCGACAAAATAGCAAAATTTATGCTCTACTCCAAAGGGCTACAGCTTGCCGGGTTCGCTCTTCGCCTCGTCAGCAAGAAGTGACTGCGTCACGCTCGTTCGCCCTTGCTCAAGCCAATTCCTCTTAGAGAACGAATCCCCTTGCACCAATCTCCTCGAGTACTTCTCTTCGGGATCTGTGACGAACATATTCCTCGATCCTCTTCTCCCAATCGAGGGCTCGCTTCAGCTTGGCTTGAGCGTCCACAACGTCTTTCATACGAATCGTCATCTCCTGATAAGCCTTGGTACGGCTTAGCACCGCTTCAGCCCGGGCATCAATTATCTCAGCCCTAATCATCGAGAGATTAGATTCAAGTTTCCCGATCATATCCGCTTGAACTTTGGCATTATCACGAGCCAAGCAGAGTTGGGCTTCGAAGGCGTGGACCTTGGTCGAGGCGCCTACCTCTTCTAAAGCTTGGGCTTGCACCTAAGCCCTTAGCTCACCACAGGCAGTTCTAACGCGGTCGACGTCGCTCTTAAGGTACTCCAAGGCCTCCGTCCTTTTATGCAGCTAATATAATGGAAAGGGGGTTAACCTTAAGGTCTAGAGGGATCAAAGCACGAGTTGCAGAAAGTTACCTGCTCCGTCAAATAGCTCTCATAATTCGAGCTCCAATACACCTCATATCGCCAATGCTGCAACTCAACCTCTTTCTCCTCGCTAAGGAGCCTAAGGGACTTGCCTTCGTCCAAAATTTTTTGAAGCCTGGCCCCTTGACGGAGTAGCTCAGAATAAGCCCATCACAGGCCTGCACAAGTAAAGTTCACTAGAGGGATGAGGACACAGAATACAGGGGAACTGCACCTAAACTCACCACAAAGTAAAGCCGATGGACTTCTTCGAAGTCGGAACACACTCCTGTTGATCTTGCCTCTTCAGCCCTAGGAGAACCGACCTCGGGCACAACATATTCACTCAAAGTAACCGCTGAGTGGAAATTAGGTACTCCGGGAGTAGCAGACTCAGATGATGCCCTCTCCTCGGAAACATGGGCCCGATCAGCGCCACTATAAGCTCCATCGCACCGCGGGTGCCGATCCTTCTTATCTCCATCGTCCCTCAGCTCGGAGGCCGACGACTCCTTCCCCTCTTCGGAAGAGCACTGCCTCATCCCAAGGAACCGCCCGATATCTGCAATAGGCGAATCCAGTACAAATGAAAGGGGAAAATGTTATGAAGGCCAAGGCAAAGGCAACATGAGAACATACCTTGGTATTTCATTCCCCATCTGCAACGGAATACAGCTCGTCACCGGTGCTCATCACAGGACGAATGGGTCACCAGCCTCCGGACCCAGCTGGGCAGGTGAAGGACTTCGCCCGACGTCCATGAAGTTACTGCAACAAGGGAGACAATGTTATTACTCAACTGATTTTCGTTATAGGCAAAATATAAAAAAGCACTAGACGCTCCACTCACGTGCATAATTCCACGCTTCGGGATATGGAAAAAGCTCCATGGGGATAATGTCGACCATTCGGACCTGGACAAACCAACCGGCCCACTCTCGATTCCCATCCTTTTCGTCATCAACAACAAAAGGCATGGACGAATGACACCTCAGGGTTAGCAGGCCCTGGTGATGAAAGGGCCGGTATAGCCTGATGAGATGGTTAAGCGTAAATTCAAGCCAGCCTTCTCCACAAAGAACCTCATCATCAGAACCACCCACCAAAACGATGGATGTATCTGCGCCAAAGTAACCTCATACTTCAAGCAAAAATCAAGCACAACCCTATCAAGGGGACCAAACGTGAAAGGATATAGATATACGCTCAAGAATCCATCAGTAGAGTCCGTAATACTCTCATCCAGGGGAAGCACCTGCAGCGCTATTCCCTCACTCTATCCACAGTATTTTCTCACCATCTCCAAATGTTCTCCCCTAATCAAAGACACCATCTTCAGAGCGAACTCCCGCGGTTCCTGAGCACCGGAAGTAGCACTCCCGGTTCCCTATCGGGCCGGCTCCGAAGTAGTTGCCATGACAATGGTAAAACTAACAAACCAAAGCAAGGGCATGCACCAACACTTTTTGCGCCTGAAGAAATGAAGAGCCCTATGCCAAAGCGGAAGAGCAGCTATCTAAAAATAGTAAGGTCTTGCGAAGAAGCTGAAGCCGCCCCATATATATGCTAGAAGCAGCAATGACTTGCCTACCCAGAGTGAGCATAAAGAAACCTACAACCTCAATGCAGATCAACGGGGTGATACCCGATCCCGAAAGCATCCTTCGACTAGAAGCCAAGACTCGAGGAATTGTCCATATTATCTCCAATCTCGAGACAGCATTATACCCCGAGGATCCCTGCCAAAGAGAAGTCGGACTTTGGGAAGCTTTCAATGCCATCACTCGACGCAAGGCAAATACCTGGTCTCAAGGTTCCCCCTTTCTAAAAAGAGGAATAAATATAGGAAGCTCCGATCATGAAAGCTCTACGAAGGTCCAAGGCAGTGCCCGAGTACAGGCAACTCCTTAGTAGAAGTTCGTCCTATACGTTTTAAGAAGGCTATCTATATCATGATCAAAAGAGACCCCCCCAGGTACCCAAAGCTGACCTTCATTCAGGATAACATTCCCGAAGGCCTCAAAATTCGATTTATTATCTCCATACAACTCAGAGGGCCCCGACTGCCCGAGTCTATCAGATCAATCCAAGATTGGTCCGAGGTATGACGATGGGTTTAAAAGAGAGCCATGTCGATTAGTAAAGGATCATAAAGAACACTCGCTCCCAAATCAGATATCATCGGTCAACAAATAAAGGAAGGCATTCAAAGGGCCTCGAAGGGCATGAGAACATGCAATTAGAAAGCAAGGATTGAAAGCAGAAGTCAATGAAATATATTCACATTCATAAAGATCCGTGTACAACAGCCCTCGAAGGGTCCTTACATACAAATACAAGAGCCTACAGAGATCTAAAAGAGGAATGGAAGGATGTACATATGATGAAACCCTAGGACCCGGTCCACCCTCAAAGATCCATCTCCAATATAAAAATCCTCGAGCGCCGCCCCGTCTAGCACGCATCCTCAAGGGAGATTTCTTTGACCTCGACCTCCTCTAGGTTCCCAGCTTAATCCCCTAAGGGATTCCCACCAGAGAAGATGAAGAAGAGGAAATGGAGGGGACGTAGAGGAAGAAGAACAAAGAGACATGGCCCGCCGAAGCCAAAGGTTGAAGATTCAGCGGGCCCCAGTCTTAACGGCCGGTAGTGTCGATTTATCCCTTGGGAAAGAAAAAACCCTAGGGATGAAGTGCCACCAGGCCTGGGTAGCAGAGTGAGCAGCGGTGCATAATCCGATCGACTGTCTACATGAGGGGGAAACCAACTCCCCGTCCTTCATCACCTCGAGCCAACAGCAGCATCCACAGTGAACATGTTAACGACCAAAGCAGTAGCGGGACAACATGGTTATACTCGACGAAGGGAAGCCTCGAAAGAAGGCCACAACACAGTCTAAGGAAGCCCCGCCTAATGGCCTTGATGCCATGAGCCCCAAGCATAAAGTTCAAAGATAGAAGAAGATTGTAAGAGGGAATAGGCAAGCAAGCAAAGAAAGGCACTGGGATAGGAAAGACAACACCGAAACACCACCATTTATAGGGGGTTACGACATAGTCATCGAGGCTTCGAAAGATTGACCGAAGGACGCAGTTAATATATCCATGGAAAACCGAACTGATGACGGTACCTTCACCTTGGAGAGCGGGAATCAGGATTCCATTGCATGAAGTCAAAAATGCATAAGTCCGTGGATGCCCCGGTTACCACAGAACTCACGACAGGAGTCGCATCATCGGTATGGAATCGCCGAGAGAAGCTCAAGGATTCAAGTGTCAGAATCATTTCCCATCACTTTGTTATGGGAAACGCGGAGACTATCTGTATTCAGCAAAATTAGAGGACTTAATTTCTTGTTGTCAAGTCATCTCGAGAGAACGCCTTGAGACCCCGAGGACAGGAATCCACGACCAAGTTCCCAACCTCGGGGCTCATCGAGGCCCGACTCAGAGAAAATGAAGATCGAAGCCAATATAGAGCGGAAAGCTCCCAAGGCACACGACTAAGTCTGACAGGGCCAACCTATCCATAGCCTATGCTGAGGCGTCGTGTCAAGCCATCACATATCCCTGCTCTGTAATTAATCTCCATGTACTTGCAGCCGAGTTACCCTCCTATATAAAGGGGACTCACCCTACCTTGTAAGGGACTGATGTTGCTCCATTTTGTCCACAAGTGTAATAATATCTCTCTCTCTTTTCTTTCTAACTTGTTCGTTCTTACTGGCCTGAGGTCGCCTTGATATCCGTCACTTTCTTGCTTGATCTTCATCATATAACATAGTATTGACCATAAAGAGCCTTGTTTAATTATATTTTCAACTGTTATCCCATCCCTAACTAACCCCGATAGCTCGAACTCGACCCTGACATGGATTCTGAGGTCCCTCATCGACCAGACCTATATCCGGGCACCAGGCCCTTTGGTTCGATTATTATCTCGTTTTAGATTATATTTAATCTTTAAACTCCATATTATTAGCATCAACTACTCTAACAACTAGCTCGAGAATAGATCACGTATTTTTATAATCCCATCAACAAATTTAATTGTTGTTACAATTTTCACGGTAAACAGTCACAACTTGAACAAAAACTATTGAAATTCCAGGAAGAGCTCGATCAGGTTCAAAATCTGGCAAACCTGTCATTTTCCCTCAACACCCCAAATATCAACTTTCCCAACAGTCAAAACCATACACCTCCTAAAAATATCCAAAAATAGTAGAATCATCACGCACCTCACCGTCACGCTGCTCCACCAAAAAACCAATTTAACACGTTGCATACTCCAAACAACACCCCACTACTCATCCCAGAACCTCAGAAGTCCGTAAACGACCATTTCCACACCCATACACCTGGCTACCATAACAATCCTATCGATGTGGAAACCATGCCACATCCTACCTAACCTATCTCATGTACACCTGAGTCTGATGAAAAGGATTTGCTTATTAGGAACTTAAGAAATTGACCAGCCAGAGTCAGGGCGTTGAGGGAAGCAAAGGAATCGAGGGGCTGAACTATGAGGATCTTTACATACAGCCTGATGTCAAACTGCCTGAGGGGTAGAAACCTCCTAAGTTCGAAATGTTTGATGGTACGAGTGATCCAAGGGTCCATGTCATGACATATTGCGACAAGATGGTTGGAGTAGGGAAGAATGAAAGAATCTGCATGAAGTTATTCATGAGGAGTTTGAGAGGAGATGTATTATCTTAGTACATCAGCCAAGATCCCAAGAAGTGGTCAAGCTAGGTAGGTATGACATCTGACTTTATGGACAGATTCAGGTTTAATACATAGAATGCACCAGACATGTTCTATATCCAGAATTTGAAGAAGAAGCCCATGGAGACGTTTCGCGAGTATGCTACTCGCTGGAGGTCTGAGGCTGCTAAGGTCAGACCCGCCTTAGAAGAGGAGCAAATGAACAAGTTCTTTGTCCGGGCTAAGGACCCGTAGTACTATGAACGACTGATGATGATTGAAAACCACAAGTTTTCCGACATTATCAAACTGGGTGAAAGAATTGAAGAAGGTATTAAAAGCGGTATGGTTACAAACTTCGAGGCCTTGCAAGATACAAATAAGGATTTATAGTCCGGTGATGTGTCCATGTAAAGGGACGTAGGGGCCGTGATGGTTGCACAAAGGACCAAATCTCCCCTCAAATACCAAGCTTACCCAATACCTCCACTCACATACCAACCAACCCCAAATTACCAAGCACCCTCACCCTCGTACCAAGCTCCGCCACCAACCTATCAGTCATCTCCACCTCCTACATATCAACCTACTTCACCCAGATACTCCCAACCCACTCATGTATACCAACCTTATAATGCTCCACCATCCCATTAACAATCACCCCCTGCACGCCAAAATTTCCCAAGACCCCAACGTAATTTTGATCGCAGACCTCCAAAATAATATACGGCCATCACTGAACCCATCGACCAGCTGTATGAGAGTCTCAAAGCTGATGGTTATGTCACCCCCATCCCTGCTGCAACCCCCGAGAATCCTTCTCAATGGGTTAACCCAAAAAAGTCCAGTGCATATTACTCCGGCATGAAAGGGCACAACATCGATAAATGCTGCTCCATAAAAGACAAGATACAGTCTTTGATTGATAACAAGATATTTGTGGCAAAGGAACCCGCTCCAAACGTTTACAACAACCCTCTTCCAGATCATAAGGGTGGAGGTATCCACATGATTGAAGTAGAAGATGATTGGGATCCCGAGGGATCAATCATGTTAATCGCAGAAGGTAATGATCCGAAGAAACTGACAATTACTCTCAATCCAATCATAGTCCAGATCCAACCATTCGAGGATGTTGGGGTGAATATGTCTGTACCTCTTGAGTTTGAAACAGCGACATCGGTACCAATTGAGGTTGAATTCGTGTCTCCAGCAAATGCACCTACACCATTTTAGGTTGCAGTCTTGCCACCCAAGGCACATGTTCCATTTGAAGTAAGGATAGTCGTGCCGGTCCCAATGGCGATGTCAACCATGCCACCATTCTATACAAATGTTGTACCCTGGACTATACAGCCGAGGCGAGAAGGAAAGGCAAAGTCAGGATTGAAGAAACTATCGTAGCACAGGGTATGACAAGAAATGGTAGAGTCTATACCCTTGAACATCTAGCTGAATCAAACAAGCACGCCTCCAATCGGCCGCCCCTTATTGAGGTAGCTCCGGATGACCTTTGGAGAAAAATATAGGCCAAGGAATATTCGGTCATCGACCAGTTAAACAAGATGCCAGTGCAAATATCCATTCTCTCTCTACTGCAAAATTCTAAGACGCAAAAGAATGCTCTGTTAAAGGTGCTAAATGAAGCGTACGTACCAAGTAACATCACTAGAGGGGAAGTGGCTAATATGGTAGGACAAGTGCTGGAATGCCATAATATCACCTTTCATGAGGACGAGCTTCCACCTGAAGGGATGGGGCACAACAAAGCACTGCACATCACCATGTATGCGAAGATTATTTCATCACTAGAATCCTAATCGATGGAGGTTCCAGTCTTAACATGTGTCCACTGCTAACACTCAAGAAGCTGGGTAAAGGGCTGCAAAAGATAAAGTATGGAGCAATTAATGTGAAAGCCTTCGATGGTTCTCAGAGGTTCACCATTGGAGAGATTAGTCCATGCTTGCAGATAGGACCAACCTGGTTCGAGGCCGATTTCCAGGTAATAGATGTACCAGCGTCTTACAACTTGCTACTGGGACGGCCATGGATTCATGCTGCCGGGGTCGTAGCATCAATGCTGGATCAGGCAGTAAAGTTCGAATGAAATCAGCAGGAAGTAATCATTCACGGCGACGGTAGCAACCCTATACACAGTCGCCAGACCATTCCAGCGGTCGAGGGAAAAAGGAAGCTGGGTGGAGAAACTTACCACCACATTGAGTGGGTCAACTCTATCGACATAGACAAATGGTGGGATAGCAAAATCGAGAGTATACTAACTTGGAATGGGTACAAACCTGGCAAAGGGCTCGGCGAGAACCTTCAAGGAATCTCTAAACCCATAAAACTCAAGAAACATGGCACTACCTTCGGTTTGGGATATGAATACACCTGGGAAGAATTCAACAACTGGTATCCACCATGGCACGGTCCTTACTATCCGCTAGAGCAGCCAATACCACATCTGGAGCAAATTTTCCAACAGGCTGACATTATTTATGGGTCAGACGAAAAAGAAACACTTACAGTAGTGAAGAACTTTTTTCTAAAGGACAATGATACTGACTATTGCATTATTCTCTATGATGAGGGGGAGGAAGGCCCTTCCATACAGGCTGTGAGCAGAGGGGCACATCTCAAGAAATTGGATGGTAAGGATAACCAAAGCCCGACGAGCCTCGGATTAGCAAGGCTAAAACAAGCATTATTCACTATTTTATTTACTAAATGATTTTCTTTTTGTACTTTTCAATACCCGCAATAAGATCTTCGGTGTTCAAAATAGTTATTCAATCTATCAAAAGCATGTTTGATTTTTCTTATGAATTAATATTTATTGTTATCTCTCCTTACTTCGACTATACAACGTTACTATTACTTATCTGGATGAACCAATGACTATGACATGCAATGAGACAACGCAACAAATATACATGGATTCAGAGGAAGATGATATACTTGATGAGATTGTCACAGATGTTGATAATTTTGAGAACAGACCTATGTCCAACCTAGACAAGACCAAAATTATCAACTTGGGAGATGCAGAAAACATCAAGGAAACACGAATCAGCATTCACCTATTGCCATCAAAGAAAAAAGAATACATAAAATATCTAAAGGAGTTTGAGGACATATTAGCCTGGTCGTATGATGACATGACTGGCCAAAGTACGTCCATTGTGACTCACAAACTGCCAACCGATCTAATGTGTCCACCTATAAAGCAAAAGCTCAGAAAGTTCAAACATGATATAAATTTGAAAATCAAGGAAGAATTCAACAAGTAGATAAAAGCTAAGGTTCTCAGAGTAGTAGAATAACCGACATGAATAGCCAACATTGTGCCAGTACCAAAGAAGGATGGGAAGGTCAGAGTCTATGTCAACTACCGGGATCTCAACCGGGCCAGTCCGAAAGATGACTTCCCTTGCCAAATATACACATCCTAATTGACAATTGCGCCAAGCATGAGCTACAGTCATTCGTAGATTGCTTCGCTGGTTATCATCAAATCTGGATGGATAAGGAAGATGCTGAGAAAACGACTTTCATTATGCCGTGGGGAGTGTACTGTTACAAGATGATTCCATTCGACCTGATGAATGCAGGGGCCACCTACATAAGGGCCATGGCTACCATCTTCCATGATATGATACACAAGGAGATAAAGATATATGTGGATGATGTTATTATCAAGTCCAAGAAGGCCACTGACCACATGGAAGATCTGAGGAAGTTCTACTATAGACTGTGGAGATACAACCTGAAACTAAACCCCGCAAAGTGCGCATTTGGGGTTCCTACTGGGAAATTGCTTAAGTTTATTGTGAGTCACCGAACTGGATCCATCGAAAGTCAAAGCTATTCAGGAACTGCCATCGCCAAAGAACAAGAAGAATGTGATAGTTTCTTGGGAAGGCTTAAATACATCAGCCGATTCATAGCACAGTCTATAGTTATCTGTGATCCAATCTTCAAGATGTTGAAGAAGGACGTCGCCACCAAATGGACTGATGATTGCCAAAAGGCCTTCGACAAAATCAAAGAGTACCTGTCAACACCACCAATCTTAGTCCCACACGAGCCAGGTAGACCCTTATTACTCTACCTTGCAGTGTTAGATGGAGCTTTTGATTACGTTCTGGGGCTGCATGATAAAACAGGGAGGAAGGAACAAGCCCTTTATTATCTCAGTAAGAAGTTCACCCCGTACGAGGCCCGATATTCTCTATTGGAACGCACCTGTTATGCTTTGACTTGGGTAGCTCAGAAGCTAAGACATTACTTCTGCGCCTATACTACATATCTCATATCGAGGATGTATCCTTTAAAGTACATCTTTTAGAAACCCATGCCCACTGGCAAGCTAGCCAAGTGGCAATTCCTGTTGAGTGAGTTCGACATTATTTACATAACTCAAAAAGCAGTCATGGGACAGGCACTGGCAGACCACCTTGCTAAAACCCCCGTGGATGGAGAATACGAACCTCTGAAAATGTATTTTCCTAATGAGAAGTTATCATTCATAGGAGAACACATTGCGAAATCCTATGATGTTTGGAGAATGTTCTTCGATGGAGCAGCAAACTTCAAAGGAGTTGGCATAGGAGTAGTCCTAATATCAAAAATCGGTCGGCATTATCTGGTGTCTGCCAAACTCAGGTTCCCCTGCACCAACAATATGGCCGAGTATAAAGCCTGCATCTTAGGATTCAAAATGACCATTGGCATGAACGTTCAAGAGCTGCTAATGATTGGAAATTTGGACTTACTTATACATCAGGTACGAGGAGAATGGACAAACAAGACCTCCAAGATACTACCGTATCTACATCACGTACAGGAATTGAGAAAGAGGTTCACGAAGATGGAATTCCAGCATGTTCCCAGAATCCCGAATGAGTTCGCCGATGCATTGGCTACCCTATCATCTATGATACAACATCTAGACAAGAATTTCATTGATCCCATTCCAGTGAAAATCCATGATCAGCCAGCTTACTGTGCCCATGTCGAAGAGGAAGCAGACGGAAAGCCTTGGTTCCATGATATCAAGGAATATTTTGCAAAAGGAGAGTACCTAGCGCTTGCAAATCCTACTTAGAAACACACATTTCGGAGATTGTCCAACAATTTCTTTCACAGTGGAGGAATCCTGTATAGGAGGACTCTCGACATAGGATTATTAAGATGTGTCGACGCAAAGGAAGCATTCATGCTACTAAATGAATATCATGCTGGGACCTGCGGTCCACATATGAACTGTTTTATCTTAGAAAAGAAGATACTCCGAGCTGGTTACTTTTGGATGACTATGGAAACAGACTGCATCTAGTATGTCTGGAAATGCCACCGCTATCAGATACATGCAGACATAAAAAAGGCACCTCCAAGCAAGCTTCACACAACAAGCTCACCGTGGCCGTTCGCCGCCTGGGGGATGGATGTTATTGGACCAATCGAGCATGCTGCTTCCAATGGACATGGGTTTATCCAGGTAGCCATAGACTATTTCACCAAATGGGTCGAAGCAGCATCTTACAGAGCAGTGACTAAGAAAGTCGTAACAGACTTTGTCCGCACTGCATTGTTTGTCGCTTCGGAATTCTAGAATCAATCATTACTGATAATGGCTCCAACCTCAATAGCGACTTGATGAAAGCTGTGTGTGAAACTTTTTAGATCAGATACAAGAATTTCACAGCCTACACGCCCCAGATGAATGGATCTGTAGAAGCCGCTAATAAGAATATCAAGAAGATATTGAGGAAAATGATAGAGAAGCATAAACAGTGGCACAAAAAGTTATCATTTGCTCTACTGGGATATCGCACCACAATCCGCATATCACCGAGGCAACCCCCTATAAGCTGGTTTACGGTACATAAGCTATCATTACCGCTGAGGTAGAAATTCCTTCCCTAAGGATCATAGAAAAAGCTGAGCCTGATGATGCAGAGTGCGTAAGAAGTCATTATTAGAAACTAGCCCTTATAGATGGAAAGAGAATAAATGCAGTTTGCCATGGTCAACTCTATCATAACAGAATGGCCAGAGCCTTCAACAAAAAAGTCAAGCGAAGACAGTTCACACTGGGGCAGTTGGTATTAAAGAATTTTTTTTTGCATTAAGACAAAGTCAAAGGGAAGTTCTCTCCCAACTGGCAGGGTCCATACATGGTTCATCGGGTTTTTATAGGAGGAGACCTCGTACTTGTAGAAATGGACGGAGAAGTCTGGCCAAAACCGATCAATTCAGATGCAGTCAAGCGTTACTATGTGTAATCTTTATGCTTTCCTTATAAGATGTAAATTGAACTACGCCCGACCTGATTCCTTTTTAAGAGGGGATAGATAGACAGCCCTATGGGTTCGGTCACAATTCAATAAAAATTTCATTTCCCCGCAATTGGAAACTGGGGTAGAATTTTGAGGAGGACCCTCAAAATTCCGAAGTAATTTTAGTCGATCGCCGCACAAGAAACAGTCAGAACCGTTAACCCATCAAACTAGGGAAAATTTTTCAGAAGGACCCTCAAATTCCGTAGCAGGAGATGTTGCAATGTCTCGAGCTATGTCACAGTCGGCGGTTCATCTAAAAGCTATTTTTAATTATACATTTATGTCATACATTTACAAAATCATGCATGATTAATATTGAAAGTTCTTTGTTTAGCAATGCTACCTTAATGATACAGACAGTATCACCAGATTAGAGCCGAACGAGTCAAGCAAAGCCAGCGAGGATACAAACTAACCTTCCGCCTTGCAAAACTCACGATTTTTCTTTGAATGCAGGCACTACGATTGCGATATCATTAAATATATTGTGCACCCATAGGACAAACATTGTTCAAAATACGACTATCAGAAACATTACACTTGCCAACATTTGCTATCAGCACACACAAGTAATACTCCGTAGTCGCAATGCTCCCAGTAATCACAATGCCGCAATCTGCTATCAGCTTAGAAAAGTCTACTGTCATTTGTTATTTTATTTCTTGCATAAGGCTACCATTCTGCCTTCCGAGACTAAATGCTGTCTCCATCTGCACCTGCATTGCATAAGACTACTATTTTTCCTTCCGATACTAAACATTATTTCATTTGTATCTGCATTGCATAAGACTACCATTCTGCCTTCCGAGACTAAACGCTATCTCCATCTGCACCTGCATTGCATAAGGCTACTATTCTGCCTTCCAATTTGCATAAGGCTACCATTCTGCCTTCTGAGGTTAAGCTCTAACTCTATCTGCATTTGCATTGCATAAGGCTACTATTCTGCCTTCCAATTTGCATAAGGCTACCAATCTGCCTTTCGAGACTAAACGTTGTCTCCATCTATACCTGCATTGAATAAGGCTACTATTCTGCTTGCAATTCGCCTAAGGCTACCATTCTACCTTTCGAGGTTAAGCTCTACCTCCATCTACATTTGCATTGCATAAGGCTACTATTGTGCCTTCGGAGGTTAAGCTCTACCTCCATATGCATTGCATTGCATAACGCTACCATTCTACCTTCCAAAACTAAACGTTGTCTCCATCTACATCTGCATTGCATAAGGCTACTATTTTGCTTTCCAGTTTGAATAAGGCTACCATTCTACCTTCCGAGGTTAAGCTCTACCTCCATCTACATCTGCATTGCATAAGGCTACCGTTCTGCCTTGCGAGGTTAAGCTCTACCTCTATCTGCATTCGTATTTTTGCATAAGGCTATCATTCTGCCTTCCGAGGCTATACTCTTCCTCCCATTTTCTTCGAAACCCCCTTTCTAATCACTTATTTTAATGGAAATTTCGAAATTTTAGATGAGGGTAGATGTTCTTACCTATAGGGTGAAGACCTAGCAATTTCACTTGACAATCTTCAAGTATTTGGGGCAAGGATGGAGTGGGGACTTGATGAAGATCACTCCCTCTCTCTCTAGAACTTCCTCTCTCACTCTATATGCCGTGAAATAATAGAAAAATGGTCTAATGTGGTATTTTTATTGGGATGGGGTCGGGTTATAAATATTAGAAAATAGGAGCCCCGACACGATTTGCAATCGCATATGCGATCGCATAATGGACATGCGACCAGCAAAATGGACCGCAAAAATGGTCCCAAAATTTGGACAAACTGTTTGGGTATACGACAGAAATGCGGTCCACATACCTGTTCTGTGGTCGCATAATGCACCGCAGAACTGCCCTTCACAAAAATTCCAAGGGGATTATGTGATGACTATGTGGCCCGCATATTGATTATGCGGTCGTATATTGGTGGTTGCAAACATTAACAAGTGTCATTAAATTATTTCTTTACTTAGAAAAGTGAGTTAGAATTTGGTAGAAGTAAATATCAAAGAGTCAAGGCTTTAAACCTTGTTTAATAGAATCGCTTAGGAATAAGTGGGTTTTATTTGGCATATATTGATTGTTCTTAATTGCAACTCTTTTATATTTGAAAACATCATAAACAGGAAATACTACCCAACTATTGGAAAATATTGGGTAGTCATTTAGAAATCATTTGTGTATCTAAAGAACCTTCCATTAGAAATATATAATATTAACACCGATAGCATTACATTTCGTTGAAGGGGACACAACCATGGTTTCCTTAATCAAATTATTTATATTCTCAACATTAGAATTAGTTATTTCTTCAAATCAAAATTATATCGTACTCTTGTTACAATTAACCGAATAGAATTATGACTTAAGTCAAGTAACACACTACTCGAGTAACCTTTTCCACGCCTATTCTCTGTGGAATTCGACCCCAACCTTGTTGGATTATTATATTCGACACTGACCGCTACACCGTTTAATTAAATTGTAATTTGAGCGTATCAAATTTTGGCGCCGTTGCTGGGGAATACGGTTTTGAAATTACTAATTAGTATGTTCTTTACTTTGCGTCTTATTCTATTCCATCACACTTTTCTTGTTTTGCTTGGTGTTGAGAGGAAAACATGGCAGAATATGAAGAATAAATGGAGGAACAAATGGAAGAAGTTCCTTTTGCAGACATAGATGGGTACATCGAGGATACAAATGCTATTGTACCTCCGGTTGTTGGTGTTGACAATTCAAGGTGGAACATGGTTTAATCCTTATGTTCAAAGCAGAGGGGTTTTCAGGAATTCCACTGATGATGATCCGACACAACATCTTAGAAACTTCTTGGGTGTGTGCGCGATGCATAAGCAGAACAACGTCTCTGATGATGCCCTAAGGTTGAGGGTGTTCAAGTACTCACTAGCTGGGGATGCAAGGAAGTGGCTTCAAAATATTCCACCAAACTCCATTCATTCTTGGCCTGAACTTTTCCGAGCATTCTTAGCTAAATGGTTCCCGCAAAGTAAGAAGTCTGAGCTCCCGGATAAAATTTTCTTTTTCAAGCAAGTACCGGGGAGAACATCTACTTGAGGCATGTGATCGATTCAAGTTATATTTGGTGAGGTCTCCCAATCGTGGTTTTCCTGATTCTATCTTGTGGGGGAAATTCTACATGGGTTTGGATCCTATGAACCAATCTATATCCAAGAATGCAGCTGATGGATCTTTTATGGACAAATCATTCGCAAGGGTCACACAAATACTTGACAAAATGGCAAAACATAATCAAGCATGTCACTCATAGGACACCACGGATGTAATTTCATATGGTTATACTTCCTTGACCACCATGATAAAGGAAAATTAAGAGAGAGATCAAATGATCGCAGGCTTGCCACAAATGTCAATGTGTTGACAAAGATGTTCACCGAAAACCAAATGAAGAAGGAAAATGTGGTGGAGGATGTGCAACCTATATCAAATGAAGACTTTGAGGAGGTAAACTATATCAACAACTCTCAAGGAGGTTATCAAAGGCAACAATACCAAGGTTAAGGACAACAAAATCAATGGAGGCCTAACCCACAAGGGCAAGGCAACCAACAGTGGCGAAATGACCATGGTGGCTCAAATCAAGGAAATTTGAATAACAACAACTTCTCAAATCGGAGTTCAAACCCTTATGTTCCTCCAAAGGGTCAATATTCAAATCAAGGTTCCTCAAGTGATTCCAAGTTGGAAAGCATGCTTGAATAGATATTGCAAAATCAAGAGAAGTCTGACACTTCCATGGAATATGACCGAGCTTGTTGGCTCTCATACCGCATCCATTCAAAAATTGGAGATGCAAATGAGAGACCTCTCTAGGGAACAAAATCCTAAGCAAAAAGGGACACTTCCAAGTGACACAATTGCGAACCCCAAGGGTAGTGGGAGTGGTCCAACTTCTCATATCATGGCAATTACTATTCGGAGGGGAAGGTACTACAAGGAGGGAGTGAACAAGTGGTTGAAGTAGAAGAGTCCGAACATGAGGTTGAGGTTGAAAAGCCAAGTGTTATTGAAGCTAAAAAGGTTCCAGAAGAATTGAAAGTGCAAGAAGAAAACCAGGAAAAGGTAAAGGAAAAGGTAAAAGAGACACCAAAAACTCTACCACCTATTCCTATACCTCCTCCTCCATTCCCTCAAAGACTTTCTAGGAAGGTTGATGATAGCAAACTCGAAAAGTTCTATGACATTCTCAAGCAATTATCGATGAATATTCTATTAGTGAAAGCATTTCAAGAGATGTTGGGTTTTGCTAAATATTTGAAAGACTTGATTACCAAGAAGAGAACCACCAAGAATGAGGTGGTGAATGTGATTCACCGAGTTAGTTCCATCATTGCAACATCCACCGTTCAAAAGAAAGAAGACCCAGGAGCATTCACTATTCCATGTACTATTGGGGCACATGATTTTGCAAGAGCCCTTTGTGATAATGGGGCAAGCATCAACTTAATGCCTCTTGCCATTTACAAGCAAGCAGGGTTAGGTATGCTAAGGCCCACAAGTATGAGATTGCAAATGGCCGATCGTTCCATAAAGAGACCGGTGGGAATTGTCGATGATGTGCTTGTTAAAGTGGGAAAGTTACATCTACCCGCCTATTTCGTAATACTTGATTGTGAGTTTGACAAAGATATCCCTATCATTTTGGGGAGACCATTCCTAACCACAGGAAGAGCACTAATGGATTCGGAATGGAATGAGATCAAAGTCCGTGTCAATGATGAAGAGGTCACATTCCAAGCAAGCAAGGGTATGAAACTACCACATGAATATGAAAGCATCTCGGTGATTGATGTTGTTGATGAAGTGGAAGATGTGGTTGAAATGGAGATGGAAGAACAATTCCTCGGTGAGGCATTTGCAACTATTCTGGTGAAGTTTGATGGTGAAGATATGGATGGGTATATGGAATTAGTCAATGCATTGGAGGGGCTTGGGTCCTACACTTATGCTCTGGAAAAGCTCTCTCTCGACTAGGAGAATAGAGCCACTCCTCTCGCAAAGCCTTCTATTATTGAGCCACCGCAACTAGAGCTCAAACCACTTCTACCACACTTGAGGTATAAATTTCTTGGATCAAATGATACTTTACTGGTAATATTTTATTCTTTGTTGAGTGATATGTAGGTAGAATAATTGTTGGATGCCTTGAAGGAGCATAGGCAAGCTATTGGATGGACGATTGCAGACATCCGAGGGATTCCCGCTGGAATTTGCGAACACAAGATCCAATTGGAGAGTGAGACTAAACAAAGTTTGGAGCACCAACGATGGTTGAACCCGTCCATGTAAGAGGTGGTAAATAAAGAAATCATCAAGTGGTTTGATGTCGGGGTAGTCTACCCCATTGCCAATAGTTCTTGGGTGAGCCCGGTGCAATATGTGCCGAAAAAGGGAGGCATGACCGTAATTGAAAATGATAAGAATGAGCTCATCCCAAAAGAACGGTGACCGGATGGAGGGTATGTATGGATTATTGGAAGCTCAACAGTGCCACATGCAAAGACCATTTCCCTATGCCTTTTATTGATCAAATGCTTGATCGGCTAGCGGGAAGGTCATTCAATTGCTTTCTTGATGGATATTCCGGTTACAACCAAATAAAGATAGCATTGGAGGTTCAAGAGAAGACAACATTCACTTGTCCTTATGGAACTTTTGCCTTTAGCCGGATGCCGTTTGGTTTATGCAACAGTCCAGCTACTTTTAGAAGATGCATGATGTTCATCTTCTCCGACATGGTGGAGGATTTTCTAGAGGTTTTCATGGATAACTTTTCGGTGGTAGATAGTCTTTTGAGCATTGTCTCAACAATCTTATACAAGTGCTCAAGAGATGTAAGGAGACCAACCTTGTGCTTAACTGGGAGAAATGTCATTTCATGGTGGATGAAGGCATTGTATTGGGGCATAAAATTTCAAAACATGGCATAAAGGTTGACCGGGCAAAGATGGAGATCATTTCCAAGCTTCCTCTACCTACTTCAGTTAAAGGTGTCCAATGTTTCTTGGGGCATGCCGGATTTCATAGGTGTTTCATCAAGAATTTTTCCAAGATTGCAAATCCTATGTGAAAACTACTTGATAAAGATGCAAAATTTGTGTTTGACGAGAAATGCCTCAAAGCCTTTGAGGAATTGAAGCAAAACCTCACCAAGGTACCTATTGTTGTCACACCCGATTGGTCTCTTCCATTCGAACTCATGTGTGATGCCAGTGGTGTAGCTATTGGAGCAGTGCTTGGCCAACATAACAATAAGGTTCTTCACCCGTTCTATTATTCAAGCAATATATTCAATGGTGCACAAATGAAATATACGCTGACAGAGCAAGAACTTCTTGCCATTATCTATGCCTTTGAGAAATTCTGGGCTTACTTGTTGGGATCCAATATGATAGTGTACACAGATCATGCTGCTCTTCGCTATCTTATGGCAAAGAAGGATGAAAAACCTAGGTTGATTCGGTGGGTCCTATTGTTGCAAAAGTTTGACTTCGAAGTCAAAGATAGAAAAGGGATGGAAAATCAAGTGGCGGATCATTTATCAAGGCTTGAAGAGGAAGGGAGACCAAAGGGTGATCTTGAAATTAATGATACTTTCTCGGATGAACACATATTAACACTATCTAGCACTTTTGCTCCTTGGTATGCCGATATTGCTAACAACTTGGTTAGTGACCTTATTCCGGATGGATTGGAATCCTATCAGAAGAAGAAGTTTTTGAGAGATTGTCGGTAATACTATTGGGAAGAACCATTATTGTTTCGTGTTTGTGCTGATAACATCATCTGAAGGTGTGTTCTAGAAGAGGAGATTATGCAAATTCTAAAGGCATGCCATGACTCACCGGTTGGGGGTCACCATGGGGGCAATCGAATGGTGGAAAAGGTGCTTGAATTTGGTTATTATTGGTCGTCGATTTATCATGATGACAATCAAATGGTCAAGGCTTGAGACCAATACCAAAGGCAAGGATCAATCTACAAGAGGCATGAAATGCCAATGCATTTTGTGATGGAGATAGAAATCTTTGATGTTTGGGGAATTGATTTTATGGGCCCCTTTGTAAGCTCTTGTGGTATGAAATATATCTTGGTGGTTGTGGACTATGTGTCCAAATGGGTTGAAGCAATTGCCTTACCAAACAACGAGGGAAGGAGTGTGACCACATTCTTAATGAAAAACATATTCACGCGGTTTGGCACTCCTAGAGCCATTCTTAGTGATGGTGGGTATCATTTCTACAACAAGGCTTTCACGGGGCTACTAGAGAAATATGGCGTCAAGCATAACGTGGCCACACCTTATCATCTCCAATCAAGTGGCCCAGTTGAAGTTTCCAACCGGGAGATAAAGAACGTTCTAGCATAGACTGTCAATGCAAACAGGAATGATTGGTCAACGAAGCTGGATGACACATTGTGGGCATACTACACGGCATACAAAACCCCTATTGGTACTTCTCCTTATCGATTATTCTTCAACAAAGCTTGTCATCGACCCATAGAACTGGAGCACAAATCCATGTGGGCTTTAAAGAGGTTGAACTTGGACTAGGCGAAAGCTACAAATTTGAGGTTAACACAACTCAAGGAAATGGAGGAATTCCATTTCCATGCATATGAAAGTGCAGCTGTGTACAAAGAAAGGATGAAGTTCATCCACGACAAAAAGATCTTGAAAAGAGAGTTCAAGTCAGGTGACTTGGTTTTGCTCTTCAACTCAAGGTTCAAATTGTTTCAGGGCAAGCTCAAATCAAATGGTCCGGTCCATTCAAGGTGGTCAATGTATCCCCTTTCGGAGCGGTGGAATTAGAATTGGAGGATGGGCTCCGAACCTTCAAAGTAAATGGCCAGCAAATCAAGCACTACTTGGGTAAAGATGGAGAAAAACATTTTGTGGAACAGTTGGCTCACAAGGATGGTATGTGCCTGACAAATGAGTGAATCCAAAGAACTTTTGTTTGCTACCTCAAGGCAACCCATGTGTGGTAACATTTTTTTTTGTCCTTTAAATTTTCACTTTTGTTAGATAGATTTAATTGAGCAATTTAAAGTGTGTGTTAGAGTGCAGGTGATTCAAAAGATCATAACACTGGGTAAAATTGCATGTGAAAGGGAAGAAAAGTCACCATGGGAAGTCTGCTACACATATGCGGTCGCATTTTAACTATGCAGACCGCATTGTGGTCGCAAACCTAGGCAATTTGTTTGGCTAAATTGGGTGGCAGGAATGCATCGAGGAGGTGCACTTTGTAGACCGCATTTTAATTATGCGATCGCACAAGTGCACCGCATTGTGACCTCAAGCAGCTCAAGTTGAATCCACCGCATAACACTTATGCGGTCGCTTAATGTGTTATGCAGTGACTTACCCACCGCAAACCTCACAGGTAAGTAACCCTCGCATATCATCGACATTCAAACACTTGCAAAACAAAAGAAAAGAATTTTTTTTATCAGAAAGAAAACAAGATAATACAAAAAAAATGAGAAGGCAAAACAGCTAGTTGAATCGAAAAAGTAAGACAACACCTGAGAATTCATCTCCCAAGTGTGCTCATTAATCAATCACTAGTATGTTTTTCCTTTCCCGCTCTGTTCCATGTAAATTTTAGTTTAAATTGTATTGTATTTTTTTTTCTATTTTTGTTTCCTTTAGTTTGTTCCTTTTTTCTCTTTGTATGTGGGTATCTGTTCATTATGTGAGGGGGTTCTTGGATAGGTAGTTAGGTTTGGGGTGCTGGGTAGTGAAACTAGGTCCGCCATTGTTGAGGGTTGAGTTTAAAAAGTTGAGAATGATGATTTCTGCGGATCGCATAGTCGATTTGTTGTCCGCATTGTTGCCGTAGACTGAACCCTAGCTGGCGTGAAGAAGATGACAAAATACGGCGACTTTGCGATCGCATAAGTGATATGCAGACCGCAAAGTCACCGCATACTGAAAAAGTTTCATGCCTCTTGTAGCCTGTTGTTTGCGGCAATCCTGCGATCGCAAATACATCTTTGCGGTGTACTTTGTGATCGCATAGTATGAATATACTTCCCAGGCATTTGTTTATGCGATAGTTTTGTGAACTGCATAATGGATATGAAATCGCATAACACACCACATAACTATATCCCTTTAGTAGACTGAAATTTTGTAACATGTTTGCGGTCGACATAGTTGTTATGCGGCTACATAACCTGTCACATACTTGTAATTCTTCGTACTTTTTCTCTTATTGTCTTCTATGTTGCTCACACTTTATTTCTTTGCAGATATGGCTCCTAAAAAACATGTATCTTGATCTAGAAAAAGGGCCTCCACTAGTCGTCAAGCACAACAAGTAAAACATGCACGATCGGACCCTACTGATGCACATCCCTCCCAATCTGATGAGGAGGAGAACTTGCCTTCAGTTGACCTACAAGCTGAGGTCAAAAGAAAAAGAAGAGATGACTTCCAACTCAGGTTTTGGGTCGACGGCTCTAGGGAGCTGTACAGAGAAGGGCTTACAAAACGAAAAATATTGGTCGAGAAACAACTGAGTCTAAACGGGTTACAAAAGCAGTACCCTCTCATACTGGAGAACATAAAAGCTAGAAAATGGGAGTGCTTCACTAAGCTGCTGGATGATTATAATGAAACAGTAATCCGTGAATTTTATGCATCCTTTGGAGCCTCCAGGAACCCTCACCACAAGTGCAACAAAGTGTTCTGTGATACTGTATTGGTTCGGGGGAAGCAACTGTTCTGCGGCAGTAATACCATCAATGAGTTCTACTTCCTGGCTGGAGACCGGGCACAACTGAGTATGACACCAAATGGGCAAACCGGGATAATGAGCGTAGTTCGATAGCGTCAGTAATAGCCAAGGGGACCCCTGCTTGGATTGACCCTATGCACAAAATATTCAAGGAAGATCTCACACGAGAAGGTCGATTCTGGCTCAGTTTTGTTACCTCTTGATTGATACCGTCCCGAAATGAAACTGACAAAAGCATTGAGAAAGCTTTTCTCATTGCATGCATTATGGCTGGGATAAAGATTGATATGGGTGATTTCAACTTCCAAGAGTTAGGGATCCGGGCGAACAAGACATCTATATCATTCCTATTCACATGCTTGATCATAGCCCTTTGTAAGGCTGTGGAAGTCCCTACAATGCCACACACTGACAAGACGGGGAAAGCGCTGAAGGATATTGATATCACATACATTAAAAATTTAGTAGATGTTGCTCCCCCAGAGGTTCAGACCCAGACTCATGCTGACACGACATTGGCTGGATTGGATCTTGACTTCTCCACATTGATGACAGACCCTGCACCTCAGACTGTCGGGACATCCCAACCTCTAACTTCCCCTACACGTATTGACATTCCTTCTGAGGAAGATTCCGGACACTCTGCAGAGTCCGAAGGTGGGGAGGCAGACGAGGGAGATACTGATAAGGAGTCATAGTCCGAGGAGGATGAGGGCCCTCAGGAGAAGGGTAAGCAGATTGCTTCCCCTACAGTTTTAGAGGAGGAACAAGCAGTTGTTCATAAGGCAATTGAACATTCGCTAGCAGACATGGTCACCCAAGCCATTCCATCGACCACTCAGCCATCAGCAGGCGAGACTAGTAGCTCACAGGCCCCAACTCAAGTGTCGGGCCAGCCAGAGATCCCTCGTCCATCAGTGGAGATCACTCCTCCGGCCGAGATCTCATCTGTCCCAGCTTCAGCATCATAGGGTGACCCCCCATCATTCAGCCGGCTTCCGACTCCCATAGCACTTAGTGCACCTCAAGGAGCCCCTAAACTCTGTTTTACATTCTTATGCATTGGGGACAATGCATGCTTTTTAGTTGGGGGTGGGATAGACTTCTACAAATTTTTGTGAATTAAAATGTTGTACATGTTTTTGGGTTATATAAGCAAACTTCTGTATATACTTGTGTTGTGATTCTGTATATATTTGTGTTTTTGTGTTTTTAGTAGATAGGTTATCTTTGTATATAAAAAAACCAAAAACAAGAATATAGTTGTATGTTAATCTTTAGTAATTAGCAATGAATCCCCCTTGGTTTTTCTTCGCCGGGTTCTTTTCCAAGGGTGTAATTGTAGAACCAGGGAAGTAGAATGAAACATTTTGATCGGTTTGGTATAATTGTCTAGTTTCAAGCATGTATTCCTGTAAATAGCCTATACCCTTCCATTAATACAAAAAAAAAAAAAGAAATCAACTGTGTGAACTTGAGGCTCTCTCTTTGACGTTATGTCTACCTAGAGTTATGCATGTAAATATGATGAAAGCTTCGAGTTGACAAGTGCTGACTTGAGGGCTAAAAACTATGTTATGCCAAATAGTTCGTGTGTCGTGTGTGTGAGTCTTTGTCTAAATAACTCTTGTGTCTACTTCTGCCATCTAGAACTTGCCTGGTTGATCTATCGATACTTATGATAATTACACTTGGTTGGAGAAATAACTTGAGGCAGTCTTTGTGATCTTGGAAAAACAGTTAGCCTTTCAAGATACCCATTGTACAGATATTATCACTAGTCACCCCACTTGAACCTTTAACCTATTCTTTGGCTACCTCATTACAAACCTCTCCCCTTTGGTAAAATAATTCCCAATTTTCAACCCATCCCTCCTTGAACATTGAGAATGAGGCTAAAAGCCTAAAGTTGGGGGTGTGATGTCAAGCCGGAAATTGGCAAGGTTGTACAGTGACTGTAGGAAAGTATACCTCAAGGTGTGAAACTACTCAAGCTCCAAAAGCAAGATATAAAAAAAAAACAAATTTTGCAAGAGAAAATAAGAAAAAGAAAAGAAAATAGAGTTGTATGTATATATAAATATGGAGTCTTGAAGAGAATTAGAGAGGTATTTAAGGTGGCTTAATGTTGGAAAGTAGAAGCTAATGAGGGCTATGTGGTTTGAAAAGAAGCAAAGAGCAACAAGAAAGAAAAATGTGAGTAGTGTTCAGGAGGGTGTAGTCACTTGCATCCAAATGCTTATCCGACCCTTTCCTAAACCTACATTACAAGCTTAAAAAGTCCTTATGGGATCTCCAACCGAACGTTCTTAGAATAAAGCGATGAATTAAAACAAGGGAAAGCTTATGGTATGGCATGTTGTAACACTTGAAACTCTTTTTGAGAGTGAGTGTCTTTGTGAATCCATCCCTTTTGTTGTCATTGAAAATATTGTGAGTGTGGGACTTTCTTTCCAGTGAGGGCACACGAATTGTGAGGTTGGAAAGAAGTTGAGTTCTTGAAGTCGAATGCAATTGCACCCAGCTGAGAGTAACATTTTGTCAGATTGGTTGAGGCTCAAAGTTTCACAAGTTGATTAGTTTTCCTTGTAAATAACAATGATGGTTCAGGAAGGGTAAATAAACAAAAGGGCATGCTTGAAGTACTGACACTAACACTGTCTGCGATCACTATTGTTTCATATCGTTTAGATGGAGTCTAGAATAGGATAGTATCGTTTTAGTTGCTTGAGGACAAGCAAGAGTTTAAGTTGGGGGTGTTGATGTGCCAGAGAATTTCGGCACATTTAATACAAATTGCTTATATTTTAGCTTGTTTTAAATGCAATTATCTTCTATACTTATGTAATTTTAATATTTTTACAGTGTATGAGGTTTAAGGACCCGAGAACATGGAAATGAAATAAAAAAGTCAAAAAAGGACAAGAAAAGAGCAAAATGCGATCGCATATGTGAAGATGCGGGCCACAAATCCAACATGCGGACCGCATAATGCCCAAAGAAATCGCAGAGTCCAAAAGTTTGCTGGCCTAATTCAGGTGAAAGAAATGTGGTCCATTACGCGACCGCATAATAGGTTTGCGGGCCGCATAATCGATCGCAAAGTTGTTGAAGAAGTTGTTGAAGGTGGAAAATGCAGTGCAAATTGCGATCGCAAATCAACAATGTGGACCGCATAACCAAAATGCGAGGAATGCCTGAAAACTAGGGTTTGAAGATACGATGGACTTGAAGAGAATGCAGACTGCATGTCTGTTATACGACAGGTATGCGGTCGCATAATTGACCTATAAGGGTGTTTTTGTCCCAAATTTGTCCCGAGTTTTGACCCACTATAAATAGATTTTTGGGGTTTTGTGGGGGCATCTTGTCTTGTTTTTGAGCTACATTCCAAGTCTTTAATATTCCTCTCTTTTGGAAGATTTTGAGTGAAGAATCTTGCACTTTGTAAGCTTTATGGCTTTCAATATTCTCATCTTTTTGTATTTTAGCATGTGTAGCTAACTTTAAATACTAAGGTTGTGGACCCTAAATGGGTGTTATGTTAATGAGTGTTTAACATTGAATATATGTACAATGGTTGGTTGATATATATTTATTTCTCATTCTTAATTTATTTTGGGTGGTTGCAATCATTAACAAGTTCCATTAAATTCTTTCTTTACTTGAGAAAGTGAGTTAGAATTTGGTAGAAGTAAATATCAAAGACTCAAGGCTTTAAACCTTGTTTAATAGAATCGCTTAGAATAAGTGGGTTTTATTTGGTATATATTGATTGTTCTTAATTGCAACTCTTTTATATTTGGAAAAATCTTAAAGAGGAAATACTACCCAACTATGGGAAAATATTGGGTAGTCATTTAGAAATCATTTGCATATCTAAAGAACCTTCCATTAGAAATATATCATATTAACACCGATAGCATTATATTTTATTGAAGGGGACACAACCTTGATTTCCTTAATCAAATTATTTACATTCTCAACGTCACAATTAATTATTTCTTCAAATCACAATTATATTGTACTCTTGTTACAATTAACCGAATAGAATTACGACTTAATTCAAGTAACATACTACTCGAGTAACCTTTTCATGCCTATTCCCTATGGGATTCAACACCAACCATGTTGGGTTATTATATTTGACACCGACTACCTTACACTATTTCATTAAAGTGTAATTTGAGCGTATCATTACAGAAACGCAAGTTATCTTTCACACGTTTTCTTGTCCAAGATCTTTTGATTTCAGGTCAAAATGACGTGCTCAGTAAACAGAGTCGAGAACGACAACCTCAAAAATCATGGGGAAAACAGTGTGGTTGTTCCAGTCATTGGTGTGCCACCACAGAACCCTGATAACACACCTGGACCAATTCCAGTGGACGCGGGTTTGCAAGACATGCAACAGGTCGATGAAACCTCACACACCGACAGAAGCATACAACATGACGACCAACATGAATCCCAGAAGACCCCAGCTTGGGAAGAACGGGAAGTTAGTCTTCATGTTATTTTCGAAATGTTGCAGGCACAATAGTTGGCTATTGCTCAGTTATAAAGCCACCCCAAGACTCCCAGCATGGCAGCACCGAAAATAGCCCCCCAGCCGAATAGGTACCCGAGAAATCGAGCAATAACGGATCGATAGCCAACCCTGCCATAGAAAAAATGCTTAAGGATCTCACCAAAAGGATCGAATAAGGCAAGAAAATGATAACAGTAACTGATAAGAATGTCAAGACCTACAACTCTATGGTCGACCAGATCCCAGGTGCACTCCCGATCCTCAAGGGCGTGGATTCGAAGAAGTTCATACAAAGGCCATTCCCCGAGGAAGCGGCCCCGAATCCCATTCCAAAGAATTTCAGAATGTCGGAGCTCCCTAAGTACAACAGGACCACTGACACTAATGAACATGTTACTGATTACGCCTACGCGGTAAAAGGCAACGATATAAAGAATGACGAGATCGAGTCCATATTGTTGAAAAAATTCGGGGAAACACTCTTGAAGGGGGCCATGATGTGGTATCACAACTTGGCTCCTAACTCCATAGACTCATTCGCCATGCTAGGAGACTCCTTCATAAAGGCGCATGCTGGTGCCATCAAAGTAACAACGAGGAAGTCCGACGTTTTCAAAATCAAGCAAAGGGAGAAAGAGATGCTGCTTGAATTCGTGTCTCGCTTTCAGATGGAACGAATAGAGCTATTGCCCGTCTCCAACGACTGCGCAGTGTAGGCCTTCACTCAAGGTCGCAACGAGCGAATCTCGGTGGCTTCATAATAGCTGAAACAAAACCTGGTCGAGTACCGAGCTGTGACCTGGTCAAATGTCCATAACTGGTACCAGTCAAAGATCAGGGACGAGGATGACCAGTTGGGAGCCCTGTCGGGCTTAGTATACCCGAGCAGGCTCCTGGAAAAAAATCCAAAACCAAACAAAGAAAGGTATCATCCATACCTCGAAGATAGGAGGAACGCCCCGAGGCACAACCTACCTCGTAATGATCGGATAGTGGATCAAGGATAGGACCTTCAAGGGCTCATCAACAGAGCCAGGTTCGATCGGAATGTAGTGCCAATGGGTGTGCCCCACTTGTCAGAATACAACTTTAACGTCGATGTGTAGGACATCATGTTCGCCATCAGTAAAATCAAAGATGCCAAGTGGCCCAAACCTATGCAGTCGGATCCTTCGCAAAGGAACTACAACTTAGTATGCGAATTTCACAACACGCACGGCACAAGACCGAGGATAGTCATCTACTACGAGAAGAAGTAGCTCAACTGCTTAACAAAGGACATCTCGGGGAATTCCTTAGCGATCGAGCCAAAAAATGGTTTCAGTAAAGGGAGGCAATCATGATGAACGAGGCAAGCGAGCCGCACCACATCGTCCACATGATCATAGGGGGTGTCGATGCCCCGCAGGAACCCGTAATGAGAAGAACGAAAAGATCCATCACCAGAGAAAAGCTTATCCGGGGATATATTCCCGAGGACACCCTCACATTCAGTGATGAAGACGCCAAGGCCTTGTCTCAACCTTACAATGACGCACAAGTAAACTCCTTCTTTGTAAATTCTTTTCAAATAAAACATGTACTCGTGGATCCAGGTAGCTCGGCTAATATTGTCAGGTCGAGGGTGATAGATCATCTCGGATTGCTTAACCAAATTGTGCCCGCCACTCGAGTCCTCAACAGATTCGACATGGCAAGTGAAACAACGAAAGGAGAAATCATCTTTTCGATCACCATGGCCGGCACGACCCAAGATGCCAAATTCCATGTCATCAAAGGAGACATGAGGTATAACTTTCGGGCGGCCGTGGATACACTGCATGAGAGTGGTACCATCCACCCTTTACCAGATAATGAAATTTCCAACAAAGGACAGAATTAAAATCATCTACGAGGAAGAGTATGCGGCAAAGGAAATGTTCGCAATACATGAAGTGGTACCAACGCTCCTACCTCCACCCCGAGTAAAACAAAGGGCGAATCGGGCCTTACCCTTAATCAATTTTGGCAAAATGAAGTAAAGGACCATATCGTGTCCTCACCTCGGGCAATTGAAGCAAATTTTCCCTTACGATTATAGCAAATCAATCCCTCAGGCATCGTCGGCATATCTCACTTCAAGGTATGACCATCTCGCTTTTCGTTTCGAATTTAGGACTAACCCTTGTGCATGCACTTGATTAGAGCGGTCAGAATGCTAACCCTGCCAGAAGACCTTAAGGTTCTAAAGGCACCCATTGCACTTTTTTCCTTCGACTGAGTTTTTGTCCCAAAAGAAGGGCTTTACCGACAAGGTTATTGACGAGCCAACGTCTACGTGCTACCTAAGGGAAACTCAACAAACACTCAAAACTACTTTTACAGTCAACTTTGAATGTTGGGGGGGCATTCCCCCAGGAAGCCACCCGCTCGGAAAGGTCATGAAACGCCAAATGGGGTCCTTGTAGGAAAGTAATGTACCAGGCCAAACCGTCAAACGAAACGTGTCCATATTGCCAGTCTCCTGTCGCCGAATACATGTACTATCATACCAAACAATCAAAGAAAATCTTTTATCAAAAACACCTTCGCAAGATAAGGCAACAGTTCCTCCACCGGAAGCGTTCCGAACACTTGGGGACTGACGTAGGCAATTCAATGCCCAGACAACCTCCGGGTCGAAACTACAAAACAATAAAGCCTTCAAGTAAGGCAACACGGAAATTTCCAAGCATCTCCAACATCGAAGGTACCTTGAGTACTTGGGAACTGAAATCAAAAGTCCGAAAGAGAAACGCACGGCCTCAAGGGATGGAACCCAAAGCTCGTACGCCCTCAATGACGCAACACCAAACTCGCGAGTAACGGCCTTCGAGCCTGAGCAAACTCGATGACTCTTAGACTGTCGCCAGTCTCCACTCACTTAAAAACCCAAGGTCGTAAGACGCCAAACGGGCAAACTCAATCTAGCAAAGTCTATTCAACATAGCAACAACAACTGTAAGACCTTAATAGGCATGACAAAACTTGTAAGACCTCAACAGGCATGACAAGACTGTAAGACCTCAACAGGCATGGCAAAAATTGAAAGACCTCAACAGGCATGAAAAAACTGTAAGACCTCAACAGGCATGAAAATTTTGTAAGACCTTACTACAGGCATAAAACTCAATCCCAAAGTTTAGGTTATATGTCGCATTTGTAAGACTCCCAAAAGGGCATACCCTCGATATAGACACCTAAACTACCACACTCGGGATCATAAAATGGCTCCAGCCAAACACAAATGACTACGGCCAATACGGCTACACCAGCCAAATTAACGCGGCTTGGGGACGTCCGACCGTCGCTAACAAAATCACAGGCCATTACTTCGAATCTACTTCGAAAAGAACCGGTTAAAACAGGCTACCCTCAACAGGAAAATGATCTTCGACCATGTCAGCTCCACATCACAATGCTTTAAGTTACTCAGCCTACGAGATAAACCTTTTGAGGTGCTCGAACACCGCCGCTAATGACTTGAAATCGAGGTTCTTCCCAAACCGACAACGGGTAAGGCAAAATTATTTAAAAAAATCCCTTAACTAGAGGAAAACAAAGCCTACCCATGCCTAAGGGCAAAATCATAAGAGCCATTATCGCCAGCCAAACGAGCATCAGGGCCACATACTAAAAGGTCGCAACGGCCAAAAGCATAAGAGCCACTGTAGCCAGCTTAAAATTTTAAAACTTGATCGCCGAAGTGAGCTCGAGTCGTAACCTGATTCGGAGACGGGATCAAAAATAGTTAACTATACATGCCTAAAGGCATAGAAAAAGAGCCAGCGTCGCTAGCTTCACAAGCCTCAAGGCCATATACATTAGAGGGCGCTTCGACCCAAGGCGTAAGAGCCACTGTCGCCCGCCTATGCAGACGCAAAAACTTGAGGGTCAATTGAGCTCGAGTTGTGACCCGACTCAGAGACTGATCCCAAAAATAGTTAAAGTACAAATGCCCAAGGGCAAGACGTAAGGGCCATTGTAGCCCGCCAATACAGACATAAAATCTTGGGGGTTGAATAAGCTCTAGTCGAAACCCGACTCGGAGACTAAACACAAAACAGTTGAACAAAGCCTAAGATCTCTAACGCCAGCTTGCACTAAAGGCCGCATCAACCAAGCATGCAAAGAGCCTCCGGGCCTACCTTATGAACCCTAGGGTCATATCACAAAATCAAAGTATTCTCACCTACGCTGAAACCAGTTTGCCTGGTCGAGAGCAAAGCAGAAAGGGGGCTACAAAATATGAAAGGGTACGTCCTTTATCAGCAAAACAGAAGGTATCGCATGCGAAGTGGCCAAATATACGCCCATCCCATGAGGTCTACGACCTATCAGCCTCATCTTCACTCTCCCAAACATTAGGTAGAAGTGATCGAGCATCACACTTGTGCGCCCTCGCTCGAGCTAGCTCTTCTAGAAGAACAAAACCCCTGGCGCCGATCTCTCTAAGTGCCCTTCTTCGGGACCTGCAACGAACATATTCCTCAATCCTCTCTTCACGATCGAGGGCCCTCTTCAACTCGGCTTGGGCATCTGTAGCATCCTTTAAGTAAATCTCCATCTCCTGATCAGCCTTAGTCTGGCTCAATGCTGCTTCAGCCCGGGCATCAACGATCTCAGCCTTAACCTTTGAAAGTTCAGACTCGAGCTTCGTGATCATATCTTCTTGAACTAAAGCGTTGTCTCGAGCCAAGCTGGGTTGGATCTCGCAAGCAGGAACTTTAGCCAAGGCATCCTTCTCCTCTGAAGCTTGAGCTTGCACCTGAGCTCTTAGCTCGCCACAGTCATTCCTAAACTTGATCGGCTTTACCCTTAAGGTGCTCCAGAGCCTCCGTCTTTCTCTGCAACTAAAATGGGCAGGAAGTTAACTTAAAAGGTTAAAAAGAAAAACGCATACCATGGGAAGTCACCTGCTCCATCAAATAGCTCTCGTAATTTGAGCACCAATATGCCTCATATCACCAGTGCATTGACCCAACTTCCTTTTCCTCGCAAAGGAGCCTAGGTGACATACCCTCATCCAGGGCCTAGCTCCACAATGAAGTAGTCCAAGCCTAAGCTTGTCGGAGGTCTACAAAAGAAAATTCAGTAAGAAGTATCAGGCGAGAGCAATGAATGAATAGCACAATGCTCACCATGGTATTTTGCTTCCCATTTTCCTAGAGACAAAGCTCGCCACTTGCGCTCCTCAAAGAACAAGTGGGCCGCCAAATCCCCAGGCCGAGCCTGGCAGATCAAGGGCATCACCCGACACCCGTATAACCTCTACAGAAAAAGAGAGGATAACACAACTACTAAGTCCGCTCTCGCCATAGGCAGAACTGGTAAAGAACGGGGCGTGTCGCCTAATAGTATAGCTCCATTATCCAATAAAAGATACGGATTCCTAAGGTATAATACCAGAAGTCAGCACCCGTGCAAAGTGAGTTGTCCATGCTCGGTCCCTGCTGTCCTCGACAACAGCAACAAAGGGCGTAATCGATCGGCACCATGAAGTCAGCAGACCTCGATGATCCCAAAGACTAGGGGGAGATCCCCCCTCCCTGTCGAATTAACCCCGACAGAGCCGCCATAACGATCGCAAAGTTGAAAAACTAAAAGGCAAAAAGATGTACAGCCATGTTAATACCGGAAGCATGGTGCGGAAAGAAAATGGCAACTGTGTAAGACGGGGAAACCCCTGAGAAGGCGGAAACAACCTCATATTATATATGGGAAAGGCGGTGATGATTCTCCTACCTCAAAACCGATCGAGAACGCTAATTGATAGCATCCTGTCCAGCCTCGAGGCAGTACCTGACCTCGAGGACCTCCGTCAAAATAAGGTTGCTCTTCGGAGAGCCGACAACAACTTCGCCAACACAAGGGAGGCACACGACTTCAGGGATATCCATCAAAGAAAATCGGGCTATGAAGAAATGAGCATTTTTTAAACGTCGCCTGTGCGGACCTAGCTTCGGGTGCCGCCCAGGGTCGGACAAGCCCCCTTATTTTAAGAATATGCCTATAGCACCATAAGGTTGTTCACACCAAAACGTGCTTTCGGATGGTCCGATTGCGCAAGCCTTCACTCAGAGACTGCTTTCAAGAAATCATAAGGAGCCCCCGCCCGCGGGTCCCCGGTCAAATTTCTTCTCAAAGGTTATTGCGAAACTCAACCGGTAAGTCACGACCCTGAAACCTAAGACATTATTCTCATTTTCGCACAAAGTCAGGGTCCCGGCGGCCTTATTCGGGTTCAATCCAAGGAACCACAAAGGACCCCGTGCGAAGCCGTTTCCATCAACCGAAGGCCGGGAGAAATACTCGCATCCAGGTTCAGTATTAGCAACAACAAAAAAGATCGTGCATTCGGAGCCTCCACAAACATGAAGAAATATATCAAGTATCAATGGCATGAGTCAGGAAAATATTTTTGTATTCATAAATGTTTGCTTACAACGGACCTCGGGGGGTCCTTACATATGATTACAAAATCCCACAAGGGGATCCTTACACAGGAACAGAGAAACAGACGGGTGTACGTGGAATAAAAGTCTAAGATATCTAGCATATTCCCAAAAGTGCATCCCCAATAGAGGCATCATTGGCATCATCTCCTCAAGCATGCGAACTCAAAGACAATATCTTTCAAGTCCAATCCCCTCGAGAATCTCATCTCGACCCTCCCGGAATGGCATCTTAAAAAGGGAGGACATAGAAGAGGAAAGCAATGGAGAAGAGCAAAGTAAAGAAAGAAAAGCCGAAAAGAGACAAGAAGTGGCTAGGTGAAAAATCTGGCTAGTAAGAACTCCTCCAGTATTACTATTATAAAGCCACTTCTTGAGACGTTTCCTCAGCCCGGGAGGCGACAGCCAGTAGAAAGCGCCACCATGCCCCGAGGAATCCAAAGGGGGTGTAATACGCCAAGCCGAGGAAGAAAGGTGAGCAGCGGTGTATAATCCGAGCCCCCTCTTGAGCAGCGGTGTGTAATCCAAATAATTCATCGCCCCGATCTAACGGAGACAGCAACAACAACAGTAGAAAAAACAACAAAAACAACAATAACAACAATGGCATCAAGGCAACACAACTTCGTCCGACCAGAGAAGGTCTGGGAGACAAGCCATAGCACGCATGATATCGACGTAAAATCTTGAGGCCATGGGCCTCAAACATGGTGAGATGGAAAATAATAAAGATATCAATAAAGGAAAAAAGAATAGATATCGGAGGATGCTCGGATGAAAAACGGATCACAAGAAGCCCCATTTATAGAGGAGAAGGGCAAGGTAACCGACGGCGCCATTATTGCCCTCAAAAAGTGTAACGATAGGCGTATTCAATGCATTCATGGGAGTTGAATCAACGGCAACATTATGGCCCCAAAGAACGAGGAATCACGACACATCGAACGGCTCTGAAAAAGCAAAATGGTGAAATGTTTTGGCACTCATGAAGTGTTACATAATCAACATGATGTCATTATGGGAGCCCTTAGAGTGGGATGTCAAAATCATTTATTATTGCTTATCTCTAAGAAATGCGGAGACTATCTGCATATGGTGAAATCAGGGGGACCAATTTTTCATTAACAAAGTGCTTTAGGAGATTGCCTCGGAGGCGCGAGACCTCGTGCTGGATACTTCCCTCAAGATCTGTCGACACCTGGCCTGGGGATAATGTTGACCGAGACCCTGACGAGAATGGGAGGCTTCCGAAGAATGCTTCCAGAGTCGATTAAGTCTACCTGGGCAGCCTAACATTGGTCTACGTATACGTCATGAAGCTAGTTAGTTGTTACATCCCGCTTCCTTCATCGCTCAACATATCTTGTACCACGTTTGGATTCCCCCCTCTTATAAAAGGGGAATCATTAACACTCTGTAAAGGGCAACTCCAACTATTCTACACAAGATCAATATTATCTCTCTCTTTTCTCTCAAACTTACTCACTCGAGGCTACTTCTTCATTTATTTCTTTCATATTTCTTCTTCATGTATTACTTGATATTGGCCATAAAGAGCCTTCTTTAGTTATATCCAAACTATTATACCATTCCTGGTTACCCCCGATAGCTCGAGCTTTAGCCCAGGTATTGACCTCAAAGCCTTTCATCAATCAGTCTGAGGCCCGGGTAGCAAGAACCTCGGTTTGATTACTGTCCCATTTTAGCTTGTATTTCATCGTTAAACTTCAAATATCTAGCATCAATTTCTCTTACAACTATCATAAAAATAGATCACCTATTTTTAGAGTCTCGTTTACAAATTTAATTGTTATTACCATTTTCACGGTAAATACAACTTTTTTCTTTTAACTCCCCGACGCACTGAATAACCCCAAAATTGTGTACTGTGGCAAGCAATAACTTCTACAATCCCCAAACATATAAGTCCATCTTGGTATCATGAAATACTGGATTTTAGGTAAAAATTTACGGGGCCTTACAATTTAGGTTGTGACAAGTTGGTATCAGAGCTATGAGTTCATAGGCTATATGAGTCATGAGCAAGTTTAGACAAGTCTTACTAATTGGTACTAAAACATCTGTACTTATCTTTGTGAGGCTACCAAACTATTAGGGAACATAATATTTTTTCATTCTTTATGGTGCCGATATGTTATTCCAAAGTATGAACCTTCACTCTTCTATTCTGTTGTAGATGCTGAGGGAATGCGCTACTAGATCAGTTGATCAGACACCAACACCCCCTGTTATAGCTGCAAGATGCATGGGCCGAGGTAAAGGCTGGGGAGGGGCACGTTTTACAGCTAGTGAGACTGAGATAATTGCATCAGATGCAGTCATTACAGGTATTATTTCAGTCTGTCATAAAGATTCATTTATTTTATTTGATCCGAGTTCTACTTATTTGTATGTGTCATCTTATTTTGCTTCATATTTAGATATGTCTTATGATTCTCTGGAAACTCTTGTTTATGTGTCTACACTAGTTGGGGATTCTATTGTTGTAGACTGTGTCTATAGCTCTTATTTGGTCACTATTGGGGTCTACAAGGCTAGGGTTGATCTTTTCTTACATAATATGGTAGATTTTGATGTGATTTTTAGTATGGATTGGTTATCTTGGTACCACGCTATTCTTTATTATAATTCTAAGATTGTGACATTGGATATTTCGGGGTTGCCAAGATTGGATTTGAGAAGTTCCTTGGGTCATGATCCTAGGAGGGTGGTGTCTTTTCTAAAGGCTCAAAAGATAGTTGAGAAATGGTGCTTAGAGGACATAGCTTTTTCTAGAGATGTAAGTGATGATACACCCACAGTATATTCAGTCCCTATAGTGAGAGAGTTTTCAGATGTTTTCCCTGCAGACATATTGGGCATGCCACCCGATAGGGATATTGATTTTGGTATTGATTTGGCACTAGGAACTCAGCTCATATCTATTCTACCGTATCGTATGTCTCTAGCAGAGTTGAAGGTATTGAAGAAACAGTTATATGAATTGATAGATAAAGGTCCATCGGGTTGAGTGTTTCACCTTGGGGTTCTTCGGTTCTAACTTCAAAGAAGGAAGACGGTTCCATGAGGATATATTACATATAGGCAATTGAACATACACGTGATGAACAACATGTTTTCGCGTTATTTGGATTTCTTCATTATTATGTTCATTGATGGTATATTGGTGTACTCTCGCAGCTGGGAGGAGCATGAGCAGCACTTAAGAATCTTGCTCCAAACTTTGAGGGAGAAGAAGTTATATGCTAAATTCTTTATGTGCGAGTTTTAATTAGACTCGGTGGCATTCTTGTGTCACATGGTGTCCAGTGAGGGGACTAAGGTGGATCCGAAGAAGATTGAGGCAGTTCAGAGCTGGACTAAACATTCCACCGCTACTGAGATCAGGAGTTTTTTAAGATTGGCTACCGCCGCTTTGTAGATGGTTTCCCCTCTATTGCAGCTCCATTGACCAGGTTGGCTTAGAAGGGTGCCCCATTTAAGTGGTTCGATGAGTGTGAGGAGAGCTTTCAAAAGCTGAAGGCTGCCTTGTTTATAGCTCTATTTTTGGTTTTTCCTGCGAGATTGGGTTCATATATAGTCTATTGTGATGCTTCATGGGTTGGCATTAGGTGTGTGTTGATGCAGGATGGTAGGGTGATTGGTTATACTTCACGTCAATTGAAGCCTCGCGAGAAAAACTACCTAGTGCATGATTTGGAGTTAGCATCTATTGTACACGTGCTCAAGATTTAGAGAAATTATCTTTATGGCGTGACTTATAAGGAAAAAGGATTTGAACTTGAGGTAATGGATGTGGTTGGAGCTATTTTAAGACTACAATATCACCATTCTTTATTATATCGGGAAGGCCAATGTGGTGGCTGACGCCTTGAGAAGGAAGGTGGAGAGTATGGGGAGTCCTGCTTTTATTCCAGTTGGGGAGAGATTGTTAGCTTTGGATGTTCAGGTTTTGGTCAATAGGTTCGTGAGGTTCGATATTTCGGAGCCTATCAGGGTTCTTGCTTATGTTGTATATTAGTCATCCTTGTTTAAGCGCATCAAGGCACGTCAGTATGGTGACCCTCACTTGTTTGTCCTCGGGGACACGGTGTAGCACGGTGATGCTAAGGAGGTGACTATTGGTGATGATGGTTTGTTACATCTTCAGGGCTGGATTTGTGTGCCTAATGTGGATGGTTTGTGGGAGATGATTCTTGAGAAGGCCCATAGTTCACGGTATTCCAGTCATTCGGGTGCTACAAAGATGTATCATAATTTGAAGTAGCATTATTGGTGGCGGAGGATGAAGAAAGACATTGTTGAGTATATTGGATAGTGCTTGAACTATCAGCAGGTTAAGTATGAGCATTAGAGACCTGGTGGTTTGCTTTAGAGGGTAGATATAGTGAATTGGAAATGGGAGTGTATCACTTGGGATTTTGTGATTGGGTTGCCATGAACCTTGAGGAGATTCGAGATTGTGTGGGTTATTATAGACATAATGACCAAGTCAGCACACTTCATTCTAGTTATGACTACCTATACTCCAGAGCAGCTGGCTTGGATTTATCTTTGGGAATTATTATATTAGGAAATTGTTCGCCTGCATGGTGTACCCGTATCTATTATCTCACATCAAGTCACTCAATTGACACCATATTTTTGGAGGGCAATGCACGAGAGTTGGGCACAAAGGTCGGGTTGAGTATAGTGTTTCATCCCACAGACAAACGTGCTATCCGAGCGTACCATCTAGATCTTAGAGGAAATATTGGAGCGTGTGTCGTTGATTTTGAGGGCCAGTAGGATAAATTATTAACAGAGTTTCACCTACAACAATAGCTATCAGTCAAGTATCGAGATGGCTCCTTATGAGGCTTTATAAGGGTGGTGATGTCATTCTCTGGTTCGTTGGGTTTAGCCAAGGGAGGCTAGGTTATTAGGCACTGATCTAGTTCGTGATTCTTTGGAAAAGGTGAAATTAATTCAGGAGCAGCTTTGTACAGCACAATCTAGGCGAAAGAGTTATGCTAATAGGAAGGTTCGTTATGTGGAATTCATGATGGATGAGAGGGTTCTACTCAAAGTTTCGCCCATAAAAGGTATGATGATGTCTAGGAAGAATGGAAAGTTGATCCCTCAGTATATTGGTCATTTCCAGGTGTTGGAGACAGTTGGTGAGATGGCTTACAAACTTGTTTTCTCACCTAGCTTATTGGGGTTCATCTGGTGTTTTATGTTTCCATGCTTCGAAAGTATTATGAGGACCCATCACATGTGTTGGATTTCAGCTTGGTGCAGTTGGACAAGGATTTGACTTATGATGAGGAGTTGGTGGCCATTTTTGATAGGTAGGTTCGCAAGCTGAGATCAAAGAATATTGCATCGGTAAAGGTTATGTGGAGAGGTCAACCGATTGATAAGGAAACTTGGGAGACCGATCATGATATGCGAAGCAGACACCCTCATCTTTTTAATATCCCAAGTATGATTCTTAACTTGTTCGAGGACGAATCTTTGTTTAAGAGGGGGAAAAATGTAACGACTTGGCCAGTTGTTTGAGTATTTGAGCCCCATTACCTTAATTGATACTTCTTCGTATACTTATTTGTGGTTATGTGACATGAGTGGATAATTGGTTTTGCTTCGGGAAGGGTTTGGAATGAAATGGAATGGTTAGTTCCTAGTTTGGAAGCTTAACTTATAAGAGCTGACCGGAGTTTGAATTTTATGTAAGCAACCTCGGAATGATATTTTGATGGTTCAAATCGTATGGTGATTTTGGACTTAGGGGTATGTCTGAATTTGTATTTGGAGGTTTCTAGATTGATATGGTTCTATTTGGAGAAAGTTGGAAATTTGGAAGTTTAGAAGTTCATAGGTTCGATCAGGAGTTGACTTTGAGGATATCAGGGTCAGTTTGTGGTTTTGGTCATTTGGGACTTGTGTGCAAATTTTGGGGTCAGTTCGAGTTGTTTAGACATGTTTGGCATAAGTTTGGAATTCGAGAATTTGGATTAGTTCATTAAGCTTGAATTAAGGTGTGATTCATAGTTTTAATATTATTTTGTGTAATTTGGAGCCTTGAGTAGGTCCGTGTTAGATTTTAGGACTGGTTGGTAAGTTTTGATGGGGCTCGGGTGTATTTTGTATGGGTTTCAGACCATTTTTCTCATGTTTGAAGTTGTTGGCTTTCTAGTGCTGTTGCCTTCATCGCGATCGTGGAAGAAGTAACACAATTGAGGAGGGTGTTTTTGTTGCTGGCATCTTTTGGTCTTCGTGTTCGTAATGGGAGTGTCGTGTTCGTGGAGCATGGTGGGTAATGGCTTTCGCGTTCGCGACCTAGACGTCTCATTCTCGTAAAGGGAAGGTTAGATGAGGTTTTCAAGCTTTTGGCTTTTGCATTCGTGGGTGGAAGATTGCGTCCGTGTAGGACAATGGAGGTTATGCATCACGTTCGAGAAGGGTTATTTTGGGCCAGTGTTGGGTTGTGATTCGCGAACGCTAGGCTTGGGCTGAGTTCGCAAAGGGTATCGCTGGCAAATAATTTAGGTTTTAATTTTGGATTCTGAGCTTATTTAATCATATTCTGAAGGGAGCTCGGATTTGGTCGATTTTGAGGCAATTTTCAATACTTGAAATGGGGTAAGTTTTCTTGACTCGTATTTGATTATTATTCACAATTCCATCCATGATTTTAGCATTTGATAGATGAATCTTCGTGAGGAAAATTAGTTGTTTTGGCAATTTTTCTAAAAAGGAAAATAGAAATTTGAACCACGATTCGGAGATGGATTTGGATGAAACTTGTATAGTTAGACTCGTATTCTAATGAGTTTTCAGGATTAGTGACATTTGTCGGGTTCTGAGAGTCAAGCCCTTGTTGACTTTTTAGTTGATTTTTGATAAAGATCAGAGTTTTGTTACTTGGAATCGATTTCTATAGCAATGTTTGATATTATTAAGTTGTTTTGGCTAGATTTGACCTGTTCGGAGGTCAATTTGAGAAGCAAAGGCTTGTTAGAGTATTTATTTGACTCATTTGTGGTATGTATCTTATCTAACCTTGTGTGAGGGAATACTCCTTAGGATTTGGACATAATTTTTTATTTGTGTTACGTGAAAGCGATGTGTATATGAGGTGATGAGCGTATACATGGGTGCTATATGTGGCTTATGACCGGATTAGACCTTGGGCTATTAATATGCCTTAATTTGAGAATGTATTGTATATGAAACATGATTAATCACTTGGTGGCTATGTGAACATGATCTCTACACTTGTTTTAGCCGTACTAATGCTTTATTTGTTAAATACACATCCGCAGTTTACTAGTTTCATATCCAAAATAGATCTTTGGCATTATTGTGGCACATGTGGACATGTTGAGAAAATTGTTTGGGTGTTGGCACTAGGTTTTTTCCGTATGATTGTGTCTATGATTTTGTCAGGGTGGAGCGACATGGGTAGCTATTGTGATATTATCAGGGTGGAGCGATACTTGTAGCTATTGTGATATTGTCAGGACGGATTGATACGGGTGGCTATTGTGATATTGTCAGGGCAGAGCGATGCGGGTGGCTAGGTACCAATCGGGGTATACTCATACTTGGATGCAGCGGACCTAGGCAGTGAGAGCTTGTATTAACCATGAGGATTCAAGGTAGATTTTCATTTACCGTCGCAGTTCCTTGGAGTCATATCCTTATATTTATAATGTCATTTTTGTACCCTAATAGTATCATATTTGAGATATTCATATGTATTTACTTAGAGCTCGTGACTCTATACTACCTAGTTCTAGGAAGTTATTTTGAGTATTGCCACTTTGGCTTGTATTGAATTTCTTTTCGCGTTTATATTAAACTTCGTCTTATTATATCACGTTTTATTGATTTAAACTCTTGTTATGTTATCGGCTTACCTAATTTTAGAGACTAGATGCCATCATGACCCTTATGGTAGGATTTGGGTTTTGATAATATAAAAGCTCCACTACAAATTCATCTCCACCATAAAAATCATCATCAACAACAAAAACAACAACAACATCCTAGTGTATTCCCACAAGTGGGGTCTGAGGAGGATAGGATGTACGCAGCCTTGCCCCTGTTACACCCCATATTTTCGTACATAAGAGTACGTCTTAAGTCAATTGATGTAAGATCATAAATGAGATCATCTTTGAAAGTACATAAAGTTAGTTAATTATGTTACCTTGGAGGTTACAAATATTTAAGATCTTGAATACCAATTACCAAGAGGGTTTGAAGGTTTAGAAGCTAAATGAATTGAAGAAAATAAGTTTCGTCGAAAGTCGACAAGTTGGGATGTTATAACATGTATTTTTGGGGTGATAATAGGGTGTTTAAAATTATAAGGAGATTATTTTATAAGTTATTTTACTCATATGATAGTCGTGTGTTATGATTTGAACTCAAGCGAATTGGGGAACAAAAGTTGGAAAAGATCATCACAAGTTACATTTATAAATGTGTTGAAACTGAGGTCAAATATAGCTGAACTTTTCTCATAATATACTTAGTTTAGGGTATGATATACATACCAAATTGAATATCTACGAGTCTATTTTCTAACCTATTAAACCGTTCATCGATATGACACAGGAGTTGAGAGATATTTGTAGTTTCGCGAGACTGCGCAGACTGCATAGGTGACAAGTAGGTGTGTCACTAAAGCTTTTTGAGCAATACATTTCGTGTGTTATATGAGGTATTTTTTGGCCATATTATATACCAAATTGAAGGTCTTGGAATGTAGTTTCCAACGCTCTTAACCATTTGTATACAGTAAGTCCGGAGGCCCGATTTCCGCGCCATAGGGTCGTCGCGCGGTCATGCTCCTCGAAGCTCGAAGTCAAGGTTGAGACTCGCCCTCGGGGGTCATCAGGTGTCGGTCGCATTCCAACAGCTACAGCAGTTGAGAGGGGAGTTCCCAAGGAGCACGGCTTGATCTGACAAGGTTGACCTATCCGGGGCCTATTTCAAGATGTCACGTCCAGCCATCCTATCTCCACGCCTTCACAGTTAACATGTTTTGTACTATAACTGATTTCCCTCCTATATAAAGGGGATACCCATCACTTTGTAAACCTCTCGGCTAATGTTTCTCCATCCATTTTCTCCACAAGATCAATAATATCTCTCTCCCTTTCTTCCCTCTAACTTACTCCTTCTTACTAGCTCGAGGTCGTTCTTAAAATTTATTAGTTTCATACTTGTTCTTCATTTATAGCTTGGTATTGGTCATAAAGAGCCTTGTTTGATCATATCTCAACTGCTATCCCATCCCCGACTACCCCCGACAGCTCGAGCTCGAGCCAGATATCGACCTCGAGGTCCTTCATCGACCAGTCTAAGGCTCGGGCTGTAGGCATCTCGGTATGATCTCTGCCCCGTTTTAGCTTGTGTTTTATCGTTAAACTTGATATTCTTAGCATCGGCTGCTCTAACAACTAGCATAAAAATAGATCACATAGTGATTATTTTCTTGTTGGTTTCATTACTAAAACGCAAGTTATCTTTCACATTTTTTCTTGCCCAAGATCTTCGATTTCAGGACAAAGCGCCTAGCCCGGCGAGTAAAATGGGAAACCGGAGCCTCGAGAATACTAGAGAAAAGACACGACTGTCCTAGAGGCCGGTACACCACCGGTTTCAACCCGAACGGAAGGGAAGGTTCTCCAACAGAACATCCACAGGATTATTGGGAGAACCAACATTCCCCAAGGATCCATCTTCAAACAAACGAGAATGACCGCTACGGAAGAAGGACCGACCCAAAAACGCATGCTTGAAGATACCCTCATATTTAGCGAGGAGGACCTTGAGGCTATGATGGAACCGCACAACGATGCGTTACTGATCTCATTTCTCTTAATCAACACCAGGATAAAGCGTGTGTTCGTGGATTCGGGCAGCTCGGCCAACATAATCATGTCAGAAGTAGTAGAATAGCTGGGGCTGCTCAATCAAGTCATTCCCGTCCCTCGAATCCTTCACGACTTCAATATGATCAGCAAAGTAACGAAAGGAGAGATCACCCCTCCTGATCAACATGTCTGTCGCAATTCGGAACACCGAGTTCCAGGTCATTGACAGCGATATGAGATACAACGCCTTACTCTACAGGCCTTAGATCCACAACATAAGGGCAGTGCCCTCAACCTTGCACTAGGTGATAAGGTTTCCCACGAGGGATGGCATCGCGACCATACATGGAGAACATCTGGCAGCGAAAGAAATGTTCGCGGTCCACCATGAGGTGCCAACCCCTACATGCCCGGTCTCAGACGAGGAGGGAAACATGCAGACCCTCAAAGACGACGAGGAAGACTTCTTCGCCCCGCGAACCTTCGTCGCCCCCGAGGAATCGGATGCGACCAAATAACCAGTCGAAGAGCTGGAGCAGACCGTTTTGATTGAGCACCTCCCGGATTGCAAGGTATACCTGGGAATAAGGCTAACCCCCGAACTCAGGACAGGGTTTATTCAATTTTTTAGTAACAATATCGACTGTTTCGCCTGGTCCCACCTAGATATGACATGAATCATGCCGGAAATAACATCCCACAGGCTGAGCGTTGATCCCAAATTCAAACCCGTAAAGCAAAAGAGAAGACCAAGTCCGAGGTAAAACATGACTTCATCAAAGAGGAAGTAGCAAAACTTATTAAAATCGGATCCATTAGGGAGGTAAAGTACCCCGAATGGCTAGATAACATAGTAGTAGTGACAAAAGGGGGGACCAAGCTAAGAATGTGCATAGATTACAAAGGTTTGAATAAAGCGTGCCCCAAAGATTCCTTCCCGTTGCCTAATATCGACCGTCTGATCGATGCTATGGCCGACCATGAGACCCTCACTTTTCTCGATGCCTACTCGGGGTATAATCAAATAAAGATGAACCCCGAGGATAGGGAAAAGACCTCGTTCATCATGAAGTATGGTACATATTGCTACAATGTAATGCCCGTCGGGCTAAAAAATGCAGGAGCGATATACCAGCACCTAGTTAATAATATGTTCGAACATCAAGTAGGTAAATCGATTGAAGTATCTATTGATGATATGCTAGTCAAATCCCTGTGCGTAGAGGACCATTTGACCCATTTGCAGGAAACTTTCAACATCCTCAGAAGCTACAACATGAAGCTCTACCCCAAGAAGTGTGCCTTCGGAGTAGGTTCGGGCAAATTCCTGGGATTCATGGTTTCAAACAGGGAGATTGAGATCAGCCCAGACAAAATAAAAGCCATCAAAGAGATCACGGTGGTGAACAATGTAAAAGCCATCCAACGGCTGACAGGGCGGATAGCTGCTCTGGGCAGATTCATATCAAGATCATCAGACAAGAGCCACCATTTCTTCTCCCTACTCAAAAGAAAGAGCAACTTCGAGTGGACACCATAATGCCAACACGCACTAGAAGAACTGAAACGTTACCTGGCTAGCCCGCCTTTGCTACAAACACCCATGGACGATGAAATGCTATACCTATACCTAGCCGTGTCCGAAGTAGTGGTAAGCGGTGTACTGGTTCGGGAAGAGCAAGGTACACAATTTCCTGTTTATTATGTTAGCCGAACTTCGGGGGATGCCGAAACCCAGTACCCCCATCTAGAAAAATTGGCTCTCGCACTGATAAGCGCCTTGCACAAGCTGAAGCCCTACTTTCAGTGCCACCACATCTGCATTCTGTCAACTTATCCCCTCCAAAGCATACTGCATAAACCTGAGTTATCAGGTCGATTGGCAAAATGGGCCATTGAGCTCGGAGGGTATGATATCGAGTATCAACCTCGGACGGCCATCAAGTCCCAAATCATAGCGGACTTCATGGCCGATTTCTCGCCATCCCTCATGCCCGAGGTGGAGAAAGAACTTTTATTGAAATTAGGCACGTCCTCCGAGGTATGGACCCTATTCATAGATGGTGCCAAAATCATAAGGGTGTTCTAGCTCGGTATAATCCTAAAGCCGCCCGTCGGCAGCATAATCAGACAATCCATAAAAACTGCAAAACTAACTAACAATGAAGCTGAGTATAAGGCTATGATTGCAGGTTTAAAATTGGCCAAAAGTTTGGGGGGGCAAGACTGTCGAGGCAAAATGCGATTCGCTCCTCGTAGTAATCCAAGTGAATGAAAGCTACAAAGCTCGAGAGGACAGGATGCAGAGGTATTTGGACAAAATCCAAATCACATTACGTCGCTTCAAAGAATGGACCTTAGTCCATATACCTGGAGAGTAGAACAGCGAGGTCGATGCCCTCTCGAACCTAGGATCCTCTGCTGAAGAAGAAGACCTGCTCCCTGGAGTTGTCGTCCAATTGTTCAAATCCGTGGTCGAGGAAGGTCATGCGGAGATTAACTTCACCAACCTGACATGGGATTGGAGAAATAAATATATCATTTATCTAAAGGACGGGAAGTTACCCGCAGATCCAAAAGAGTCGAGGGCCCTACGAACCAAAGCAGCCCAATTCTCACTCGATGAAAAAGGGGCTCTGTATAGGAGCACTTTTGATGGCCCCCTGGCGGTATGCTTGGGACCGGGCGACACAGATTATGTGTTCTGAGAGATCCACAAGGGCACCTACGGAAATCATTTCGGGGCCAATTCTTTAGTCCAAATAGTGATCAGAGCGGGCTACTATTGGGATAGCATTGAAAAAGACGCCAGGGAATTTGTCGAAAAGTGCGACAAGTGTCAGAGCTTCGCTCCCATGATCCACCAGCCCGGCGGGCAACTACATTCCATTTTATCACCATGTCCATTCATGAAATGGGGAATGGATATCGTTAGCCCTTTGCCAACGGTGCTAAGTAAGGCTAGATTAATTATGTTTATGATTGATTATTTTTCAAAATGGGTGGAAGCGCAGGCCTTCAAAAAAACAAGAGAGTAGGAAGTCATCAATTTTATAAGGGATCACATCATATGCCGGTTCGGGATCCCGAAATAACATGCGATAACGAGAGGCAGTTCATACATAACAAGGTGACACATTTCCTTGAAGACAACAAAATTAAGAGAATCCTGTCAATGCCATACCACCCGTGTGCAAACGGCCAGGCTGATTCCACAAATAAAACCATCATTTAGAACTTGAAAAAGAAATTGGAGAGCGCCAAAGGAAAATGGAGAGAAACGCTGTCCGAGGTGCTGTGGGCATATCGGACAACCTCTAAATCGAGCATCGAGGAAACACCTTTCTCTCCAGTATATGGAGTTGAAGCACTAATACCAGTAGAAGTCGGGGAATCAAGCGCCAGATTCCGGCACACAAATGAGGGATCGAACAATGAGGCCATGACAATGGCCCTCGAGCTACTCAACGGAAGACGGGAAGCCTCGCTGGTTCGGATTGCTGCCCAGAAGTAGAAAATCGAAAGATACTACAACAGAAGAACAAATATCCGATATTTCGGGATCGAGAACCTAGTCCTCAGGAAGGTTAGTCTCAACACCCGAAACCCTAATGAAGTGAAGCTGGACTAGAATTGGGAAGGGCCATACTGGGTCCCTGGGATAGTCGGCAAAGGATCCTATAAGTTTGGCACCAGGGAGGGCGAACAGCTTCCGAGCAACTAGAATGTATCGATGCTTAAGCGGCATTATTGTTAGGGTGTCCGATTGCAAAATCCCATAAATATCCTCGAGCAAACGTCGCACACTTTTCCTTCGACGGAGTTTTTTTATCCCGAAACGGGTTTTTACCGGCAAGTTTATTAACGAGGCAATGTCCACGTATTTCCCGAAAAATGACAGATGAGGTTCCAATAGGATGATGTACCGGACCAAATGGTTCAAGGAGCCGCACCCGTATGGGCCGAGCTCACAACAACGAAATAGCATGTATTTACGCAAAGCAATAAAGAATATCTTTCAGCATCTGGCACTCCAGAAAAGGAAATTTCAGCATGCTCACGGCATATATCCCTCCACCAAATGCATCCCGAAATACTCGGAGACTTAGCGTCAACAATTTTGCGCCCGAACGACCCTAGGGTCGGAACTCTGGGCTCATAAGGCCCCAACAAGGTAACTCGTAGCACACAAATAACAGCTTTCGAGCCTAAGCAAACTCGATGACTCAGAGACTTTCGCCAATCGTCGTACACTAGAAAACCCGAGGACGTAAGACCCCGAGCTGGAAGACTCATTATAACCAGATCTATTTTACATAGCAACAAAAACTATAAGACCTCAATAGGCATGGCAAACTGTAAGACCTCAACAGGCATGGAAAATTGTAAGACCTCAACAGGCATGAAAAGTTTAGGCTATACGTCGCATTTGTAAGAATCCCGAAATGGCATACCCTCGGCGTAGATGCCTAAACCATCACTCGGGGTCAAAAATGGTTCTGGCCAAACACATATGACTACGAACAAAATGGCTGCTCTAGCCAAATTAATGTGACTCGGTGACTCCCAACTGTCGCTAACAAAATCATAGGCCATTACTTTGAATATACTTCGAAAAGAATCGGTTAAAACAGGCTTCCCTCAATAGGCAAATGAGCTTCGACCATGTCAGCTCCAAATCAGGCTTCGAGATACTCAACCTACAAGCTAAAAACCTTCCAAGGTGCTCAAACCTCACCGCTAACGACTTGAAATCGTGGTTCTTCCCAAACCAACGATGGGTTAGGAAAAATTATTTCAAATAAGACCTTAACGAGAGGAAAACAAAGCCTATAAAATACCCATGGGCAAAAGCGTAAGATCCATTATCGCCAGCCAAATGAGCCTCCGGGCCGCACAATAAAAGGTCACAACGACCAAACAGCGTAAGGGCCACTGTCGTCAGCTTGAAAATTAAAAACTTGAAGATTAAAATGAGCTCGAGTTGTAACCCGATTCGGAGACCGGATCCAAAATAGTTAACTACACATGCCTAAGGGAATAGCGTAAGTGCCATTGTTGCCGGCCAAACGAGCCTCCGAGCCACACACTCAAAAGTTCGCTTCAACCCAAGGCGCAAGAGCCATCATCATCCGCCCATGTAGGCACGAAAAAACCTGAGGGTCAATTGAAGCTCGAGTTGCAACACAACTCTAAGACTGAACCCAAAAATAGGTAAAATACAAATGCCCAAGGGCAGGGGATAAGAACTATCATCACCCGACTATGTAGGCACAGGAGATTGAAGATTGAGTAGGCTCGAGTCAAAACTCGACCCGGCGACTCAACATAAAGCAGTTGGGCAAAAGTGCAAGAGCTTTCTCGGCAGGCCGCATTGACCAGCCGCGCGACAACCCCTGAGCCGGCCTAAACGGGCCGCAATGCTATATTGCGAGTCTAAAGTCCTTTCGCTAATTCTTGCTGAATTCAAAGTAGAAAGGGAAATAAGGGAAACAAAGCCACAGGATTCTCTTTATAGCCAAAATAAAAGTACTATATACAAACAGTAAGATCGATAGGAAAAAACAACAAAGATCCTAATCTACTGCTGAACCGGCAGCCTCAACAGCTCCCCAAGGGTTGCACCCAGGCGATTACAAGTCCCCCGATGGCCCTTTCTCAACGGCATCCTCTCTCCCTGGGGATCCACCCCCACTTTTAACACCACTCGAGCTGCCTTCCAATGCGCCCCCAATGGTCTATTTTTAGGAATCTGACCAGGCACGATCCGCGGCTCGAGGTAAAATTGGGATAGCCCCCTCAAACATCCTCTCAATGGAAGAATCTGCGATGACTGCTCCTCCCTCATGCAAAGATACAAGCGCCTCGGCCACAGCTCTGATCTGAACCACTGCAGCCACCAGTTCGGAATGGAGGCTCTTGTATTTCTCACTATCCTCCTCCGCATCCCGGAGTTGACAATCGATCAAGATAACTCTCCCCTGAAGGTTGTCCCTCTTGGAATCCACCTCGCTCACATGTCGACTAAGCTCGGAGATTTTAGCATCTCTGACCCGAAGCTCTCCTCTCAGAAGGGCGTTCTCCTTCCCAAACTGCACAAATCAAGGCCCGAGGAGTTAGAAATGATAAAATCTTGCAAGGGCTCAAATGATAGTAAAAATAGGGGTTGAATAACCTGCTCGGTAAAATAGGCTTTCTCGCGTTCGCGACGGCTCACCTCATCCTGGTACTGGGTGAGAGCCTGGTTATAAAGCACTTTGGTCTGAAACCATATAAAGAGACAAGTTAGGAGAACGAAGGCCAGAGTGTCCCAAAGCGGCGGACACGGTTAGCAGAAGTTAGCCGCTCAGAAAGTCTGCCTATCTCGCCAAAAATGGATGAAGCATGGACCTCGAAACTACGCTCGAGAATGGTCGTCGGCCTCTCGAGTGAATCTCTAACTTTGATCAATGCTCCTACCTCAGAAGGCTCCTTTCGAGGGGCGTCTTGCACTTCGTAAGATAGTAGGAACTCCCTCTGAGGAGAATCAACAACTATTAACGGGCTAACAGGGTCAGACAAAATCTCCATCCCTTGTTCACCTTAGGTCCCAGATCGAGGCCCCTCCGAAATACCTACCAAGGGTGTCCCAGCTCGAGAAGAACTCTGGCCACCTGCCAATTCGAGGCCAGTGCTCGATACCTCATCCATTGCCTCGCCGCCATGAAGATGGGCCACGACAGCATCAGATTCCTATCCAGAAGCATCCATCCCCATGGCCCGAGGATCGATCAAGTCCAAACGCTCTTCGGGGGCTGCCGAGAAACTACTTTCTTTCTCGCCTTCATCATGGGGATTTCCCGTCTCCTTGGAGGTCAGAACTACTGGGTCAACCTTGGAATCCTCCACCTTGACCCTCTTGGGATCCGGTGGCCCAAAAGATAGACTCTCCTGCCTTTTATTCTCCTCGCCAAGCACCAGAGCGTCCACTCCAACGGACGGTGCCTCCCTCATTAGTGGGATTTCTCCCAGACCTACACAGATGCAGAGGTTAAATGCAAAGAATGGAGAAAGCTACTAATAGCAAACTGCGTAAAAATACACAGATACATCAAGGCCCGAGGCTCACCATGTTCTTTGGCTTCCCACCGATCTCGGGATAAATCTCTCCATGCTCTTTCAATATACGGGGAAACTGAATACAAATGACCAACCCAACCCTGGAGATCCGACACCGCGTTAGGGTTGATCGCTACGGCTGAAAAGACAAGAAAAGCAGAGTTAGCCGCATAGGGAGATATCGCTATGAAGGAGCAAAAAGATCATGTTTACTTATGCCCGACGGTCCACTTCTTCGGGACCGACATATTTTCCACTAGAATCATGTCAGACGTCCTTACTCGGATGAATCAGCTTAACCACCCCTCGTCCCCGAACTTCTCACTGCAGGCAAAAAGGGATCTCAGGGCTTGATAGCGAAGCTTTATTAAGCCCCCGCGAAGAAGACGGGGACTATACATCCAGATCAGATGGTTCAGGGTGAAGGGCATTCCATCTATCATGCTCGAGTAGTGCTTGATCATATAAACCACGTGCTAGAATGAAGGGTGTACTTGACCCAGGATTACCTGATAACTCCGGCAGAAGTCGAGAATCACTGGGTCGATCGGGGCCGAGGATGGCCCCACTAGCCCCAAGGTAAATGGGGAGGCATACACACTCAGAAAGCCAGCTCTAAGAGCCGTAATATCTTCCTCATGAGCGGGAACTTCAATGAGCACGGTATCCCCAAGCAACAGTCGGCCTTCACTCTTTCGATGTCTGTTATAGAGATGATATACCGAGTTATAGGCTCGCGGTGCCCTGACTACGAGTCTCGACCCTAAAATCGGAAGTCATCACAAAGGATCCTGGGACACACTCCTCGACACGGGGAGAAGTGGCCACTTTGTGTTGGGAGAAAAACGAAGAAGATGAGCCCGCAACCTCCTACGAAGCAGAAGTGGAAATTTTTGCCATCCTTGAAAGAATCTGAGAGAAGAAGAAAAAGGGGTTGCGTTCCTGAAAAAGAGCAAGAACGAGGAAAAAAACCTTACTAGGTATTTTTTGGCACGAGATGGAGTTTAGAAAGAAAGAGGTAATTATTTATAAAAGCACTGTGGGTACATTGAAGGAAGCCAACCGCCGCAGTCAATGCGAAAACCTGCAGGGGTGGCGCATATGGTGCATCTTGACATCTCGTAACTGTTTGCAAGAACACCGAAGGAAGCAGGAGTTCAGGACCGTTTCTTATCATTTCCTGCCACTTTCACTCTAAGAAACGCAGAAACTATCTGTATACAGTGAATCCAGAGGCCCGATTTCCCCGTCAAGTGTCGTCTTGCGGTCGCCCTCCTCGAAGATCGAAGTCAAGTTCGAGACTCACCCTCGGGGGTCGTCAGGTGTCGGTCCGGAGGACATCGCATTCCAACGGCTATAGCAGGCGAGAGGGGAGTTCCCAAGGCACATGGCTCGATCTGACAAGGCTGACATATCTGGGGCCTATTTCAAGATGTCACGTCCAGCCATCCTATTTCAACGCCTTCACATTTAACACATTTTGTACTATAACCCCTCCTATATAAAGGGGATCCCCATCACTTTGTAAACCCCTCGACTGATGTTGGTCCATCCATTTTCTCCACAAGATCAATAATATCTCTCTCCCTTTCTTCTCTCTAACTTACTCCTTCTTACTAGCTCAAGGCCGTTCTTAGCATTTATTAGTTTCATACTTGTTATTCATTTATAGCTTGGTATTGGCCATAAAGAGCCTTGTTTGATCATATCTCAACAGTTATCCCATCCCTGACTACCCCCGATAGCTCGAGCTCGAGCCAGATATCGACCTCGAGGTCCTTCATCGACTAGTCTGAGGCTCGGGCTGCAGGCATCTCAGTTTGATCTCTGCCCCATTTTAGCTTGTGTTTTATCGTTAAACTTTGTATTCTTAGCATCGACTGCTCTAACAACTAGCATAAAATAGATCACGTATTTTTAGAATCCCATTTATAAATTTAATTGTCATTACCATTTTCACGGTAAACACCGTACATTCAAAAAACATCCGGATAAAAAGATTTGCGTCTGAAGATGGGCCAATGATAGGGTGCCAAGATAGCACCTCCTTGACTTTTCAAAAGTTGGTATATAATCCCTATCTCATTTTTTCCTCTTCATTTATCCATTGAACACGACCAAGGAACACCCCTAAACTTTACTTAAGCACTGTTCAAGAGTTTCAAATAGGATTAGCTTCCCGGGTACAAAATCAAGCAGCGATAACACTAGATCATTCCCTACGACGTAAGTATCATTATACCGCCTCTCTTTTTTCTTTGTAGTTCGAGTTTTGGAAAGTACTTCAAATTTAAGAAACGTCTATGTGTACGGTGAAATCAGGGGACCAATTTCTTGTAGACAAAGTGCTTCAGGAGATCACCTCGGAGACTCTAGACCTCGAGCCAAATACTTCCCTCAAGATCTGTCGACACCTGGCCTGGGAATAATATTGGCCGAGACCTCGACGAGCATGGGAGGCTTCCGAGGAATGCATCCGGAGCCGATTAAGTCTACTTGGGCAGCCTAACATTTGTCTATGCATATGTCATAAAGTTAGTTAGTTGTCCCATCCCACTTCCTTTATCACTCAATGTATCTTGTACTAAGTTTGGATTCCCCCCTCTTATAAAAGGGAAATCAGTAACACTCTGTAAGGGGAACCTTAACTATTCTTCAGAATATAAATAAAAATTCTCCCTCTTTTCTCTCTAACTTACTCGTTTGACGCTACTCTTTCCATTTATTGCTTTCATACGTGTTCTTCATTTATTGCTTGATATTGGCCATAAAGAGAATTCTTTAATTATATCTTAATTGTTATCTCCTTCCCGGTTACCCCCGATAGCTCGAGCTCGAGTCGGGTATCGACCTCGAGGTCTTTCATCGCCTTTCATCGACCAGTCTGAAGCCCAGGTAGCAAGCCAGTCTATTTGATCATTGCCCCGTTTTAACTTTTATTTCGTCATTAAACTTCATACGCCTTGCATCAACTGCTCTAAAAACTAGCAAAAAAATAGATCACATATTTTTAGAGTACCATTTACAAATATAATTATTATTACCTTTCTCACGGCAAACAGTTTGGCGCCCACCGTGGGGCTAAAAATAATAGTTATTATTTTCTTGTTGGTTTCATTACAAAAATGCAAGTTATCTTTCACACTTTTTCTTTTCCAAGATCTTTTGATTTCAGGACAGAATGTCTAGCTCAGTAAACAGAGTCTTGAATGACAACCTCGATAACCACGGGGAAAACGGTGTGGCTGTTCTAGTTGTCGGCGCACCACCACAGAATCTCGATAATGTGCCCGGACCGAATTTAGCAGATGCGGATTCGCAGGACACACAACATATCATCAAAAACTCACATACCGACAGGAGCATACGTCATGACGACCAACAGGAAGCCCAAAAAACTCCAACCCGGGAAGAACACGAAGTTAGTCTTCATGTTAATTTTGAAATGTTACAGGCACAACAATTGGCTATTGCTCAGTTACAAAGCCATCCAAAGACTCCTAGCACAACAGCGATGGAAACAGCTCCCCCAGCCAAACAGGTACCCGAGAGATCGAGCAGTAACGGGTCATAGGCGACCCGATCATAGTGAAAATGCTTGAGGATCTCACAAAAAGGATCGAATCTGGCAAGAAAATGATAGCAACCAACGACATGAAGGTCGAGACCTACAACTCTAGGGTCGACCAGCTCCCGGGTGTGCCCCCGGGCCTCAAGGGCGTGAACTCGAAGAAGTTCATACAAAGGTCGTTCCCCGAGGAGGTGGTCCCAAAGGCCATTCCAAAGAAGTTCAGAATGCTGGAACTCCCTAAATACAACGGGACCACTAACCCTAATGAGCACGTTACGGCCTACACCAGTGCAGTAAATGGCAACGATATAAGCAATGATGAGATCGAGTCCGTATTATTGAAACAATGCAGGGAAACACTCTCGAAGGGGGCCATGATGTGGTATCACAACTTGGCTCCTAACTCCATAGATTCATTCACAATGCTAGAAGACTCCTTCGTAAATGCACATGTCGGTGCCATCAAAGTAGCAACGACAAAGTCCGACGTTTTAAAAATCAAGCAAAGGGAGAACAAGATGCTGTGGGAATTTGTGTCTCACTTTTAGATGTAGCGGGTGGAGCTACCGCCAGTTTTCGACATCTGGGAAGTGCAGGCCTTTACTCGAGGTCTGAACGAACAATGTTCGGTGGCTTCAAAGTAGCTGAAACAGAACCTGATTGAGTACCCAGATGTGACCTGGTCAGACGTACACAGCCGGTACCAGTCGAATATCAGGGCTGAGGATGACCAGCTGGGAGCCCCTTTGGACTTAGTATACCCGAGAAAGCTCCTAGCAAAGGAACCAAAACTAAACAAAGAAAGGTATTAGCCATACCTCGAAGATAGAAGGAACGCCCCGAGGCGCAACTTACCTCGCAATGATCGGAGAGTGGATCGAGGACAGGATTCTCGATGAATAATCAACAGAGCCAGGTTCGATCGGAATGTAGTGACAACGGGTGCACCCCACTTGTCAGAATACAACTTCAACGTCAATGTGTCATATATCGTCTTCCCCACCAGTAAAATCAGGGACGCCAAGTGGCACAAACCTATACAATCGGTTCATTTGCAAAGGAATTACAACTTGGTATGTGAATTTCACAGCACACATGGCCACGGGACGGAGGATTGTCATCAGCTACAAGAAGAGGTAGCTCAACTGCTTAACAAAGGACATCTCCGGGAATTCCTTAGCAATCAAGCTAAAAATCAGTTCCATGAAATGGAGGCAACCAAAAAGAACGAGGCAAATGAGCCACAACATGTCATCCACATGATCAAGGGGGAGCTGATACCTCTTAGGAACCCGTAATGAGAAGAATGGAAATATCCATCACCAGAGAAAAAGCGGACTCGGGGATATATTCCTAAAGACGCCTTCACATTCAGCGAAGAGGACACCAAGACCTTGTCTCAACCCTATAATGACATACTAGTAATCTCCTTCCTTGTAAATTCTTTTTAAATAAAATGTGTACTCGTGGATCCAGGTAGCTCGGCTAATATTGTCAGTTCTAGGGTGCTAGAGCAGCTCGGATTGGTCAACCAAATCCTGCCCTCCACTCAAGTCCTCAACGGATTCAACATGGCAAGCGAAACAACGAAGGGAGAAATCATCCTTCCGGTAACTATGGCTGGCACTACCCAAGATGCCAAATTCCATGTCATCGAAAGAGACATGAGGTATAACGCCTTATTCGGGCGGCCATGGATTCATTGCATGAGAGTAGTGACATCCAACCTCCTCCAGATGATAAAATTTCCATCAAAGGATGGAATAAAAAACGTCTACGGGGAACAACATGCGGCGAGGGAATTGTTTGCAATACACGATGTGGTACTAACGTTCGTACCTCCGCCCCCGAGTAAACCAAAGAGTGACTCGGGCCTCACCCTCTATCGAACTTGGAAAAACGAAGCAAAGATCCATATTGAGTCTTCACCTCAGGCAATTGAAACAAATCATCCCTCACGATTATAGCAAATCAATCCCGAGGCGTTGCCAGCATATCTCACTACAAGGTACGACCATCTCCCTTTTTTAACATTTAGGGCTAACCCTTATGTAGACACTCGATCGGAGCAGTCAAAACGCTAGCCCTGCCCGAAGACCTTAAGGTTCTAAAACTCACCCGTTGCACCCTTTTCCTTCGACCGAGTTTTCGTCCTAAAAGAAGGGTTTTACCATCAAGGTTTTTAACGAGACAACATTTGCGAGCTGCCTAAGGGAAACTCAGCAAATTTTCAAAACTTCTTTTGCAGTCAACTTTGAATGATGAGGGGCATTACCCTATAAAGCCACCCGCTCGGAAAAGTCATGAAACTCCAAATGGGGTCCTGTAGGAAGGTAATGTACCTGAAAGTATAAGAGGGGGGTGAATTGTAGCCTTTTTATATTTCTAGTGGACTACTCTTTAGGTCTAGTCGACTTCTACGGAGACAGCCTGCACAGAACTGTTTGTTCTTTCGATTTAAACAAGTGTTAATCACACTAAAAAGTAAAGGAATAGAATATAATACGAGAGCAATAAAGTAAATGACACCATGAATTTTATACTGGTTCAGAACCAATGTGGTATCCTAATCCAGTCCTCTTGGGTTGCAAGAGTGTTGTCTTTTAGAGATCTTTGTAAATTGAAATGAGTACAGCCTTTGTGATTTTCAGCGATCACTACAAATGCTGACAGGGTTGGTTTTCACTCGCTCACCAATAACGACCCTTTGGTTTTCACTCGCTCGCCAAAGAAACGAACAATGACACAACTTCTAGGACACATTGCCTCTCCAATATTTTTCTGTCACTCTTCTTTCTTTTGGGTACACAACAAATCTACTAAAGTGAATTACAATGCTTGTTAAGAGTAGAATTATGAAATTGTAGCTGGATAGACAATTGTATAGAACATTGTGTGCTTTCTTCCTTCATCGAGATTGTATATTTATAGCTCTCTCAACTTGTTAAGGCTATTGCACAACCCGAGGGGATTTGACCGTTGCCAATTTATTTGTTTCCATAATATGCAGCTCTAGCACTTGTATGAATATGGATAGTATGTTGACTTGTCGCTCCTTTGAAGATGGATATGGACATCTTTGCAATATTGATTTCCTATCCTTGTTTGACTTCATGTACTTGGAAAGATCCTTATTGTCTCTACTTTCCTTTTATGGTAGTAGAATATTTGCTCTTTATTTGCAAGCAATATCTTGGTTGATCTTCTTTACATAACTTTGCATTTCATAACTTCATCTCCACGTGCATCTTCTTCAACCTTCAATAGTCTTGATCAATTTCCATAAGAGCAATAGTTATTCTTCAAACTTATTTCCATACATTATTTTGGGAAATGTAGTAAGAATATTTTCCCATAAATAATAGTGGCATCTTTGAACTCCTGTTGGAAATCCTTTCTTGATCTTGTAGAATAATCTTCCATAATAAATATATTTTCTTTACATAAAAAATATATTCTTCTCTTATTATATTGAAAATATTCATTTCTTGATCTTGGAAAATAATCTCTTTTCATAGTAGATTGTACTACATCCATAATATATTTTCTTTCCATAGAAAATATATTCTTCCTTGGTCTTGTAGTATCTTTTCCATGTAGTATCTTCCTTCCATATAATAATAGATCTTCTCCATGATTTTAGCAACTTTCCTTTCAAGATGTTGAAAAGCTTTCCATCCATAAGTTCCATAGATTCTTCTTCTGATATTGTAGTAAGCCATTCAATATTTGAAATTTCACTTTCAAATATAATTCCTTCTAGATTAAATCTCTGAAAATAATCTTCCTTGATGAATTCTTCTCATGATATTCTCTTTCCCATATTTGTTTGGATCTTTACCGGCATTTTCTTTCCTGTACAAGAATAAGATTACCACAAGTAAATGTTCTTTGATTAATAGTTATTTTGGTTTGTTATCATCAAAATTAATACGTGAAACCTTGAAGCTAACAATCTCCTCCTTTTTGATGATGGCAAGTCATTCAGTACAGTAAAGATTACTTCCCTGAAATGTCGAGCTTTCTCTTTCATGCATAGACGTCATGCCACGTAAAGGCTCCCCCTTACTCTAAGCATTACTTCGTCATGCTCCCCCTTGTCTCCATACATTCTACCTTTTTCTAACTTTTGTACCCATTATTTTCTCCCCTTTTTGGCATCATCAAAAGGGTGAAGGGAATATGCAAGTAAAATATAACTATAACTTATAATCATCCAGGGAGTTATAAAAAACATGTAGTAATGATTCCCTTTAAGAGCTGTAAGCAGAAAGAAAAATCAAACAAAATTTTAAGCTAGTTAACAGCTTTTAATCCGACCAAAATATCCAAAGTATTAACCCAAGGATAAAAAATATTGAACTGTCATTGTAGGTAGACAAAAAGAATTCTAGACCACAGAAAAACATCATTTCACATGATTGAAAGTTTAGTAGAGATTAAAAAAACTCACAGAATACTTGATTTTTCAAAACATCATTTAGCTTATAAGACGGTGTAATCGCACATAGTCACTTGAAAAACGCTCGATTATTTAAAAAAATTAAGAAACTTTTGATATCCTAACATGTTAAACTTTCAAGAAAAAATTGAACAAATACTTAAAACTCTTAGAAAGATTACAACATATTAATGCATACAAGAGTCAAGAAATGGTCATATATTTATATCACCAAAAAGAAGGATATGGGATCATTTTCATGAAAGTCGTTATCCTTTTCATAACATGAGAATATTAAAAATCTCCATCCCATTTTTATTTCATTCCACTTTGTTGCCTGCAAGGTTTGCATCCGAAAATATTCTGCTAAATTAATGCAAATAGTTCTTGCATACAATAATCCATAATTTAAAATCAACCAAAGATCTTTTGTGGCACTATAAAGGAATATTATGGGATCAGGTATACCAAAATATTTGTCATAAAAATAAAATAGAGAGCCGGTCATACCGTGGTACTTTAATCGATCGTTGGACTTACTAATTTTCTCCTTGATTCGCAATATTTGGAATGTGAAGATAAGGTAAATTCTCCATTATACTCATTTCCAACTCGATCATCTGCTAGAAGCTTATAAATGCTTGACATACTTTCCTGTTAGTATTACAAAAATATATGCTCTTGTAAATACATCTTTGGAAAGAATAATCGTCATATGATAAACATGAATTTGTTTCAAATGGTAACTAATCTTAGTCACATGAATGTTATTAAAAAACTTTCAATTCCATAGAGAGGCTAGAGAATAATGTTATGCAGTTTTCAAACCATTTAAAAAATATTTCAACATCCATAAAATACTTTACAAATATTGTAATAAGCACATGAAAAATGATATTCTAACAAAACTTTCAAGGAAGAAATAGACCTTCTTGTTGTGAAACCTTGGGCTACACATAATTTTTACAACCTTACCAGTCTTATCCACTTTAGATATCCATGATTGCAGCTCATTTGCTTGGTACTGGGTTTCCATACTGTTGATTCTTTAAGCTTCGCTCAAGAAATCTTGTATTACTAGAATCCAGCATACATCGTTTAATGCTTCTTCGTGACTGTCTAGTTCAACTAGTATAGATGTCTCACTAGCAATTTATTTCAAGCTATCCACTGTAATTCTCCATCATTATTCACAAATTGCTTAGAAAAATATTAGTATAAAGAAAAACGCGCATGATGAGATTTCTCTACAACTAATGAATAAGAAATATGTCAAGAGTCTTACCAAGACAGTTGCAACCAAAGGAAATAAGATAACCAAAAAATTGATTTTTCTTCCTTCACATAGGTCAAACAGAATTTCATTCAAGATAAGATCCAATGTAAATATTAAAGCACATATAAGCCAATGATGACAATTTATGCAAAAATGATGTTTTCTTTTCAAGTCTGCATTCAATTCTGGTACCAAACTAAATAAGAGAAGAATCATGTATGACAAAGAAATTGCCGAACAAATACTTTAACTTACATCTATAATCATTATTTTCTTATTAAGGAATATCACCTAAGAAAAAGTATAGATAAACATCAATAGAAACATATACATGTACCTTCCAAGCTTTTGAGTCTTAGGAATGGTCGAGTATCTCCATATGTGCACAAGTAACCGAGGCATCAAGGTTAAACAATCTTCTCAAAATTGAATAAAATATTGAAACATTCACTAAAAGAATGAATATAAGAAGTAATTCTCTTCACAAGTTATTTAAACTCACAACTATATGAAAGGAATACATGCATGCATGCTTGTTTATCTTAATGCTTATACAAATGGCATGGTTCATGGAAGATATTCATTCTTAAATCTCTAAGTCACAGATAATATTAACACCAAATATAATAGTAGTATGTTGCAGCTAGTCGGCTCAAGCAATATGTAGTTGTACACAATAAAAAATATTACTAGATACATAACACCTTATAAAGCATCTGAATAAATTTAAATAACCTTTAGTGATACCAATCACTTAAGCTTTACCATCACATGTAATAGTTCTTTCATCATTTGTTGAAGCATTTTTAAGCATGTGCCTTGACCAACCATTATGCAAATTTCATTTATCCTTTTTTATGGCTGGACTCAGAATTCCTGCAAAACAGATTTATTTATTTTTGATACCCAAATCTTTTTGGGTCCTTGATGGTTAGTAGATTGAATAATTCTAGATGCATGTAATTGTTTTGGTCTCCAAACATATTTTGATCTAACACAACATTTGGCATAATAACATGCAAATACTTTAAGTCCATAATGGCCACAATAGTGGCATGAAATATGAGAAGAGGAGTGTTTACCTACCGCTGCCTTAATAGTTGACTTGGAGATTTCCTCAGTCAATTTGTTCAAAGTAGGACGTTTACCAGTAGATTCCTTTTCAGTCGACTTATAGTTGTTAAGCCAAGGAGATGGCTTTGATCGATCACAGTAATGGCTGGAGGATTTGTGCAAGCTGTTAATTTGTTTGCGAAGCTTAAAATTTTATTCTTGAAGTACGTTTTTCTCCACTAGATATTCTTTAAGCTGAATATCCCACTCATTCTTTTCATTTCTCAACTTGTTGTATTCTTCAAGTTGGATCTCCCAATCTTTCTTCTCATGTGTTAACTTATTTTATTCTTTAAGTTGGATCTCCCAATTCTTCTTCTCCTTCCTCAACTTATGGTATTCATTTAGAACTTTCTTAAAGTCATTGAAAACCAATTCCACATCATCCTGCAATTCATCACAGTTATCGCAATACGTAATAGGAGTGTGTCATACCTTGTTAATTTCTCCCATTGCCATGAAACATTGATTCTCTATTCTTTCGTTATTGTTTTTGTCTTCAGATTCATCCTCAACTTGTGATCAGTTTTTCATCAAAGCATCAATTTCTCTAACAACTAGCATAAAAATAGATCACATATTTTTAGAGTCCCATTTACAAATTTAATTGTTATTACCATTTTCACGGTAAACAATTTGGTGCTCACTGTGGGGCTAAAAATAATAGTGATTATTTCCTTGTTGGTTTCATTACAAAAATGCAAGTTATCTTTCACACTTTTTCTTGTCCAAGATCTTTTGATTTCAGGACAAAATATCTGGCTCAGTAACTAGAGTCGAGAACGACAACCTCAAAAATTACGGGGAAAACAGTTTGGTTGTTCCAGTTGTAGGCGCGCCACTACAGAATCTCAATAAAGTGCCCGGACCGATTTTAGCGGACGAGAATTCGCAAGACTCACAGCAAGTCAACAAAACCTCAAATACCGATAGGAGCATACGGCATGACGACCAACAGGAAGCCCAAAAAACCCCAGCCCGGGAAGAACAGGAAGTTAGTCTTCATGTTAATTTTTAAATGTTGCAGGCACAACAGTTGGCTATCGCTCAGTTACAAAGCCATCTGAAGACTCCCAACACAGCAGCGCCGGAAATAGCTCCCCTAGCCAAACAGGTACCCGATAGATCGAGCAATAATGGGTCGATAGCCGACCCAACAATTTTCACGGGAAACAGTCCTAATAGTTAGAACTCACGGGACGGTGATCGAAAGTCGTGAGTTCGAGTTATTTGACTTGTAGTGGATTGTTTGTGGGCTGTTTCGTGTTGGACTCTTGTGTTGATGTTTTATGGAGTTTTGGAGGAGAAAATTCTTGTAGAAAAAACACATAATGATGGAATTGTAGGTTGGTTATTCGTCGTTATTCTTTTAGGTTGTTTTGGCACTACTTTGGTTGTCGTTTTATGTATGAAGTGATTAGGGGTGTGTGCTATTTTTGTGGTATATTGTGATGGAGATAAGGTTGGAAAATTATGCATACATTTTTTTATTGTTATTTTCTTGTTGTTGTTGGTATATGGTATTGGAGGAGGGCCTTGTTACAGGGGAGATGCTGCCAAAATTTACGTAAACGAGCTACTAGTTAAGTTCCGAACTTAGCCTTTACTCCGCGCTTATTTTAAATCTCCTTAAGTTTTGATAGATTGAGTTGAGTTGTGTGAAGAATTAATTGGAAGCTATCAAGGACTCGACAGAGTTAAGATATGTTAAGGCTAAACCTTTCTTTTATTTTGGCATGATCCAGTAACTACATATTTTTGATAACGAGACATAAAGAGAAGTTCATAATCCTGAATTTATGTACATTTTCCTAGTCTCATAAGTTATAGAATTCTCCCTTATCGGGACTTCATATTTAGTTTATTTTTGTCTTCTATTAGCCAAGAGAGCATAGAGTCTATATATATATATATATATATATATATATATATATATATATATATATATATATATTATAGTATTTTCACCACCATCGAGCTACAATCGATGGACAAGCCCCTATTGGGCAACCTCTGATCAGATGGTGAGTTATATACCGAGCCTACTGTGGTCGAGTGCCTATGAGCTAGTCCAGAATGCCCGAGATACAGAGCCTAGTATGGTCAAGTGCCTATGAGCGAGCCTACTACTGCAGAGCAGATACACATACCGAGACTTATAAGGCCGGACAACTATTTTACTTACTATATTGAGAGAGTTGAGTAAGTACCAGCAGTTAAGCATATCTTCAGATTATCTTTGACTCCCAGTTACTTTCAGTTATTATATTATCAGTTCAGTTTCAGCTTTTAGTTATTATGTTGCCTTACATACTCGAAACATTATTTTGTACTAACGTCCCTTTTGCTGGGGACGCTGCATTTCATGCCTGCAGGTCCTCATTGACAGCAGACAGAGTCAAACATCAGCTTGGTTGGTAAGCTCCACTTCCTCGGAGTTACTAGGTTTAGATCTTGGAATCCATTCTATATATACAAATTTGATGCGTAGGTCGAGGCCCTGACCCGAAAATGTTACAGTTCAGTTATCTCTAGTGGCTTGTAGATGAGTCCTGTATATTTTTTATATCAGTAGATTTTCATGGCCACTTCATCGGCATGCATAGTTATACATAGCTTTTAGCTTTTGGGTATGTTTACACCATAGATAAAAGAGATATTATTTTCAGATGATTCGAAATATGGCCTCATCATCCTGAGTTGAGGTTTACCCCTCTAGAGTTCTTAGTTATATAGTGGTACGCTCGGGCCGAGTACGGCACTGGGTGCCGGCTACGCCTCGTCAGATTTGAGGCGTGACAACACCTATCCTGGAAGGGAAGAGATATTGTTTCTGGAAGACCCTCGACTAAAGAAAAAATGGAAAAGCACTTATAGCATGTAATAATATTACAAGGTATTTAGAAAACAAAATCCAAGATAGGAAAGGAGAAGATGAAGAAGTACTAATAATAAGTAATAACAGTACAAGATATAGTGATACCAAACTAAGGGGATATTGATGGCAAGTACTAACAATACAAGATATGTGGAAATAGCAAACTAAGGGTAAAAGTGATACCATATTAACAGTAGTAGTATTGAAAAAAGGAAGACAAAGGGAAATGCTCAACTACATACTAACCTTCTACCCTAACTTTCAACCTCCACACCCTCCTATCAAGGATCATGTCCTTAGTTAGCTCAAGTTGCACCATGTTGATACGCTCAAATTACACTTTAATAAATAGTGTAAGGCGGTCGGTGTCAAATATAATAACCCAACAAGGTTGGGGTCGAATCCCACAGGGAATGGGTGTGAAAAGGTTACTCAAATAGTGTGTTACTTGACTAAAGTCGTAATTCTATTCAGTTAATGGTAACAAGAGTATGAAAGGATTTTGGTTTGAAGTAATAGCTAATTTTCGAGTTGAGAATATAAATAATTTGATTAAAGAAACCAAGGTTGTGTCCCCTTTAATGAAGTGTAATGCTATCGATGTTAATATGATATATTTCTAATGGAAGGTTCTTTTGATATGCAAATGATGTCTAAATGACTACCCAATATTTTCCAATAGTTGGATAGTATTTCCTCTTTATGATTTTTCCAAATATAAAAGAGTTGAAATTAAGAACAATCAATATATGCCAAATAAAACCCAATTATTCCTAAGCGATTCTATTAAACAAGGTTTAAAGCCTTGAGTTTTTGATATTTACTTCTACCAAATTCTAACCCACTTTTCCAAGCAAAGCAAGAATTTAGTGGCACTTGTTAATGTTTGCAACCACCAATAATAAATGAAGAATGAGAAGTAAATAAATATCAACCAACCATTGTATATATATTCAATGTTAAACACCCATTAACATAATACCCATTTAGGATCCACAACCTTAGTATTTAAAGTTAGCTACACATGCTAAAATACAAAAGGAAGAGAGTATTTAATGCCATAAAGCTTACAAAGTGAAAGATTCTTCACCCAAAAGCATCCAAAAGAAAGGAATATTAAAGCCTTGTATTATAGTCTCAAAGTCAGACAAGATGAGCCCACAAAATCACAATAAATCTATTTATAGAGGGCCAAAAGTCAAGACAGAAAACGGACAAAAATGCCCTTTCAGGTCAAATATGCGACCGCATTTCTGTCGCATAACAGACATGCGGTCCTCATTCTCTTCATGCCCATCAAACATCAAAACCCTAGTTTCCAGGCCGTCGTCGCATTTTGGATTTGCGGTCCGCATTCCAGATATGCAATCGCATTCTGTGTCGCATTTTCCACCATCAGCATTTCTCTCCATGAGTTTGCGATCCATTATGCAGTTCGCAAACCTGTTATGCGATCGCATTCTGGACCGCATTTCTTGCACTAGATTTTGGCCAACATTCTGTTTTGGTTTGCGATCCTTTGCACATTATGCGGCTCGTATGTAGGATTTGCGATCGCATCTTTCACCGCATTTCTACATTTGTGCTGCATTTTGCTCTTTTATTGTCTTTTTGCGGCTTTTTGCTTTAATTTCCATGCTCTTGGGTCCTTAAACCTCATGTACTGCAAAAACTCTAAAATTACATAAGTAAAGGAGATAATTGCATTCAAAACAAGCTAAAATCTAAGAAATTTGTATTGAAATGTGCCGAAATTCTCCGGCACATCACATGTCTCACCTGATCACTTCTCCCCAAGACTTCTTTGTCCTACCTCTACTCTTCCTCTTACCCCCAAGGCCAACCTCTCACACCTCCTGACCGGGGCATCTATGCTTCTCCTCTTAATTGGTTGCTTGTAGATTTACTTGAATCAAGTACCATTGGCTTTTTTTGACTAATTAACTAAATTGAACGCATGTCATGGGGGTTGTTTATGGAAAAACTGGACTTGGGCCTAGGGAGATCAATCTTTACATGAAGTGGACTCTCGGGTGTTTATTTCTTTATTCCTTGTTTATATTGCTAGGAGCATGCTTAGGCCATCAACACTTGGGTAGGCAAACTTTAAGACTTAGGGTTTTATTTGAGGTTAGAGGTTTTCCCTTAGTTTATTATTTTATCCGGGGAATACCCTGTGAAACTTGTAAATATTTAATCCAGGGAATGCCCTGAAGTAAATGCCAAAGGCAGACGACATAGAGGAGGCATAGCATTGGACTTTTAGTTCTTTTATTTTCTTTTATTTAGGTGGGGACAACCTCAAACCTTTTTTTGTGTTTATTTTTTCTTTTGTGTGTTTTTAACCTCATTCAATGCATTCTTTAAAGCAAACGATCAAATATGCAACTGTGTCTTTCATGGAACTTGGGGAATGCTTAATACCTTCTCTCTGAGTCAAATGAACCCCCTTACTTAGTATTTTTGGTGCAAATCGAGTTTGGAGTCATATGTGTTTTGAAGGAAAATTATTCTTAAAATTGTGATTTGGCACACCAAAGTCAAATGTCAAGTGGTGACTCCAAAGAATTCTTTGAAAAACAATATTTTGTCGCTTTCAATGTTGAAAACCCTTTTTCTCTTAAAAATATATTTGTCTTTATTAGAGGGTAAAAAGGAGTGTGACATATATAATATTATTAATCTTAAAAATATTTTATAAAATATGCATGTAGGTAGCTTCATATCCCATAACATTCTCGTAGCATTCTGTAACGACCCAAAATCCCACCTTAAAGATCGTGATAACTCCTAGTTTCTAAGACTAGGTAAGCCAAACACATGACAATATTAACAAAATAAAATAACTTAGCAGTTAAATAAAAACTGACAAATGACATAACATAATCGAAAAATGATCAACAGATAAGCATCCCAAAAATAGGTAGTATGGAGTCATAAGCTCAACTGAGAATACACTAGAAATCTCGAAATAAAACACTGATTTGGAATACAAATAGCAATATTAAGGAAAAATAATAGAATGTGACTCTAAGGCCTGCGAGTGGAATAATAGGTATACTTTGGAGTTTCTACAGCAACTTGGAATCAGCTCACTAATGACCATCACACTCAGAGGTACCTAAATCTGCACAAAATATGCAGAACCGTAGTATGAGTACACCATAATCAGTACCTAGTAAGCGGCAAGACTAACCTCGATAGAGTAGTGACGAAGTTCTAGTCGAGACTCTCACTAGACAAGTAATCTGAGTAGAATATCAATATAAAACTAACGAAAAGCATAACCAAATAAGCAGCAACAAAGAATAGGCATGTAATAACACGGCAAATTAACCAAAACATGTAAAACACAAGCGAAATCAATTAAGGAGAAGCAATGGCATGTTCAGATTATCAACTCGTTCCAACACGAGAATAGCAACAAGAATCACCCTGATGTTCCACAAAACATGATCACATATCACCTTAATGATACCGCACGAGCTTCACATTTAAAATATTTCCCCTATATAGATTCACGCGCATAAGCCCCCATATCTCGCCGCGTGTGCATCATAATGAAATATATCCCCTTACTAGAAACACACGCATAAGACCCATATCTCGACGCATACGCATCAATATACACACTGCCCTTATGTCACCGAAAGCGCATCTCATTCACAACACAACAATCAACTGCACCACACGTGCACATATGCCACTATATCGCTTAAAAACTATACCAAAGCCAAAACAATACATAATCCACGACTTAACAATAATATTGTTTACCTTAAAAATGGTATTAACAATTATATTGATATGTGATTTATATTAATACTAGTTGTTATGTGAATAATTCTAAGTACAAATGAACAAGAAATGATAAGCAAACCAGTGTGGTCGCAAGACTGGGGTCTCGAGCTCAGCAATATGAGACCTCGAGGGTAGCCTTTAAAAGTTGATGATGAGCAATAAATGAAGAACAAAGAATGAACACAATAAATGATAAGAAATAAATGAAGAACAATGCAATAAATTCGTAGAATAATTGTTGAGTATGTTTAGGCAAGAAAAGCAGAGAATGGTCTATTGTATTCAACATTATGTTGTCCAGTGAATGTCCCTTTGCAAGAATGTTTGGGTCCCCTTTATATAGGAGGGGTGAATCCCAACATAGTACATGTCTAATAATAATAATGAAATGTTATTGGTACAGTTGTATAATGGCTTAGTATTGATTTGTACTATTTTTGCAGACCTGGTCTGCTCTAACCACGTATATTTGGGAGTTTTCCCGTTTTTCCATGATGATCATCGATTGTACTACTCCGAGATAGATCATAGTGAGCCTTCGATGTGATCCCTCGAGGGAAACACCTCGGGGTCGTACCTTATGCTCTGCTTCGGGCTTCTTGAGGTTGGGCGTAGAGCGGAATAGTAGCCCCAAAGTTGAACTCCCCAATTATGGTCGTATACAAATAGTCCTCGTGTTTCTTAGAATGAAATGATAAGAAACAATCTTGACCCCGATTTTCTCGAACATCTCGTGATGATGTCACGTCTGTGACGTAGGTGCTCGAAATGGTTGAAACGTCCTATTGGTTCATTCCCCTAGAAGCATTGAATGCACCGCTGGTCCGCTTCCCTAGAAACAATGAATGCGCCATCGGTTTCGTCGTCTTTTATTTATAAATGGGGGATTTCTTGAACCAAAGCTTCACTCATTCTTTCTCAAAAATCTTCAGCCCTTTGCTTTTTCTGTATCCTCTTTTGATCTCTTATTCTAATGGTTCAAACCTGTGACCAGAAGGTTATAAGGTAGCTACCTTACCAGTTATGACATGTCTATTTTTCAAAGCCTTTCCCCTCTAGGTGGAATTATACTGGGTCGTTGTTGTTGTTATTGTTGTTGTTGTTGTTGGCTCAAATCAACTAGAGGAGGGCCTCAAATTCTTCCCATATCAGAAGATATGTGGACTATAAACCGCTGCTCATCTCTCTTAACTTCAACCTGGTGTGGCACTATCTATTAACTTTTGTATCCCACACCGGTGCAATGTCTCAAGAAGTGGCTTCACAATAGTAGTGCTGACGAGACCCATACTCACCAAGTTTTTAACCAGGCCACAATTTTCCTTGCTTGTTAAAAGTTTTTGCTCTTTGATAGACTATAGCCTTTTCTTCATCTATTGCTGCCTCAGAGGAGGTTCTCGAAGACAACACTCTAAAGATCAAAATGGGGTCCCCGAGGAAACGGTTCTCGAAGATGTCGCTCCCGAGGATATACGCTCGAAAGTAGATTAGGCTTTTTAGCTGTTGCTTTTTGATTCTTCGTTTCTGTGTAAGGACCCCTCATGGGCTTTTATAATCATCTTTTATTAGTATAAGAGTTTCTTCATTATGCCTTCGACTTGTGCTGAACTCCATGCTGCCTTTGTTTGTGAAAAATCCAAGTGTATGAGTCTATCGATAGGTACGAATACTGGCCCCGGACATAATAAACCCTTAGGTTTTTGATTGGTTAATATGATATTCCTTGAAGCTCTTTCTTATCCCTTGGACTAAGCCTGGATTGATTTGATGCGAACTTAGCTCGCCGGGAATCCTAGGTCTGAATTGAGCGAGAGTAGGGTCTCAATTTTTGAAATAAAGCTTAGCCTTTTTAGGCCTCGTTGATAGTCCTTGAGTGGTAAGTTTCTCGAACTAAAGCAGCCTTTAGATTTCGCAATCGGGTGGGTGTTTGCTCTATCATCAAAAAATAAAGATAGCCCTTAGGATTTTACAAATAATCCCCGAGTGAGAGTTTTCTCGAACTCGGGCAGCCAGCAATTGAATGAAAATTTGTTCGAACTTGAAATAAAGATAGCCTTGAGGCTTTATAAATAGTCCTCGAGTGAGAACCTGCTCGAACTCGGGTAACCCTTGAGCTAAATAATCGAGTGAGTGTTCGCTCGAACTCGAGAGAAAGATAGCCCTGGGGCTTTATAAATAGTCCCCGAATGAGAACCTGCTCGAACCCGGGTAGCCCTTGAGCTAAATAATCGAGTGAGCGTTCGCTCGAACTCGAGAAAAAGATAGCCCTGAGATATTATAAATTGTCCCCAAGTGAGAACCTGCTCGAACTCGGGTAGCCCTTGAGCTAAATAATCGAGTGAGTGTTCACTCAAACTCGAGAGAAAGATAGCCCTGGGGCTTTATAAATAGTCCTCGAGTGAGAACCTTCTCGAACTCGGGTAGCCCTTGAGATAAATAATCGAGTGAGCATTCGCTTGAACTCGAGAGAAAGATAGCCCTAAGGCTTTATAAATAGTCCTCGAGTGAGAACCTGTTTGAACTCGGGTAGCTCTTGGGCTAAACAGTCGAGTGAGTATCTATTCGAACCCAACTCGTAGATTGTTCTTAGTAATTTCTGACAAAACTGGTTCCCGATGCCTAGGTCCTGACGTCAACATCATGACATAAGTGGTTGAGGTGACTAAAGGGTTGTTTTTTGTATGATTCCCAAAAATCATTAATTGTAGGTGACCGACGGTCGACCTTTTAGCTTCCCCAGCTCATTTAAGTGAACTTTATAAATAGACAAACCTTGTATCCTTGCAGATTCTACTCTCTTAGTGCTTCCAAAATTTCATTTAGCCCTTTCCGATTTCCTTGAACTTTCCCTTCTCTTCTCTAACAATATTTTCCCTCTTCTCGGATCTTTCTCTTTATAGATGGCTAAAACTTCTAAATCCGTTCCTCAAAAGGATAAGGCTTCATCATCTTCTCAAATGACCAAAGGAAAATCAGTAGTTCCTCCTAGCATTGAGGAGTGTACCCCCGAGCCTTGTGATACATCTTCTGATTTCCAGGTCGAAAACCCTTCCTCTGTTCCAGGACGATGCGAACCCATGTCTCGAAACATCAACATAATAACTAAAACTAAGAAAGTGAAGGTCGACTATCATTGGGGGGAGGCGGTGCAAGTCCTCCACGTGGAGAAGACATAACCAAGCACAAAGTTGGTTTTCTTAGTGTATACACATATCCTTTCACCTTAGGACCGGTAGGAGCCTCTTTGCCACCGATAGACCCAGTGATCCTCGATTTCTGCATGCAATATCGGGTCACACTTGGACAAATCTATCCATCGTTCTGGAGCATTGGTTATCTAATTAGGCATTTCTCGAAAATGGTCGAGGGGATGCCTTTTACTCTTGATCATATGATCATACTGTATAGCCCTCAACTTTATCGAGGTGGCCTGATTAAGTTAAAACATCGATCCTCGAAGGCCTTTTTTGCTAGCATCGACGAAGACAAGGACCGAGGATGGAAGAGTTGCTTTGTCCGAGTCAGAACCCAGGACCTGATCCCTGTTGAGAGAATGTCATTCCCTGAGGAATGGAATAGGAATCGTAAGTGAAACATGTTTTGCTAATCAGATATTTTTTCTTGCCTTCGAATTAACTCCTTTTGATAAAGTAGCTCCTTTCGATGTACAACTGCCGAGTGTTACCCCAGTGCCATCAAGGATCTTCCGGGCTGGGTTCGATGACTCGATTCAACTAGACCATATGCTAAGCGCGTGCGGCGTGATCTGGCAAAGACCCATCAGGAGGCCAAAAATCATGGTGAGTTTTTATTTTTGTCATACTTGAGCCCCTTAGAGAAGATATCTCTCGATAGTACTCTCATCCTATGTGCCTGTGCAGGCCTTGGAGAGGTTATTTTGATGAGGGAACCCCTACCTAGGGAAGCAGATACCCCAAAGCCTGCTAAGGAAAAAAAGAGAAAGAAGAAATCACCAGATGAGTCCCCAAAGCCAAGAAAGGCTAAAGTTCAAAATCCCGAGGTCGATTCAGTGGCCTTAAATCAGGAAGCAGCCAAAAGTCTATATGCCGAGGGTGAAGAGAGTGACGACTGCCCACTGGCACTTAGGGGGAGAAGAAGTGTTGTTGCCTCAAAGTCTACTGAGCCGAAGGTGGCCGACCCGGAGGGTGCTGAAATGGAGGCCACCGAGGTGGTCCCAACCCAAGCTAAGGGAACTGTTAAAGGGGTATCAGACGTAGTCCCCAGGCTGACCAACGACCAAAACACATCGGGTGCCAAGGGGCACCTAGCTGATGAACCCGAAGAAACTTATAACGAAGCCCCCCGAAGAGCGGAGAGGATCCTAGTTGAACCGCTCGAGGTGATCGATGTAGATGAGCCTCTGTTGGGCCCATCATTCCGTCCTGGGCAAATACGGGATGCCCAAGATATTAAAACTCCTGTTATAGGGGCATCCCTCGGAGAGACAGCATGTTTGAAGGTTATTTTGTTGGGGTTGAGGAAGGCCCCGATATCAATGCCTCATTGATCTTTGAAGAAGCTGAGAAGCTTCGAAAACATGTAATCTTGACTTGACCATTGTATTCTGAGTTTTGATTTTTGCTTTTCCGATTCCTTTCCTCTGCGTTTTTAGGCCTTGATGCTTTTCAACCAAGCTTTTCCCAAGTCTCAAGATGAATTGGCTCATTGTGAGGACGAATTTAGGAAGCTTACTTCTGAATTGAACGAGCTTAAGGCCCTTTATGCCCAAAAGGAGATGGAGCTAGGTGACCTTCGAGCTAATTTAGAGAGGATGTCTCAAGAGTAAGCCAATCTCGATGAGCAAGTAATACGACCTTCGTGGGCTTATTTTTGTGCTTTAGTCTATTGAGCGTTTTATACCTTAATTTGATTCTTTCAGCTCAAGCAAAAAGATGATCTAATGCGAGAGGAGCTTAAAGTTAGAGATACCGAAATCCTTGGGTTGAAGCAGTGCATAGATGAGGTGTCCTCCAATAAAGAAACTCTTCGCGAGAGACGGACCTCAGTTGAGCGGCAACTCCAATGGGCGAGGGGATAAAGTCATAAGTACAAAGATCTCCATACCGAATCAGTTGTTGAGCTATCTGCAGCTATGTCCAAAGCCACTGTGCTCATATCCTCATATCGAGAAGATGTTGCTGCTGCAAATGCTCGAGCCACGAAGGTATCTGAAGAGGTTGAGCTTAAACTTTCCCGAGCTCTGGAACATGCCCGATTAAGATCTCGGAGACAGGCTCTCGAGGATATACATGCAGGGGGAATCGATTTGTCTGCTGAGATTGAGAGGGTGAAGGCCCTGGAGAAAGAATCGACGGCTTTGGTTTTTTCCAACGATGGTTCGGCCAGTGTCTCGGAGGATAATGAAGATGAAAGTGAAGTCCCCGAGGAGGAGGAGGCTGTTGATGTTCCGGGGGTCGAGGGACTAACCGTTGAAGGCACAATTTCTGAGGGAGCTCCGTCTAGTCAAGTGACCTCGGCGGTACATTAGGTTTTCATTTGTTCCCTTTTGTTAAGGGCTCAAGGTGCGAGCATTGCTAATATGCTTTTGTGAAACTTTATCATATATATACATGGATCTTTGCTTTTCGTCATTTCTTATCTTCTCTTTGTTTTTTTGGAATACATTTTGATGCTTGTTGATAACCAATCCGTTGTGTCGAACTTATGATATAAACCCCTCAGGTTTTCATGCTCCATGAATGATTGATAATAGTTTATCGTTCGGGGTTCGGTCCTCGAGTCAAATTTTTACTCAGGCTCTTTGACCCCTAGGTTTTCAACATATTAGCCCTTAGGCTCTTTAGTCTATCCCTTAGGCTCTTACGCATTGGCCCTTAGGCTCTTTAGGCTGGCCCTTAGGCTCTTACGCATTGGCCCTTACGCTCTCTTTAGATTGGGTTGATGTGACCCATAATATGGCTATAGTTTTCCCTCATTTTGGTTAAAGGCTTTTGAAGTTTTGATTATGCCTTGGCACATTTCGTGTTCATCCAACTCTTCAACGGCTCAAACGAGAACCTCGATTATGAGTCTATATGTAACGATAGCTGAGTACCCTGGGAGGTTGCTAGAAGGCTAAGTTTTTGAAACCTTTTCATCAAAGGCTTATTAATTTTCGAAGCCTTTTTATTGTTCGAAGCTAATATTATCGAAGCTCCTTTGCTTATGCCGAGGGTAGCCTAATTAACTGATTCTTTTCGTAGTATTTTCGAAGTATTTGGAAGCCTTTAGTTTTATGGCGGCAGTCAAACGTCTCCGAGCCGCTTTAATTTGACCGTAACCTTTTATTTCGACCGTAGTCTTTAGTCCCCGTGCGCAGTGACCTCGGCGTCTATATAGAGGGAATGCCTTTTTAAGGGTCTTACAAGTTCAAATATATAGCCTCGGCTTTAATACTGGGGTTATGCCTTTTTAAGGTCTTATAAATTTGAGCACCCCTTGTTAAGGTCTTACATATTTGATGCTGCCTCACTGAGGGCTTACGAGCTTGACGTTTCCTAATCAAGGTTTTACGAATTCGAGTTTTTGATGGCTCGATGAGCTGGCTGTCGATGACAGTGCCCGAGTGGTCGAGAGTTTCTGGCCCTTGATCCGTCTTATGAGCAAGTAGTGAACTTCTTTAAGGCACAAAGTGTTTTGATAAGCAAAGAGGTTTCCTCAATCATTTGATATATGCTTACATGTTTTTTTCCTTTGGAGGCTCAATCATTCTACATGGACACGGTTCATTTGACCGTTTGTCCCAATACAACATTCTCTTATCGAGGTCCTCCTAGGAATAGTTCGGTTTCTTCCAAGGGGTGATACCCTCCTGTATTTGAGGTTGATCAAAGAGGAGCCTCGAAAACTTGATGAGTTCTCCTTAGGTAGAATATGGATGTTGCCTCGTTAAAAACCTCGCCGGTAAAACCCATTCGGGATAATATCTGGTCTAAGGGAAAAAAGGCACAATGCATGCTTTAAAACCCGAGGTCCTTGAGCTGGAGGGCACTTCGATTCCTCTAAATCCAACACCTATAATAAGATTGTGTTTACTGTGAAAATGGTAACAACAATTAAATTTGTAAATGGATTCTAAAAATATGTGATCTATTTTTATGCTAATTGTTAGAGTAGTCGATTCTAGGAGTATGAAGTTTAACAATGATATACAAGCTAAAACGGGACAGTAATCAAACCGAGGGGCTTGCTGCCTGGGCTTCGGATTAGTCGATGAAGGGCCTCAAGGTCGCTATCCGGCTCAAGCTCGAGCTGTCGGGGGTTACCAGGAAAGGGATAACAGTTAGAATATAATTAAAGAAGGCTCTTTATGACCAATACCAAGCAATAAAATGAAGAACAAGTATGAAAGTAATAAATGGTAAGAGTGGCCTCGAGCGAGTAAGTTAGATAGAAGAAAGAGAGAGAGAGAGAGAGAGAGAGAGAGAGAGAGAGATTATTGATCTTGTGTAAAATAGTTGGAGCAACAGCAACCCATTACAATGTAGTGTGGGTTCCCCTTATATAGGAGGGGAATCCGTTTATAGTACAACATACATTAATTGTAAAAGCATGGATATGGGATGGCTAGACGTGACGCCTCGACACAGGCTCTGGGTAGGCCGGCTCTGTCAGACTTAGCCGCGTGCCTTGGGAATTCCCTTTTTTGCTCTAGCCTCGATCTTCATCTTCTTTGAGTCGGGCCACGATGAGCCTTGAGGGAGGGGACTCGGTCGCAACTCCACGTCTTTGGGGTCTCGAGATATTCTTCTGAAGTGGCTTGATAGCAAGAAATTAAGCCCTTTGATTATGCCGCATACAGATAGTCTCCGCATTTCCCAGAACGAAGTGATGGTAAATAATTCTGACACCTGACTCTACGAGCTTCTCGCGGTGACATCATACCAATGATGCAACCTGCGGCACGAGTTTTGCGACAACCGGGATGTCCCACAGACTTGTGTTTTTGATATCATTCAATGCACTGTCGATTCCCGTTCTCCAAGGTGAAAATATCATCGTTGATTCGGTTAATCAAGAATGTAGTAATTGTATTTGTCGATCCATCTTCCAAAGCCTCGACGATCGTGTCGTTACCCCTTATAAATGGAGGTGTTCTGGCATTGTTTTTCTATCCAAGTACTTTCATCTGCTCATTTTCCCATTTCTTCTTATCATCTTTCTCTATCATTAAACATCATGTTCGGGGTTTGTGGCCTCAAGGTTGTTTGGCAGAGCTCCCGTAGGCTGTGTTGCGACCTCTTGCCAAAGCTTCCCCTTGTCGAGCACGACTATGCCGTCGTGTCACAATTGTGGTTGTTGTTACATCTACTGTCGCTGCCCTTGTTTGCTCGAGACGATGAAATACAGGGGTAGGCTTTCTTTTCTCGTGAAAAGCTCTTTGGATTATATACCGCTGCTCAAAAGGGGGCTCGGATTATACACCACTGCTCACTTCCATACCCCGGCTCAATGTGGCGCTCTGCCCCGAGCTGGTATCTTGCACGGCTAAATGTTCCGAGAAGTGGATTCTAATTATCCGTGCAAGCGAGGCCGAGGCTCACCCGGTCCGCTGTCTCTCCGAGGTTCTCTTGGCCAGCCAGGGTCCTCGACCTTCGGCGAGCTGTGGCATTTTTTCATCCCTCCCTACTTCTCGCCCTATCCTTTGGGGATATTACTGTGGAAGGCTGGGATGAGGCTTCTGAGGATGCATGCCCGGAGGCGCTTGTTGCAGGAGGTGGACCTTCGAGAGCAGACCAACCTTTAGGTTTTTACCACGCGTGTGCACCCTTTTGTTTCTTCCTTTCTGCCTAAGAACCCCTTGCGGGCTTTAGCAATTGTATGTAAGGACCCTTCGAGGGCTGCTATAGCCGATATTTACCAATATGAAGATGTTTCCTTTACTTTTGCTTTTGATTTTTGTCGTGTTTTCGTCTACTCTTGCGCGTTCGCGGAGATTTTGAATGTATCCCTCTGTTGACGATTGCCGATATTTTTTTGGCCTTTGGTCGATAGAAATGGCTCCTTTTCGAGCTCATCGCTGTTCCCAAAATCAAGTCCGAAGTGGTCCGATAAACCTGGATCATCGGGGCCCTCGAGCCCCGCGGAGATAGAGCACCAAAGCGAAAGTCGACTTCGGGCGCTCGGACTTTGAGCTTGGCGTAGATAAACTTTTGAGGTGTTGTAGGCAGGCTTCTGAGGAAGGGGCTATACGTATTTATGCTATTTTCTACGGTCGAGCCCTTGTGATCGGGGCTCGAAGTGCTTATTTTTTCCTCTTTAGGGAAAACTTCGAGGTCCTTCTTTACCTTAAGCGCAAAAGTGTTGGTGTAGGCCCCTGCTTCAATCTGCCAATTCTACCATAACCATGGGAGCTATTTCAGGGCCTGCCCGTCTGGAAGGGGAGAGTTCCACTCCCAGTGCTCAGGATTCGTGCGAGTTTACTCTAAAGACTATGTCTTCAATAAGAGAGGAACCTCTGGAGATGGTGAGGAGATACCGGGGTTATGACTTTTTAAGGTCTTATAAATTTGAGCACGCCTTGTTAAGGTCTTACATATTTGATGCTGCCTCACTGAGGGCTTACGAGCTTGACGTTTCTTGATCAAGGTCTTACAAATTCGAGTTTTTGATGGCTCGATGAGCTGGCTGTCGATGATAGTGCCCGAGTGGTCGAGAGTTTCTGGACCTTGATCCGTCTTATGATCAAGTAGTGAACTTCTTTAAGGCACAAAGTGTTTTGATAAGCAAAGAGGTTTCCTCAATCATTTGATATATGCTTACATGTTTTTTGCCTTTGAAGGCTCAATCATTCTACATGGACACGGTTCATTTGACCGTTTGTCCCAATACAACATTCTCTTATCGAGGTCCTCCTAGGAATAGTTCGGTTTCTTCCAAGGGGTGATACCCCCCAGTATTTGAGGTTGATCGAAGAGGAGCCTCGAATACTTGATGAGTTCTCCTTAGGTAGCATATGGATGTTGCCTCGTTAAAAACCTCACCGGTAAAACCCATTCGGGATAATATCCGGCCTAAGGGAAAAAGGCGCAACACATGCTTTAAAACACGAGGTCCTTGAGCTGGAGGGCACTTCGATTCCTCTCAATCGAACACCTACAATAAGTTAGTGTTTACCGTGAAAATGGTAACAACAATTAAATTTGTAAATGGGATTCTAAAAATATGTGATCTATTTTTATGCTAATTGTTAGAGTAGTCGATTCTAGGAGTATGAAGTTTAACGATGATATACAAGCTAAAATGGGACAGTAATCAAACCGAGGGGTTGCTTCTTGTGCTTCAGATTAGTCGATGAAGGACCTCAAGGTCGATATCTGGCTCAAGCTCGAGCTATCGGGGGTAACCGGGAAAGGGATGACAGTTAGAATATAATTAAAGAAGGCTCTTTATGGCCAATACCAAGCAATAAAATGAAGAACAAGTATGAAAGCAATAAATGCTAAGAGTGGCCTCGAGCGAGTAAGTTAGAATGAAGAAAGAGAGAGAGAAAGAGATATTATTGATCTTGTGTAGAATAGTTGGAGCAACAGCATCCCATTACAATGTAGTGTGGGTTCCCCTTATATAGGAGGGGAATCTGGTTATAGTAAAACATACATTAATTGTAAAAGCATAGAGATGGGATGGCTAGAAATGACGCCTCGACACTGGCTTTGGGTAGGCCGGCTCTGTCAGACTTAGTCGTGTGCCTTGGGAATTCCCCTTTTTGCTCTAGCCTCGATCTTTGTCTTCTTTGAGTCGGGCCTCGATAATCCCTAAGGGAGGGGACTCGGTCGCAACTCCACGTCCTTGGGGTCTCGAGATATTCTTCTGAAGTGGCTTGATAGCAAGAAATTAAGCCCTTTGATTTTGCCGCATACAGATAGTCTCCACATTTCCCAAAACGAAGTGATGGTAAATAATTCAGACACATGACTCTACGAGCTTCTCGCGGTGACATCATACCAACGATGCAACCTGCGGCACGAGTTTTTGCGACAACCGGGATGTCCCACAGACTTGTGTTTTTGACATCATTCAATGCACTGTCAATTCCCGTTCTCCAAGGTGAAAGTATCGTCGTCGATTTGGTTAATCAAGAATGCAGTAATTGTATTTGTCGATCCGTCTTCCAAAGCCTCGACGATCGTGTCGTTACCCTTTATAAATGGGGGTGTTCTGGCATTGTTTTTCTATCCAAGTACCTTCATCTGCTCATTCACCCATTTCTTCTTATCATCTTTCTCTATCATTAAACATCATGTTCTGGGTTTATGGCCTCAAGGTCGTTTGGCAGAACTCCCGTAGGCTGTGTTGAGACCTCTTGCCAGAGCTTCCCTTTGTCGAGCACGACCATGCCATCGTGTCGCAACTATGGTTGTTGTTACGTCTACTGTCGCTGCCCTTGTTTGCTCGAGACGATGACATACGGGGGTCAGCTTTCTTTTCTCATGAAATGCTCTTTGGATTATATACCGCTGCTCAAAAGGGGGCTCGGATTATACACCGCTGCTCACTTCCATACCCCGGCTCAACGTGGCGTTCTGCCCCGAGCTGGTATCTTGTACGGCTAAATGTTCCAAGAAGTGGATTCTAAGTAGCCGTGCAAGCGAGGCCGAGGCTCACCCGGTCCACTGTCTCTCCGAGGTTCTCTTGGCCAGCGAGGGTCCTCGACCTTCGGCGAGCTATGGCATTTTTTCATCCCTCCCTACTTCTCGCCCTATCCTTTCGGGATATTAATGTGGAAGGCTAGGATGAGGCTTCTGAGGATGCATGCCCGGAGGAGCTTGTTGCAGGAGGTGAACCTTCGAGAGCAGACCAGTTTTTAGGTTTTTACCACGCGTGTGCACCCTTTTGTTTCTTCCTTTCTGCGTAAGAACCCATTGCGGGCTTTTGCATGTAAGGACGCTTCGAGGGCTGATATAGCCGATATTTACCATTATGAAGATGTTTCCTTTACTTCTGCTTTTGATTTTTGTCGTGTTCTCGTCTACTCTTGTGTGTTCGCGGAGATTTTTAATGTATCCCTCTGTTGACGATTGCCGATATATTTTTGGCCTTTGGTCGACAGAAATGGCTCCTTTTCGAGCTCATCGTTGTTCCTTAAATCAAGCCCGAAGTGGTCCGATAAACCTGGATCATCGGGGCCCTCGAGCCCCATGGAGATAGAGCACCGAAGCGAAAGTCGACTTCGGGCGCTCGGGCTTTGAGCTTGGCATAGATAAACTTTTGAGCTGTTGTAGGTAGGCTTATGAGGAAGGGGCTATTCATATTTATGCAATTTTCTACGGTCGAGCCCTTGTGATCGGGGCTCAAAGTGCTTATTTTTTCCTCTCTAAGGAAAACTTCGAGGTCCTTCATTACCTTAAGCGCAAAAGTGTTGGTATAGGCCCCTGCTTCAATCTGCCAATTCAACCATAACCATGGGAGCTACTTCAGGGCTTGCCCGGCCGGGAGGGGAGAGTTCCACTCCCAGTGCTTAGGATTCGTGCGAGTTTATTCTAAAGACTATGTCTTCGATAAGAGAGGAACCTCTAGAGATGGTGAGGAGATACTGTGAATGGGGTGAGGGTTAGCTTTGTAGGCGCTTTCCCCAGATGAGAGTATTACAGACTTCACTGATGGATTCCTGAATGTGTACATATACCCTTTGGCACTAAGCCCCCTTGATAGGGTCGTGCTTGATTTTTGTCTGATGTATCGGGTTACTTTGGCGCAGATACACTCGTCTTTTTTTTGCAAATAATGTTAATGATGACATCCTTTGCGGAGAAGGTTGGAATTGAATTCACTCTTAGCCACCTCATCAGGTTGTACCATCCCTTTCATCATCGAGGCCTACTAACCTTGCGGTGTTGTTCGTCCACGCCCTTTGTTGTTGATGACAAGGAAGTTAGGGATCAAGAGTAGGTCTGGACGACTGATGTTATCCTTTTGGAGCTCATGCCTTTTCCCGAGGGATGGAATTACGCATGTGAGTGGAGTGTCTCGAGCTTTCTTACATTTTCTTATAGCGAAAACCAGTTTAGTAATTGTGTTTCCTCCTTTTTTGCAGCAACTTCATGGACGCTGGGCGAAGTTCCTGATTTGCCCGGCTGGGTTCGAAGGTTGGCAACCCATTTGACATGCGACGAGCGTAGGTGGCAAGCTGCGTCCCGGGGCAGATGGGAAGCGAAACACCAAGGTATGCGTGTATGCTGCTTTTACCTTGGTCTTCGTATGTTTGAGATGACATTTTCCTCTTTCTTTTGTATTGGCTTTGCCTTTTCAGGTATTGGGCGGTTCCTTGGGGCGAGGTTGTGTTCCCCGGGAGAGGGGGAGGAGTCATCAGCCTCTAAGCTAAGGGACGATAGAGATAAACGAGATTTGCACTTGCAGTGCGATGGAGCTTTTAGCGGGGCTAAAAGGGCCCGTGTCTTCGAGGAGAGAACATCGCCCGAGCGTGCTGTTCCCCAAGTCTTTGGTTCCAGACTGGTGGTTCTTTCGAGTGATTATGCCTCGACCGAGATTGATTCTTCCAGGGCCGGAGGGGATGGACCAAAAGGAGTATGTTCGGCCTTCGAGGAAGTCCGTCGGCTTCACTTCGCAGTGAGTTTTGGCATAATCCTTCTATATTTCACGTCTTCCTTTTCTTATTGAGTTGTTCTTCTACAGTCCTTTGATAGGCTCAGGTCTAAGCTGCTCAGACATGGGGCTAGGCTTCTGAAAGATCTGGATGAGGGTGAGTTCCTTAGGATCCTCAGCGAGAAGAAGGAGGTTGAGTTGATGCATTGGCAATATGAGATGTACTGGAGCTCGAATTATGAGAGCTATTTGATGGAGCAGGTAACCTCTCGTAGTACGTGTTTCACCTTTTTGACCCTTAAGGTTAATCCTTTTGCCTATCTTAGTTGCAGAAAAAGACGGAGGCTCTGGCGTACCTTAGGGGCGAAGCCGACCGAGTTAGGAATACTTGTGGTGAATTGAGGGCTCAGGTGCAGGTTCAAGCTTTAGAGGAGAAGTGTGCCTTGGTTAAAGTTCTCGCCTTCGAGGCACAACTCCGTTTGGCTCGTGACAACGCTTTAATTCAAGTGGATAGTATCGCAAAGCTCGATTCCAATCTCTCGAAGGTCAAGGCTGAGATAATCGATGCTTGGGCTAAAGCAACATTGAGTCAGACTAAGGCTGATCAGGAGATGGTGATTCATTTGAAGGACGCTACTGATGCCCAAGCCGACTTGAAGCGAGCCCTCGATCGTGAAAAGAGGATCGAGGAATATGTTCGTTGCAGATCCCGAAGAGAGGTACTCAAAGAGATCGACACCAGGGGTTTCATTCTCTCAAAGGAGTTAGATGCGAGTGCGAACGAGCGTGATGCTCGGTTAGTTCTTGACGACATCATGGAGAGTGAAGCTGGGGCTGGTAGGCCGTAGCCTTCTACAGTAGAGCGTAGATTTCGTCATTTTGCCATTTTGTATTTGACATTTGCAAAGCATGTTTTTAGATGGAGAACACACCTTTTGCATATGTAAATAAAAGAAAACATGAAGCTTTATCTCTTTTGTATCTCTTTCTGCATTGCTTTCGAAAAGGCGGGCTGGTTTTGGTGTTTGGCGGGAGCCCTACGGATTCGGAGCTCATTAGACAGGCTCGGAGGCGCTTTTATGCTCGGTCAAGTGCAATATTTTATACGAGTAGGCATTAGAGCTTTTGTGCTTTGCCCAGCTGTTTTTGGGTTTAGTCTCCGAGCCAGGCTTTGACTCAAGCTTTTCTAACATTCAATCTCCTGTGCCTGCATGGGTGGACGATAACGGTTCTTACGCCTTGCCCTTAGGCATTTATATTTTAACTATTTTTGGTTCAGTCTCCGAGTCGTGTTGTGACTCGAGCTTCATTGACCCTCAAGTTTTTTGTGCCTGCATGGGCAGATGAAAATGGCTTTTATATGCCTTGGGTCGAAGCGACCTTTTAGGTATGTGGCCTTGAGGCTCGTGAAGCTGGCGATGGTGACTCTTACGCTGTGCCCTTAGGCATGTATAGTTAACTATTTTGGATTCGGTCTCCGAATCGGGTTACGACTCGAGCTCATTTTAATCCTCAAGTTTTCAATTTTTTAGATGGTGGCAGTGGCTCTTACGCTTTTGGTCGTTGAGACCTTTTAGTGTGTGGCCCTGAGGCTCATTTGGCTGGCGACAATAGCTCTTACGCTTTGCCTATGGGCATATGTAGGCTTTGTTTTCCTCTCGTTAAGGTCTTTTTGAAATAATTTTGCTTGACCCGTCGTCGGTTCGGGAAGAACCACAATTTCAAGTCGTTAGCGGTGATGTTCGAGCACCTCGGAAGGTTTAGCTCGTAGGATGAGTAGCTCGAAGCCTTGTGATTTGGAGCTGACATGGTTGAAGCTCGTTTGCCTATTGAGGGTAGCATGTTTTAACCGGTTCTTTTCGAAGTAGATTCGAAGTAATGCCATGTGATTTTGTTAGCGATGGTCGGGCGTCCCCGGGTCGCGTTAATTTGGCTGGTGTAGCCATTTTGACGGTAGTCATATGTGTTTGGCCGGAGCCTTTTTTTATCCCGAGTGATAGTTTAGGCGTCTACATCAAGGGTATGCCCTTTCGGGACTCTTACAAATGCGACATATAGCCTAAACTTCGGGATTGAGTTTTATGCTTGTAGTAAGGTCTTACAAAATTTTCATGCCTGTTGAGGTCTTACAGTTTGTCATGCCTGTTGAGGTCTTATACTTTTTTCATGCCCGTTGAGGTCTTACAATTTTTTATGCCTGTTGAGGTCTTACAATTTTTTTATGCCTGTTGAGGTCTTACAATTTGTTATGTAAAGTAGATCTGGTTAGACCGAGTCTGCCCGCTCGGGGTCTTAAGGCCTCGGGTTTCCCAATGAATGGCGATTGACGGTAGTCTCCGAGTCATTGATTTTGCTTAGGCCCGAAGACCGTTACTCGTGAGTTCGAAATTGCCTTGTTGGGGCCTTACGAGCACGGAGTTCCGACCCCTGAGCTCGTGCGGGTGCTAGATCATTGACACTAAGTCTCCGAGTATTTTGGGATGTACTCGATGTGGAGGAATCCTTGCCGCGAGCATGCCGCATTTTTCTTTTTTGGAGTACGAGATGCTAAAAGATATTCTTTAATTTCTTGGCATAAATACATTTTGTTTCATTGTCGTGAGCTCGGCCCCTGCAGGCACGACTCCTTTGACCGTTTGGCCTGGTACATGATTTCCTAATGGAACTCGGTCTATCATTCCCCGGCCCCTCCGAGCGGATGGAGCCTTCAAGGGGGGTGCCCTCCATCGTTTGGGGTTGATTGCAAAAGAAAACCTGCGAGCTTGTCAGATCCCCCTTAGGAGAAACGTTGCTCCGCTAAGAACCTTCCTAGCGAGACCCACTTCGGGGTGGAAGTCTGGCAGAGGGGAAAGAGTACGACGGGTGTTGTTAAGTCCTTGGGATCTTCGAGTAGAGTTAGCACTTCTGAACGCCCTGGATGGGTGTCTCCATATAGGTTAGTGTAAGATAACGAAGGAGGGAGGCAGTTTTATTTTACCGCAGGGTGCACAGGCGATGTTCCGAGGTTCGATATATCCCTGCTGTTTTAGAGCGAGGACTCTAGTACATCCCTCCGATGTGTTTAATCAGGCTTGGCCGAAGACGTGGTTCGCTTACCCTTTTACTCTTTTGAGAGTGGAGATATTGGTGTCGGTGATACGTTATGTGATGCAAACATTTTCCTTGTTGGGGGTTTCATTCTTTGGCGAAGAGGGGAAGGTACCGTTTTCATGTGGTGTGTTCGCGGCCGTCTGAATAAGCGTTCATGCCTTGTGCCTCTTTTAATGATACGGGACTTGGCATTCCAGTCTACGGCAGCCGCGCTGACTCAGAGAGTGATCTTTCTTCTCGTTGTCTCGATCGCCGTGTGGAATCTGCCAAAGATTCGAGACGTGAGCGTGATTTGGTCCATCAGTTCGAGCCACCTTATCAACCTCAGCCCGACAACATTGATCGAGCCACTTGAATTTATGAGCATATGTTTTATTTGAAATGGATCGAATGAGGAAGAAGGTTACCAATGCGTCAGTCTGAGGCCGAGACAAGGTCTCATTGTCTTTTTTGTTGAATGTGAGGGCGTCCTCGGGAATATATCCTCGGATCTATTTTTCTCTAGTGGCAAGCATTTTTACTCTCCTTTTTATGAGTTCTTGGAGAGTGTCGTCGCTCTTCCACTATCGTGGCAATACGTCGCGGCTCATTTGCTTTGTTCTTCTTGGCCGCCTTTCTTACTCGGAACTGAACTCAAGCATGATCTCTCGGCAGATCACGGCGGTGATTTCTATTGAGTAGCTCGGTTATTTTCCTCCTGAGCTGGTGGCCATTTTTGGCCTCGTGGCCGTGCGTGTTATACAGTTCACACGCCAAGCTGTGATTCCTTTGAGAGGGACTCTGCTGAATAGGTCTGGGCCATCTGGTGTCCCTGGTTTCACTAACGGTAAACACGATGTCTGATACAACGATGTTGAAATTGTATCTTGATGAGCTAGGCATCCTCTCTGACCTTGTGTCCCTGTCGGATCTGGCTCTATTAACGATTCCTCGAGGATATTATCATTGATCCATTCTCCGATCGTTGCAAGGTAGATTGTGTCTTGGGGCATTCCTCCTATATGTGTCGTACAGGGTGTACCTTTCCCTGTTTGGAATTGGTTTCTTTTCCAGGAGCCTGCATGGGTATACTGAGCCCGAGGGGGCTCCCGAATGGTCATCCACGACCTTGGTTTGCGACCGACCAAATCTTGGCTGGGTACCCGATATAGTTTTGTTTTAACTACCTTGAAATTTTCGGGCTTGGTTTGTTTAGGCTTTGAGTGAAGGCTTGTACCACCTAGTCATCCGAGACTAGGTGTAATCTCGTTCGTTCCATTTGGGAATGAGATGCGAATTCTCGCAACATTTCATTCTCCCTTTGCTCGGTCCTGGATGTGTCAGGCTTTCTCGTCGTTGCTTCGATGGCACCGGCGTGTGCCTTTATGGAGGAATATGCTGGTATGGTAAGTGATTTTATGGGGCCGGGGTTAGGCTATGGTACCGCATCATGGCCCCTTTCGGGAGTGCTTCCCCGAACCTTTTGAATAAGACGGACTAGATCTCCTCATCTTTTGTGTCATTATATTTCACCGCGTACGTATAGGGGTAGGCAGTAACGTCTTCATTAGGGTCGGTGTTCCCATTGTATTTAGGGAGTTCCTGCATTCTTAACTTTTTTGGAATGGGCTTCGGGGCTGCTTCCTCGGTAAACGGCCTTTGTATGAACTTCTTCGAATCCACACCCTTGAGGACCGGGGGCGCACCCGGGATCTGGTCGACCCTAGAGTTGTAGGTCTCGACCTTCTTATCACTGGCTGCTATCATTTTCTCACCTGATTCGATCATTTTGGTGAGATCCTCGAGCATTTTTACTATGGCATGGTCGGCTACCTATCCATTATTGCTTGATCTCTTGGGTGCTTGTTCGGCGGGGGGAACTGTTTCCGGCGCTGCTGGATGGGAGTCTTCGGATGGTTTTGTATCTGAGCGATGGCCAACTATTATGCCTGCAACATTTCAAAAATAACATGAAGATTAACTTCTCGTTCTTCCCGGGCTGGAGTTTTTTGAGCATCATGTCGGTCGCCATGCCGTATGCTCCTGTCGGTATGTGATATTTTGTCGACCTGTTGTGCATCCTGTGAATCCGCGTTCGGTACAATCGGTTCAGGCGAGTTATCAGGATTCTATGGTGGTGCGCCGATAACCGGAACAGCCACGCCATTTTCCCTATGGTTTTCAAGGTTGTCGTTCTCAACTCTGTTTACCAAGCCAGACATTTTGACCTGAAATCAAAGATATCAAACAAGAAAAAACATGAAAGATAACTTGTGTTTGTGTAATGAAACTAGCAAGAAAATAATCGCTATTATTTTTAGCCCCACGGTGGGTGCCAAACTGTTTACCGTGGAAATGATAACAACAATTAAATTTGTTAGTTGGATTCTAAAAATACGTGATTTATTTTTGCTAGTTGTTAGAGCAGTCGATGCTAGGAGTATCAAGTTTAACGATGAGATACAAGCTAAAATGGGACAATAATCAAACCGAGGGGCTTGCTACCTGGGCTTCGGATTGGTCGATAAAGGGCCTCGGAGTCGATATCCGGCTCGAGCTCGAGCTATCGGGGGTAACCTGGGAAGGGATAATAGTTAGAATATAATTAAAGAAGGCTCTTTATGGCCAATACCAAGCAATAAATGAAAAACAAGTATTAAAGCAATAAATGCTAAGAGTGGCCTCGAGTAAGAGCGAATAAGTTAGAGAGAAGAAAGAGAGAGAGAGAGATATTATTGATCTTGTGTAGAATAGTTGGAGCAACAGCAGCCCATTACATAGTAGTATGGGTTCCCTTATATGGGAGGGGAATCTGGTTATAGTACAACATACATTAATTGTAAAAGCATGGAAATGGGACGGCTAGACGTGACGCCTCGACACAGGCTCTGGGTAGGCCGGCTCTATCAGACTTAGCCGCATGCCTTAGGAATTCCCCTTTTAGCTCTAGCCTCGATCTTCGTATTCTTTGAGTCGGGCCTCGACAAGCCCCGAGGGAGGGGACTCGGTCGCAACTCTATGTCCTCGGGGTCTCGAGGTATTATTTTGAAGTGGCTTGATAGCAAGAAATTAAGCCCTCTGATTTCGCCGCATACAGTTAGTATAAAACACAAATGAAATGGGAGAGAGTTGTACCTTAGCAATGATGGCGTTTGAGCCTTGATAAATTTTGATTGCTTGCTCCGGCGACATGGCATGGTCCTTTATTCTCTCGTTTGGATGTAGCCGAGAATGTCGGTTGTGATTGCTACTTGGCTGTTTGTTTGTCTTTTGGATTCATCGATGCAGAGGGTGTCGATGTTGGTTCCATGTCATGCACCCCGAACATCTCTCTCGTCACGTGCTGCTCCTTGTACACTGCTTTTACTCCTTCCTTGATTGGAAATTTCATCGTTTAAAGAAGGATTGATGGTACTTACCTCATATTGTGTATCCACGGACTTCCAAGTGAGGCATTGTATGTCATGTCACATTTGATGACATGAAACTTGGTATCTTGGATTGTACCGGCCACGTTGACTGGGAGGATGATCTCCCCTTTCATTGTCTCGCTCGACATGTTGATCAATTGAGGACTCAGAGGTGGGTACTATTCTGTCGAGCAGTCCGAGCTGCTCTACCACCCTCGACCTAATTATGTTGGCCGAGATATCGGGATCCACGAGCACATGTTTAATTTGAAATTTATTCAAAAGAATAGAAATTACCAGTGTGTCATAATGAGGCTGAGACAAGGTCTCGATGTCCTCATCGCTGTTTGTGAGAGCATCCTCTGGTATGTAACTCCGAGTTCGCTTTACCCTGGTGATGGATATTTTCGTCCGCTTGATTACAGGTCCTTATGGGGTGTCGACCCCTCCAACGATCATGTGGATGAAGTGTTGTGGTTCTTCTGATTCATTCTTTCCGTTCACCTCTCTTTCTCGAAAGTGGTCCTTGGCTTGATTGTTGAGGAATTCTCAAAGGTGCCCTTCGTTGATCAGCCGGGCCACCTCCTCTCGGAGCTGCCTACAATCCTCGGTCCTATGATCTGACTGTGCGGGTTTTGGCCATCTGGTATCCCTGATTATACCCATGGCCGATACGATAACTGAGACATCGATGTTGAAGTTATATTCGAACAGTCGGGGTGCCTCCATTGGCCTCGAATGCTTGTCGAACCTGATCTTGCTCATAAGTCCCAGGGATTTTTGGCCTCGATCTACTCCTCAATCATTTCGAGGTATATTCCACCTCAAAATGTCTCTTTGATCTTTGAAGTATGGCTGATACCTTTCTTTGCTTGATCTCGACTCCATTTTTGTAGACTTTTGCTCCTTTGTTAAGAGTTTGCTACGGTATTTGAGCTAGAGGGGGCTCCTAGTTGGTCGTCCTCGACTCTGATCTTTGATTGATATCTGTCGTGTACATCTGCCCAAGTCACGGTGGGATACTCAACCAAGTTCTGCTTTAGTTGCTTCAAAGCTATTGAGCTTCGCTCGTTCAAACCCTGAGTAAAAGCCTGTACTACCCAGTCATCGAAAACTGATGGCAATTCCATTCGCTCCATCTGGAAACGAGACACAAATTCCCTCAACATCTCGTTCTCCCTTTGTTTGATCTTGAAGACGTCAGACTTCCTTGTAGAAACCTTAATGGCACAGGCATGCGCCTTCACAAAAGAATCTGCCAACATGGAAAACGAATCAGTCGAGTTCGGGGGTAGGTTGTGATACCACATCATGGCTCCCTTCGATAGTGTTTCTCCAAATTTCATCAATAGGATGGATTCAATCTCGTCATCCTTTAAGTCATTCCCTTTTATAGCACAAGTATAAGCGGTAATGTGCTCATTGGGGTCCGTAGTCCCGTTATATTTCAGGACATCGGGCATTCAGAATTTCTTCGGGATGGGCTTCGAAGCCGCACTTGATGGGAATGGTCACTACACGAACTTCTTTGAATCTACACCCTTCAGGATCGGAGGTGCGCCCGGGATCTGATCAACCCTCGAGTTATAAGTCTCCATTTTTTTACCGTTAGCATCTATCTTTTTTTCCCTAACTCGATTCTTTTAGTCAATTCCTCGTGCATTTTCATAATTTAGGGGTCAGTCCCCGAGCCACTTTCATCGGGTCTTTCTAGCACTGGTTTGTGCTGCATGTTTATTGGTTCGGCGGTGTTAGGGGTTCTGTTCTGACTTTGAAGTTGAGCGATGGCGACTTGCTGAGCTTGCAGCATCTCAAATATTATTTGGAGGCTGACTCCTCCTTCTTCCATTCCTCGTGCTTCTTGGCATCCAGCCTGGGCTTCCCTGCATCCATTCCTTGCGGGGTATGCTCCTGCTTCCGTGTTTAGAGCATTATGGGAGCTGATATCAACTAGCTCCACGTTTGGCACTCCCTCAAGGTTTACAGGTGGTACATTGAGCCCTATGCCGCTATTTTCTCCAAGTCCCTCACTATCGCAAAGAGGTGCATTTTGTGGGCTAGACATGATCAAGCCTGAAATCAAAGAATCTTTGGCAAGAAAAAGTGTGAAGAATAACGTGCATTATCAGAAAACTAGCACCAAAACAATCACTATTATTTTTAACCCCACGGTGAGCGCCAAACTGTTTACCTTGAAAATGGTATTAACAATTATATTTGATTTGTGGTTCTAAAAATATGTGATTTATCTTAATACTAGTTGTTATGTGAATAATGCTAAGTATAAATGAACAAGAAATGATAAGCAAACCAGTGTGGTCACAAGACTGGGGGTCTCGAGCTCAACAATATGAGACCTCGAGAGAAGCCTTTAAAAGTTGATGATGATCAGTAAATGAAGAACAACAAATGAACACAATAAATGAGAAGTAATAAATGAAGAACAATTCAATAAATTCGTAGAGTAATTGTTGAGTATGTTTAGGAAAAAAAAGCAGAGAATGTTCTATTTTGTTCAATATTATGTTGTCCAATGAAAGTCCCTTTGCAAGAATGTTTGGGTCCCCTTTATATAGGAGAGGGCGAATCCCAACATAGTACATGTCTAATAATAACAAGGAAATTCTATTAGTACAGCTGTATAATGGCTTAGTATGGATTTGTACTATTTTTGCAGACCTGGTCAGCTCTAACCACGTATATTTGGGAATTTTCCCATCTTTCCATGATGATCATCGATTGTACTGCTACGAGATCGATCATAGTGAGCCTTCGATGTGCTCCCTCGAGGGACACACCTCGGGGTCGTACCTCACGCTCTGCTTTGGGCTTCTCGAAGTTGGGTGTGGAGCGGCATAGTAGCCCCAAAGTTGAACTCCCCAATTTTGGCTGTATACAAATATGAACAAAAATCACAATAATAAAACAAGGTCACAGAGAGTAAACAATAATAAAAGTACCGCAAATAACATACAATTCCAATTCATGGCATATTAATAGCCTAAGGTCTAATCCAGTCAATTAACACACATATGCCCATGCACACACACATCATCTTATGTACACGTTGTTTCACATAGCACAAAAATTATAGTTAGGCCAAATCCTAAGGGGAAGTTTCTCGCACACAGAGTTAGGCAAGATACTTACCTCAATTAGGCTAATTCAATACTCTAAAAATTCTTTTCCTTTAAAATCACCTCCACTCGGCGCAACTCCAACAAAAACGGCTTAATAAAATCAAACAATGCAAGAGAAATTAATTTTGATTAATGAAGTTAAGATCCTTACATCATTCTCGAAAAGTCAACCAAAGTCAACCCGACCTTGTCCGATCAAAACCCGAGTTGAAGGGTAGATCTCAACTATCCATAACCCCATGAGTCCATATATGTGTTTGGTTTTCAAATCCTAGTGCAATTCGACTCTCAAATCTCCAATTTTTATTTTTCAAAACATAGTCAAAATTCTCAAAATTTATCTTCAGTTCTCATGGACTAGATGTTAAAATTCATAAATAATCATGTCATATAATCAAAATTGAGTCAAAATCACTTACCCAATAGTTTTATATGATAATCTCCTCCTAAAATTGCCTCCCACTGAGTCTAGGGCTCCAAAATGTGATAAAATTATACTAAGTCCCAAAATTCCACTATTTTGTTAAGCTGCAGAAGTCTCAAATACGACACAGGGTTTGCAAATGCGACAAAAGGATCGCAATTGCGCTGCCTGACAAACCCAAAAAATATCGCAAATGCGACTCAGACATCACATTTGCGAAGTCTGCCCAGGTCGCAGAAGCGACCAAAATGTCACAAATGCGACCAGTCGAGGAAATGACCCACCTTCCCAATAGCGATTAGGACATCGTATTTGCGACACCTAACACCCTTCTGCCTTCTTCGCAATTGCGAACTGGTGCTGGCAATTACAATAACCACAGCACCAGCATACCAGCAGTCCTGAACCAAGTCCAAACCAATCTGAAACACGCCCGAAACTCATCCGAGCTCCCAGGCCTCCACACTAAAAATCCACACAAGTCTAAAAAAATTATAATAACTCGTTCGTGAACTCAAAACACTAAGAAAATATATAAAACTATGAATCGAACACCAAAACACATAGAATGCACAATGAAACTCAAAGATCGCTAAAATCACAACCAAGCGTCTGATTCCTACCAAGCCAACCCGTAATGACACCGAATTTTGTAGATAAGTTCCTATTGACAAAACGGGCATATTCTAAGTCCCAAAATCAAAATTTGAATCTGATAGCCATAAAGTCAAACTATGGTCAAATTTAGGAAATTTCTAAACCTTCAAATAGCCAACCTTCACAAAAAAAAGCCATTTCAACCTAGGAACCTCTGAATTAAATTTTGAGCATTCGCCTAAGTCCAAAATCACCATATGAACTTATTGGAACCATCAAAATATCGTTTCGGATTGTTTTTACAAAAGTCAAACCTCGGTCAATATTTTCAACTTAAGCCTCCAAACTAAGAACTAATCAATCCAAATAAATCCAAGACCTCCCGGAAACAAAACCAGCCATCTCTATAAGTCATAAAACCACAAATACACCTGCGAGAAGCTTTAAAAGGGTAAACGGGGCTCAAATACACAAAACGATCGGTCGGGTTGTTATAGTTTTCCCTCTTTAACAAACGTTCGTCCTCGAATGAATACAGAGACATACCTGAGGTTCCAAAAAGATGACAATAACGGCTTTGCATATCGTGCTCGGTCTCCCAAGTCACCTCCTCGACCGGTTGACCCCTTCACTGAATATTCACTGATGCAATATTCTTCGACCTCAACTTTCGGACCTACCTGTCCAAAATATCCACCAGCTCCTCAACATAGGTCAAATCCTTGTCCAATTGCACTGAGATGAAATCTAACACACGTGACGGATCACTCTAATACTTCTAGACCATGGAAACATGGAATACCGGGTGAACTTCCAATAAGATGGATGGCAATTCAAGTATGTAGGCCACCTCACCCACTCTTTCAAGAATCACCAAAGGATAAATATATTAAGGGCTCAACTTGCCCTCCTTCCTGGACCTCATCACACCCTTCATGGGTGAAACTCTAAGTTAGAACCTCTTACCCACCATGAATGCCACATCACGAGCCTCTTTCGTCTGGACTGCGCTGTGCGAAGCCGATCCTGATTCAACTTCACCTTCTCCAAAGCATCTCGAACCAATTCAGTGCCCAACAACCGAGCCTCATCAAGATCAAACCAACCAATCGGAGAATGACATCGCCTCCTATATAGGGCCTCGTATAAAGCGATCTAGATGCTCGGTTGATAGTTGTTGTTGTAGGCGAACTCTGCTAATGGTAGAAATCGATCCCATGAGCCTCCCAAATCAATAACACAAGAACGTAACATGTCCTCCAAGATCTGAATAGGACGCTCGAACTATCTGTCCATCTATGGATGAAATGTCATACTCAGCTCGACTTGTGTGCCCAACTCACACTACATGGCTCTCTAAAAATACTATTTGAACTGTGTTCCTCGATCGGAGATAACAGACACCAGCACACCATGAAGTCGAATGATCTCTCGAATGTAAATCGAGCCAGCTGCTCTGAAGAATAGTTGGTCATGACCAGAATGAAGTGTGCAGACTTGGTCAGTTTGTCCACAATGACCCACACAGCTTCAAATCTCCTCAAGGTCCATGGAAGTCCAACTACAAAATCCATTGTGATACGCTCCCACTTCCACTCCGGAATATCAAGCCTCTGAAGCAAACCACTTAGTATTTGGTGCTTGTACTTCACCTGCTGATAGTTTAAACACTGAGCCACATACTCCATAATATCTTTTTCATTCTTCTCAACCAGTAGTGTTGCTTCAAATCATGGTACATCTTCACGATGCCTAGATGAATGGAATACCACGAACTATGGGCCTTCTCAAGAAGTAGCTCCTGTAACCTATTAACATTTTGCACACAAATCCAGCCTAGAAGCCTCAACACTCCATCTTTACCAATAGTCACCTCCTAATCATAGCCATGTTGCAATGTGTCCTTAAGGATTAGCAAGTGAGGGTCATCATATTGACGCACCTTGATGCGCTCAAACAAAGAAGACTATGAAACCACGTAAGAAAGAACCTGGCTAGGCTCCAAAACATCCAACCTCACAAACATGTTGGCCAAAGCCTGAACATCCAAAGCTAACGGTCTCTCCCTAGTTGGAATAAAAGCAAGACTACTCATACTTGAAGCCTTCTTACTCAAAGCATCGGCCACCACATTGGCCTTCCCGGGATGATATAGAATTGTGATATCATAATCCTTTAGTAACTCTAACCAACTCTGTTGCCTCAAGTTTAGATCCTTTTCTTGGATAAGTGTTGTAGATTCCTATGATCCATGAACACCTCACATGACACGCTATACAGATAGTGCCTCGAAATCTTACGCGCGTGAACAAAGGCTTCCAACTCCAAATCATGTAGTGGGTAGTTTTTCTCATGGGGCTTCAACTGACGCAAAGCCTAAGCAATCACTCTACCCTCTTGCATCAACACACACCCAATGCCAATACGTGAAACATCAATATAAACTATATAAGAACTGGATGTTGAAGGCAAAAACAAAACTGGAGTTGTACCCAATGCGGTCTTGAGCTTCTGAAAGCTCTCCTCACACTCGTTGGACCACCTGAATTGAGCATCCTTCTGAGTAAATCTAGTCAAAGGAATTGCGATGGATGAAAAACCCTCTATGAAATGGTGATAATATCTAGCCAACCCAAGGAAACTCCGGATCTCAATAGCAGTAAAAGGTCTGGGCAAACTCTGAATTGCCTCAATCTTTTTCGGATCCACCTTAATCCCCTCACTGGACACCACGTGGCCCAAGAATGCCACCAAATCTAGCCAAAACTCACACTTGGAGAATTTAGCATATAGCTTCTTCTAATTTAGCATATAGCTTCTTCTCCCTCAACGTGTGGATCATGATCCTCAAGTGTTGCTCATGTTTGCCCCTGACGCGAGGATACACCAATATATCATCAATGAACACGATGATCATGGAACCAATAGATGGATGGAACACGATGTTCATCAAGTGCATAAAGGCTGCTAGGGCATTGGTCAGACCAAGGACATCACCAAAAACTCATAGTGGTCGTAATGGGTCCTGAAAGTCATCTTCGGAATATCTAAACCCCGGATCTTCAACTGATGGTACCTCGATCTCAAGTCAATCTTTGAGAATACTCTATCACCCTGAAGTTAATTGAAAAAATCACCAATACGCGATAAGGGGTACTTGTTCTTGATTGTAACCTTGTTCAGCTGCCTTTAGTCAATACACATCCTCATAAAGCCATTTTTTTTCTTTACAAATAGAACTGGAGCACCCCATGACGAGACACCCGGTCTGATGAAACTCATATCAAGAAACTACTAAAGATTTTCCTTTAATTTCTTCAACTCCACTGGTGTCATGCGATATGGTGGAATGGAGATGGGCTGAGTGCCCAGCACCAAGTCAATACCAAAATCAATATCTCTATCGGGTGGTATGCCTAGTAGGTCTACTGGAAACTCTCTCACTACCGGAACTGACTCAACAGTGGGAGTATCAGCACTAACACCTCTTACAAAGGCTAAATTTTCTAAGCACCCCTTCTCAACCATCCGTTATGCCTTTAAAAAGGACACCACCGTACTAGGAACATGCCCCAATATACCTCTGCACTCCAACCTCGGCAATCTTGACATAGCCAACGTCACGGCCGTAGTATGATAGTCAAGAATAGTATGGTAGGGTGATAACCAATCCATGCCTAAAATCACATCAAAGTCTAACATATTGATAATCAGAAGGTTAACCCTAGTTTTATAACCCCCGATAGTGACCAAACACGACATGTTCTTCCACAATAGAATCCCCCACAAGCGTAGACACATAAATAGGGGTACTCAAAAAATCACGAGACATATCCAAATATGAAGCAAAATAGGATGACACATACGAATAAGTGGAACCCAGATCAAATAAAACTGATGCATCCATATGACAGACTGGAACAATACCTTTGATGAAAGCATCTAATGCAACAAACTCGTTCCTACTAGGAAAATCATAACAACAGGCCTAGCCTCCCCCTCTCGGACGCCCTCTACTCGTCTGTCCTCCACCCCTAGCTAGTTGTGTAGGTAGAGTAGCAACTTGAGAAGCAACTATAGCCTGGGTACCCTATGGAGGTCCAACACTCCGAAGTCTGGGATAATCTCTCACCATGTTCCTAGTATAACCACAATCGAAAAAACCTCTCTACAGGCGTGCCTGCTGGTACTAAATATTACCCGGATGACTAGAATAACCGCTGTAGGAACCCCATGCAGGAGGTGCACTAGAAGATGGTTGTCCAAACAGAGTACTCTAAGGTCCCTGAATAGCTGGAGCACTACGGGTAAGCTAAAGTGCAGATTGAACTGGTTGACTAATAAAACCTCTACCATGGCAAGCTGAAACTCCAAAGCGGAAACCACTAAATCCTCCAAAATCTTGAGGCCTCTTAGCCTCCCTATCCCATCTCTTCTAGTCACTGGTACGCTCTAACCTCCTAGAGATCTCCACAACCTATTGAAAAAGAGTATCAGTCTCCAACTCTCGTGCCATCCCAAATTTGAGACGATAATCGAGTCCCACAATAAATCTGTAGACTCTCTCTCTCTAACAGTAGAAATCAAAGCAGGTGCATGGAGAGATACTCACTAAACCTCATAGCATACTCGGACACAGTCATGGTCCCCTGGTGCAACTGCTCGAATTTGGTGCGCCATGCATCCCTAGGGTTTGTGGAACGAACTCCCTCAAAAATAAATTAGTGAACCGAGCCTAAGTATGTAAAGCTGGGCCAGCTGGCCTACTCTCCTCAAGCCTTCCACCATCTATATGCCAACCCCGTCATCTGGAAAGTAGTAAGGTCGACCCCATTCACTATGCCCATAGCGCAGAAAATATGTGACACTGGTCTAGGAAACCTTGTGCATCCTAAGAAGCTGTGCCACTAAAAGTAGGAGGAAAATACTTCATGAACCTCTCTAACCTCTTCTACTCATCCTCTAATGCCACTAATTTGACATCAGGCTGAACCGCAATAACGGGTTTCATGGGCATAACACCAAGAGCTTGATTAACATGAACATGCTCCTCTGGAGTACGGGATGGGGGAGTCTTAGCTCCTCCCCATCTTGAGAAGTAGTTGGTGCAACTAGGATCAATCCCGCCTAAGGCAAGTTACCGAATATGCTCATGAAGTACGCTAAGGTCTCCTGAAGTTCAGAAGTAGCAACAAGTGCCTCGGGTGGCTGCTACCCAACCGGAGCTACTGGTGGCTCCTCAGCCACGGCCCTAGCACAGCCCTTATTGTAGCACATGCTCTGCCTCTGCCTCGGCCTCTACCCCGGTCTCTAGCAACACTAGCACCCGGGGCAGCATCATTAGTAACTAAAGCTTGTGTCTTCACAATCTGTGAGAGAATAGAAAGACAAAGGCTCAAATTCCGAAATCAATAAATCCACACGATAAGGAATGAAAGAAGTGGAATTTCATAATAGTTCCGTAGCCTCTTAAAGATAATTATAGACGTCTCAGTACCGATCTGCATGACTCTATCGAACTCTCTTATGACTCGGGCAACCTATGAACTAAAGCTCTGATACCAACTTGTCACGACCCAAAATTTTACCTTAAGAATCGTGATGGCACCTAGTCTCTAAGACTAGGTAAGACTAACACATGACGAGATTAACAAAATAAAAGAACTTAGCTATTAAATAAAAACTATCAAATGACATAACATAGTCAAAAAATAATCAACAGTCATACATCCCAAAAACCAGTAGTATGGAGTCATAAGCTCTACTGAGAATATACTAGAAATCTCGAAATACAAATAACAGTATTAAGGAGAAACAATAGAAGCTGACTCCGAGGCCTGCACGTGGAACAGCATGTATACCTTAAAGTCTCCACAGCAACTCAGAATTAACTCACTAACGACTAGCACACTCAGAGGTACCTGAATCTGTATAAAATGTGTAGAACTGTAGTATGAGTATACCACAATTGGTACCTAGTAAGTATCAAGACTACCTCGATGGAGTAGTGATGAGGTTCAAGTCAAGACACTCATTAGACAAGCAATTTGTGCAGAATATTAATATAAAACTAACAACAGAAGCATAACTAAATAAGTAGCAATCGAGATAGGCATGTGATAACACAGAAAATTAACCAAACCATGTAAAACACAATTGAAATCAATTAAGGAGAAACAATGGCTTGTTCAGATCATCAACTCGTTCCAACACAAGAATAGAAACAAGAATCACCCCGATGTTCCACATAACATGGTCACAAATCACCCTTATGACGCCATGTGAGCTTCACATTTGTATACAATAAAATCGGGGGATCCAATTTCCATCGTTATGACACCTCAAAGGCTTAAAATCACGGTCGAGTTTCATCCCTCTAGGGCCATCAACGCTCGACCTCATGATAGTATGAGGCTAATAGTTATAGGAAGAAAATTGGTAGTTCCCAAGGCATGAAGCTAGAGCCAACAAAATCTGTCAGGCTAGTCTGAGCCCGTATCGTGGCATTAGTTAGATGTCCCATCTCCATATCTTTGTAATAAATGCACTTGTACTATGTTGGGATTCCCCCACTTATATAAAAGGGGATCCTTATTATTTTGTAACATCTTTTGCTCCATACTAAATATACTAGAACATTCTCTCTGCTCTTTAACATATTCTCTTGATCTTACAACTTCATTTATTGCTCATATTTATTGTGATTCTATTCATTGTTCTTCATTTATTGCTTATTATTGACCATAAAGAGCTTCCTTTGATCTATTTATAACTGTTATTCATCGTCGACCGCCTCCAATAGCTTCCAGCCGAGCTTCGGACTCGACCCCGAGGCCTTTTAATAGGCAAGCTCGAGCCACCGATTGACAGCGATTCGGTTTGATTAACACCTCATTCTTAAGCTCTTATTTTGATTCTAAGTCTTTCACATAGCACCAACTACCTAACAACTAGCATAAAAATAGATCACGTATTTTTTGAACCACTAAATCAAATTTAATTGTTATTACCATTTTCACAGTAAACAATTTGGCGTCCATCGTGGGCCTAAAAATAATAGTGATTATTTTATTGCTGGTTTAACTACATAACGCAAGTTATCTTTCACACTTTTTCTTGCCCAAGACCTTCGATTTTAGGTCAAAATGTCTGACTCAGTAAACAATAACCTTGATAACCACGGAGAAAATGGTGTAGATGTTCCAGGTGCTGGTGTACCGCCACGAAACCCTGAGAATGTACCAGAACCGATTCTTGTGGACGAGGTCTCATACAATGCTCAACACGTTGATGTAAGCTCCCATACTAACAGGAGCGTGCACCAAGAAGACCAGGAAACACCGGCTAGGGAAGAGCGGGAGGTTAGCCTTCACGTTATTTTTGAAATGTTGCAATCATAACAGCTAGCAATTGCTCAGCTATAGAGTCACCAGAAAACTCCTAGCATGGTAGCGCTGGGCACAACTCCCCCAGCCGAGCAAGTACCGGATAGGTCAAGTAAGAATGGGTCGGTAGCTGACCCCACCATTATAAAGATGCTCAAGAACCTCACAATGAGGATCGAATCGGTCGAGAAGAAGATAGAAGCCAACGACAAAAAGGTCGAGACCTATAACTCCAGGGTCGGCCAAATTCCAGGCGCACCCCCGATCCTGAAAGGTGTGGATTCGAAGAAGTTCATACAAAGGTTGTTCCTAGAGGAAGCGGCTCCGAAACCTATTCAAAAGAAGTTCAGAATGCAGGACCTTCCAAAATACAACGGGACCTCAGACCCCAATGAGCACGTTACTGCTTACACTTACGCAGTGAAGGGCATCGATCAAAAGGACGACGAGATCGAGTCCGTCTTACTAAAGAAGTTTGGGGAAACACTCTCTAAGGGAGCCATGATGTGGTATCACAACCTAGCTCCTAAATCTATAGATTCATTTGCCAGGCAGACTCTTTCATAAAGGCACATGCCGGTACCATCAAGGTAGCAACTAGGAAATCTGACGTCTTCAAGATCAAACAGAGGAAGAATAAGATGTTGCAAGAGTTCGTATCTCGCGTTCAAATGGAATGAATGGAACTACCACCAATCTCTGATGATTGGGTAGTGCAGGCCTTCACTCAAGGTTTGAATGAACAAAGTTCAGTGGCTTCGAAGCAGCTAAAACAGAACTTGGTTGAGTATCCCGCTGTGACCTGGTCGGACGTTCACAACTGATACCATTCAAAGATCAGGGTTGAGGATGACCAACTAGGAGCTCCCTTGGGCTCGGTATACCCAAGCAGGCTCTCGGCAAAGGAGCTAAAGCCAAAAAAAGAAAGGTATCAGCCATACACCGGTGACATGAGAAACGCCCCGAGGCGTAACATACCTTGTAATGACTAGAGGATGGACCAAGGTAAAAACCCTCGAGGACTTGTCAACAGAGCTGGGTTCAACAGGTACACGGGGCCGACGAAGGTACCTCGCTTGTCAGAGTACAACTTCAATGTAGATGTATCAGACATTGTGTTCGCCATCGTCAAAATTAGAGACGCCATGTGGCCCAAGCCTATGCAATCAGATCCTTCGCAAAGAAATCATAACTTAGTTTGTGAGTTTCACAACACGCACAGCCACAGGATCGAGGATTGCCACCAGCTCCGAGAGAAAGTAGCCATACTACTCAGTAAAGGTCACCTCCAAGAATTTCTCAGCTATCGGGCCAAAAACCAGTTCCGCAAAAGAGAGGTGGCGAAAAAGAATGAAACGAATGAGCCATACATGTTATCCACATGATCTTGGGAGGCATAGATGCCCTACAAGAGCCTATGATGAGAAGAACAAAAATATCCATCACTAGAGAAAAGCGAACTCGGGGTTACATACCCGAGGATGCTCTCACATTTAGCGACGAGGACATAGAGACCTGTCTTAGCCTCACAACGACACATTGGTAATCTCTTTCCTTGTAAATACATTTCAAATTAAATGTGTACTTGTAGATCTAGGTAGCTCAGCCAACATTATCAGGTTGAGGCTGGTAGAGCAGCTCGGACTGCTTTACCAAATCGTGCCCGCCTCTCGAGTCCTCAACGGATTCAACATGGCGAGCGAAACAACAAAAGGGGAAATCACCGTTCCAGTCAAAGTGGCTGACATAATCCAAAATGCCAAATTCCATGTCATCGAGGGAGACATAAGGTACAACGCCTTGCTCGGAAGGCCATGGATACACTACATGAGAGCAGTACCATCCAACCTCCATCAAATGATGAAATTCCCCACAAAGGATGGGATTAAGACCGTCTACAGGGAACAACACGTAGTGAAAGAAATGTATGCGGTACACGATGTGGCCCTAGAACCGGTGTCGTGCCCACTTTTTCCCTTTTTGATGGGGAAGTCCGAGTTTCGACATTCATGGGGGAATAACTCGTTTCCTTTTGGGAATTGGGTATTTGAAGAGTCGCCACCTAATAGATTATGGTGCGTTAGGGCACCTAGAATGATTAAGTCATAAATTAGTTTACATCACCAGAGATTAGGGTAAGGGCTCGAAATAACCTTGAGAGGAAGGTGTTAGGCACCCCTCGGGGTCCATAACGGTGGGTCCCGACCGAACATAGTTATGTGAATTAGTCGGTAAGCAATTTCAACACATATTCACAAATAAAGGCATGTTTTCACATTCAAAACACATGTATGATTCAAGTAATGGAAGCAAGGGAAAGGTTTGAACAACTTGCATATATATATACGTGAAGAAAAGGAAGTTCATTTAAAACACATAGGAATTGGGAAAGAGGGGTCCTAGGTTGGTCAGACTACAGGATCATACCCATGAAATGCCCAGTAATCACTCCTCAATGAGGGGCTACACGTGACATTAGTGTGCATCACCATATCCTTACTACCCAATTTCCTCCCCTTGGTCATAGCCTAAAGCGTTCTAGCAACCTTAAAAGATATCCTATGTGTGCACTACCCATCTCTTCCTTATGGCCCAAAGGATTTAGGACCTCTAGTTTGGGTAGTTCTATACCAATCAAAGGTACTTAAAGGAGAAAAATCTAGGCGACAATCAGAACAATTGGGACTGGACTAAAAGAGAACAATTGAAGGCTCAAGTTTTACCTCCACAAACAGAGCAAGAAAGTGCACGTCTTAAACACAGTTCTGGGTATTTAAAAGAAGCCCTAGAACAGGATATCTAGGTGAGCAGAGAATATGCAGTGTTGAATTTAGACCAAAGTGTAAAGGAATTTAATCCGTTTGCATACTGATTTTAACCTGTTGAATACGAGAAGTCTCAAATAACAAGGCGTACTTTTACATTTTGTAGAATTTTAGTTGCCCTATAGGCTTGCCTAGGCATGTGATAGTAATGTCCTATGAGCATGGTATCTAATCATTGATTAGGAATGCAGTAAGCAGTAAATAATTTTAAACGGGCAATTTGGATCCTATAGGCATGCTTACTATAATATTACTTAATGTAGTGTTGAGGACTATTAAGAAATGAGTAAGTAAGTTAATCTGATTCAGAACTTACAGGCGTGAGTTAAAGTTAAACTAATTTCAGATCTAATTAAAGTTGATTTTAGATCCTATAGGCATGATTTCTATAATTAAGCTGATTTTAGACCCTATAAACATGGCTTCTAATCATGTAAAAAGTAAAGCAAGCAGAATTTATTTGAACCAGAGTAGATCCGATAGGCATATTATCTAACAAACACATTTGAATCGAAATGGACCCTATAGGCATATTATCTAGTAATATTACTTAACGTAGTGTTGAGGACTATTAAGAAATGAGTAAGTTAGTTAATTTGATTCAGAACTTACAGGCGTGAGTTAAAGTTAAACTAATTTCAGATCTAATTAAAGCTGGTTTTAGATCCTATAGGCATGTTATCTACCCAACTTTACCCACAGTATACAACCACCCTCCCTTTCACTAGTCACCCCAATATTTGTTTACAATTAATTATTACAGACCAATAATTGAATAAAAATTACATAAATAGAATAGGAATTAAGCAATAGGGAGCCTGAAGTAGGCCTAATGTGTTTTCCAAACCTTCAGTAGTCTCAAATGCCCAAAGTTTCATAGCCAATTTCATGTCTAGGTTTGTCAGAGTTCCGTAAGGACCTCAAAGATCCCAGGCAGTTCTCACACCTAGACCTTTCTCAAATAAGGACTGATTTATGTGCAGTGTGGAAGTGTCAGCCCTGATATGCCAGAGTTTAGAGAGATCTCAAGGGTCTCTAAGTAGTACACATACCAGAGGGGCAGGACTTAGTAATCTAAGAGTAAGTGAGAGTGCATAGTGGTTTGAAAGAGTTTGATAGACAGTATAAAGAAACGTCTTAGGAGTGAAAAGAAATTCTGAAATAACAGTACTGATTTAGTGATAAAACAGTTTGAGGAAAGTAAGAAAAACAATTTGCAATCAAAACACAAGTCATAGAATAAACAAGCTTAGGAAGTACTTTGGCAAACAACTTTCACACAAGGAGGGAGGGGTTGGGAACACAGAGAATACACCTTAATGGAGCACATAAACAACAGGGTGCATAGAGCTCTTAAGGGGTTCTACAGAACTAAATAGGTTAGATATAATGCAGGTCATTGAAACATGAAGCAAAGGCTACAGCAGAAACATGTTGAAAACATGTAAACAACAAAACTATAGTTACCCTAGGGAGACTAGATAACTTAGAAGGAGTAAGGCAGAACAGGAAAGGATTTAATGGACATGCTAGGAAAGTATTAACATGTATAGGCATGCTAATTACACAAAAGTAAAGTCTAGGCATGCTAGATAAATAGTAGTCAGTCAAATAGGCTAGTTACATATGTAGACATATTAAAGAAGATAGCAAACAGGCAAGTAAACTGAAAACATGCTAATCACATATTTGAATAGGCAGTATTTGGCATGCTAGGTAAGCAGTAAACAGAAGCAAGAATGGACTCAGGTCAGATGAACTAAGGTCGTAAATAAACACATAGGTTTAGATTCTTAAAATTAATCAGAAGCATACCTAGTTAAAAAAGAAAACACAAGATATGAGATAGGTATTGTGTAATTTCTAGCCTTGTCTTGCAGCCAGCTAGAATAACAGAGATCACAAGTAGCATAGAGAGTAGAAAGAGCCTTTTAAAGTGTAAAAGTGGTAGTTTATGAACTATTGTTCGTGTCCAGAAGTGAGAATAGCTAAGGGCATATATAGTAATCAAGAGTTAATCAAAATAAGGTAAAGAATCAATTATTTAGTAATTAGGGAAATTACAGAATCAGTCACACACGTGAAATCAGTAAAGTCTTCCCCTAAATCAAAGGATAATCAATCAACGGTAAAGAGAAGGATCGATATTTAAGGAAAGAAATCAAGTAAGACTTAGGTACAGAGTAGGTAATTAGGGGTGAATGAATAGGAGTTCAATTAAGGAAATAATTAGTAAGAATCAGCAAGTAACACCGTTGATTCAAATAAGGCAAGAAAAACTAATTAAGGCAAGAAGTTCAATCAAACTGAGTAAAAAAGTAAGAATCAAAGGCCATATTAAGGAAATTCGTTCAAATCAAACAAAAATAAAGAACTTCAGAATAGTCAAGGGTTTAATTAAGGAGAAAATCACATAAAGGTTCAGCAAATATCGCAGAAAAAATAAGGCAAGAAAGGAATAGTCGGGATTCAACACATATGTTGAAATAAATTGATAAATCAAGAATTCAAATCAACACTGATTTAAGGAGAGAAATATAGGTTTACCATGAATAGCCAGAATGAATATAGACATATAGAATTAGTAGAAAAGTCAAACCAAGAACCTTAGTAGAGGGACATTAGGATAAAAATCACAAGACATCGAATTAAACTAAAGAAAAATCACAGAAACCAAAGCATAGGCCAAAGTCAGTACACAAGTAACTCAGAAACCAAACAAAAATGTCGAAAATTTGGGGTTTTTAGCATAAACTAGTTAAGGTTAAAGCAAACCTTTACGAAATCGTTCAAAACACATGAGAAATAGAAGATTAAACACTCAAAATTTTCAAATGTTTTGGACAAAGAAATTTTCGGGAAACCCTAGTTTAGAAAAATGGAAAATCATTCAAAAATTAGAAGGTTCTTGTAAAATTCATGTGAAATAGGTCCAAACCATCTCAGATCTGTAGAGATCTAAGAAGTTTAGAAGGAAGAAATTAGGGTTTCGAGAAAAACAACACAGAGATGAAGAAGTAGGCTTAGAAATCCATAGATCTAAGGTGACATAGGAAGATCTTACTCGAAATCGAACCGGAACAGCCTAATATAGGCAAGAAAGGGCCATAGGTGTAAGTGGACTGACCCTGGTCCCTCGAGAACCTTAGAGATGGTAATACCAACATAAGGGAGGCCATTAGAGGTTTGATAGTGGTGGGGAAACACCATGAACGACAGCAGATCAACGGAGATGAGGGTGAGTTAGGGTTAAGACTTGAGAGCATTTGAGAGAAGAGGGGATCAGATGTCGGCGTGAGAGAGGAGAGGAAATAAAGGGTTTGGGGGAGGTTATTAGGTTTAATTTAGGTAAGGGTAAATCTGGACCGTTGATCAAAATGATCATCGGCTAGGATTTGGCCGGGTATTGGGCTGGGGTTTCTGGGCTGGTTTATAAGGGGTTAAAATTGGGCTGGAAAATTAGGCTAAATTTGAAACTAGAGGGCCATTTGATAAATACCCTATTTAATTGATAAAACAATTTTTAAAAATAACTAATATGCTGTAAAAATAATTTTTATGCCTGGAAATATTTTAAAATAATTACTTAATATTTTAAAAATATAAAAGGTTAGTTTTCGATAAAATAATGTAATAATGCATGTGTGGGCTATAATTGCAAAGTAATTACAATTACAGCCTAAAAATACAAAGTGGTTATTTGTGCAACAATTGAGAATTAGTACAAATGCAAATGATAAAATTAAACTGCAAAATTATTATAAAACTATTTGTGATGCAATCAGTGATTGTTTTTATAAAATGAATGCTGGGATAAACTAATTAAAATATTTTAAAAATACAGAAATTGTATGAAAAAGACTAATTGATGCCCAGGCATAGTTTTGAAAATATTATGGGAAAAATTGGGTATCAAAAACTGCCCCTCTTTACCCCGGAAGGATGAAAGAGTTTTCGTGTAAAGAAATGATAGCCCATTTTGACTGGATGGGATGTTTTGAAAGATAGAGGCCGGACTCTGGTCTTTGAGCTGCCTACATATCCCTGGTTTTACAGGAATTAGGCCATGTGTAGTTCTGAATCCATCAGCGAAATGTACTGATAAAGTCATTACAAGAACGGATACGAGATTTTGGAATGGACGGAGGAGTGATTATGGTGAATGGTCCAGGTTTGAGATAGTTGAAGGAACTGGAGCGAGGTCGCTCCTGCTAGGATAACAGTTGCTTACTGGTCACCTGCAGATGAAGAGATGTTACAGACATGTATTTGTGCAAAAATTTAAACATGATGCGGATTCCCTTTGGACCATGAAAATTGTCTTCGGACGGTTAAGGATGACGTCCTCGGTCCTGGGCCAAGAATTGTTTAGTGAGGGATTCGTAATCCATGAAATGATGTTCTCGGGCCATGAAAATGGTGTCTCCGAACCATGACACCTTTGAATAATGATATGCAAATTTGAGAGATCCTTAGGCCATGGCATGGTGTCTTCCGGCTATGACGATGATGCCTTTAAGAATATGATGCCTTTGGATAGTTTGGCGATATTTCAGCCCATGAGATGCAATATTATGATGTTAACTAGACAAGGCTTAGTCTTGCAAAATGAAGGGCAGAGCTTAGCCCGACTGAAAAGCAAATAGATAATACCAGAATAGAGCAATATTCATGCAAAGAGGGACAATGCTTAGTCCTATGCAAATGTGGAGGTAGGGATTAGCCTCATGCAAATATGGAGGCAGGGATTAGCCTCATGCAAATATGGAGGCAAGGATTAGTCTCATACAGATAGGGAGGAAAGGATTAGCCTCATGCAAATATGGAGGCAGGGAATAGCCTCATGCAGGTATGGAGGCAGGGACTAGTCCCATGAAGATATGGAGGCAGATATTAGCCTCATGTAGATAGGGAGGCAAGGATTAGCCTCATGCATGTGTGGATACAAGGATTAGCCTCATGCAAATACGGAGGCAAGGATTAACCTCATGTAAATATGGAGGCAGGGATTAGCCTCATGCAAATGTGGAGGTAGGTATTAGCCTCATGCAGGTGTGGAGGCAAGGATTAGCCTCATACAAATATGAAGGCAGGGACTAGCCTCATGCAGATATGGAGGCAGGGATTAGCCTTATGTAGATAAGGAGGCAAGGATTAGCCTCATGCAGGCATGGAGGCAAGGATCAGCCTCATAAAAATATGGAGGCAGGGATTAGCCTCATGTAGATATGGAGACAGGGTTTAGCCTCATGCAAATACAAAGGCAAGGATTATCCTCATGTAAATACAAAGGCATGGAGCCTCATGCAAATATGAAGGCAAGGATTAGCCTCATGCAGATATGGAGGCAGGGATTAGCCTCATGCAGATATGGAGGAAAGGATTAGCCTTATGCAACTATGGTGTTAAGGATTAACCTCATGCAGATATGGAGGCAGGGATTAGCCTCATACAGATATGGAGGCAGGGATTAGCCTCATAAAGATATGGAGGCAGGGATTAGCCTCATGCAGATATGGAGGGCATGGATTAGCCTCATGCAGATATGGAGGCAGAGATTAGCCTCATGCAACTATGGCGGCAATGATTAGCCTCATGCAAATATGGAGGCAGGGATTAGCCTCATGCAGGTGTCAAGGCAAGGATTAGCCTCATACAAATATGGAGGCAGGGACTAGGCTCATGCAGATATGGAGGAAGGGATTAGCCTCATACAGATAAGGAGGCAAGGATTAGCCTCATGCAGGTGTGGAGGCAAGGATTAGCCTCATGCAGGCGTGGAGGCAAGGATCAGCCTCATGCAAATATGTAGGTAGGGATTAGCCTCATGTAGATATGGAGGCAGGGTTTAGACTCATGCAAATACGGAGGCAAGGATTAGCCTCATGCAGATATGGAGGCAAGGATTAGCCTTATGCAGATATGGAGGCAAGGATTAGCCTCATGCAAGTATGGAGGCAAGGATTAGCCTCATGCAGATATGGAGGCAAGGATTAGCCTCATTCAACTATTGTGGCAAGGATTAGCCTCATGCAGATATAGAGGCAGGGATTAGCCTCATGTATATATGGAGGCAGGGATTAGCCTCATGCAGATATGGAGGGCAGGGATTAGCCTCATGCAGAAATGGATGCAGGGATTAGCCTCATGCAACTATGGTGGCAAGGATTAGCCTCATGCGGATATGGATGTAGGGATTAGCCTCATGCAAAATATGGAGGAAGGGATTAGCCTCATGTAGGTGTGGAGGCAATGATTAGCCTCATGCAAATATGGAGGCAGGGACTAGCCTCATGTAGATAGGGAGCAAGGATTAGCCTAATGAAGGTGTAGAGTCAAGGATCAGCCTCATGAAAATATGGAGGCAGGGATCAGCCTCATGCAGATATGGAGGTAGGATTATCTCATGCATGGAGGCAGGGATTAGCCTCATACAGATATGGAGGGCAGGGATTAGCCTCATGCAGATATGGAGGCAGAGATTAGCCTCATGCAACTATGGTGGAAATGATTAGCCTCATGCAAATATGGAGGCAGGGATTAGCCTCATGCAGGTGTCAAGGCAAGGATTAGCCTCATACAAATATGGAGGCAGGGACTAGGCTAATGCAGATATGGAGGAAGGGATTAGCATTATACAGATAAGGAGGCAAGGATTAGCCTCATGCAGATGTGGAGGCAAGGATTAGCCTCATGCAGGCGTGGAGGCAAGGATCAGCCTCATGCAAATATGTAGGTAGGGATTAGCCTCATGTAGATATGGAGGCAGGGTTTAGACTCATGCAAATACGGAGGCAAGGATTAGCCTCATGCAGATATGGAGGCAAGGATTAGCCTTATGCAGATATGGAGGCAAGGATTAGCCTCATGCAAGTATGGAGGCAAGGATTAGCCTCATGCAGATATGGAGGCAAGGATTAGCCTCATTCAACTATTGTGGCAAGGATTAGCCTCATGCAGATATAGAGGCAGGGATTAGCCTCATGTAGATATGGAGGCAGGGATTAGCCTCATGCAGATATGGAGGGCAGGGATTAGCCTCATACAGATATGGATGCAGGTATTAGCCTCATGCAACTATAGTGGCAAGGATTAGCCTCATGCGGATATGGAGGCAGGGATTAGCCTCATGCAAATATGGAGGAAGGGATTAGCCTCATGTAGGTGTGGAGGCAATGATTAGCCTCATGCAAATATGGTGGCAGGGACTAGCCTCATGTAGATAGGGAGCAAGGATTAGCCTAATGCAGGTGTAGAGGCAAGGATCAGCCTCATGAAAATATGGAGGCAGGGATCAGCCTCATGCAGATATGGAGGCAGGATTATCTCATGCATGGAGGCAGGGATTAGCCTCGTGCAGATATGGAGGCAGGGATTAGCTTCATGCAGATATGGAGGCAGGGATTAGCCTCATGCAAGTATGGAGGCAAGGATTAGCCTCATGCAGATATGGAGGCTAGGATTAGCCCCATGTAGGTAGGGAAGCAAGGATTAGCCTCATGCAGGTATAGAGGCAATGATTAGCCTCATGCAAGTATGCGGGATATGGATTAGTCCCATGCAAAGAGTGAGTAACTAATAAGAGTAGTACATTTCTTAGCTGGAGATATATTCGGTGTCTGATGGCCTGTTTGTTAGTGATTTTGCTTTGTGTATACATGTTTGTGAATGCTATCGCTACGTCAAATGCTTGCGCTCAAAGAAAAATTGTGAGTCTTGTGAGGGGGAGGTTGGTTCGTGCCTTTGTCCGCTGGCGTGGCTTTGTTCCATTCTGGAGGCCTTATTTGAGTTTTCCTGTGTAACACCTGAGTGTTATGAAAATAGATATTTTGAAAATATGCACTTATTGATAAAATAGAGTTATTTTAGAAAAATATTGAAATATCAAGTAATTTTAGATGAACTAGTGACTGTAACACATTTCAGAGACATTGCAACTTCCTCATGTTAGAATTTTGAGGGTCCTCCTCAAAATTCTGCCCCAGTTTGGTAGATGATCTTTCGACCGATTGCGAACTTTGTTGAACCTTATTCGGAATTTGGAGAATCTTTCTCAAAATTCTGCCCCAGTTTCGTAACCGATTTCTGACCATCTGGTATATGTTGGCATTGGCTGGACTTGTTCAGGAATTTTGAGGGTCCTCCTCAAAATTCTGCCCTAGTTTCTGATTTTAGGGGAAATGGAAATTTTATTATGATATGACCAAACCCATAAAGCTGCTTACGTATCCCCTCTTAAACGAAAATCAGGTCAAGCGTAGTTCAATTACATCAGATGAGGAAATGTAAATAGTCTAAGCATAATATCTTTTGACTGCATCTAAATTGATTGATTTTGGCCAAACTTCTTCATCCATCTCTGCGAGTATGAGTGCTCCTCCTGTTAGCACCCCGTGAACCATGTAAGGACCTTGCTAGTTGGGAGAGAATTTTCCTTTGGCTTCATCTTGGTATGGGAAGATCATCTTCAGCACTAGTTGTCCTGGTGCAAATTGCCTTGGTTTAACCCTTTTGTTGAAAGCTCTAGACATTCTGTTCTGGTAAAGCTAACCTTGACATACTGCGTTCATCCTTTTTCCATCTATAAGGTCCAATTGTTCATAGCGGCTCCTTATCCTGCATCACTGAGTTCAGCTTTCCGTACGATCCTTAAAGAAGGAATCTCTACCTCGGCTGGGATGACCGCTTCGGTACCATAGACTACCATGTAAGGAGTTGTCCCGGTTGGTGTGTGAACTATAGTGCAGTATCCTAACAAAGCACACGGTAGTTTCTAGTGCCATTGCTTGTGGTTTTCTACCATCTTCCTTAGTATCTTCTTGATGTTTTTGTTGGCGGCTTCTACGGCTCCATTAATCTGAGGTCTATAGGCTATTGAATTCTTGTTTTTGATTTGAAAGTTTCACACATGGCCTTCATCAGATCACTATTGAGATTGGCAGCATTATCAATAACAATGGACTCGAGAACTCCAAATCGGCAAACGATACGATCTTTGACAAAGTCTGCGACAGCTTTCTTGGTGATAGCTTTGTAAGATGCCACCTCTACCCATTTTGTGAAGTAATCAATGGTTACCAGAATAAACCTATGCCCGTTTGAAGCAGTGGGCTCAATCGGACCAATGACATCTATTCCCCAAGCGGCGAATGGCCAAGGTGAGCTTGTTGCATTGAGCTCGTTTGGCGGCACTTTTATCATATCGGTGTGTACTTGACATTGGTTGCATTTGCGGACATACTTGACGCAATATGTCTCTATGGTCATACAAAAGTAACCGGCCCTAAGTATTTTCTTGGCCAAGACAAAACCATTCATATGCTGGCTGCAGGTCCCAGCATATATGTCCTCAAGTAGTTTAGAAGCCTCATTTGCGTTGACGCATCTTAGCAATCCCAGATCAGGAGTTCTTCTGTACAAGATTCCTCCGCTGTGGAAGAAGTGGTTGAATAATCTCCGGAATGTGCATTTCTAATTGTGGTTTGCATGCTCTGGATATTCTCCTTTCGCCAAATACTTCTTGATTTCATGAACCAGGGTTTTCCATCTGTTTCTTCTTCAACATGAGTATAGTAAGCCAGTTGATTATGGATTCTCACTGGGATGGGATCAATGAAATTCTTATCTAGATGTTGTATCATGGATGACAAAGTGGCCAATGCATCGGCAAACTCATTCTGAATTCTGGGTACATGCCGGAACTCTATCTTCGTGAACCACTTTCTCAATTCATGCACATGGTGCAAATATGGCAATATCTTGGAATTCTTGGTGTCCTACTCTCCTTTTACCTGGTGTACAAGCAAATCTGAATCACCGATTACTAGCAGCTCGTGAATGTTCATGTAGATTGCCATGTTGAGTCCTAGTATGAAAGCTTTATATTATGCCATGTTGTTGGTGCAGGGAAATCTGAGTTTAGTAGATACCGGATAATGTTGACCTATTTCTGATACCAAAACTGCTCCAATGCCCACTCCTTTGAAATTTGCAACTCCGTCAAAGAACATCTTCCAACCGTCGTATGCTTCAGTAATGTCCTCTCCCATGAATGACACCTCTTCACTAGGAAAATATATTTTCAAGGGTTCGTATTCTCCTCCCACCAGATTTTTAGGAAGATGATCTGCCAATGCTTGTCCTCTGACCGACTTCTGAGTTACGTAGATGATATCTAACTTACTCAACAGTATCTGCCACTTGGCTAGATTCCTAGTTGTCATGGGTTTCTGAAATATGTACTTCAAAGGGTCCATCCCGGATATGAGGTATGTGGTATAGGAACAGAAGTAATGCCTCAACTTCTGGGCCGTCCAAGTCAAAGCATAGCAAGTGCACTCTAGTAGAGAGTACCGTGCTTCGTAAGGTGTGAACTTCTTACTCAAGTAATATATGGCTTGCTCCTTTCTTCCTGTCTTGTCATGTTGTCCCAGAATGCATCCGAAGGCTCCATCCAACACAGATAGATAGAATAGCAAAGGCTGCCCCAGCTCTAGCGGGACCAAAACTGGTGGTGTGGATAGGTACTCCTTGATTTTGTCGAAGGCTTTCTGACAATCCTTGGTCCAGCTTGTTTTGGCGTCTTTCCTCAACATCTTGAAGATGGGTTCACATATAACTGTGGACAGTGCTATAAAGCGACTAATATTGAGACATCCTATGAAGCTCATCACGCCCTTTTTGCTCCTAGGTGGTGGCAATTACTGAATGTCTTTGACTTTAGATGGATCCAGCTCGATCCCTCGACCACTGAAAATGAATCCCAGTAACTTTCCTGCGGGGACCCCGAATGCACACTTTGCGGGGTTCAGTTTCAAGTTATACCTCCTTAACCTGTCAAAGAACATTCTCAAGTCTGTTATGTGATCTGTGGCCCTCTTGGATTTGATAATGATGTCGTCCACATACACCTCTAATTCTTTGTGTATCATATCATGGAATATGGTTGTCATGACTCTCATGTAAGTAGCTCCAGCATTCTTTAGACCAAATGGCATCATCTTGTAGCAGTATACCCTCGTGGTGTAATAAAAGCTATTTTCTCTGCGTCTTCTTCGTCCATCCAGATCTGGTGATAACCCGCGAAGCAATCTACAAAAGATTGGAGTTCATGCTTAATGCAATTATTGATCAAGATGTGTATGTTTGGCAGTTGGAAGTCGTCCTTGGAAATTACTCTATTTAAATCCCGATAGTCAACACATACTCTGACTTTCCCATCTTTCTTCGGTACTGGCACAATGTTAGCTAACTAGGTTGGGTATTCAACCACCCTGAGAACTTTGGCTTTGATCTGCTTGGTAACTTCCTCCTTGATTTTCAGGCTCATGTCTAGTTTGAATTTTCTAAGTTTCTGCTTCATTGGCGGACACATGGGGTTAGTAGGCAACTTGTAAGTCACTATAGACATGCTCAAACCGGTCATGTCATCATATGACCATGCGAAAATGTCCTCATACTCCTTTAGAAAACGGATGTATTTCTCTTTCTCTGCTGGTGACAAGTGAATGTTGATGCGAGTCTCCCGGTCTCGGTGCTCCCCAAATTTATTGCTTCAGTTTCGTCCAGGTTGGACTTAGGCTTATTCTCAAAGTTTTCAACTTCCCTGACAATTCCTCAGGTATCTCATCTTCTTCATCCCAATCACTATTCTCATGTTGTGTTGCCTCGTTACATGTCACAGTCACCGATTCATCGGGAAAAGTAACAATAACGTTGTAGAAAGAAAAATATGAAAGATAATAATAAATAATAAGGAGCAATGCATTTGATTAATACTTAAAACATCCAAACGAATACGGCTCGATGAATCGAGCATTTATTTTGAAACAAGTGAATCTTAAAACAAAATTACAGAAAATCTTAAACAAGTGAATTCTTAATTAAGAATTGTCTTAAATTACTTATTTTTAATGAAATTTATACACCGTACTATTATGGTCATGTGGTACCATATAAAATAAATACATATATTATTATATCATTAAAAAAAGCATATATTTTCTCAACTTCTAATTTCCTAATCTCATATAAAGAGTAAAAAATTTCGTACACTTAATTCTTAAAATGGTAAAAAAAAAAAGGATAACCTTCTTTCCTTGTGAAAAATAATAACTCATATCTTTGCAATAAATAAATCTCATAAAATTTTCTCATATTATTTGTGTAATTTAAAACATATTCGAAAGTAGTAATGTTAATAACTATATAATATTATATTATTATTTTTTCAGACCATTTTTGTTTTCTTTACAAAAATGTTCCTCTCAAAATACCATATCACATATATATATATATATATATATAACGGAATCAATGTTGTTAAACTTACGGGGTATAACACACGGTTTCCACGTATATGGGATTGTTTTGGTGAGTGCCAGGTGCCTGGGTGTAATGGTGGTCATTGGTCAAGTTTTGAGGATCAGGAATGGGTTGTGGTGTGTTCTGGAGAGTGTGATAAGTGGCGGTTGGTGGGTACTGAATTGGTTGATGGTGATGTTGTGGCGGAGTTGGTATTGGTAGGGAATTAAGATTTTGAGGTGGGGTTGCGTATTGATGCGGTGCATGAGGGTTTTGTGGATGTTGGTTGGTGTGTTTTGAGGAGGTGTTGGGTTCTTTGTATTTTGTTGGTTGATGTCAGGGACATTTAAGGTGAGTGATAAGGTTGCAAAGTTGCGGACTTGCTCAAGCTCTCCTTGTAGCTCCAATATCTTTTGTTCCAATCTCAAGACTAGATCATTTGGTGCAGGAGTACTCCAACCGTCTGAAGTTTCTGCGTTCTCAGCATTATCCTTTCGAATACCACTTAAGTCGTCCATTTTTGTTTTTCCTTTGCCTTTTGTATTACTTGGAGAAGGAGGAGGTGGAGGGCCTCTAGATCTGGTGTGATATGCTGATAATGTCAGTATGAGCGAACCAACCTTAGGGGATGGGAATAAAGAATAAAGAAAAACAAAAAGGTAAATAAGTCAGTAAGGATTCTGAAATGTTTGCAATATTTAAACACATATTATGGGAATGTAAATTCACGTCCTTATTTGGGAACCTCGTTGTGCCCGAGATAGGCTTAGCGACAAATAAATTTGGAGAATTTAGTGCCAATAGTTGCCTCATTTCATTAACGTAAAAGTAAACAAACCAAAACGAAACTAAATAAGATAATGTCACTAATGTCTCTTGGCCTTATTACATTTGAAAAGAAAGCAAATAAATTTAATCTACTTGGTCCCAGAAGGACCCTCTCCAGAGTGTATGCTCTTGTCGATCAACTTTCCTAGCTCACGTAGGTTCAGCAGTAGGAATGCCCTTGACAGATGCCCTCCTTCATTTCCCTCAGCATCCTGGCAGTCAGTGACCCTTTTTCTCATCTTTCCTTCTAACTCCAATAAACTGTACTCCAGATATTCCAGCCTCTCGCGGGATTTGACGACTCTTTATTTCCATTCATTAATCATCTCCATGTCAGCCTAATGCAGTGCCATATGCTAGGCTTCAGACTCTCAAACTCATTTCCGCAGCTTGTTGTACTTCACCTCTGCTTCAGCAACCATGTCTATGACCCTGTTTCTTAGCCGAGCCCTTGGCTCAACGACCCCAGTTATGTTGTCCTCCAACCACGAAGGGTAAAGGTATGAGTGGCCCGCGTGATATCGGTCTGGCTCAATAGTATTCTTTTCCACAATAATGTCTAAGGTCCACATGTATTGCGGTTCATTCTTATATGGGATGGCGTCACCTTGGAAATTGGCTCTAAAGTGACACATTTTAGCAACCCGTGGTATGATTTGTCTCCTGTATGCTTGTCTCATAACCCTGAGAGGAGCGTAAGGGTATATGCCCCTCAACCCAATCAACACCAAGCGTGGAAAATCCCTAGATCTGATGAAGAATTCATCGGTAGGGAACCACTCAAGCATCCACTGGACTTGATCCTCGGTCAAATTTTCAAAAACCTGTACCCATCCCACAGCGTCCTCTGGTTGGGAAAACATGTCTAGAATATAGTTCATTCTTTTGGGATGATGGAAGGCTATGTGATCCTTCCACGACCTTCGCAGAAATTTTTGACGGCATTGTCCCTTTTGGAGATATTCCAACAACCAGACCTATAACAGCAAGTTGCAACCCTTGAAAAACCTGAACCCCTTATGACATCGCTCCAAAGCCCGATACACGTCTGCAACGATCATAGGGACGATAGTGTATGCCCCCCCCCCCATCCCGTCCATCAGAGTTTTGGTCACCATAGCCAGCCTAGTATGGATTTTATCCCCTTAGATTAGGAATACCAGCATGCCCAAGAAACACATAATAAACACGAAGACCCTACGATAAATCCAACCTAAAGAAGTGATTGAGAACTCATCATCAAAAATACGGTAAGAGTTGTTGTGACCGTATCTTTCATAAAGGAGATCAAAAGGTATGTAGGAGTCCTTTAGGCATTTCAAGTTGTCGTTCTTCTTCAACCATATCATCTTCAGAAATCCCCTAGAAGTGCGATTTTCCGGTGCTAACATATTAGGGCTATCCCAAGGCAACCCAGAAAATCCTCATATTTTTTTCTAGAAGGGGAGTCATTTCTATGTTCCCAAAATGGAACACGACCCTTTCCTTATCCCAAAACATAGTTGCAGCCTCGATTATCATTTTGTTGGGCTGAAGATCCAACAGAGAAGGCAAGTTTCCTAAGACTCGTTTCACATGGTTTTGGTCACATGAAGGAAGATCCCACCACCAATCTAGCAAGAGTGAAGGTATGCTACTAACTATACCGAATCCGGGGACCTCGTGCCTCATTTTCTGCAAAACAAAGAGAGTTAGGCCCTTTCCCCTTCCAGGTTTGTCTATTTATACAGTAATGATTAGCATATTGGCACCTTATTTCTCCAAATTAATGCATATAATTGTGGTTACGTCCATTGGGATTATGAAAAACCCGATGGACTTTTGGACAAGGCTTGTCTTAAAGGGTTATTATGCGGACAACATATTAACTCGGCTAGGTTTGACCATGATACATGTACAATTAACCAGAGTAAGGCTGCTATAGAGGTCTAGACTAGGACCCTCAAACGGATAACTTGAGGGGGAAAGGCATGGAACCGTCGAACACACCGCTAATCGACTAGTTTTACTGTAAATACGCCTTTTCGAATTTAAAGGGTGATATATAGGAAGAGCGCAAAAACTTATCAAGCATTGCTATAGGATTAATTACACACGAGTGGAATATGATGTTGAGTATGATTTATGTAACAATAAATAACATGTTATCAAGTATTTGCATGTAAGAAAATAATAAATGCAGTATTTAAATAATTGAAAGACAATTACAAAAAGGAAAACAAAGAGACGAGTCAGTTTCAGGAATAAAAGGATCATAAATGTTTGAAAATAGACAGTTAAATTCAAATAAGGTGAAAGGGTACGTGGGATAGAGCATTCTTTGACTAATTCACAAAAGATAAGTTCCTTATGGTAAGAGCCTAAAAATATCTCCAACAGAGTCGACATGCTGTCGCGCCCCCTTTTTTCCCTTTTTATAGGGAAGTCCGAGTTTCGACATTCATAGGGGAATAACTCGTTTCCTTTTGGGAATTGGGTATTTGAATATTCGCTGATAACTAGGGATTATGATGCATTTTACACTCCTTCTTGCTTAAGTTTTGATTAGAAATGTGTAGGAAATAGTCCCAAAGGCTCACATGTTGTACTTGATTGCAGGGTTTGATCAACAAGGTGACAATTTGTCAAAAACCAGCTCAAAAAAGAGTGAAACATGCACAAGTACCAAGACCAAGGTCAAGCTCAGTAAACCAGGGCTAGTGCAGCCGCACACCATTCTGTGCGGTCCGCAAAGATTAAGTTCAGAGAGCAGGAATTTAAGGCAACCAAGCAATGCGGCTGCAAAGTATTTTGTGTGGACCACATTGATTTCATTGCGGTCGCACTCGATGTTGTGCGGTCCACAGAGCTTAATATTAGAGAGTTTCCAAGTTGGAGGATGATGCCCAATGCGGTCCGCTATCCATTTTGTACGGATCGCAATAGAAGCCACCGCGGCTGCAGTGCATTTTGTGCGGTCCGCGGTGGCCAACTTCAGAGAGCAGATTAGTCAGCCAAGAGCCTTAGTGCGGCCGCACTCGATTTTGTGCGGTCCGCACTAGCCCCGCATGGGTATTTTTGTCCAGAATTTTCAGCATAGTATCAATATTTTCTTTTCCCATTTTTAGGTCATCAATTGTATTTTGGATCGAAGCTGCGCTCGTGAACAGTTCTTATTTACCATTTTGAGTAATTTTAGCTTAGTTTCATCATTGAATCTTCATGTTTTATCTAGTAATTAATTATTATGGGCTTTTCTTCATCTATTTCTTTATTTTCTTCTATAATCATGAGTAGCTAGACCCATTAGCTAGTGTTTTGGCTCAAGCCTAGTGTGGGTAATTGATGGGTCTTGTGTTTTAATGCTTGATTGTCTATGGGTGTTTGATATTTGGACTAATTTAGGATTTTAATGTTGAATTAGTGGTTGCAAACACTAGTTTATGCCTAGTTGACTTTGGCTCTTCTTGAGAAAGAGAGCCCTAAGTCTATGAAATTGGTCCAACAAGAAATTGGGGCGTATTCAAAAGATTGATTGCCCCAATTAAAGGTTTAAACCTAGAGATAGTAATACCAGACTTGAACCTCAATTGCTTGCACAAATTATCATACTCAATTGGTCTTGAGAAAGTCAATCGGGCAAAATCACTCGAACTACCGAGAGGTATAGAGTGAGTAGAATCGTGTAATGGTTATATCATACTCCCCAAATATGACAATCTAGCCCTAGACTCAAGAATCTGTCAATTAGCCACCTAGGAGAAAGTCACTACCCTAGTGCCTTTCATCTATTTGAACAACTTTCAATAGTTTAATCTTAGCTTTCCTTAGCCTAATTTAGCATCTTAGTAGTATAAAAGTAGAAAATCAAAACCAGCAATGTTTAGAAGTGCAATCAGGAACAATTACGCAACACACATTTAGATAGAAACTCAACTCCAATCTCTAGCTCCCTGTGGAAATCGATCCCGACCTTCTCGGATAAAAGCTGTTTCGACCTCTCTTGCTACTTTGTAGTAGTACAGGGTTGGCTTCGATCACTTTTTGGCGTCATTGTTGGGAAGCTAACGTTTTGTCTATCTATCTAAATAGTTTTGTGTATTGTTCTTCTTTCCTTTTGTGTTACTAATTTGTGTGTGTGTCACAACGTCAGGTACAAAATGGCAGCAAACAACAATGACCCTCTTGGAAATGTGATTGCGGGGGAGGAGGTAGATGATGTCAGAGATGATGAGGTGCCTGTTGTACCTCAAGGACAACGTAGAGGCAGCCAAGCCAATGCTAATGCCAATGACAATATTCCAGACCCTCCTCCGCCACCTCCAAGAGTGGCTCCTTGAGTGCTTCCAAACCAAAGCTATGCAAGTGCAATTTTCCCACCCCAGATTTAAGCGGGCAATTTTCAAATTACCAATGTGATGCTGACATTACTGGAGCAACGTGGGTATTTCACGGGCACTGCCAATCAAAATGCTTACAAATATCTCAAGGGTTTTGTGGATACCTATTGGGGGAGCAAGCAAACAAATGTGTCCGAGAATGCACTTTAGTTGAGACTCTTCCCATTTTCACTTAGAGGGAAGGCATTGGATTGGCTTGAGCGACTTCCCAACCATTCCATCACTACCTGGGATGAGTTGGCGGACAAGTTCATTGCAAAAAGTTTCTCACCGGGGCATACGGCAGCATTGAGAGATAAGATCTTGGCTTTCAAGTAGGAGCCCACTGAACCATTGCATGACATTTGGGAGCGCTATAGAACAATGGTAAAGGAATGCACCAACAATGATATGACTGAGGTGATGATCTAACAGACTTTCTAACAGGGCATTAACACAAAAACTAATGCATAGTGAACCAACTTGCTGGGGCAACTTCATGAAACTGTCTTATGATGAGGCTTGTGACATTCTTGACGAGATGGTTGACACTTCTTCTGCTCGGCAAAGTAGAGCCAATGTGCCCCAGGGTGACCCCATAGTCACTCATTTGCACAAAGATTTACATGATCATGGGCAGGCTATAGCTGAGTTGACAACTACAATGAACCAACTAGCAAAGGCACAGTTGCAACAAGTGCCAAATCCTCGCCAAGTAAATGCCATGGAGGGTGTCAACATGTTAGTCAACAAAAGAAGACAAAGAGGTCAATAGAACCAAGGGAATTCGGAGCAATTTGATAATGATTGTGGCGGATTCCAAGATGATAGTTATGATGGGCAGAATAAAGAGGTGCAATATGTGAACAATTATCAAGGCCAAAGGGGCAATTCTTCCAACCAACAACAATGGAGACCCCAAGGCAATTGGGGCAATCAACAACAACAAGGCAATGGTAATTGGGGGAACAACAGCCAAAACTCCAACTGGGGTAATCAGAACAATAATCAGAACAATCAGGGTAATTAGAATGGGAATAACAACAACTGGGGTGGTAACAACAACCAAGGTGGGTGGAATAATGGCAATCAAGGAAACCGGGGGCAAGGCTTTCAAAGGCCCCCAATGTACCAACAACCAAACAATCCACCCCCATTTTCATCCCAAGGTCCTAGTTCTTAAAAAAATGACATGGGGAGAATTGAAATGATATTTGAACAGGTGATGAAAAGGAGTGCGGATTCCGATGCTTAGTTGTCTTCCCACAATACTTCAATTAGAAATTTGGAGGTGCAATTAGGCCAAATCTCACAGCCCTTGAATACTCGCCCTAAGGGGGCTCTACCAAGTGATACGGTAGTAAACCCGAAGGGTGGAAACAATCATGTCATGGCGGTAACTACAAGGAGTGAACAAGGCGATGATGTGAATGCCTTCAAACAAAAGCAAATTTTGAGTGATGAAGTTGAGTTGCAAGATGATGAAGTTCCTTTAGTGGTTGAAAATGTGATTGATGAGAATGTGAATGAAGAAGTGAGGATTGATATTCAAGATACCGAGGTGGAAACTCAAAATGATGTGAACCCGTCTAGGGAACACGTAATAGACATGCCGGAGCCGGTTGTGCCTAAAGCCAAGGCTCCTTTGCCAAGGCCACCTCCACCTTATCCTCAAAGGCTCGCAAAGTAGAAAAATAAGAATCAGTTTAAAAAGTTCATTTATATGATGAAAAGCTTATCCATCAATGTGCCTTTGGTGGCGGCTCTTGAACAAATGACGGGCTATGCTAAAGTCATGAAGGACTTGGTGACAAAGAAACAATCCATGGATTGTGAAACTATAAAGATGACCCACCAAGTTAGTGCAATAGTGCATTCAATGGACCCGAAGCTTGAAGATCCGAGTGCTTTTACCATTACTTGCACCATTGGGAGTGCGGACTTTGCTAAAGCTCTATGTGACTTGGGGGCAAGTATCAACTTGATGCCCTACTCAGTTTTCAAGACTTTGGGTATTGGGAAACCGAGGCCGACTTCCATGAGATTGCAAATGGCGGATAGAACGATGAAGAGACCATTGGGTATTATTAATGATGTGCTTGTCCAGGTGGACAAATTTATCTTGCAAGTTGATTTTGTGATCTTGGATTGTGAGGTAGATTATAAAGTTCCAATCATATTTGGAAGAACTTTCCTTGCTACTAGGAAGGCCTTAGTTGATGTGGAAGCAGGGGAACTCACCTTCCGGGTGGGTGATAAAAAGTGGTCTTTCATATGTGCAAGTCAATGAAGCAGCCCAACAGTTTCGAGGTGTGCTCTTTTGTGGACCTTGTCACGGCAGTGATAGTTGATGACACCAGTGCAATGATCAATGTAGAGGACCCTCTAGAGGACGTATTGTTGAATCTTGATGTCAATGATGATGAGGGTCGAGTGGAGTGTGTGAATGGTTTACATGGGATGGGCTCTTACTCTTATGAACCTAGGAAACTATCCTTGGACCTTGAGAATAGGAAGACTCCACCAACAAAACCTTCAATTGAGGAGCCTCTGGTGTTGGAGTTGAAGTTGTTGCCTCCACACCTCAGGTATGAGTTCTTAGGCCCTAGTTCTACTTTTCCAGTTATTCATTCCTCTTGTTTTACTAACGTGCAGGTTGATGCCACATTGGCGGTGCTTCAAAAGAGGAAAAAGGTAATTGGATGGACTTTAGCTGATATTCGGGGGATAAGCCTCACATTCTGTAAGCACAAGATTATTCTGGAAGATGATGTAAAGCCCTCCTTAGAGCATCAAAGGAGATTGAACGAGGCAATGCAAGAAGTTGTGAAAAAGGAGGTGATCAAGTGGTTGGATGTCGGGGTTGTGTACCCCATCTCTGATAGCTATTGGACTTCGCCGGTGTAATGTGTACCAAAGAAGGGTGGCATGACCGTGGTTGCAAATTCACAAAATGAGTTGATTCCTACCAGAACTGTCACCGGTTGGAGGGAGGGTATGCATGGACTACCACAAGTTGGATAAAGTGATCCGCAAGGATCACTTTCCATTGCCTTTTCTTGATCAGATGTTAGACTTACTTACTGGGCGTGGCTTCTACTTTTTCTTGGATGGGTATTCTGGGTACAACCAAATCAAGATTGCTCCAGAAGATCAGGAAAAGACCACATTCACTTGTCCATATGGCACCTTTGCCTTTTCTCGGATGCCTTTTGGGTTGTGTAATGCACCGGCTACATTTTAGCAGTGTATAATGGCCATTTTCACCGATATGGTGGAAGATATTTTGGAGGTGTTCATGGACGACTTCAGTGTTGTGGGTGATTCATTTGATAAGTGTTTGAAAAATCTTGATAAAGTTTTGGCCCGTTGTGAAGAAACCAATCTTATTCTTAATTGGGAAAAATGCCACTTCATGGTGGAAGAGGGAATAGTTTTGGGCATAAAATTTCAAAGCATTGTATTGAGGTAGACAAAGAAAAAATTGATGTGATTTCAAGGCTCCCTCCCCCTACCTCTGTCAATGGAGTTAGAAGTTTTCTTGGGCATGTGGGGTTCTACCAGAGATTTATCAAAGACTTTTCGAAGGTAGTGAACCCCTTATGCAAGCTATTGGAAAAGGATGCCAAGTTTGTATTTGATGAGAGATGTATGCAAGCCTTTGAACTTCTCAAGAATAAGTTGACCACCAATCCTATCATTACCACACCTAATTGGAGTTTGCCCTTTGAGCTCATGTGTGATGTGAGTGATGTTGCGGTTGGAGCGGTTTTGGGTCAAAGAGTGAACAAAATATTTCGTACGGTGTACTATTCGAGCAAGACAATAAATGATGCTTAAGTGAACTACAAGGTGACCGAGAAAGAACTATTGGCTATTGTGTTTGCAATGGAGAAATTTTGGCTGTATCTTATGGGTGCCAAGGTCATGGTCCATACCGATCATGCCGCACTTTTGTACTTGATGACGAAGAAGGATTCCAGAGCTAGATTAATGTGATGGATCTTGTTACTTCAAGAGTTTGATTTGGAGATTCTGGACTGGAAGGGTAGTAAAAACCAAGTGGCGGACCACTTGTCCCGCTTGGAGGAGAAGGGGAGGCCTCGTGTGGCCTAGAGATCAATGATTCATTTTTCGACGAACAACTCCTTTCGGTGTCGGTGAATGGTATGCCATGATTTGCGGATGTTGCTAATTTCCTTGTGACTGGTATAATCTCGTGTGAGCTCTCTTATAACCAAAGGAAGAAGCTCAAATGGGATAGTTTGGATTTCTATTGGGATGATCCATACTTGTTCAAGATTTGCACGGATGGTGTGATCTGAAGGTGTGTCCTGGAGGAAGAGAAATTGAGTATCTTGAAGGCTTTTCATTCCTCTCCCTATGGTGGCCATCATGGCGGGGCGAGGACGGCTTCCAAAGTTCTTAGTTATGGGTTTTATTGGCCAACTTTGTACAAAGATGCAAGTGAACTTGTGAAAAGGTGTGACGAATGACAAAGAGCGGGTGGAATTTCGAAGAAAGATGAGATGCCTCTCAATACCATTCTTGAGGTTGATATTTTTTATGTATGGGGCATTGACTTTATGGGCCCGTTTGTTAGCTTGTGTGGGGACACATACATTCTTGTGGCAGTTGACTATGTTTCAAAGTGGGTTGAAGCCGTGGCTCTACCTAACAATGAGACCCGGAGTGTTGTTGCATTTCTCAAGAAGAGCATTTTTACAAGGTTTGGCACTCCTCATGCAATCATAAGTGATGGGGGGTCTCATTTTTGTAATAGAGTTTTTGACACTTTGCTTGCAAAGTATGGTGTCAACCACAAAGTTTCTACTCCTTATCATCCTCAAGCGAGTGGCCAAGTTGAAGTCTCAAACAGGAAAATCAAGAGTATATTGTCAAAGACGGTCAGTGCAAATAGGACCGATTAATCAAAGAAGTTGGATGATGCTCTATGGGCTTATAGGACTGCTTACAAGACTCTGATTTGTATGTCTCCGTATTGGTTGGTGTTTGGGAAAGCTTGCCATCTACCGGTTGAGTTAGAGCACAAGGCCATGTAGGCTTTAAGGAAGTTAAATCTTGAATAGGACGTGGCAGCAAATCTTCATGTGGAGCAGCTTAATGAGCTTGATGAACTCCGATTCCCTGCCTATTCTAGTTCGTCCTTGTACAAGGACAAGATAAAGTACATTCATGATAAATATGCTTGTGGCAAGGAGTTCAAAGTGGGTGATTTGGTTCTCTTGTTCAACTCTCGGTTACTTCTGTTTCTAGGAAAGCTTAAGTCAAAATGGAGTGGACCTTTTGAAGTGGTGTTTGTGACCCTGTTTGGTGCACTTGACTTGAAGAACAAAAATGGGAAAGTTTTCAGAGTGAATGGGCACAGGGTCAAGCACTACCTGGGAAAAATTGATGACAACCACGTGATGGAACTTCTTCATCTCAAATGATTTGATGGTAACCTGCGTCGTGCCGCGACGTTAAATCAGGCGCTTCTTGGGAGGCAACCCATGTGTTTTTCTTCTTGATTTTCTTTGATTTTTATTGTAGTGTAGGATTTATTGTTGGACTGACTAGTTGTGAGATGCTGTAGGATTGTGTTGATGCAGTGCAGGAAAAAGTTGGAAAATGACTACTCTCTGAAGTTGGCAATGCGGACCGCACTCATTTTTGCGGCCGTAAAGGCCTTTTTGCGGGGGTAAGAAATCAATGTGGACCGCACAGGTGATTTGAAAAAATTTGGGATTCTCTGAAGTTTACCACCGCGGCCACATTGCAATTTGTGCGGCCCGCGGTGGACCACTGCGGCCGCATTGCAATTTGTATGGTCCACAGTGGTCAACTTGTCTGTGCCTCATGATTCTGAGCACTGCGGACCGCGGTTCCATTTTGTGCGGTCCGCGGTGGGTAGGTAAGCTGGACCCCAGGACCTTTTTCTATAAATAGGACCTGAGGCCCTACATTTGAACTTTTCGACCCTTTTCATCTCAGAGGCATAAAATTTACTGTTCATCTCTCTAATCTACATGCTATTAACTACTAAAGTTCACTAATCAACTCTGCATCTCATTTGTGGTAATGCTAACTTCTTCTTAATAGTTCAATTTTCTTATTTTCCTTTGAATTTTGTTTTTCTTATTTTTTCTTCATTCCATGTCGTTTTTCTTTCAAGCTTGTAGCATAGGGTAGTTGATTTCTATTTTGAGTAGGGATAGGTAGTTAGAACACTGAAGCAACACTTAGGGACTCATCAATAGGTGAAAAATTGGACTAAAATTGATCAACACATGAACCCTAGGTTGGTGTTGCTGTTGGGAACTCAGTGCGGACCGCGGTGGATTTTGTATGGTCCACGATTTCATTGTGCGGTCCGCAATGCTATTTTATGCGGACCGCAATGGACAAAGTTCAAAATACTAGTAATTGAGGAATGCGGCCGCAATGGATTTTGTGCGGTCTGCGGTGCCTCAATGCGGACCGCATTGGCATTTTGTGCGGTCAGCGGTGCATAGATTTAGAGAGTGGGTAGTCTGGACCCCACCTCTATGCAGACCACAATGGATTTTGTGCGGTCCGCGGTGGCCTCTTTATGGCCACACTGCATTTTGTGCGGTCCTCACTCTGCAATCTTTACACTGTTTGCAACATATTATTTTATGAAAACTTTGAATTTCATTGTTTCTATTGATGCCAACAAAGCATGACTGAATGTTGTTTGCAGACAATGGTGAAATCAAGAGGCAAAGGAGGTAAACAAGCAGGAAGAGGAGAGTCCTCCCGGGGTGGGATACAAGGAATGATAAAATTAACCCCCACAAGTCAGACAAAACATTAAAAACACAAGGAGAATCATAAGAGCTGCAAACGAAGAAATTGACCAGTCAGGGAGTGAGTATGAGCCTTCCACGGAGGCCTCTTCAAACTCCGTGCCAGAGTATGTTCGTGACTGGCCGGAGAGAAACAGGTTGAGAGATACACCTCCAGCCTCCCCCACTACCCAAGCCTCAGTTCATATATCTTCTGAGTCGTCTAAGGGCTCATCTGATGGCAGTGGAGATGAGTACTCCACCTCTCCTACAGCTTCATTATCCAGAGATGGTGCAGTAGCAGAATAAGGGGAAGAAGTAGAAGGGGGTGAGCCCCAAGTAGGTGGGGTGGAGAGGACTAGCAACTCGGAGGCATGGGAGGACCGATTTGTCAATGAGATTTCCTACCATAAATTCAGAGAGTGGTGGCCCGAGAAGAATTGATACCTGAGCGAAAAATCATGTAGATGGGACCTTCTGCCTCACAACCCCAATGTGTTGAGGTAATTCAGAAATAAAGCTGGATGGGACTACTTCATAGGTTATGTGGATGATGCCAATGAGCACTTGGTAAAAGAATTCTACACCAATGTGGCCCACATCAAAAAGGGTACTACAGTCACCAAAGTGCGGAATTTAAAGGTGAAGTTTGATGGAAAGACCATAAATGACTACTTAGGCTTCACGGAGGAGGATGAGTCCCTATACTTGGACAAGATGAAGTTGGGTAAAGAAGCTCGACTGTGGTTAGCGGAAACTTGGCAATCCCAGGTACCACCCCTGAGTGGTTGACTGCGGGGGTGAAGATATTGAGGAGAACGTTGAACTTTGACGCTAAGGGTTGGGAGACATTTGTGTGCAGCAGGCTAGACCCTACCACCCACGACAACTCACTCTTAATTCACCGGGTGATTCTGGATGCATCTATCATGGCAGGGTACCTGATCAATGTCGGGAATATGATATCTCGGGTCATTACACAGGTAGTAAATAAAGCTGACAGGTCTTACCAATTCCCAAACTTCTTGACGATGTATTTGGAGGACCTAAATGTGGAGAAGCACAAATTTGATGTGAAAGTGAAGGCAAAGGCACCTTTCTCATGGTACAGCCTACAGGGTCATGACAACCCTAAGGGAAAGCACTTCAAGGGCAAATCCACTACTTCAACTGGCCAGTTTGAAGAGCCAGTAGTGGTAGTGACTACTCCTTGGCCTCCTTCCACTTCTGCTGACATTGTCCCAGGTCCATCCACTTCCAAAGCTCCAGAGATACCCTCCACCACTGCCTATCCTTTGACTGCCCACCGTCTGAGCCAAGCCCTCACCAGCATCAACAATTGGATGCAGACAGCTACTTCTAAGCTATCTGTATTATCTACTACTATGGCAGCTCAGTCAGCACCTCCTTCTCCACAGATCCCGCAGTCCATTGAGGACACTCTCAAGGATCTTCTGGACAACCAAAAGAAGATCCTTGAGAACCAAAAATTGCTCACAAATGCTATTGATTCACATGGAAAGGCTCTCAAGGAGCTTGCTAGGGAGGAAAAGAAGATGAGGAAGACTCGGGCTTCCAAAGAGTCGGTGAAGGAGTTGCGGGTCGAGGTTGAGAGATTGAAAGCGGATCACCTACCTTTAGATTTGTTACTGGATGACCCAGCACAGCAGCCCAGCCCCAGCCAGAGCAGTCCGAGAGGCCTCCCAAGAGGAAGAGGGTGATCCCCCAGTCTGATGATGCAATTACTCAGTTGGAGGACCTGCCGGGAGATTCTTCTAGCCAACACCAGGATGCAGCCTAGGAGCGAGTCCAATCCTAGGTCCCAGCAGAGCCACAGACCATAGGGAGCCTGTCACAGATTCCTGAGCATACAGAGGACCCAAGGACACAGACTCAGGATCTCATGCAGACGCATGGCCCATAGGGAGTCTCCTTTTCCTTTTTCCTCTATTTTTGTGCTTATTTTGGTTAGTTGGCATTGAGGATAATGTCAGCTTTCATTTGAGGGGGTAGCCCTATTTAGATTTGGATCACTGTACATATGACAGATTTTATGATTTCTTTCTCTTTTTTATCTTTGGTATATATATAATTTCAGCATTTTATTACATTTTTTGTACTTTTTACCTTGGGTCTGTATATAAAAGTTACATTCTTCTGCATATATTCATCTCCCCTATTGTATATTCGATTAAACCCCCTCTTGTACATATTCATTCTACTTTCCACATTTTTCCTTTTCTTAGCTTCTTATTTTATGTTCGTAGCTTCATTTTTTGAGTTTTTGCAATAAGCCTTTGGTTTTCTTTATGCCACAGTTCTTTCCAAAGGTGAAATTTGTGTGAACCGGGTGGCTTTTCCCGATGATCGATGGCATGACAACCTTTTTTGCTTTTTAGTAGTTAGTTGGTAAGGGTGCCTCAAGCAAAGCTTCACTTGGGCCTAACATATTTGTCTTTCATCCTATGGTCAAAAACAAATTGTTGTGTATAGGATGGTGCAAGTGTGACCTTGAGACTCTTGTGTTGGCCGATAATCATCAAGTGGTTTTTCGGGACCATTGTGTGCTCAAATCTTATCTAAGGTTGTTGTGGGCCCCCGACTGTGTATCTTTAGCGATCCCATAGCTTGTGTGGTGAGGAATCGCATTGCAAATCCAAGTCTCGAGTCATTGGTCTACAACTTCCCCTGAATGTTTGTCTAGGAAAAATCCTAAGTGTAATTTGACTTGAGACTTGATTATAGGCTCTCCTTGATCCAAATGATATCTTGAACACTTCTATAGCCCACCCATGATAAAATCCCTAGTCAACCATTTTGATCCTTAGACCTTTTTCCTTTCAAGAACCACGATACAAGCCCTTACCCGTTCTAAAGATACCCTCTCTTGGCACCCGATCTTTCCGTAGCACATGGCAAAAGTATAAGTTTGGGGGTAGAGACGAGGACTATAACAAAGTGGTAAAAAGGTGCAAAAATGAATAAAAGGAAAGGAAATGAAAAAGAAAGAAAAGCAAAAAGATAAAAAGAATGTTCAATGTAGAAAAGAATGAAGGGATTCATTAAAAGCAAAGAATGAAAGGTGTGGAAAGTTGAGAAAGGAGAAAAGATTTGAAACGAACAAGAAAGAGTAATAGTGTGTCTCTCTAACCCCTTAGAAAGAAGTGAAATGACTTAAAAACTCAAGTGAATGTGTGCCAAAATGAAGCAAAAGAAGTGTTAAAGGGAAGATGGAACCTACCTAGACCAAACATTTCCTACCCTGAACCAAAAGCCTTCACTATGTCTCCACAAAGCCCTATATGATCTCGGGTTGAATGAAGCTTACATTAGTGGTGACTCACATAAGGGTCAAGCATATGGTACTTAGAGCCAGACTTGTGACTTTTCCTTGAGAGAGATGAGTGTATTTCCATTAACCTCGTTCTGAGTGCTACTATCTTAAAGGTGAGGTTTGCTTAGGGAGAGTCGAGGATGTGTGAGTTTGGGTTCCATAATGACCAAAGTAATAGAAAGAGTTTCTTTGATGTGTTGAGTCAACTCTTGATGCTCTTGTGTCGCACTAAATCCATTGTGTTTAAAAGAGTGAATGTTGTTAATGATCCATTTGAATTAAGGGCAATTGTTAGTCCCAATTGATGCTAGATGAGGTCACTTTAGGTCTGCTCTAGGATTGACTCTTAAGGGGTGGGTCTTATTTTGTTTGCTTGAGGACAAGCAAAAGCTTAAGCTTGGGGGAGTTGATAACAAGGGATTATGATGCATTTTACACTCTTTCTTGCTTAAGCTTTGATTAGAAATGTGTACAAAATAGTCCCAAAGGCTCACATGTTGTACTTGATTGCAGGGTTTGAACAACAAGGTGACAATTTGTCAAAAACTAGCTCAAAAAGGAGTGAAACATGCACAAGTACCAAGACCAAGGCCAAGCTCAGTAACACAGGGCTAGTGCGGCCGCACACCATTCTGTGCGGTCCGCAAAGATGAAGTTCAGAGAGCAGGCATTTCAAGCAACCAAGCAATGCGGCCGCAAAGTATTTTGTGTGGACCGTATTGATTTCATTGCGGCCGCACTCGACTTTTTGTGGTCCGCAGAGCTCAAGATTAGAGAGTTGTCAGGTTGGAGGATGATGCCCAATTCAGTCAGCAGTCCATTTTGTGCGGACCGCAATAGAAGCCACCGCGGCCGTGGTGCATTTTATGCAGTCCGCGGTGGCCAACTTCAGAGAGCAGATTTGTCAGCCAAGAGCCTTAGTGCGGCCGCACTCGATTTTGTGCGTTCCGCACTAGCCCCGCAGGGGTATTTTTGTCCAGAATTTTTAGCCCAGTATAAAAAGTTTATTTTCCCATTTTTAGGTCATCAGTTGTATTTTGGACCGAAGCTGCGCTCATGAACAGTTTTTATTTACCATTTTAAGTAATTTTAGCTTAGTTTCATCATTGAATCTTCAAGTTTTATCTAGTAATTAATTATTATGGGCTTTTCTTCATCTATTTCTTTGTTTTCTTCTATAATCATGAGTAGTTATACCCATTAGCTAGGGTTGTGACTCAAACCTAGTGTGGGTAATTGATGGACCTTGTGTTTTAATGTTTGATTGTCTATGAGTGTTTGATATTTGGACTAATTTAGGGTTTTAATGTTGAATTAGTGGTTGCAAACACTAGTTTATACCTAGTTGACTTTGGCTCTTCTTGAGAAAGAGAGCCTAAATCTATGAAATTGGTCCAATAAGAAATTGGGGCGTGTTCAAGAGATTGATAGCCCCAATTAAAGGGTTAAACCTAGAGATAGTAATACCCGACTTGAACCTCAATTGCTTGCACAAATTATCATACCCAATTGGTCTTGAGAAAGTCAATTCGGGCAAAATCACTCGAACTACCGAGAGGTATAGAGTGAGTAGAATCGTGCAATGGTTATATCATACTCCCCAAATATAACATTATATCCCTAGACTCAAGAATTCGTCAATTAGCCACCTAGGAGAAAGTCACTACCCTAGTGCCTTTCATCTATTTGAACAACTTTCAATAGTTTAATCTTAGCTTTCCTTAGCCTAATTTAGCATCTTAGTAGTATAAAAGTAGAAGTAAAATCAAAACCAACAATGTTGAAGTGCAATCAGGAACAATTACGCAACACCAATTTAGATAGAAACTCAACTCCAATCTCTAGCTCCCTGTGGAAATCGATCCTGACCTTCTCGGGTAAAAGCTGCTTCAACCTCTCTTGCTACTTTGTAGTAGTACAGGGTTGGCTTCGATCAGTCAACACCTAACGGATTATGGTGCGCTAGGGCACCTAGAGTGATTAACTCATGAACTAGTTTGCATCACCAGAGATTAGGGTAAGGGCTCGAAATAACCTTGAGGGGAAGGTGTTAGGCACCCCTTGCGGTCCATGACTGTGGGTCCCGGCCGAACTTAGTTATGTGAATTAGTCGGTAAGCAATTTCAACACACATTCGCATATAAAGGCATGTTTTCACAATCTAAACACATGTATCATTCAAGTAGTGGAAGCAAGGGAAAGGTTTGAACAACTTGCATATATATATATATATATATATATATATATATATATATATATATATATATATATATATATATATATGTATGTATATATATATATATACGTGAAGAAAAGAAAGTTCATTTAAAACACATAGGAATTGGGAAAGAGGGGTCCTAGGTTGGTCAGCCTATAGGATCATACCCATGCAATGCCCGGTAATCACTCCTCAATGAGGGGCTACATGTGACATTAGCACGCAGTCATCCTATCCTTACTACCCAATTCCCTTCCCTTGGTCATAGCCTAAAGCGTTCTAGCAACCTTAAAAGATATCCTATGCGTGCACTACCTGTCCCTTCCTTGTGGCCCGAAGGATTTAGGACCTCTAGTTTGGGTAGTTCTATACCATCCTAAGGTACTTAAAGGAGAAAAATCTAGGCAACAATCAGAACAATTAGGACTGGACTAAAAGAGAACAATTAAAGGCTCAGGTTTTACCTCCACAAACAGAGCAAGCAAGTGCACGTCTTAAACACAGTTTCGGGTTTTTAAAAGAAGCCCTAGAACAGGATATCTAGGTGAGTAGAGAATATGCAGTATTGAATTTAGATCAAAATGTAAAGGAATTTAATCCGTTTGCATACTAATTTTAACATGTTGAATACGAGCAGTCACAAATAACAAGGCGTAGTTTTACAGTTTGCAGAATTTTAGTCACCCTATAGGCTTGCGTAGGCATGTGATAGTGATGTCCTATGAACATGGTATCTAATCATTGATCAGGAATGCAGTAAGCAGTAAATAATTTTAAATGGGCAATTTGGATGATATAGGCATGCTTTCAAGTAATATTACTTAACGCAGTGTTGAGAACTATTAAGAAACGAGTAAGTTAGTTAATCTGATTCAGAACCTACAGGCGTGAGTTAAAGTTAAACTAATTTCAGATCTAATTAAAGCTGATTTTATATTCTATAGGCATGATTTCTACAATTACGCTGATTTTAGATCTTATAGGCATGACTTCTAATTATGTAAAAAGTAAAGCAAGCAGAATTTATTTGAACCAGAGCAAATCCTATAGGCATATTATCTAACAAATACATTTGAATCGAAATGGACCATATAGGCATGTTATCTAGTAATATTACTTAATGCAGTGTTGAGGACTATTAAGAAACGAGTAAGTTAGTTAATCTCATTTAGAACTTATAGGTGTGAGTAAAAGTTAAACTAATTTCAGATCTAATTAAAGCTGATTTTAAATCCTATAGTCATGTTATCTACCCAACTTTACCCACAGTATACAACTACCCTCCCTTTCACTAGTCACCCCAATATTTGTTTACAATTAATTATTACAGACTAATGATTGAATAAAAATTACATAAATAGAACAAGAATTAAGCTATAGGGAGCCTGAAGTAGGCCCAAAATGTTTTCCAAACCTTCAGTAATCTCAAATGCCCAAAGTTTCACAGCCAATTTCATGTCTAGGTGTGTCAGAGTTCCCTTAGGACCTCAAGGATCCCGAGCAGTGCTCACACCTAGACCTTTCTCAAATAAGGACTGATTTATGTGTAGTGTGGAAGTGTCAGCCCTGATATGCCAGAATTTAGAGAGATCTCAAGGGTCTCTAAGCAGTACACATACCAGAGGGGTAGGACTTAGTAATCTAAGAGCAAGTGAGAGTGTATAGTGGTTTGAAAGAGTTTAAGAGATAGTACAAAGAAAGGTCTTAGGAGTGAAAAGAATTTCTGAAAAACCAGTACTGATTTAGTGATAAAACAGTTTGAGGAAAGTATGAAAAACAATTTGCAATCAGAACACAAGTCATAGAACAAACAAGCTTTAGGAAGTACTTTGGGAAACAACTTTCACACAAGGAAAGAGGGGTTGGGAACACAGAGAATACATCTTAATGGAGCGCATAAAAAACAGGGTGCATAGAGCTCTTAAGGAGTTCTACAGAACTAAATAGGTTAGATATAATGCAGGTCATTGAAACATGAAGCAAAGGTCACAGCAGAAACATGTTGAAAACATACAAACAACTCAACTATAGTTACCCTAGGGAGACTAGATAACTTAGAAGGAGTAAGGCAGAACAGGCAAGGACTTAAATGGACGTGCTAGGCAAGTATTAACAAGTGTAGGCATGCTAATTACACAAAAGCAAAGTCTAGGCATGCTAGATAAACAGTAGTCAGTCAAATAGGCTAGTTACATATATAGACATGTTAAACAAGATAGAAAACAGGCAAGTAAAGTGAAAACATGCTAATCACATATTTGAATAGGCAGTATTTGGAATGCTAGGTAAGCAGTAAATAGAAGCAAGAATGGACTCAGGTCAAATGAACTAAGGCGGTAAATAAATACATAGGTTTAGATTCTTAAAATTAATTAGAAGCATACCTAGTTAAAAAAAAAAAAGAAAACACAAGATATGAGACAAGTATTGTGCAATTTCTAGCCTTGGCTTGTAGCTGGCTAGAATAACAGAGATCACAAGTAGCAGAGAGAGCAGAAAGAGCCTTTTTAGAGTGTAAAAGTGGTAGTTTATGAACTATTATTCGTGTCCAGGATTGAGAATAGCTAAGGGCATATATAGTAATCGAGAGTTAATCAAAATAAGGTAAAGAATCAATTATGTAGCAATTAGGGAAATTACAGAATCAGTCACACACGTGAAATTAGTAAAGTCTTCCCCTTAATCAAGAGATAATCAATCAACGGTAAAGAGCAGGATCGAAATTTAAGGAAAAAAATCAAGTAAGACTTAGGTACAGAGTAGGTAATTAGGGGTGAATGAAGAGGAGTTCAATTAAGGAAATAATTAGAAGAATCAACAAGTAACACCGTTGATTCAAATAAGGCAAGAAAAACTAGTTAAGGCAAGAAGTTCAATCAAACTGAGTGAAGAAGTAAGAATCAAAGGCCTTATCAAAGAAAGGTGTTCAAATCAAACCAAAATAAAGAACTTCAGAATAGTCAAGGGTTTAATTAAAGAGAAAATCACGTAAAGAGTCAGCAAATATTGCAGACAAAATAAGGCAAGAAAGGAATAGTCGAGACTCAACACATAGGTTGAAACAAATTGATAAATCAAGAATTCAAATCAACACTGATTTAAGGAGAGAAATATAGGTTTACCATGAATAGCCAGAATGAATATAGACATATAAAATCAGTAGAAAAGTCGAACCAAGAACCTTAGTAGAGGCACATTAGGATAAAAACCACAAGACATCGAATTAAACTAAAGAAAAATCACAGAAACCAAAGCATAGGCCAAAGTCAGTACACAAGTAACTCAGAAACCAAACAATAATGTCGAAAAATTTGGGGGTTTTAGCATAAACTAGTTAGGGTTAAAGTAAACCTTCATGAAATCGGTTAAAACATATAAGAAATAGAAGATTAAACACTCAAAATTATTAAACTTTTTGGCGAAAGAAATTTTCGGGAAACCCTAGTTTAGAAAAATGGAAATTCATTTAAAAATCAGAAGGTTCTTGTAAAACTCATGAGAAATAGGTCCAAACCATCTCAGATCTGTACAGATCTAAGAAGTTCATAAGGAAGAAATTAGGGTTTTTAGAAGAACAACACAGAGATAAAGAAATAGGCTTAGAAATCTATAGATCTAAGGCGACACAGGAAGATCTTACTCGAAATCGAGCCGGACCAGCCTGAAATAGGCAAGAAAGAGCCATATGTGTAAGTGGACTGACCCTGGTCCCTCGAGGACCTTAGAGATGGTAATACCAATATAAGAGAGGTCATTAGAGGTCTGATGGTGGTGGGGAAACACCATGAATGGCAGCAGATGAACGGCGGTGAGGGTGAGTTAGGGTTAGGACTTGAGAGCATTTGAGAGAAGAGGGGATCAGATGTCGGCGTGAGAGATGAGCGGAAATAAAGGGTTTGGGGGAGGTCATTAGGTTTAATTGGGTAAGGGTAAATCTGGACCGTTGATCAAAATGATCAATGGCCAGGATTTGGCCGGGTATTGGGTCGGGCAGATGGGTGTTGGGCCTGGGGTTTCTGGGCTGGTTTATAAGGGGTTAAAATTGGGCTGGGCAATTAGGCTAAATTTGAAAATATGGGGCCATTTGTTAAACACCCTATTTAATTGATAAAACAATTTTTAAAAATAACTAATAGGCTGTAAAAAATGATTTTTATGCTTGGAAATATTTAAAAATAATTACTTAATATTTTAAAAATATAAAAGGCTATTTTTTGGTAAAATAATGTAGTAATGCGTGTGTGTGCTATAATTGCAAAGTAATTACAATTGCAGCCTAAAAATAAAAATTGGCTATTTGTGTAACAATTGAGACTTAGTACAAATGCAAATGATAAAATGAAACAACAAAATTATTATAAAACTATTTGTGATGCAATCAGTGATTGTTTTTACAAAATGAATGTTGGGATAAACTAATTAAAATATTTTAAAAATGCAGAAATTGTATGAAAAATACTAATTGATGCCCAGGAATAGTTTTGAAAATATTATGGGAAAAATTGGGTATCAACAACCGGTACCTCCACCTTTGAAGGAGCCAGAGGATAAGCAAACAGTAAATAGCAATAACAAACTACACTCCCGGCTATCCCCGACTAAGCAAAGCAGGGAACCATACCGCGCCTCATCACAAGCGGCTGAAACGTATCGGGGCCCGAAAAATCGCCGGCACACTCTACGCTAAGGTATGACTGTTGATACCAAATTTTTCCCTGTAATATTTTTAAAATGCATATATACCTTTAAAACTACGCATTAGCATCAATTGGTATTTTTATATTTTTTTAATTAATTTATCTCAGTATTTTATTCATATAAATAATTGCAAAATTACATCACAAATGAATTTAGAACACGTCTTAATTTAATATTACTATTATAGATCCTATTGAGTCCGAATTATTTCACAAATAGCCAAATTTGCATCTTTTGGCTATAATTGCAATAACCTTGCAATTATAGCCCATGCACACATTTTTCGTATTATTTTTACCAGAAATTAGTCATTTGTATTTTTTAACACTAAATAACTATTTTAGAATATTTCTACGCATGAAATTTATTTTTTATAATTAGTAATTATTTTACAAATTATTTTTTAATCAATTGTTTGGGGTATTTAATAAATAGCCTCTTCTATTTTCAATTTTGTCTTGAAATTAACTAGCCCAATACCCCTTTAATACTAGCCCAATTCACCCAGGCCCAATCTGCACTTACCCAACCCAAGATCCCCATCAAATCGTGGTCGTTGATCCTTTAGATCAACGGTCCACATCAATACTTGCCTTTTTAATCAAATGACCCCCTAAACCCTAATCATTTCTCACCAACAGTGGCCCTAACCCTAATCGCCGTTACACAAAATCAGCCCTAATCCTTTGAATCCCTGTCCGATCTATCGCGTCATACGGCTGTACGAATCCTCTACTTGTCTCCTATCTCCCTGGCTGTTCGATTATGTGGTTTTTGTGGAAGAACCTCGAAGAGATCTGGTCCAGATCTCATTCAAGGATCTTCAAGAGCTCGTCCATGGTTTGTGAGTAATTTCTATTGAAGTTCCATTGTTCAAATCTCTGGTTCAAAACCATGTTCTCTTTACCCCTCCCCTTTCTCCTCAAAGCCCTAATCTTTGGACATGAATCTGTCTCAATCTTTGTAGATCTGGAAGGATTCTAAGTTTGTCGATGACTTTTCTTTAAAGATCTCTTGTTTCTTTACTGTTAACCGATTTTAGAATTATATTTTGGGTTCTTTGCTATTTACTGTTTGAATCTCTGCATACTAGAAATGTTTTCAAGTTTCTGTGATTTTCTTCTTTAAGTTTCTCTTATTCCTCTACTACTGACAAATTTCAAACACTACAACACTTCAGGGTTTTTTTTTTACTTCTATGACTTATGTTTGTTCAAATCTCTGTATGTTGGCATGTCTTCCAGTTTTCTTCTTTAAGTGTTTTCAAACTAGGGTTTCCCGAAAATTTCTTTCTCCAAAACGTTTGACAATTCTGAGTGTTTAACCCTCTATTTTTATGTGTTCTAACCGATTTCGTAAGGTTTGCTGTAACCCTAACTATTTTATGCTAAAAGCCCTAATTTTTTCGACATTTATTTGGTTTCTGAGCTACTTGTGTACTGACTTTGTCCTATACTTTGGTTTTTGTGATTCTTCTTTAGCCTAATTCGATGTCTTTTGATTTTTTATCCTAATGTGCCTCTATTAATTTTCTTAGTTCAACTTTCCTACTGATTCTATGTGTCTATGTGCATTTTTGCCTATTCATGGTAAACTTATACTTTTCTCCTTAAATCAGTGACTGATTTGGATTCTTGATTTACCAGTTTGTTTTGTTATGACCTATATGCTAATTCCTAACTATTTCCTTTATTTTCTGTTTACCGTGAAAATGGTAACAACAATTAAATCTGTAGATGGGATTCTAAAAATATGTGATCTATTTTTATGCTAGTTGTTAGAGCAGTCGGTGCTAAGAGTATGAAGTTTAACGATGAGATACAAGCTAAAACGAGACAGTAATCAAATCGAGGGGCTTGCTGCCCGGGCTTTGGATTGGTCGATGAAGGGCCTCGGGGTCGATATCCGGCTCGAGCTCGAGCTGTCGGGGGTAATTGAGGAAGGGATAATAGTTAAAATATAATTAAAGAAGGCTCTTTATGGATAATACCAAGCAATAAATAAAGAACAAGTATGAAAGCAATAAATTTTAAGAGTGGCCTCGAGCGAGTAAGAGCGAGTAAGTTAGAGGGAAGAGAGAGAGAGATATTATTGATCTTGTGTAGAATAGTTGGAGCAACAGCAACCCATTACAAAGTAGTGTGGGTTCCCCTTATATAGGAGTGGAATCTGGTTATGGTAAAACATACATTAATTGTAAAAGCATGGAGATAGGGCGGCTAGACGTGATGCCTCGACACAGGCTCTGGGTAGGCCAGCTCTATCAGACTTAGCCGCGTGCCTTGGGAATTCCCCTTTTTGCTCTAGCCTCGATCTTCGTCTTCTTTGAGCCGGGCCTTGACGAGCCCCGAGGGAGGGGACTCGGTCGCAACTCCACGTCCTCGGGTCTCGAGATATTCTTCTGAAGTGGCTGGATAGCAAAAAATTAAGCCCTCTGATTTTGCCGCGTACAGATAGTCTCCACGTTTCCCAGAACAAAGCGATGGGAAATGATTCTGACACCCAACTCTATGAGCTTCTCGCGATGATGCCATACCAACAATGCAACATGTGGCACGAGTTTTTGCGATAACCGGGATGTCCCATGGACTTGTGTATTTGACACCATTCAATGCACTGTCGATTCCCGTTATCCAAGGTAAAAGTACCACCGTCGATTCGGTTCTTCAAGAACACAGTAATTACATTCGCCGGTCAGTCTTCCAAAGCCACGATGACCGTGTCGTTACCCCTTAGAAATAGGGGTGCTCTAGCATTGTTTTTCTATCCAAGTACCTTCATCTGCTCATTCACCCATTTCTCCCTATCATCTTTCTCTATTATTGATCACCATGTTCGGAGTCTACGGCCTTAAGGTCGTTTGGCATCGTTTCGATAGGTTGTGTTGTGGCCCTTTGCCAGAGCTCGATTATGCTGTTCGTTGCTACTGCGGTTGTTATTACGCCTGCTTCCACTGTCCCCATTAGCCCAAAACAACGATAGACAGGGAATCAATTCTCCCCTTTTTGTAGACAGTCACTCGGACTATGCACCGCTGCTCACTCTCCTACCCAAGCCTAGTGTGGCACTTCATCCCTTGGGTTTTTCCTTTCTCAAGTGAAAAAATGGCACTACCGGTCATTGAGGCTAGGGCCCGCTGAATCTTCAACCTTTGGTTTTGGCAGGCTATTTCTCTTTTATCTACCTCCTCTGCATCCCCTCCTTTTCCTATTCTTCATATTTTCCCTCGGTGGGGACCTTCTGCGGGATTGAGCTGGGAACCTAGAGGAGACGACGATCGAAGGAATTGCCTTCAAGGATGCGAGCTCGAGAGGACGTCACTCGAGGATGCGGATACCGGAGATGGACCCTCGAAGATGAACTAGGCTCTTAGGTTTTCAATATAGGTGTATACCCCTTTTGTTTCTACATAAGGACCCCTTGCGGGCTTTTGTAATTGCATGTAAGGACCCTTCGAGGGTCGTTGTAGCCGATATTTACCAAATATGAAGATGTTTCCTTTACTTCTGCTTTTGATTTTGGCCACGTTCTTGTATACTCTTGTGTGCTCGTGGAGATTTTGAATGTATGCCTCTGTTGGCGATCGCCAACATTTTTTCGGCCTTTGATCAATAGAAATGGCTCCTTTCTGAGCCCATCGTTGTTCCTGGAATCAAGCCCGAAGTGGTCTGGTAAACCTGGATTGTCAGGGCCCTCGATCCTCGTGGAGATAGAGCACCGAAGTGAAAATCATTTTCAGGCACTTGGAGCTTTTACCTTTGAGCTTTGACGTAGATAACCTTTTAAGGTGTTGGTAGGCAGGTTTCTAAGGAAGGGTCTTTCGTACTTAGGTGACTTCCTGACGTCGAGCCCTCGTGGGCGGAGCTTGAAGTGTTTATTTTTCTTTTTAGAAAGGAAACCCATGGGGTCGGGTACTGCCTCGAGCTCTATGATGGTATTGAAGGCTTTGCAAAGCCTGACTTCTTTTTGGTAAAGGTCCTCAAGGTCGGGTACCACCTCGGGACTGGAGATGATGCAGTTGGCTCCTTGAAGCCTAACTTCTTATCGATGGAGGTCTCTGGGGACGGGTACCACCACGGGATCTGTACCGAAGTTGTTGGCCTCCCAGGGCTTACCCTAGATAGGCGAATCGTTGTTATTCCCCACATATATGTGGGGTGGCTCTTGCTTCTTTGGAATATCCCATTATTTTAGATAGATGTCCTTCCACCTTGGCATTGGGTCCTTTGTTATCTTAAGTGAAAAAGTGTTGGTGTAGGCCCCTGCTTCAATCTGCCAAATCTACCATAGCCATGGCAGCTACTTCAGGGACAGCCCGGCAGGGAGGGGAGAGTTCCACTCCCAGTGCTCAGGATCCGCGGGAGTTTACTCTGAAGATTATGTCTTTGATAAGAGAGGAACATCTGGAGATGGTGAGGAGAGACTGCGGATGGGGCGAGGGGGTAACATTGTAGGTGTTTTCCCTGGATGAGAATATTACGGACTCTATTGATAGATTCTTGAACGTATACTTATACCCTTTCGGACTAGGCCCCCTTGATAGGGTCGTGCTTGATTTTTGCCTGAAGTATCGGGTTACTTTGGCGTAGATACATCTGTCGTTTTGGCGAGTGGTGCTGATGATGAGATTCTTTGTAGAGAAGGTTGGGCTTGAATTCTCGCTTAGTCACCTCGTTAGGCTGTACCGGCCCTTTCACCATCGAGGCCTGCTAACCCTGCGATGTCGTTCATCCACGCCCTTTGTTGTTGATGATGAGGAAAATAAGGATCAAGAGTGGGTCAGTCGATTTGTCCGAGTTTAGATGGCTGACATTATCCCCGTAGAGCTCATGCCATTTCTAGAGGGATGGAATTATGTGCGTGAGTGGAGTGTCTCCTGATTTCTTAGACTTGCTTATAGCGAAAACCAGTTGAGTAATTATGTTTCCTCCTTTCCTGCAGCAACTTCATGGATGCCGAGCGAAGTTTCTGATTTGCTCAGCTGGGTTCGGAGGTTGGCGATCCATTCGGCTTGCGACAAGCGCAGGTGGCGAGCTGAGTCCCAGGGCAGATGGGAAGCGAAACACCAAGGTAAGTGCATATGCTTTTACCTTGGTCTTCGTACGTTTAAGATGACACTTTCCTCATTCTTTTGTATTGGCTTTGCCGCTGCAAGTATTGGGCAGTTCCTTGGGGCGAGGTTGTGTTCCTCTGGAGAGGGGGAGGAGTCGTCGGCCTCCGAGCTAAGGGATGATGGTGATAAATAGGATTTGCACTCGCAGTGCGATGGAGCTTTTAGTAGGGCTAAACGGGCCCGTGTCTTCGAGGAGAGAACATCACCCGAGCCTGTTGTTCTTGAAGTCTTTGGTTTCGGATCGGTTGTTCCTCCGAGTAATTATGCCTCATCCAAGGTTGGTTGTTCTAGGGCCATAGGGGCTGGACCAATATGAGTGTGCTCGGCCTTCGAGGAAGTCCGCCGGCTTCACTTCGCGGTGAGTTTCGGAGTAGTCCTTCTGCATTTCGCGCCTTCCTTTCCTTATCGAGTTTTCTTCTGCAGGCCTTTGATAGGTTTCGGTTTGAGCTGTTTCATCATAGGTCTAGGCTTCGGAAAGCTCTGGATGAGGGTGAGTCCCTTAGGTTCCTCAGCGAGGAAAAAGAGGTTGAGTTGATGCACTGGTGATATGAGACGTACCGGAGCTTGAATTACGAGAGCTATTTGATGGAGCAGGTAACCTCTCATAGTATGCGTTTCACCTTTTGGACCCATAAGTTTAATCTTTTTGCCTATCTTAGTTGTAGAAAAAGACGGAGGCTCTGGAGTACCTTAGGGGCGAAGCCGACCAAGTTAGGAATGCTTGTGGTGAACTGAGGGCTCAAGTGTAGGCTCAAGCTTCAGCTCAAGTGGATATGATCACGAAGCTTGAGTCTGATCTCTCGAAGGTCAGGGTCGAAATAATCGATGCTCGGGCTGAAGCAGCATTGAGTTGGACCAAGGCTGTTGTGAAGATGGCGATTTATTTGAAGGATGTCACTGATGCCCGAGCCGAGTTGGAGCGGGCCCTCGATAGTGATAAGAGGATTGAGGAATACGTTCGTTGTAGATCCCGAAGAGAGGTGCTTGAAGAGATCAGCGCCAAGGATTTTATTCTCCTAGAAGAGTTGGCTCGAATGAGGCCAGACGAGCGCGATGCTCGGTTACTTCTTGTCGATGTCACGGAGAGAAAAACTGGGGCTAGTAGGCCGTAGCCTTCTGGAGCGGAGCATAGATTTTGCCATTTTGTATTTGCTATTCGCAGGGTATGTTTGTAGATGGAGAACGCACCTTTTGCACTTGTAAAAAATAAAACTTGAAGCTTTATCTTCTTTATATCTCTTTCCGCACTGCTTTTGACCTGTCGGGCTGGTTTCGGAGTTTGGCGGGAACCCTTAGATTCATAATATGGCTCCGGAGTTCATTAGGCAGGCCCGAAGGCTCATTCATGCTTGGTCAAGTGCGATTTTTAACACGAGTAGGCGTTAGAACTTTTGTGCTTTGCCCAACTATTTTTGGGTTTAGTCTCCGAGTCAGGATTTGACTCGAGCTTTCCTGACCTTCAATCTCTTGTGCCTGTACGAGCGAACGATAACAGTTCTTACGCCTTGCCCTTGGGCATTTGTATTTTAACTATTTTGGGTTCAGTCTTCGAGTCGTGTTGCGACTCGAGCTTATTTGACCCTCAAGTTTTTTGTGCCTGCATGGGCGGATGAAAATGGCTTTAATATACCTTGGGTTAAAGCGACCTTTTAGGTATGTGGCCCTGAGGCTCGTGAAGCTGGCGATGGTGGCTCTTACGATGTGCCCTTAGGCATGTATAGTTAACTATTTTGTATCTGGTCTCCGAATCAGGTTACGACTCGAGCTCATTTTAATCCTCAAGTTTTCAAAAAAAAATTTGAGCTGGTGGCAGTGGCTCTTACGCTTTTGGTCGTTGAGACCTTTTAGTGTGTGGCCTTGAGGGCCATTTGGCTGGCGACAATGGCTCTTACGCTTTGCCCTTAGGCATGTATAGGCTTTGTTTCCTCTTGTTAAGGTCTTTTTGAAATAATTTTTCTTGACCCATCATCGGTTTGGGAAGAACCTCAATTTCAAGTCATTAGCGGCGATGTTCGAGCACCTCAGAAGGTTTAGCTCGTAGGCTGAGTAGCTCGAAGCCTTGTGATTTGGAGCTAACATGGTCAAAGCTCTTTGCCTATTGAGGGTAGCCTATTTGAACCGGTTCTTTTTGAAGTAGATTCGAAGTAATGGCCTATGATTTTGTTAGCGACGATCGGGCGTCCCCGAGTCGCGTTAATTTGGCTGGTGCAGCCGTTTTGACAGTAGTCATATGTGTTTGGCCGGAGACATTTTTTGATCTCGAGTGATAGTTTAGGCGTCTACATCGAGGGTATGCCCTTTTAGGAGTCTTACAAATGCGACATATAGCCTAAACGTTGGGATAGAGTTTTATGCATGTAGTAAGGTCTTACAAAATTTTCATGCTTGTTGAGGTCTTAGAGTTTTTCATACCTTTTGAGGTCTTACAGTTTGTCATGCCTATTGAGGTCATACATTTTGTCATGCCTGTTAAGGTCTTACAGTTTGTCATGCCTATTGAGGTCTTATAGTTTTTGTTGCTATTGAAGGTTTAGCTCGTAGGCTGAGTAGCTCGAAGCCTTGTGATTTGGAGCTAACATGGTCGAAGCTTTTTGCCTATTGAGGGTAGCCTATTTGAACCGAATCTTTTTGAAGTAGATTCGAAGTAATGGCCTATGATTTTGTTAGCGACGATCGGGCGTCCCCGAGTCGCGTTAATTTGGCTGGTGCAGCCGTTTTGACAGTAGTCATATGTGTTTGGCCGGAGACATTTTTTGATCCCGAGTGATAGTTTAGGCGTCTACATCGAGGGTATGCCCTTTTAGGAGTCTTACAAATGCGACATATAGCCTAAACGTTGGGATTGAGTTTTATGCCTGTAGTAAGGTCTTACAAAATTTTCATGCTTGTTGAGGTCTTAGAGTTTTTCATACCTTTTGAGGTCTTACAGTTTGTCATGCCTATTGAGGTCATACATTTTGTCATGCCTGTTAAGGTCTTACAGTTTGTCATGCCTATTGAGGTCTTATAGTTTTTGTTGCTATATAAAATAGATCTGGCTAGATCGAATCTACCCGCTCAGGGTCTTATGGCCTCGGGTTTTCCGGTGTATGGCGATTGATGATAGTCTCCGAGTCATCGAATTTTCTTAGGCTCGAAGGCCATTATTCGTGAGCTCGGAATTGCCTCGTTGGGGCCTTATGAGCACAGAGTTCCGACCTTGAGGTCGTGCGGGTGCCAAATTGTTGACACTAAGTCTTCGAGCATTTCGGGACGTACTTGGTGGAGGGATCGATGTCGTGAGCATGCCGAACTATCTTTTGGAGTACAAGATGTTTTTGGTGAAAGATACTCTTTGATTGCTTGACGTAAATACATGTTGTTGTGTTGAATAGATCTTTGCTAGACCGAGTTTGCTTGCTCGGGGTCTTAGGGCCTCAGGTTTTTAAGTACGTGGTGACTGGCAACAGTCTCTGAGTACTCAAGGTACCTTTGATGTTGGTGACACTTGGCGATTTTCGCGTTGCCTTAGCTGAAGGTTTTGTGATTTTGGAGTTTCGACCTAGAGGCAGTCCGAGTGTTGAATGTTGGCGTCAGTCCCCGAGTGTTTGGGACATTTCCAGTGAAGGAATTGCTACCTTAATTTGCGAAGGCATATTTGACAAAAGGTATTCTATGATTGCTCGGTATAATAGTACACGTATTTGCCGACAGGAGCCTGGCTATATGGACACGGTTCGTTCGACCGTTTGGCCCGGTACATTACTTTCCTATAGGAACCCCATATGGCGTTTCAAGACCTTTTCAAGCGGGTAGCTTTCTGGGGGAATGCCCCTCATCGTTCAAAGTTGTCTTCAAAAGAAGTTTTGAGCATTTGCGGAGTTTTCCTTAGGCAGCTCGCAGACATTGCCTCGTTAAAAACCTTGCCGGTAAAACCCTTCTTTTGGGACAAAAACTCGGTCGAAGGAAAAGAGTGCAACGGGTGTGTTTTTAGAGACTCAAGGTCTTCGGGCAGTGTTAGCATTCTGACTGCTCCGGTCGAGTGCCTGTATAAGGGTTAGTCCTAAATTCGAAACAAAAAGGGAGATGGTCGTACCTTGAAGTGAGATATGCTAGAGATGTCTCGGGATTGATTTGTTACAATCGTAAGGGCTGATTTGTTTCAATTGCTTGAGGCGAAGATGTGGTATGGTTCTTTGCTTCATTTTGTCAAGTTCGATCGAGGGTGAAGTCCAATTCACCCTTTGGTTTATTTGGGGGCGGAGGCACGAACGTTGGTTCCATATCGTGTATTGCGAACATTTCCCTCACCGCGTGCAGTTCCCAGTAGATGATTTTAATTCTGTCCTTTGTTAGAAATTTTATCATTTGGTGAAGGGTGGATGGTACTGCTCTCATGCAGTGTATCCACGGCCGCCCAAATAAGGCATTATACCTCATGTCTCCTTTGATGACATGGAATTTTGTGTCTTGGATCGTGCCAGCCACGGTCAATGGGAGGATGATTTCTCTTTTCATTGTTTTGCTTGCCATGTTGAATCCATTGAGGACCCGAGTGGCGAGAACGATTTGGTTGAGCAATCTGAGCTGCTCTATCACCCTCGACCTGGCAATATTAGTTGAGCTACCTGGATCCACGAGTACACGTTTTATTTGAAAAAAACTTACAAGGAAGGAGATTACCAGTGCGTCGTTGTGGGGTTGAGACAAGATCTCGGTGTCCTCTTCGCTGAACGTGAGGGCATCTTCGGGGATATATCCCCAAGTTCGCTTTTCTCTGGTGATGGATATTTTTGTTCTTCTCATTACGGGTTCCTCCGGGGCATCGGCACCTCCCATGATCATGTGGATGACATGTTGCGGCTCGTTTGCCTTGTTCTTCTTGGTTGCCTCCCTTTCTTGGAACTGATTTTTGGCTCGATCGCAAAGGAATTCCCGGAGATGTCCTTTGTTAAGCAGCCGAGCTACCTCTTCTCGTAGCTAATGACAATCATCGGTCCTGTGGCCATGCGTGTTGTGAAACTCGCACACTAAGTTGTAACTCCTTTGCGAAGGATCTGACTGTATAGGTTTGGGCCACTTGGCGTCTCTAATTTTACTGATGGCGAACACGATGTCTGACACATCAATGTTAAAGTTGTATTCTAATAGGTGGGGCGCACCCATTGGCACTATGTTTCAATCGAACTTGGTTCTATTGATGAGCCCTCGAGGGTCCTGTCCTCGATCCACTCTCCGATCATTGCGAGGTAGGTTACGCCTCGGGGCGTTCCTCCTATCCTCGAGATATGGCTGATACCTTTCTTTGTTTAGTTTCGTTCTTTTGCCAGGAGCCTGCTTGGGTATACTGAGCCCGAAGGGACTCCCAACTAGTCATCCTCAGCCCTGATCTTCAACTGGTATCGGTTACGGACGTCCGACCAGGTCATGGCTGGATACTCAATCAGGTTCTGTTTCAGCTCTTTTGAAGCCACCGAGCTTCGTTCTTTTAGGCCTTGGGTGAAGGCCTACACTGCCTAGTCGTCGGAGACTGGTGGTAGCTCCATCTATTCCATCTGAAAGTGAGACACGAATTCCCACAGCATCTCCTTCTCTCTTTGCTTGATTTTGAAAATGTCGGACTTCCTTGTCACTACCTTGATGGCTCCGGCATGTGCCTTTATAAAGGAGTCTACTAGCATGGCGAATAAATCTAAATAATTAGGAGCCAAGTTGTGATACCACATCATGGCCCCTTTCGAGAGTGTTTCACCAAATTTTTTCAGCAATACGGACTCGATCTCGTCATTCTTTATATCATTGCCTTTTACAGCGCAGGTGTAGGAAGTAATGTGTTCATTAGGGTTGGTGGTCCCGTTGTATTTAGGGAGTTCCGGCATTCTGAACATATTTGGAATGGGCTTCGGGGCCGCTTCCTCGGGGAACGACCTTTGTATGAACTTCTTCGAATCCACGCCCTTGAAGACTGGGGGCGCACCCGGGATCTGGTCAGCCCTAGAGTTGTAGGTCTCGACCTTCTTATCGTTGGCTGCTATCATTTTCTCGCCTGATTCGATCCTTTTGGTGATATCCTCAAGCATCTTCACTATGGCAGGGTCAACTACCGATCCGTTATTGCTTGATCTATCGGGTGCTTGTTTGGCGGGGGGAGCTGTTTCCGGTGCTGCTGTGCTGGGAGTCTTCGGATGGCTTTGCAACTGAGCGATGGCCAACTGTTGTGCCTGCAATATTTCAAAAATAACATGAAGACTAACTTCTTGTTCTTCCCGGGCTAGGGTTTTTTGGGCTTCCTGTCGGTCCCCATGCCGTATGCTCCTATCGGTATGTGAGGTTTCGTCAACTTGTTGTGCGTCCTGTGAATACACGTCCGCTAGAATCGATCCGGACGAGTTATCAGGATTTTGTGGTGGCGTGCCGACAGCCAGAACAGCCACGCCGTTTTCCCGTGGTTTTCGAGGTTGTTGTTCTCGACTCTGTTTACCAAGCCAGACATTTTGACCTGAAATTAAAGATCTCAAACAAGAAAAAACGTGAAAGATAACTTGTGTTTGTGTAATGAAACTAGCAAGAAAATAATCACTATTATTTTTAGCCCCACGGTGGGCGCCAAACTGTTTCCCGTGAAAATGGTAACAACAATTAAATTTGTAAATGGGATTCTAAAAATATGTGATTTATTTTTATGCTAGTTGTTAGAGCAGTCGATGCTAGGAGTATGAAGTTTAACGATGAGATACAAGATTTAACGGTACAGTAATCAAACCGAAGGGCTTGCTGCCCGGGCATCAAATTGGTCGATAAAAGGCCTCGGGGTTGATATCCAGCTCGAACTCGAGCTATCGGGGGTAACCGGGGAAGGGATAACAGTTAGAATATAACTAGAGAAGGATCTTTATGGCCAATACCAAGCAATAAATGAAGAACAAGTATGAAAACAATAAATTCTAAGAGTGGCCTCGAGCGAATAAGAGCGAGTAAGTTAGAGAGAAGAAAGAGAGAGAGAGAGAGAGAGAGATTATTGATCTTGTGTAGAATAGTTGGAGCAACAGCATCCCATTAGAAAGTAGTGTGGGTTCCCCTTATATAGGAAGGGAATCTGGTTATAGTACAACATACATTAATTGTAAAAGTGTGGAGATGGGACAGCTAGACGTGACGCCTCGACACAAGCTTTGGGTAGGCCGGCTCTGTTAGACTTAGCGGCGTGCCTTGGGAATTCCCCTTTTTGCTCTAGCCTCGATCTTCGTCTTCTTTAAGTCGGGCCTCGACGAGCCCCGAGGGAGGGGACTCGGTCATAACTCCACATCCTCGGGGTCTCGAGATATTCTTCTGAAGTGTCTTGATAGCAAGAAATTATGCCCTCTGATTTCGCCGTGTACATTTACAATCTTGATTAGCTTTCTTACCTTATTCAACTAATCGACATATTCACTGATTCTTCACTAATCATTAAACTCCTGTCTATTTACCCCTAATTGCTCATTTGGTTTTCTTTCCTTAAATATATTCTGCCTTTACCGTTGGTTAATTGCCCTTAATTAAGGGAAAATTACACTAATTGGTGTATAACTGATTTTGTGGCTTCCTTAATTGCAGAAGGTTTGATTCCATTTACCTTATTTTCCTTGTTCTTAACTCCTATATATACTCTCCTTTACTCCTTACTTCTGGACACGAACACTAGTTCATCTACACTCTCACACTCTTAAAAGCTCTCTCTCTCTCTCTCTCTCTCTCTTTCTCTCTCTCTATTCTATTCTGTTGCTTGCAATTCTCACTAATCCAGCTGGTTGTAAGCCAAGGCTGGCTATTTGCACCATCTGTGCTCTATACTCTGTATTCTCTCCTTAATTGGTATGTCCTGATTCAATTCACATTCAAAAACTATGTGTTGTCTTTTTTGTTGCGGTCATTAGTTGTGATTTCTAGTTCTATTTACTATTCTACTATCATATGTTCAATGTGTAACAGGCATGCTTAGATTACACTGCCTAGTTACTGTATCACTCAGCATGTTTAAGTTTATTCTGTTTAAAGCTATAGCTAGTATACTGTTTAGCATGCCAATCTTGCTTTAGATAATTTGTTCACTAATATGTCCAAGTTGTATTGTGTGTTTATTGTCTTACCCAGCATGTCTAAATTCTGCTTGTTCTACATGTGATTAGTATTTCTAAAACTTAGAATGCTTCATGAAGTGCTTATCTAGTTTGTTCAAGTCTAATGGAATCCTATTAAGACATCTAGCCCTTTCAAAGGTACTCTAGTTGTGTGTATTGGTCATGTCTAAGACCTATATGTTCTCAACATATTTTTGTAATTAACTGGTTAATTCCATAACTTCTTGAGGAATCTGTGTATTTGTTTGTTATCACTAAGGTGCATTCTAGGTGTCCCCTACCCCTTTCTCCTTGTGTGAAGTCCGTTTGCCAAAGTGTTTTCTGAAGTATTAGAGTTGGCACTTCCACACTATACATAATCAGTCTTTGTTTGAGGAAAGTCTGGGTGTGAGCACTGCCCGTGATCCTTGAGGTCCTTAGGGAACTCTGACACACCTAGACATGAATTGGGCTATGGAACTTTGGGCATTTGAGACTAGTGAAGGCTTGGTACACCAGGATTGTTTTGGGCCTGCTTTAGTCTCTATAGCTTAACTTCTATTCTATTTATGTAATTTATATTCAATTCTTGGTCTGTAATAATTATTGTAAACAAACAGTGGGGTGATTAGTGAAAAAGGGAGGGTATTTGCATATTGTGGGTAAAATTAGGTAGATAACATGCCTATATTGTCTATTTCGATTCAAATGTGTTTGTTAGATAATATGCCTATAGGATCTGCTTTGGTTTCAATGAATTCTACCTTCCCCATTTCATATAATTAGATATCATGCCTATAGGGTGTAAAGTAATTGAAGTTCAGTTTCCATTACAACATGTATTCGAATTCGTCTCCTTAGAAATCATGCCTATATGATTAAAAAATAATTTTAATAGAAATCATGCCTATAGGGATTTCGCTTTGGTCAAATAAATTCTGCTTGCTTCACCTTATGTTCAATAAGAAATCATGCCTATAGGATCTAAAACCAATTTAGTTAGACCTAAAATCAGTTTAACTCTAAGCTTATACTGGTAAGTACTGAATCAGTTTAATTAAATAACCTACTCTTTTCGTGTTAATTAATATCACTAGAAAGCATTCCTATAGGATTTAAATTGCCCTTTTAAAAAATTATTTACTGGTTTACAGCATTCCTAATCAATAATAGATACCATGCTCATACGACATCACTATTATACGCCTAGGCAAGCCCATAGGACGATTTAAAATCCTGCAACTGTAAAACTATGTTCTGTTATCTGTAATTGCTCATATTCAACAGGTCTAAAATCAGTATGCAAGTTGAATAGGTCTTTGACACTTTGGTCCAAATTCAGTACTGCATATTCTCTACTCAAATAGATATCGTGTCTTAGAGTTCCTCTTAAATATCTGAAACTGTTGTTTGAGACGTGCACCTACTTGTTCTGTTTGTGGAGGTAAAATGTGAGCCTTTAATTGTTCCCTCTTTAAATGCAGTCCTAATTATTTTTGTTGACGCCTAAATTTTCTCCTTTAAGTACCTTAGGATGGTCTAGAACTACCTAAATTAGAGGTCTTAAATGCATCCAGGGCCACAAGGAAAGGACGGGTAATGCACGCATAGGATATTTTTCAAGGTTGATAGAACGCTTTAGGCTATGACCAAGGGGAGGGAATTGGGTAGTAAGGATATGATGACTACGCGTTAATGTCACGTGTAGCCCCTCATTGAAGAGTGATTGCCGGACATTGTGTGGGTATGATCCTGTAGGCTAACCAACTTAGGACCCCTCTTTCCCAACTCCCGTTGTTTAAATGAATTTACTTTTCTTTACATATGTGCAAATTGTTCAAACCTCTTCCCTTGCTTTCATTACTTGAATCATACATGTACTTAAGAGTGTCAAAACATGCCTTTACTTGCGAGTATGTGTTAAAACTGTTTACTTGTTAAAATGACTAATTTACATAGTTTAAGTTCGGTTGGGACCCACCGCTGTGGACCGCAAGGGGTGCCTAACACCTTCCCCTCGAGGTTATTTCGAGCCCTTACCCTAATCTCTGGTAATGCAAACTAGTTCATGAGTTAACCGCTCTAGGTGCCCTAACGCACCATAATCCGTTAGGTGGCGACTCTTCAAATACCCAATTCCCAAAAGGAAATGAGTTATTCCCTATGAACGTCAAAACCCAGACTTCCCCGTCAAAAAGGTAAAAAAGGGGGCGCATCAATGACCGTATTCTCTCTCTTTCAATTATATTCTATGCTGATCTGAGTGCAGGTATCCGATCGGAATGGCCAAAGCACTCTCCAGCTCGAAGACCTTAAGGTTTTAAAGCATCCGCTTCACTCTTTTTCCTTCGACCGAGTTTTTATCCCAAAAAGAGTTTTACCAGCAAGGTTTTTAACGAGGCAACACCTACATGCTACCTAAGGAAGATCCAACAAGTATTCAAGGCTTCTTTTTCAACCAGCCTCAAATACTGGGGGTCATCCCCCTCGAAAGGTCACCTACTCGAGGAAGCCAAGATACGCCAAACGGGGGTTCAATAGGAAAGTAATGTACCGGACCAAACGGTCGAATGAACCGTGTCCGCATAGAACAATCGAGCTCGCAACAATAAAAACATGTATACTTGTACCAAGTAATCAAAGAATACTTCCCAAAAGCATTTTTGCATTTCAAGAAAGCTCGACATTTTTGCAAAAAATGGCCTCAAAGCCGAAAGGCGCCCCGAATACTCGGGGACTGGCATCAATGACTTAAAACAACACGACCTCTGGGTCGGAGCTCCTAACTTATAAGCCCTCGATGAGGGAACATCAATATCACAAAGTGGCTCCATAGCCAAAAACATCCCGAACACTCGAGGACTGGCATCAAAAAACTCAAGGCTACATGACCTCCGAGTCGGAAACTCCAAAATCATAAGCCCTCTATGAGGCAAATACCAAGTTCACAAGCAATGGCTCCCGAGCCAAGAAACCCTCAACCACTCGGGGACTGCAGTCAATCGCCATCTCCATTGACTTATCAAAACCCGAGGCCATAAGACCACATGCGGGCAGCCTCGGTCTCGTAATACCTACATAAGGCAATAACAACATCTGTAAGACCTCAAGCAAGGCATGAACAATACATGTACCAAGTATACAAAACTATAAGACCTCAAAGGCATGAAAAACTTGTAAGACCTTACTAAAGGCATAAACCCGATCTCAAAGTTTCGGCTATATATCGAACTTGTAAGACCCCTAAAAAGGCATACCCTCTATATAGATGCCGAAACTACTTCACTCGATACTTAAAGGCTCCGGCCAAACACAATTGACTTTGGTCACAAGGTTGTACCAGCCAAACTAACTTGACTCGGGGACGCCCGATCATCACTATAAATCACAAGCCTTCAATTACTCCGAATATACTTCGGAAAGAACCGGTTAAACAGGCTACCCTCGATATAGGCAAAAGAGTTTCGACCATGTCAGCTCCTAAACACTGGCTTTGAGATACTCAGCCTCCAAGCCAATCCTCCCGCGGTGCTCGATCATCGCCATATAACGACTCACAATCGAGGTTTTTTATTAAACCTTCGAAGAGTCAGGCAAACACTATTTCAAAAAATCCTTATTGAAGGAAAAATAAAGCCTACATAAAAGGTCACATCGACCCAAGGCGTAAGAGCCACTATCGCCAGCCCACATATATAAAAGGTCGTACCGACCCAATGCGTAAGAGACTAAGGGCTAGCTTGCAATTCGAAAACTTGAGGGTTGAATGAGCTCGATTCGTAACCCGATTTGGAGACTGAACCCAAAATAGTTAACTAAATATGCCTAAGGGCAAAAGCGTAAGAGCTATTGTCGCTAGCCCATAAAAGGTCGCATCGACCTAAGGCGTAAGAGCCATTGTCGCCAGCCCACATACACTAAAAGGTCGCATCGACCAAAAGCATAAGAGCCATTGTCTCCAGCCCACATACACTAAAAGGTCGCATCGACCAAAAGCGTAAGAGCCACTATCGCCAGCCTAAAATTTGACAACTTGAGGGTCGAATAAGCTCGAGTCAATGCTCGACTCGGGGACTGAGCACAAAATAGTTGGCCTAAATATGCCTAAGAGCAAAAGCGCGTAAGAGCCTATGGGCCAGCCTAATGAGCCTCAAGGCCATACCATGAATCTAAGGATTCCCCTCAGCTCAAAGACCAGTTCATATGGCTAAAATCAAGACAAAAAGAAATACAAAAGAAGCAAAACTGCAAGGTTTCCTCCTTATACATACATGCGAAAATATACAAGCTCCATTTACAACATACTTCGAAAGTACTATGTACAGAATCGGAAAGTAAAATCTACATCCCCCTGGGGGCTATGGCTCGTCGGCCTTATCTTTGCTATCCTCGACGTCGGACAGAAGCAACTGAGCACCACGCTCATCTGCTCTCACCTGCGTCAACTCTTCCGAGAGGTCAAATCCCCTAGCACGGATCTCCTCGAGGGTTTTCCTCTGAGACTTACACCGAGCATATTCTTTACTCCTATCTTCATGGTCAAGGATCTTTATCAGCTTAGCTTGAGCATCGGCAGCGTCCTTCAAATAGACCGCCACTTCCTGATCAACCTTAGTTCGTCTCATTACAGCTTCAGCTTGGGCATCTACAATCTCGACCCTATCTTCGAGAGCTCGGTCTCGAGCTTTGCAATTGTATCTTGTCAAACCAAGCTATTGTCACGAGCTAAGTGAAATTGAACCTTAAAGGCGGAAGCCTTATCTAGAACACCCTGCTCCGTCGAAGCTTGAGCATTCGTCAGAGCCTTTAACTCATCATACTCGCGCTTGGCTCAACCAACCTCATCTCGAAGGCACTCCAAGCCATCCGCATTTTTTTGCAACTGAAATAAACAAAACATTAGCTTCGGGAGCTAGAAGGAGGAACGCCCGCTTGCTTAGAACAAAAACTACCTGCTCCTTCAAGTAGCTCTCATAATTCGAGCTCCGACTCCCTCATATCGTAAGTATGCCAATTCGACTTCCCTTTCATCTCAAAGGAGCCTCAAGGATTTCTCCTCATCCAAAGATTTCCACAGCCTGGCCTCACAGTGAAGTAGCTCGTACTTAAGCTTGTCAAAGTCCTGCAAAAGAAAACTTAATAAGGAAGGGAAGGCGCGAAACTCGAAAGGCATGTGCCAAAATCTCACCACAGAGTGAAGCTGATGTGCTTCCTTAAAGGTCGAGTGCACATCTGCTAACCTAGTTCCCTCAGCTCCAAAATATTTGACCCCGGCAGAGGCACGATCGCTCGGTGCATATGATCTCGGATTTCGAGTATCCCTCAAAGTACCTCCAACGGAAAAAGAAGGCGACACTGGAGGATAAACCTCCTCTCCTAAACTAGAAATCTCGGGCGGGGTTTGCTCAGTCAATACTTCCACTCCGGGCCCCGGGCCCAGGTTCGCCTTGCCCCGAGCGCCATCGCCCTGCAAAGGTATATCTTGCTTATTGTTATCATTCTTTAGCCTAGAAGCTAACGATCCTTCCTCCCCCCCCCTTGAGTGGACACGGCCTCTCCTCGGAAGGCTCCCCGATGCCTAAAATAATAGGGTTAACACGCAGAAAGAGAAAGTGCTTTTTCAACTAAAAGAAGGTAATAGATCGGACGGCACATACCGTGGTATTTTGCCTCCAACCTATCCTTAGATAAAGCTTGCCACTTACGCTCATTGAAAGTAGAATGGATTGCCAACTTCCGAACCCAATCCGGCAGATCGGGAACCTCGCCCGACATCCACGAGGTTGCTGCAGAAAAAAATGCATTTATGAGGCCAGCCTCCGCCATAAACGAAACTAAGAAGGCACGAGTGTACCACTTACGTGTATAATTCCACTCCTCAGGAATGGCATAAACTCCACGGGGATAATATCGACGGTCCGTACTCGGACGAATCGACTCATCCACTCCCGATCTCCATCTTCTTCATCATCAACGACGAAATGCGTAGTCGACCGGCATCGTAAGGTTAGCAGACCTCGATGATGAAAAGGCCGGTACAGCCTGATAAGATGGCTAAGCGTAAATTCAAGCCCTGCCCTCTCCGCAAAGAACCTCATCATCAACACTATCCGCCAAAATGATGGGTGAATCTGCGCCAAGATAACCTGGTATTTTCTACAGAAGTCGAGCACAACCCCATTAACGGGGCCAAGTATGAAACGATATGTGAACACACTCAGAAACCCCTCGGCACAAATCATAATACCCTCATCCAGGGAAGGCGCCTGCAATACTACCTTTTCCCCCCATCCACAGTCCTTCCTCACTGACTCAAGGTGTCCCTCTCCTATCGAAGAAGTAAACTTCAAGGTATGCTCCTGTTGGTCCTGATCATCGGGGCACTTTCCTGATGAAAAGTCCCCTCTCGAAGCAAAACTCCCTGAGTCAACAAGGTGAGAACCGGAGGCGGAACTCTCTTCTCCCTGCCGAATGGATCCTGGTGTAGCAGTCATGACTATAGCAAAATTAGGGAGCTGGAGTAGGAGTCTAGGCCAGAGCGTCAATACTGAAATAAAGAAAGGCCTAACGCAGGAAAAAAGGTAACTTCTCATAATGGTGGAATCTCCAAAAGGGTGCAAGTAACCCTATATATGGAAAAAACAGGCAACGATCCGCTGCCTCAGAGGCCGATTAAAATGCAGAAATCACTTTGGGAGGACGTGCCGGCGGGATCACCTCGATCACTTTGTAGCCGTGTTGTCCATTTGACGAACGACGTATGATGTTTGGGGTCGGAGACCCCCACACCAAACAAGTCCCGAAATGGTACCCGATCTCGAGGACCTCCATCACGAAGAAGTTAGGCTCCAGGAAGCCTTTGGCATCATCACCAGTCCCGAGGTGGTACCCGACCTCGAGGACCTACATCAAAAAGAAGTTAGGCTCCAAGAAGCCTCTGGCATCACCGCTAGTCCCGAGATGGTATCCGATCTTGAGGACCTCCATCAAAAAGAAGTTAGGCTCCAGGAAGCCTTTGGCATCATCACTAGTTTCGAGGTGGTACCCGACCTTGAGGACCTCCATAAAAAAGAAGTTAGACTCCAGGAAGCCTTTTAGCATGGTCGCCAAACCCGAAATGGTACCCGATCTCGGGGATCTCTCCAAGGGGCCGTTAATGTCATTACAAGACTCGAGATGGTACCCAGTTTCGAAGGTTCCTCTCAAGGAGAAAAATAACCATTTAAAACTCTGTTCGTATGGTCTTGGCCTTGGGATACCATCTAAACCCGGGCAGTCCCTCATCCGGGATCTATCTACAACGCCTTAAGGCTATGTACACTAAGTTCAAGACAAGTTTCCAGATGGCCCGAGTTAACCCTCACTCGGGGACTGCTCTCGAAAGCCTGAAGGCAGTCTCCATTCTCGAGCTTCTGAGCGAATCCCCCCCCCTCCCCGAAGATTATCGCAGGGTCTAAAGGCTAAATCTCGATTTGGGAGTTCGAAGCCCTACTCTCATTCAATTCAAAGTGAGGGTCCCGACGTCCCGATTTTATCAGTCCAACCCAGGCTTGATATTTGCACCAACCGATGGGGTCATTCACTTAGATTATACACAAACACAGATAAAGGGAAATATAACATACATCAAAGATAGAATCGAAGAAACATCTTTACATTCATAAATATTCGATCACAAAAGCCTATGTCATGAGTATGACGCCATCAGTATAACATTATCGCGGGAAATTCGGAAAGATAGTTATTACGGCCATTTCTTGTCGTTCTACTCTAAGAAACGCGGGGACTATTTGCATAAAGTAAAATTGGGGGGTCCAATTTTCCATCGTTATGACGCCTCGAAGGCTCGAAATCACGGTCGAGTTTCATCCCTTGAGGTCCATCGACACTCGACCTCAGGACAGTATGAGGCCGACAGTTACAGGAAGAAAAATGGGTAGTTCCCAAGGCATGAAGCTAGAGCCAACAAAATCTGTCAGGCTAGTCTGAGCCCGTATCGTGGCATTAGTTAGATGTCACATCTCCATATCTTTGTAATAAATGCACTTGTATTATGTTGGGATTCCCCCTCTTATATAAAAGGGGATCCTTATCATTTTGTAAACATCTGTTGCTCCATACTAAATATACTAGAACATTCTCTCTGCTCTTTAACATATTCTCTTGATCTTACTACTTCATTTATTGCTCATATTTATTGTGATTCTATTCATTATTCTTCATTTATTGTTTATTATTGGCCATAAAGAGCCTCCTTTGATCTATTTATAACTGTTATTCATCGTCGATAATCTCCGATAGCTCCCAGCTGAGCTTCAGACTCGACCCCGAGGGCTTCGAATAGGCAAGCTCGAGGCCTCGATTGACAGCGATTCGGTTTGATTAACACCTCGTTCTTAAGCTCTTATTTCGATTCTAAGTCTTTCACATAGCACCAACTGCCTAACAACTAGCTAAAAATAGATCAAGTATTTTTAGAACCACTAAATCAAATTTAATTGTTATTACCATTTTTACGGTAAACAACATTTAAAAAATTTCCCCATTATAGCTTCACGTGCATAAGCCCCCTTATCTCGCCGTGTGCATCATAATGAAGTATTTCCGTTTACTAGCAACACGCGCATAAGCCCCCTTATCTCGCTGCATGTGTATCAATATATACACCACCCTTATGTCACCGCATGCGCATCTCATTCACAACACAACGATCAATTGCACCACACATGCACATATGCCACCACATCTCCCAAGACAACAGTACTAAAGCCACAATAATACATAGCCCACGACTCAACAATAATATGAACAAGAATCACAATAATAATAATAATGATAATAATATAAGGGTACGGGGAGTGAATAACAATAAGAATGCTTCAAATAACAAATAATTCCGATTCAAGGCATATTAATAGCCTAAGGTCTAATCCGGTCAATTAACACACATACGCCTATGTACACACTCGTCACCTTATGTACACATCATTTCACATAGCACAAAATATTGCAATTAGACCAAATCCTAAGAGAAAGTTTTCCTCACACAAAGTTAGGCATGATACTTATCTCAATTAAGCCAATTCAATACTCTAAAAATGCTTTTCCTTTAAAATTTACCTCTGCACCTCAAATCTAACAAAAATGACTTAATATATCATACAATACAAGAGAAACCAATTTTGATTAATAAAGTTAAGATCTTCACACAATTCATGAAAAGTCAACAAAAATCAACCCTAGGCCCGCCCGGTCAAACCCTAGTCGAAGGGTAGATCTCGACTACCCATAACCCACGAGTCCATATATGTATTTGGTTTTCAAATTCGAGTCCAATTTGACTCTCAAAACTCAATTTTTTATTTTTCTAAATATAGTAAAAAAAAAACCCCAAAATTTCTCTTCAATTTTCATGGTTTAGATGTTAAAATTCATAAATAATTATATTATATAATCAAAATTTAGTCAAAATCAATCACCCAATAGTTTTGTATGAAAATCTCCTCCTAAAATCGCCTCCACAGAGTCTAGGGCTCCAAAATGTGATAAAATGAGACCAAGTCCCAAAATCCCACTATTTTGTTCTGTTGCAGAAGTCGCAAATGCGACCCAAGGTTCACAAATGCGATAAAAGGATCACAATTGCCTGCCTGACAAGTTCAGGGAATGTCACAAATGCAACTCAAATATCCCATTTGCGAAGTCTGCCCAGGTCGCAAAATCGACCAAAATGTCACAAAAGCGACCAGCCTAGGAAATGACCCACCTTTGCAATTGCGATAAGAGCATCTCATTTGTGACACCTGACACCCCCTGCCTTCTTCGCAATTGCGAACTAGTGTTCGAAATTGCGGTAACCACAACACCAGCACACCAGCAGTCCTGAACCAAGTCCAAACTGATCCGAAATACGTCTGAAACTCACCCCGAACCCTTGGGCCTTCACACTAAACATCTACACAAGTCTAAAAATATTATACGAACTTGCTTGCGAACCCAAAATACTGAGATAACATCCAAAACTACGAATCGAATACCAAAACGCATAGAATTCATAATGAAACTCAAGGATCGCTAAAATCACAACTAAGCGTCTGATCCTACCGAACCAACTCGGAATGACACCAAACTTTGCAGATAAGTTTCAATTGACAAAAGGACCTATTCCAACTCCCAAAACAAAAATTCAAACTCGATAGCCATAAAGTCAAACTATGGTCAAACTTAGAAAATTTCTAAACTTTCAAATTGACAACCTTTAGCAAAAAGAGGCAATTCAATCTAGGAACCTACGAATTCAATTCCTAGCTTACACTTAAGTCCAAAATCACCATACAAACCTATTGGAACTATCAAAATACCATTCCGGGATCGTTTTCAAAAAAGTCAAACCTCGGTCAACATTTCCAACTTAAGCCTCCAAACTAAGAACCAGTCGATCCAAATCAATCTAAGACCTACCCGAAATGAAACCAACCATCCTCACGAGTCATAAAACCATAAATACACCTACAGAAAGCATCAAAAGGGAAACAAGGCTTAAATACACAAAACGACCAGTCGGATCGTTACACATCCCTTTATTCAATCATTCTATTTCAGTTTTACCAACTAGAATGATCTATAGTAGAATAAGAAACAACTTCAACTAAGTAATAAGAACATTAAAGCTCGACATGTTACTCAACTGAGCAATTCTTGTGCTTCCTGGTTCTTAAATGATGGGTGCATATATTGCACCAGATACATTTATGATTGAGTATCAAAATAATTCATATAGGAAGATTCAAATTAGCTTATCTGTGGAAAAGATTTCAGGATCAAAATTCTATTAAAAAATCATACAGCACTACATAATTTTGTAATTTATCGTAGCGGGCACATTTAGAACTCGTTTGGCATAGTATTAGTTTAGAGTCTCCATTCAAAGTTTCAAACACTCTATTACTTATTCTGTGTTCAAACCAAAAAATCGTACTAAAAATTGCAAAAAATCATTTAATGTTTGATTGCTTTTTAAGTTGTCATAATCTATTTAGGGAATAAAACACCATATAGATACTTACTATCTTAAGTTTGGTGTTACCTATAAGTACTCAAATTATTTATCCTAGTTTTGCTTATAATAACTCCACCAATTTTTCACGGGCAATTATATATAGATTTATGAACCAAAGATTAATGAGCAACTTTTGGAGTCACGAAATTTCTTTAACCACTTTGACATAAATTCTACTATTACTCGTAGGGTGTTCATACCGAATCGGAAAACTGCACCAAACTGAAAAACCAAACCAAATTGATTAAAAAACTCGATTAGGTTTGGTTTGACTTGGTTTGGTATTGAGTAAAAAAACTCGAACCAAACCGACATATAAATATATAAATTTTATTTATATTTTTAAGACTTTATAGTGATTTTTCTTTAGAAAATGTAGAAATATTTGGGATCCTCTCATGTATTAACCTTGAAAGCGTAAATTAACGAAATATTATTGTCAGACGACTAAGAAAATAACTCTCATGTGTTACTAAAAAAATTCTTCCCATTAGAATATTTTAATAGATCATATGTTTGTCAATTTTTTCCATATTTACTAAACATATATTCACTTATCAAAGCTTTATCTATAAATTTAACAAAGTAAGATTGAAATAATATTTAGGTAACAAAAAACCCGACAAAACTGGACTAATCCAAAGCGATATAGTCGATTTGGTTTGATTTTGATAAAAATCGAACCAACCCGGTCCATGTACACCCCTAATTACTCGTATGAATATTTAGTCTTTAATCTCACTACACTACACAAGTCTCGTTAGTACCATCCTTTTTTTCTCATTAAACATTGCAACATCATTAATTAATGTATTACGTATTAGTTTTACTTGTAGCATGTTTGGCCAAATTTTTCCAAAGGCCAAAAAAATGCCAAAAGTACTTTTTTCCCGGTTTGGCCAAGATTTTTGGTAGAAAAAAAGTATTTTTGGGAAGAACTAGAAGTAGTTTCTGAGAAACAAAAAAGTAGTTTCTCCCTAGAAGCAGAAGCAGAAACAGTTTTGACTTTTCTTCTTATAAAAAATATCCTTAATAAAATATGATATATACCAAAATAATCTTACTTATTTTAGACCTAATACTTAGGATATTAATGTATAAGTGTTTCTTCTTATTTTTAGAATAACTTCCTAATAAATAGTGACTTCAGGGGTAATTGCTTTTATATTTGTTGAATGATTTTCTAATATATATAAATCAGCTTTAAAAAATTAAAGTACTTTTTAATTTTATTTTTATATTCTACTTAAATAAAATGAAAAGTTTAATTTTTTTTTTGATATTATTTATTTACTTATAACATTAACCATTAAGTAAATCGTTTTGGTCCTTATTCGTAATTTGATACTTAAAAGCACTTTTTGAAAAACTTGATCAAACACAAATTATTTTTGAAATAATCAATCTGATTTTGGCTAATCAATCTGAAAAATATTTTGGGCAACTCTCTGAAAGACTTTTAAAAAAGCACTTTTGGAAAAAGTATTTTTTAAAATAAGCTGATTTTTTCAATTTGGCCAAATAGACTATTAGTCTGTCCGTAATACTGGACGAGCCTCTAACATAAAATAATCATCTGATTAATATTATTTTTTTAATGATATGATTTTATTTTTAACTCGTTTTACACGAGATAAAAGATAATTAATTCTAAAATTAAATTTAAAATAAGTTTATTGCACGATTAATTGGGGTAGAATCCGAAGTATCCCAAAGTTAATTATTTTTATCCCCACATAAGAGTTAAATAACTAATACCCAAATAATTAATTTCTCTGTCAACCAAACTTATTCTTTCCCACTACCGCTACCAATATTAGTATGGAGTACAATACCAGGTGTCACACTCTGACTAGACATGGTACAATAGTAGTCCTTTTTCATTAACGCGTTTTTTTTTTTTCGTTAACTTGGGCTCCTCTTTTCCTTCCCACTCAAAGATCAGCTAAGCCCGCACTCTCACTGTCTTCCTTCTCCAGCCAACTTTGCTTCTACACTTTCTTCCGCCGGCGATCATTTTCTCCGGCGAAGCCCAGTGGTAGGTTTTCCCTATTTCTTGATTTTCTCCTTTGTGACCAAAACCCTAAACCCTTTTACTGATTTTAAACTGGTGGGTTTTTAATGCATTTTGTATCATAAAGAGACCCTGATTCCAATATTCTTTCTATTTCCTTTTCTTTTTCTGGTTAATTCATGCTTATGTGATTACACTCATGCCTTTCACTTTCTTTGCATTTTTCTGAAAACAAAATTATATAAACAAGAAAAGATGTAGTGTGTGTGTGTGTGTTATCGTTTTCCAGGGTTTGAGTTTCTTGATATTTCAGTAAATGGGGTTTTTCTTAATGTTCTTGTTAATAGCCTTGACCCTTCTTCTGCGTTATATAGGATAGATGTATAATGTTACTTTTGATAGAAGGGTTTTCAATTTTCACCACCCTTCTCTTATCATAAAACGGGTCTGAAAATAATACTATTGCTTAAACTGTTTCGCCAATTTTTGGAACTACATACATTGGATATGGGTTTATTCTTTTCGGGGAAACCAACCATATATATTTGATTTGATTTTGAGGAAGAGAAATTTGACAGCTATTTTAGGACTGTTGCAGCTAGAATAATTGTGTAAAATAGATGCTGATTTTAATTTGTGAAGAACATAGGGGATCTTTGAAGATAGAGTGTTTAATATCTCATTATTTGTTTTAGATTTGAATTGAATTGGCTTAAGTGAGTGTCTTTTGTGTTTGGTTTCCATTGCCCTTTGTTCCCTTTTCTGTGTTCTGTTCGTAGAGGAGAGGAGGCAATGATAATCTATATAGGTTACAAATCAGTTAGCCAGTTGGCCTCTTCTATTTATATTATTAATCTTGTTCTGTTCGTAGAATGCTGGTTATTATCTCTTAGTTATGGGCATGAATGGAGCCAGTTGGGAACCCATTTTCGCCATTTTCTAGTTGGCCATTAGAAGTGGTACTTTGGCATCATATATGCACTACACTTTATGTTTTGGGGTTTGTGCTCTTCAAGTGAACTTGCATTTTCTTTTTCCTTGATTTATTTCCCTGATTATCTTCCTTCTGGTCCTTGAGAAACATCAATTCTAGATATGCTAATTTGAAGCCTTACTATTTGTCTGCTGACTATTAACTGTTCAATTTTATATCAGCTGGTATCTGTGTGTATTGGAAAGGACTTAGGTGGTTATTAGACATTATACCCCCGTCACCAAGTGTATATTTGTTTATGTTTACCCTATTTTTTCTAATTCTCAGCCATGCATGTCATTTGCATGTGATGAAGCAATGTCAGTGAAACGCTAGCTATGTTTTATTTTCTTGTTTCTCTGACACTGATGATAAACGGTGATTTAATGTTATTTATGATCACACCATATCATATGTGTTTATTTCCAGCTCACAGTTTCATCCAAAGATGAGTTCCAGCAAAGGGGTTGGGAAGTCGTCAGCAAAGCAGAAAGCTATCTGTGAAACAACTACACCAACGGTTGATGAGATAAGTCTAGGTGTTGGAGATATGGGCTTTAACTCTGAACAAAATGATGGATGGGAAGTGTATGCTAGGAAATCTAAGAACAAGAGTGGAAGCAGTGCTGGGAAGCAATGGGTTCCTCAGAATCCCAGTCCGAAAACTTGGGGAAACCAGAATACCAAAGCGTGGGGTCATCCAGATGTCGTTCAGAAATTGGGCATGCGTAACAATGTTGGACCAGGAAGGGGTTCTAGGAATAACTGGTCTACACCTATTGATCCTCGAAAACCTGCTGGCAGAGATAACTCCAGGCCGCAGCTATTTGACGGAGGTTTTGGTAATTGCTACACCCCTTCACCTGCTGCAGTTCCTCCTGCTCTGAAGAATGGATGGGATTGGTCTGCTAGAGCTGCCTCAACTGATCCGAAGGAGGACCAAGATGCTTCCCCTGTCGCTAATGATGTTCAGGGCAGTGAACATGATGGCGAGGATAATGAATCAGATTTTCTTGATGAAAGTGATGATGACCTTCGGAGTGATGAATTTGACTCAGATGTGGCTGAAATGAGTTATGAGACGCGCCAGAAAAATCGTTGGTTCAAAGAACTTTTCGAATCTCTTGAAAGTTTTACTGTTACTGAGATTAATAATCCTGAACGACAGTGGCACTGCCCTGCATGCAAAGGTGGTCCAGGTGCAATTGAGTGGTTTACAGGGTTGCAGTCACTGATGACCCATGCAAAAACGAAAGGAGTAAGGGTTAAAATACACAGAGAACTTGCTGAACTTTTGGAGGAAGAACTGCGTGAGAGAGGTACTTCTGTTGTACCTCCAGGTGAAGTGTATGGAAAATGGGATGGCATAGAGTTTAAAGATAAAGAAATAGTGTGGCCACCAATGGTGATTATCATGAACACGAGGCATGACAAAGATGAAAATGACAAGGTAGATGATGATTTTTGTCTTCTCCTCTCTTCTAGTTTATGTGAACCTATTTCCTTTTTGGACATTCCATAAAGAATGACCCCTTTCTAAATTTGGTAACAATTTAGCTTAAACTTACAATTTTTACAATTTTACCTTTAATGAGAAGCTTTTATAACCACACAAATACTCTGGGCCCTTTTTGACTTGTTTAGGACCACAAATTTCAAAAGTCTTTATTTTTTCTTAAACTCCGTGCCCAATCAAACAGGTTCACATAAATCGGAACGGAGGGAGTACTTGATATACTTTTTATTTAACACTTTATTGGCTTAATGTCTAATACGTATCTCTCTCTCTCTCTCTCTCTCTCTCTCTCTCTGTCTGTCTGAGCCGCATTTCTCAGTGGATTGGAATGGGAAATCAGGAGCTGCTTGAGTCTTTTAGCTCTTATGCTGCTGTCAAGGCTCGACATTCATATGGTCCACAAGGCCATCGTGGCATGAGTGTATTGATTTTTGAGGCCTCTGCCGTGGGATACATTGAGGCTGACCGTCTGCGTGAGCATTTTTCTGAAAATGGAAGAGACAGAGACGCATGGGAACGCGGTACAGCTCGCTTTTATTCAGGGGGGAAGCGTCTGCTTTATGGTTACATGGCAGAGAAAAGAGACATAGACAGCTTTAACCAGCATTCACCTGGTATTTGTGATTATTTTCTTTTTGAACAAACTGTTGTACTTCGGAGAACACTGATCTTCCCTGTAAGTAACAAATACATTGATTAAAGTTTGATTTGCTGTGTGGGATTTATAGGGAAATCAAAGTTGAAGTTCGAGATGAGGTCATACCAGGAAGCTGTTGGAAATCCAGCGAAGCAGATGATGGAGGATAATCAACAGCTAAACTGGTTCAAGAACAAAGCTGCTAAACACCAGAAGCAGGCTAAAGCTCTTGAAGAGTCTCTCACTCTGGTGAGTGAAAAGCACCGTCAGACATTGGAAGAGAACAAGATTGTCAGATTGAAAACAAAAATGCACCATGAACAAATCAAGGAAGAGGTATGTAAGAAAATGCCAGATATGGAAATGTTACTTGCTCACCATTTGATCAATTATTATGAAACCTTGAGATGTTAAAGGCTGCAGTAACTGACCTTGACGGTGCCTTGCTGAGTTCAAATGTAGAATAGGCTCTTAATGTGTATTCACTGAAGTGCAATATCTTATCTACTGAGTTTATGCTAGCTTTAATCTCGATTCAAGAAGATGCTTGTATTTAATTAGGGACTGTTTATACAAAGCGTGCTTTCTGAGTCATTTCATCCTTATTTTGTTTGTCCGTCTATTTTGCTATTGTTTATCGTGATGCTATTATTTATCTCCTTTTCTAGGATAAGAAATGATAATGGATTTCATTTGAATGTAGGGAGGATATGGTGTTCATTGTTTGACTAGGATCCTGTTGGGGGACCTCCTCATGTATTTAAATGACATATTCCTTGATATTAACTCTTTGTAATTTCTGGTATTAAATTCCATATAGTGGTGTTAATGAATGTTTGATGAACTTTGTCTGTATGTTGCACATATCACGTCCTAGAATTGCTACTACTGGCACTAGGACATTTCTGACTTGCTTGACATTCATTTAGTCAAAACTTTCTTTCCCTCTGCATTTCGATTTTGTTTTTTTCACATCCTTTGTGTTTCTTTTTTGGGGAGCAAGCAGCCATCAACCCTTTCTTGTGCTTTTAGAATGTTGTCCTCTACCTTAATTTCTGTTCTCTACATACAATCTGAATCATATAGTTATACTTTCTGCAGATGGAGTACCAAGAACAGTTTTTCAAGGATCAGATCAAAATAATTCATGATGCCAGGACTGCTGAGGAGGACAAATTTGAAAAGGTACAACAGGAGCAGCGTGAGATGGTCCAACAATCTAATGCAAATACTTCCTCGGTTGAGGATCATCGTGTGAGGTAAAATGTTCTTGTGAAGGCTTTATTTCGGTACCTGTAGTTTGGTAGCTATGCTGTGTTACATCTGGAACTACATCAGATAAACCAGATCTTGTTAATCCCCTGCTATGTGTTATGGAGAAGTTTGTTAGGACCCATTTGGTTTTCACAGCATGAAAAATTAGTGGCTACTCCATTTGATCTCTCTGTGTGTTGCAAGGGAAATCTAGACCTGATATTAAGCTTTTTGACATATTTATCTATAACATTGATGCTTTCAGAAACCTCCATGCCACACTAATGTATCCCCATTCTTTTTGAGAAACTGTAGGTTTGCCACACTAATGGTGGTTGATGGATATTCTTTGAGATTTTCCTTATGTATCATTTGCGTTTCAGGGCAGAGCGTGTTGCAAAATTTATCAAACTTCAGGACAAGGAAATGGAAGAGTTTGTGGAAGAGAGGGAGAATCTGATGAGAAGTCATGAAGATAGGATAGCTGCATTGAGACGCAAATACTGGGAAGAGGAGGTTGAACTTGAGAAGAATTTTGACTTCGAACTGGCTAAGCTCATGGAGAAGTACTCCCCAAAGCAATCTGAATAGCAATGGCTCCATGTGAACAAATATAGTTGCTTTAAATTTCTGATGAAATTGGGATGCTGTATTCAAATACCTTTGAACTAATTTATTAGTCTATAACTAACGTTGCACTTCCAGACATTTTTATTTGTTTTTGGGTTGTGAAAACCTCTGTCACCTTATGTTTGACCACTTATACGGTATGATTATTACTTGTGACCGACTAGGTTCGTTGATGACGCTTGCCACAAGCTACTTTTGTGAGTGAGGAGCGGCCAGTTGCTCTACCCTATATAAGTAATGCTTCGGCATGATTTCATTTTTGGGTAGGGGGATTGAATTTCATATTGGGAGTGGCCCAAGTCCTGCTCAACATGAATTTGGCTTGTTCCACCTTTTCTTTGTAGATTTTTACATATCTATATACTATTGAAAACTTTATTACTCTTCCTACTCAGATTTTACTTTAATTACCTCCTATATAAAAAATTACTAATTATGTATATTTTTAGGATTTAAAGATAATTAATCAATTCCTACAATTACTGTAACGTACAAATCCCCCTCCCCACGTTTCTCTCTTCGTATCCCACTCCCTCCACGTTTCTCTCTCCACATCCCACCCCTTCCCCACGTATCTTGAACAAAAGAGCAGCAATTCCACCATTGAAAATTATTAAAAAGCTTTGAAGCTTTGAATTCGAATTTGGATTTTCAAAAAATATTATTTGTTTGAATTGGGTGTTGTTGCAAAGAACTGGGATTCTTTCTACGTCTCTCTATCTCTCATTCCCTAATTTTAGTGATGTAAAGCAAAGGAAAAGAGTGCAGCAATTCCACCATTGACAACCATTAAAAAGCTTTGAAGCTTTGAATTCAAATTTGGATTTTGAAAAACCATTACTCCCTCCGTTCCATATTAGATGAGGTACTTTCATTTTTAGTTTGTTCCAAAACAAATAACACATTTCTAAATTTGAAAAATATTCAACTTTAAACTCTTTCATTTTACCGTTAATGAGAAGTTTTTATAGCCACATAAATGTCATGGCCCCATAAACTTTTTACCCCTTAAGCTTTTAAGACCACAAGTTTCAAAAGTCTTATTCTTTTTTCTTAAACTTCGTGCCGAGTCAAACTACATCATCTAATATGAAACGGAGGGAGTATTTGTTTGGATTGGGTATTGTTGCAAACAATTGGGAATATGGTTTGGAGTTTATATATCAATTTTGAGGGTGTTTTGGTGAAGATTAGACTTGATTTTGGCTGAATTTCAAATTGAAACTTGAAGAAGAAGAAGATATGATATACATTATAATTACGAAATTGTAGTAAAATTGTATTCTGTTATTATATATATATATATATATATATATATATATATATATATATATAGTTTAATTATTGTATGAAAGTTGAACAATAATGTATAAAAATTATATTTAAGTTGTATGATATTGTAGTTATATATAACTGAGTAGAAATAATGTAAGAAAATTGTAGATAAGTTGTATAATGTATAATTAGTTGCATGAAATTTATTTTTACTATGTATAACTCAGATACAAAGTATACAAAAGACATATAATATAAAATTTGTATAAAAATTATATTTAAGTGGTCTAAATGGCGTGCATGTGAGTCGTGACTTGCCAATGCAAGGAGAGACTTGTTATATGAGGACTTCTGTTTCGGTTACTTGTCTTTTCAAATTTGAATTTTATATTATGCTCTGGATTTTAAGTTTAAAGAGTTATAATTCTGCTTATAAATGATCTTATTAGCCCAATACTTTACTGCTAACTCATTTTGTATATCTATTTCTGAGCAGTTAAATGCACAATTTGTGGACTGAAAATTTATGGCAGCAGTATCACCTCGTAAGTTCTTGTGGACATTGACAATTAGGTCACCTAGCTGATGTTCTAGTTTAAAAAGTAAAAATAATAACAATATAAGGAATTTAGGATGCTGAAGGGAATGTTTTATAGTTATTAAAAGTGAGAAGAATGGAATTTCACGATTAACTAGCAGATTTAGTTGGGAAATTCGTTACTATTCAAAGCACTCCATTTACTCGAGATATGGGGAGAAAGAGAGAATTTGGAGAGAGAGGGGAGAGAGGAGAGAAAAAAGGTGTAACTAAATTTCTTGATTGAAGGCACAAATAATAGATTGGGAGTCGTGGATTGTATATATTTTATAACTAAAATGTATTTAGGTCGGGTAAATACCAATACATAGATATTTTTTTTAATAAGGATTCAAATAGTGTATAGGAATAAAAAACTCTCTTTTCTTTGTTCTTTATATTTAGGCAAAATACCTAAATTGTACCCTAAACATGTTAGCAAAATTTGGTTGCACACTGAAACTTTACGGTTTTCCCTTATCCTTATTTTTAGTGCAACTAATACCACCTCAAAAGTTGATGGGGAAAGGATTTAAATATAAAGAAGAAAAAGGAGTGCGTTGAAAGTCAAACTGAAAATGCAGGCCCATCTTCTTAATTTTGAATTTTTTTTCCTATACAATAATTGAAATTTATTTACCTAAATTGTCCTAATTTCGTATAGTACCCGCCCTAAATAAGGTTTTACAATATATATATATACAATCCATTATTAATACCTTAAATTATGAGATTCAGTTACACCCATTTCCTTTTTTCTCTGCCCTCCTCGTCCTTATTCTCAGCTGCATGATGATAGACTATAATCTCGTGTTTAGTCGATTAATGCACGCTAATTTGCTACACTTTAATTGAGTTTGAGCTTTAATCGCTAGGGTTTTGCACTAATTATGTGTTTTATACTTTGTAGGAGTGACTCTGAGCTATGTAGATGTTACAGAATGGATTCGAGTGATTTGGAGCTTTGAAGTCTGAGTAAAAGCCCAAGGAATTAAGCCGGGATCGCGTTCGAGGGTCTAGAACCACATATGGATATCAAAACGTGAAAAAAAGGCTCACTCTGAGAAATCACCAAAGCCGCGACGCGTGGGGCTGATGCCCCGTATGGCGCTTCGCCCCATGCAGCGCGCCTATGCAATTTTTAAAGAGCTAGAATCCTATTTCGCGCTGGAAAAAGTATTTTCGCCTGGGCCTGACCCTACTTAGTATAAATACATGTAAAAATATTATTTTGAGGACTTTTGGCACATCTTAGACCTAAGAAAGCTAAGGAGGAGGTGAGGAAGCAAAAGCACAAGGATTTCATCATTCAATCCCCACTCAAGACAAGAGTTTGGATCATTTTATATTTTCCTTTGATTTAAACTTTGTTATGATGAATTACTCCATATTTATGTAGTATTTCTTTTTAAGGTTTGATGGATTTGGTGTATTGTTACTTGTTTGTGGATATTAACTCTAGTTTTACGTATTGAGATTGTTTTGGATGTTTTAATCGTTACATCTATATTCACTTGTTCATGTAATTGAGAGAGGCATTACTTGTGATATCTTTACATTATATTTTGTGGTTGAATTCATTAATTCATCTTAGTAATCGAAAGATACTAGTTGAATTGTTGATTAAACCTAGTTAGGAGGATAATCGAGAGAGGTTCTCCTAAAGACCAATCCATTACGAATTCTTGCATATCTTCACCGATCTTAAATTGATTCATCTTGTGAGGTTGAGACTTAATCGAGAGAGAAGTTTCTACTAAATAATTGAATAAATAACAAAGTGAATTCGAGAGACTCGCTTGAACATTAGAAGTGAATTATCTAGAGTTATATCTCAAAAATTTATTTTGTACCTATCCTATCAACCCTATTTTCTCCCATTGATACCTTCATTTGCCTACTACCTGCGTTGTTTGTCACTAATCAATAGTTTAGATTCTTAGTTACTTTTAGTTTTAATCATATAAATCTCCATTGTTGATCATCTTGGATAGTAATCGAGCTATAAATTACGAAAATATTGTTTAACTCCAATACTTGTGGATACGATACTTTAATTTACTATATTCGACTAGCGAGCATATTTTAGTGTGTGTTTTGCGCTCATTAAATTTTGGCGCCGTTGCCGGGGATTGGCAATCAATAGTGTCTAAAATAGTTTGTAGTACTAATTCAGAAATTTTTCTTTTTATTTTATTTTTCTCTTTTTACGCTTGGTGTTCTTTGATTGTTCGCATGCTACATGCTAGATTGGTGCATGACTTGATCTTCTGGAAAGAAGTTCAACCATACAAACCAGAAATCAAGAAACAACTACGACAGTTGAGGAAGGAAAGAAATCTTCCCGAAAATAGAGAAGGTTGGACAATCCTCAACCAATGAAAAGATGGTGGGAGATGATGATAATGTTGATTTGGCTGCAAGAGAGGCAACCTAAAGAACAGAAAAATCTGTTCGGGATACTGAGGAAGTAGCTATTAGAGATGCATAAATTGCATATGAAGAAGAGAGGTCTCGAAGAATGGCACAAAATAAGCCTTGGGTGCAGACCAGCTCGGAAACATAGCTCTCGACCAAGGGAGACCACTTGGCGATTATGCTAGACCGGTCTACAACCAAGGTTTATAAAGTGTGAGACCTCCACCAGTTGCAGCCAATAATTTTGAGTTGAAGCAAGGGTTACTCTAAACCCTTCAAAATAGTTGTGTCTTCAGAGGAAAGATGAACGAAGATCCAAACAATCATTTAATGGACTTTGACGAGATAATGAACACCTTTTAATACAATGGTGTTTCACAAAACGCATTTACTTAAGGGAATTCCCCTTCACTCTCAAAGATGATGCAAAGCACATTGGCTTCGAAGCTTGTCCCAGGGATCAATTAGAACATGGAAGGAGATAACCAGAAAATTTCTTACTAAATATTTCTCCTCAGCTAAGATGGGCAAGTTTAGAAGAAAAATCCATAACTTCTGCCAGAATGAGACTGCAACTTTGTTTGAAGCACGGAAGAGGTTTAAGGAGATTGTCAGAAAGTATCAATACAGCGAAATTGAACTCTGGATGCAACTCCAGGACTTTTGGAATCGTTTGACACCGATCTCACGTAGAACATTGAGCAATGCAGTTGAAGCCCCGTTGATGAAAAAGACTCCAATGGAGATAGTCACTATTCTAGATGAGTTATCTGAAGATGCAAATTAGTGGCCCTCGGAGATTACTGAAAGAAGAAGATCAACTGATGTTCACCAAGTTGATACTAACACATCTGTGCAGGTACAACTTGATGTCATTGTCACCCCTCCTTTTTCCGCCCCCGCGGGGGGCGTAGGGAGTTTTTTCAAATTAAAGGACAATCGAAACGGGATTTATTTATTTATTTCAGAGTCGCCACTTGGGAGATTTAGGGTGTCCCAAGTCACCTATTTTAATCCCGAATCGAGGAAAAGAATGACTATGTATTACAGTCTGCGCACCAGAAATCCGGATAAGGAATTCTGTTAACCCGGGAGAAGGTGTTAGGCATTCCCGAGTTTCGTGGTTCTAGCACGGTCGCTCAACTGTCATATATGGCTTAAATATCTGATTTTTATACAATTATGAGCTCATGTGCAAATTTTATCTTTTTACCGCTTTTATTAGTGTTATTATTATTTTTACAAGAATGTGAACATTGTTTAAAACATGTCTTTGGATTACGTCACATGAAATGCTCCCGCAATCCGGAACACATTTTTATTCAATGTTTTGGGATTTGGATTTGGGTTGCATGAAATACGCACCCGAGTTTAAGAAGATAATATTATTAAATACGCGCCTAAAGCGACTAGCGTATCATTATTTTGGGTAGGGCCGAGAAATTTGCTAAACGGCTCCTCCCGAATTCTAAGCAATTAAATGTACATTTATTGAGGGCCCCGCAATCTATACATTTTATTAAGCGAGGCTCATCTCATTTATTTTAAATGGACAAATCTTAAAGCGACTACATTTTTCTATAAAAATTAGTCTCTAAAATAAAGGTAGGAAATCCTAATTAATTACTAGCTTTTATTTTATTTATTTAAGAAAACATGACATACTAATTGCTAGATTAATACAAATATTGATGAAAAGGAATTTTATTTAAAAAAATTCGAAATTATAAAAAACAATTTGACAACTAATATTCAAAAGAATCAAATACAGCTAGATAAAAACTCAGCATTGTTATAAAAAAAACTATTGAGATTAATTATTCACAACCATTTGAAACTAGATTTTAACCATAATTACTAAATCTTTTTAGAAAGTCTTTTAGACTTAAACGAAGTTTCTAATCTTGCCTGAACTCAAATGCCTTAATGCCTAATTTTCGAAAATTAATTCAAATTCATGCCTTAACTAAATTTATCTACTTATTCATGATTAACCTACTGTTGATAATTTTGAAACCTTCATAACTAGTGAATTAACCTGTTTTGCCAAACCGATTCATTAAAGACTAACTTATGTTATTTTTTTTATTTCAATTATTATTCAATAATAGATGAAATAGTTTAAATACAATCGATAAAAGGAAATAAAAATGATATTAAAACTTCAAAATTTCATTCTTCATATGTATTCATGCTTCCACATTATTAGCTTTGCAATAGCTAGTATTACAGTCGTGTACCTGGTATTGGAAACAAAAGAAGATGAGAATCAGCAGCAGTAATAACAATACAGCACAGCAACAACAGTCCAGCAGCAGTAACAACCCAGGAACAGAGTTTGCAAACCAGTGGAGCAGTAATCCCAAAAAAACAAAAGCTTCAAGCTTTGATGAAACAACAATTAATTCTGATTTCAAACAATGAAAGAAAGCAAAAGATTTTTTTTTATTTGAAGGTTTGAATATTTTTCGGAATTTTTCTCTCTCTTAAATATTCAGCTCTTTTTTTTTCTCTGTTTGTGTTTTTCTGTTCTGTCTATCTGTTCTTTTTTTCTTCAGATTCGTTCCTCTCTGTTATTCTCTTCTCCGTGTGTTCCTCCTGTCTTGTGTTCAAGACTTCCTATATATAATCCCAACCCTTTAATCAATTAAAAGCAATCCCTTTCCCCTATCAAACCCATTATCTTCCCACTCATCCCCATTACATTAAATAAATATATCATCACCACCCCATTATATTTTGTCCCCCATACTTCACTAAACAAATACAAGATTCCTCCCCACTAAATTTTGTCTTGTCCCCCTTTATATTAAACAACTATATCACAACCCACCCCATTACATTTTGTCCCCCATGCTTCACATAAAAAATTACAAAATGTACAATTCCTACACTACCCCTCCGACCTTATTGCAATTACTAAACTACCCCTGAACGTACTGCAAATTACCAAACTACCCCATCAGCTATAACAAATCAATTAATCAAACTCAACCAAAATATAGCCAATATGACCAATTTCTACATAAATTCAAACAACAAATCTCATGAACATGATTTCTTCAACATTTCAACAACAAATCACATGAACATGATTTCAACAATATTTCAACAACAAATCACATGAACACAAATTGAACAACAAAGAACAACTAAAATTTGATTGAACAATATTTTTAGCAACAAACAAATCTATTTTTAGATTCAACAACAACAATCAAACAAGTATATTTAGATTTCTAAATTCAATAATATTGAACTTAAAATCAACTATAACAACATTACAACAAACAATTCCTATATTAAACTTTAAACAAGATTATGAGACAAATTCAAGAAATAATCATAAATGGAAAACAAGAAATCAATCTATACAAATTTCGGATTCAAGAACAAACAAACAAAGTATGAACATGAATGAAATCTATTTTAAACAACAAACATGATGGATTCAAACGATTCAAACAACATTAATAATTTCTGGAAAATATATAACAACATGAAACAAATTGAAGAAATAGTCAATTAAATTTCAATTTGAATCTAACAAACATCAAACTAACAAATATTTCCTAAACAATAAAACAAACATGAAAAACAAATTAATTAATTTCCCATTTGAATCTGAAAATTAAAATCAACAAAACACATGAACAAACAAAAAAAAAAATTAATTCAAATGATAGACATGATCAAAACAAACATTTGCCGATTTTAGATTCGAGAAATATCAAAACAAAATACGGACAAAATAAAACTCAAAAACTACTAACCGGATTGAAACGAAATATGTACGGACTGTCTCGACAAACCTCGACCAAAGCTCGACCAAACGATGACGAACACGAACCTAAGAAACAAATGCAGCCGCGCCGAAGCAGCAACAGCAGTTGACGCGGCAGAAGCGCTGCTCGAGCAGCAACAGCCGGCGGGGAAGGGTCAGCCATGAAGTCAGCAGCGACGAGCTGCTGTGTCGACGAAACACGAAGAAGAAAGCAGTGTTTGGACTGTTGTTCATTGGACGAAGAAAATGAAGTGACGACACAGGCACAACTGCGTGAACAGTAGCAACAATGGCTGGACGCGAGGAGGAAGGCAGCAGCGACGAGGCAGCGATGGCGACGAGGGAGCTTCGAAGACGATGAAGTGAAGCTTGTTGGGTCTGTTTGGAGAAGGTTGACGATGAGAAGGCAGTGGTCGTTCATGGCGGCGTCAAACATGTAGCTTGACGAAGAAGGTCGCCATGGAAGCTCGAGCTCGAGCTCGACGACGAAGAAGAAACAGTCGCTTGGTCGCAGCAGGAAGCCGACGCATGAGCAGCTCTAAGTCTACCAACTAGTGCATCAAGTGAACCCCAAGCTTGACGTAAAGGACAAGGACAAGATGCTGGTGGATTTGGGTATGAGGAAGGGAAGCCATGGGAGGTGGGGCTTGGAGGTTGGAGAAGATGAAGATAGGAGGGGGGGCGGATGGCTTAGCTCTTTTTTAGGGTTTTCTTTTGTTTTGTTTTGTAAAAATGTAAGATAATAGGGGTATTGGGTCTTTAGGTATGGATTGGGTTGACCCAGTTCGGAATGGACTGGGTCGTTTGGGAAGATTGGGCCATTTTTTGGGCCTGTGGCTTGAAATCGAAGAAGAGGCCCAATTCCGATTTTCTTTATATTTTCGCTCTCTTTTCTTCTTTTATTTCTTTAAAACTAAATTATAAAAAATACTTAAATTATTATTAAGAACTAAATTAAGTTATAAAAGCGCAAATTAACTTCCAATAACAATTAACGCATAATTAAGTAATAATTAAGCATAAAATTGTATATTTGGACATTAAATGCTAAAAATGCAAATGATGCCTATTTTTGTAATTTTTATTTTTTTGTAAAACAAACTTAATTACTAACAATTGTAGAATTAAATCCTACATGCAAAATGCGACATATTTTTGTATTTTCAATAATTTAACAAATAAACATGCACAGACAAACATACAAATAGTTACACAAAATATCACAAAAATTGCACACCAAATAAAAATTATTTTATTTTTTGAATTTTTTGGGAGTAATTCTCATATAGGGCAAAAATCACGTGCTTACAGCTGCCCCTCTTTGCCCGAAGACACGAAGGGTTTTCGTGAAAAGATAAAGTGAGCGATTTTTGCCCATCCGAGTACTCCGTGTGAAGCATTTTTTGAAAAAGATTTGACCGAACCTTTGCTTCAAAGGTTTCCTACATATCCTGGGCTAAACAGGAATCAGGTCAATGTAGTTCGGGAAGTTTTGGTAGCTGGGACTACCGTGGGACTGCAATGTTACTGTTGTTGCATGCTATTACTACTGCTTACCGATCTCCTTGTTACACCGTGCTTAAAAGAAAACAAGAAGCTAGGCTAGACTGCAATTTGTTTTTGTTGCCTTGCTTTCTTGTCTGCATGCATTTCTTCTGGTGCTTTTCTTCTTTTGACACATGTACTTGAGCTTGTACTGTGACCTCTTGTTGCAACCTTCTATTTCCCGGTGCCGAGGAATTTTATTGTTTCCTGCTGGGGATTCCTATTGTAACCCTCTGTTTTATTGTCCTCTGACTTGATCTTGAAATGTATGCCTCTGTTGTATGGGCGGGCTCCCAACTTCAATACTTGAAAATTAAAGACTGAAATGTATGCCTCTGTTATCTGGGCGGGCTCCCAACTTCAACACTTGAAATGTAAAGACTGAAATGTATGCCTCTGTTATCTGGGCGGGCTCCCAACTTCAATGCTCGAAATATAAAGACTGAAATGTATGCCTCTGTTAACTGGGCGGGCTCCCAACTTCAATGCTTGAAATGTAAAGATTGAAATGTATGCCTCTGTTATCTGGGCGGGCTCCCAACTTCAAATAAACAACTTTTGAAATAAACGTCATTCCTCTCTTCAGGCGGGCTCCTGACTTCAACAACAACTTCTAAAATAAAATGCCTTTCCTCTCTTCAGGCGGGCTCCTGATTTCAACAACAACTTTGAAAATAATCGTCATTCCTCTCTTCAGGCGGGCTCCTGACTTCAACAACAACTTCTAAAATAAAATGTCTTTCCTCTCTTCAGGCGGGCTCCTGATTTCAACAACAACTTTGAAAATAATCACCATTCCTCTCTTCAGGCGGGCTCCTGACTTCAACCAATAAATCGCCATTCTATTCTTCAGGGGGGCTCCTGACTTCAACAACTTTTCAAAAAATGCCATTCCTTTCTTTGGATGGCGAGATTTCAACAACCCTTTTTTAAAAACGCCTTTCCTTTCTTCAGGCGGGCTCCTGACTTCAACCAATAAATCGCCATTCTGTTCTTCAGGGGGGCTCCTGACTTCAACCAATAAATCGCCATTCTATTCTTCAGGGGGGCTCCTGACTTCAACAACTTTTCAAAAAATGCCATTCCTTTCTTTGGATGGCGAGATTTCAACAACCCTTTTTTAAAAACGCCTTTCCTTTCTTCAGGCGGGCTCCTGATTTCAACCAATAAATCGCCATTCTGTTCTTCAGGGGGGCTCCTGACTTCAACCAATAAATCGCCATTCTATTCTTCAGGGGGCTCCTGACTTCAACAACTTTTCAAAAAATGCCATTCCTTTCTTTGGATGGCGAGATTTCAACAACCCTCTTTTAAAAACGCCTTTCCTTTCTTCAGGCGGGCTCCTGACTTCAACCAATAAATCGCCATTCTGTTCTTCAGGGGGCTCCTGACTTCAACCAATAAATCGCCATTCTATTCTTCAGGGGGGCTCCTGACTTCAACTAATAAATCGCCATTCTATTCTTCAGGGGGCTCCTGACTTCAACAACTTTTCAAAAAATGTCATTCCTTTCTTTGGATGGCGAGATTTCAACAACTTTTTTTTTCAAATTCAAACTTCTTCTTTTTTTTTTCAAATTATCCTAGGAGAAAATTCATCAGACTAGATTTTGATCCTAGGAGAAGATTCATCCGACTAAGATTTTATTATACTATCTTGGGAGAAATATTTCATCGGACCAAGATTTTGACTCTAGGAGATAAATCGTCAAACTAGGTCCATTTTGTTGTGATCTTAGGAGAAAGATTCATCGGACTAAGATTTGATATCTTAGGAGAAAATTTCATCGGACTAAGATTTGGTATCTTAGGAGAAAATTTCATCGGACTAAGATTGTGACTCTAGGAGATAAATCGTCAAACTAGGTCCATTTTGTTGTGATCTTAGGAGAAAGATTCATCGGACTAAGATTTGATATCTTAGGAGAAAATTTCATCGAACTAAGATTTCTATCTTAGGAGAAAGATTCATCGGACTAAGATTTGATATCTTAGGAGAAAAATTCATCGGACTAAGATTTGATATCTTATCTTGGGAGAAAAATTTCATCGGACCAAGATTTCTATCTTAGGAGAAAGATTCATCGGACTAAGATTTGATATCTTTTCTTGGGAGAAAAATTTCATTGGACCAAGATTTCTATCGGGAAAAAGATTCATCAGATTAGGACTTTTATCCTAGGAGGAAAATATAAAGATCAATGATTTGAGAAACTTACCTTCGTAATTTCTTCTTTTCTTTTCTCCTTCCTTCGCGCTGCTTTGTTCTTGCTTGCTGGGGATAATACCACTGTGGGACTCTCCTTTCTCCCCCTCCTTCAAATTCAAAATTTTTTGTTTTTTTTTTGTTTTTTTTTTCTTTTTTTTTATTATTTATTTTCTCTCAACACCGATGGGGATAAAAGTGTTATCTTCTTGGGATAACGTTGTTGAGGATAACGCTGCTGGGGAATTTATCCCTTCAAATCGATGTTTCATTCTTCTGGTAGCTGCTGGGGATGATAATGGCTCTTTGCTTTTCTGAGCACAAATGTCATCCCTTTGTTCTGTCTGCTGGAGAACAACTTCCTCCATTGAAACTTATTATATTGGGGCAACACTGGTTCAAAGACCACTTCCCTTGAGACTGGTGTTATCTTTATTCTTCCTCGAATGGGTACCTGATTTCCAGAAAATTTTCCAAATGAAAGGAAAATTTTCTGCCCCAGTTTGACAGTCTCCTTTATGGCATGCATTTCTGTCACTAATGCCATTTCCTTTACCTGTTTCAATTTAAACAAAATTTGTTAGTTTAAAACATGGTGGTTGGTTGTGATACTCCTACTGGGGACGGTTTTTCCCTTTTTCCTTCCTTGCTCTGCATCCCACAACTTGTTGGGGATGATATTATTTGCTGGGGGTAATCTATTTCTGCTGGGGATATCCCTCTTCTTTCGTGGCATGGCTCAGAAACTTACATTTTCCCGACCTTTTAGTCTCGCATGAATTTCCCAAATCATGCTTATTGCTCTCCTTGTTTGTCCACGGGCCTTGGCCTTGAGGTTTTAATAACCTTTGATTTTGGCAAGGATATCCCTCTTGACACTCGTTGATCCTTTTGTCAATCTCCTTTTGCTGGAGATATCTTTCTTGACACTGGCCTCGCGCTTGTTCCTTGCTGACTATACCATTTGTATGTACTAGTCAGATCTTATCTTGGAAAGCTGATGGCCTATTTTGAAGTCATTTCCCACTAGTTCTGACCAAACAGACTCTACTGGGGAAATTTCTATGAAAGGAAAAGATAAAAAGGAAACAGAATAAAAGACAACGGAAAAAGATGACTCTTTAACAAAAGAAACTATAAATAAAAACCTATCAAACGCAAATACCGACTCTAATGGTCATGACATGCACCTGTGGCCTATCCTCTGCCGTCAATCGTCTTTCAAGACCTTCAATTGGCAATTCTCCATCTGATTCCCAATCTTATTCGACTTGTAGTGCCCGAAGGGTTTTCACTATCAAGCCTCTCTCATTTTGGTTTTTCTCTCAGCTTTCATCGCCTTATGGTGTCCGTGAAGATTTTCACCGATAAGACTCTCTCATTTATATCACTTTCCAGCTGGGGATTTGGAGTGTTGCCGGTATGACTCTCTCTGCTGGAGATTAGAGTCCTTTCTGTTGTGGAACAGAGTGTTATGTTCACCGGTAAGACTCTCATTTGTCTGACTTGGCATCTTTTGCAGACTGGTCAGAAGGTCTTTCTTTGGACCGTAATGCGGGTTTTGGATAGGCTAGAAAGAAAGGGTATTAAAAGGCTCAAAAACAAAATAAATTTGGGGTTTTAAAATTACAACCTTCGGAACCAATTTTGCTTACAACGAGCACAACTCTTGCCCCAGTTTCTTGCTTGGGGATTATTTACTTATTTTTTATTATTTTTATTACACCATGATTGAGCCGTGAGGCGCCTACGTATCCTCTTTGAGGAATCAGGTCGAACGTAGTTCCCAATTCCTCTTTTTCTTCTGACTTTCTTTTCTTTTTTTTTGTTATCATTTTTCTTTTTCTTTTTTTCGTTTTTTTTTGATTTTTTTTCTTTACCTTCCAGGCTCGTATTTCTTAGTCGTTGCTATTCCGAACGAGGGGTATGAAAGAAAATAAATAAGGCTCAAAAAGGGGTAACGAAGGATAAAGTGTTTAGGTAGCAGAACAAAATGCCTTCGTCATTCCAGTCTTTAAAACATGCCAAGTGCAAACAACACAATTGAACATAGATTTATAGTCTCTTCCGATGGTGTTGGACTTGACAATTATGTTAAACACTTGTTTTTTCAATTGTCATTTCTAAAGCACTGTTGGGTGACACTCTCATTCTCATGAACGACCCTCATGCTAATTTGGCGAATCTTGCATCTAACGGTTTTCTTTAAGTTTTACTTGCCCCAGTTCCACATGACTCGGGCTTCAAATAATCTCAAACTGTTCTTATTTCCCTTAAATGCTTTGATCACCTTCCCAGGGTTTTATGATTAACTTTTAAGATTAGGCCCAATATGTGCGCAAGTCATGTCACGAGAATCGGCGCTGAACAAAAATGATAAAAGGACTAAACAAAAAGATGACTGGAAACAATAAAAGACCGGCTTTTGTATTAGACTACCGGCGAAATGGTTTGAATAATAAAACAAACAAAACAACCAGAATAAAATCCTAACACAGCCTCGACAAAACTTAAACAAACTGATATGACAAAAATGGAAAGATAGAAAGGTTTGACACAAGACAATATTCGGATTACAACCCTAAGAATAATCCGGACAACAGAAATGACAACAAAATAAGCCACCACAAGCTTCTCTCTTGCTAACCAAGGAACGGAGCGTCCTCCCACTTTATCAAAACTGGCATCTCAGCCACTGAGCCTCGCATCAGTATTGCCCAGACCATTGCTAGCTTCAATATCATCAACCTCCGTCAACAAGTCCCCAATAGGATGTGAGTGCTTCTGCTATCAAGTCTGATCCCCACAAAGTGTGTTCTTGTATTTTCGGCTTACCACAAACCAACCACCTTCTTTCTTTGCGATTCAAAACAAAACAGGTTAGAATGGACTCAGTCGGTCCCCATTATTAACAACATCTTCTTCTTTTTTCATTTTTCTTTTTTTTTCGATTTTTTTTTCATTCATTTTTTTCATCATTCTTTTTCTTTTTTTTTTCATTCATTTTTTCATCATTTTTTTTCGTGGTCGAATCTTATGCGATTGCCTACGTATCATGACCCCGCATGAATCAGACCTTGCGTAGTTCGGACCAAATAAAATGTAACAACAATGAGACATTTTTTTTTGGAATTATCAGTTTTCATAATAAAACAAACTGGGTTTCAAAGGTTTAAAGATGACCTACAAACCTAAAAATCAAACAACCCGCATACTCTAATCAAAATATTTACAAACTCAAAAACAAACGGCCAGTTCCTTTTCCCGTTTGACAAATGCAACCAAACGGCTATTTTTGCAAATGTGGCCCCTTCCAAATCTCACATGAGTTTTGAGGTCGGGGAGGATTATTTTATGACACTTTACAAACTTGTCTGTTCTTTTACAAAAATAACTTTTCGACAACTGAAAGATACTCTAAAGCTATTTTGGCAAGAACAGTTTAAGATGCGGCCGAAGCTGGCTCGGTTTATTTTTGACTAAAAATCCCAACGGTATTCATTTGACCGCTGACTCTTTTTTTTTTTTTTGAATTACAATAAAACCCTAGTGTTACAAACACGACCCTTCAGCGCCTCGGGGACGAAGATTTTTAAGGCTGTGTGGGTCAACTGGACTAAAATCCTAAACATGACCCAAAAGGTGGCTGTTTATGTAAAGTCAGCCTTCCGGCGTCCTTTTTGGGAACATTCGGCTATGTCTTGACAAAACAGCGTCACCCGACTTCTTTATGACAAAATTAAAATTTGACATATTTTTTTTGGCTATTTTTTAGCAAAAAGGGGGGTTGGACCCGATGAGGGTTGCCTACGTATCTCACATCCGGTGAGAATCAAACCCGCGTAGTTCGGGCCAATAAACCGAACTATTTTAAAACAGGATTTTTTTTCTTTTTCAGCAACAAATAACAAAACCACTTTCAAAGCACGACTCTTTTCATTTTCATTTTGGCATTTTTAGAAACAAATAAAAAAAATCTAAAAAGTAAGACTCTTTTTCATTGTCATTTTCAGGGGAAGACAAACTTTTTCCTTTTTTTTTTTGAAAAATAAGACAGAACAACGATTTATTTTTATTTTTATTTTTCCTTTGCTTTTTAGTAAAACAAACTAATAAAACATTTTTTTAAAATTTCGGCAGAGTTTTGACAGTATTTGTGCATTGGTTTTTTACAAAAATAAACAATCAATTCCCTAACCGCTACTTCCTTTTTTTTATCTATTTTTTAATTTCAAAATATTATTCCTGATATTCAAAAGTCAGTCAACACACAAATCCGGATCAAATAAATGCGCAAGTAGCAGCAAGTAAAATGCATCAGGACGGTCATTTTCATTTTTTTTTTGGTACACCTGTCCTAGACAGACCCAACCCCTGTGTTGAGCCTCCAAAGTCAAATGCAAGTGATGCAAACAATCGCTCCTACTAGGGATCCGGCATGAAGCTGAGTTATTCTAAGTGAAAAAACCTGAGGCATATTGTTCTAGCCCTGACTCACCCAAGTGGACAGCTTGAGCCGAAGTGGGGGCAACGTACCGGGAGCACGAAAGTCTGCCCGGCCTAGTTACTTGTCCCAACTTCGTCTTATTTGGTATGACTTCTAACAGAAAGGTAGGCCACGCGCACGTGTACACCATAAGTTCAGAAGACTCAGAAAGAAGAAGGGTTTCGTAGCAGTTGTATATACACAATTCAGATAATATTAAAGCGGTAAAAACATCATTTAGCACATTAGGCATATATCATGTAAAAATCAGATAATAAATAAAGCCAACTATAACAATTATTTTAAGCTCGAATTCTTGAACCCTGAACCAGTGGTTCTGGATTACCAATCCCCAGCAGAGTCGCCAGAGCTGTCACACCTCCTTTTTCCGCCCCCGCGGGGGCGTAGGGAGTTTTTTCCAATTAAAGGACAATCGAAACGGGATTTATTTATTTATTTCAGAGTCACCACTTGGGAGATTTAGGGTGTTCCAAGTCACCTATTTTAATCCCGAATCGAGGAAAAGAATGACTCTGTATTACAGTCTGCGCACCATAAATCCGGATAAGGAATTCTGTTAACCCGGGAGAAGGTGTTAGGCATTCCCGAGTTCCGTGGTTCTAGCACGGTCGCTCAACTGTCATATCTGGCTTAAATATCTGATTTTTATACAATTATGAGCTCATGTGCAAATTTTATCTTTTTACCGCTTTTATTATTGTTATTATTATTTTTACAAGAATGTGAACATTGTTTAAAACATGTCTTTGGATTACGTCACATGAAATGCTCCCGCAATCCGGAACACATTTTTATTCAATGTTTTGGGATTTGGATTTGGGTTGCATGAAATACGCACCCGAGTTTAAGAAGATAATATTATTAAATACGCGCCTAAAGCGACTAGCGTATCATTATTTTGGGTAGGGCCGAGAAATTTGCTAAACGGCTCCTCCCGAATTCTAAGCAATTAAATGTACATTTATTGAGGGCCCCGCAATCTATGCATTTTATTAAGCGAGGCTCATCTCATTTATTTTAAATGGACAAATCTTAAAGCGACTACATTTTTCTATAAAAATTAGTCTCTAAAATAAAGGAAGAAAATCCTAATTAATTACTAGCTTTTATTTTATTTATTTAAGAAAACATGACATACTAATTGCTAGATTAATACAAATATTGATGAAAAGGAATTTTATTTAAAAAAATTCGAAATTATATAAAAAAATTGACAACTAATATTCAAAAGAATCAAATACAGCTAGATAAAAACTCAGCGTTGTTATAAAAAAAACTATTGAGATTAATTATTCACAACCATTTGAAACTAGATTTTAACCATAATTACTAAATCTTTTTAGAAAGTCTTTTAGACTTAAACGAAGTTTCTAATCTTGCCTGAACTCAAATGCCTTAATGCCTAATTTTCGAAAATTAATTCAAATTCATGCCTTAACTAAATTTATCTACTTATTCATGATTAACCTACTGTTGATAATTTTGAAACCTTCATAACTAGTGAATTAACCTGTTTTGCCAAACCGATTCATTAAAGACTAACTTGTGTTATTTTTTTTATTTCAATTATTATTCAATAATAGATGAAATAGTTTAAATACAATCGATAAAAGGAAATAAAAATGATATTAAAACTTCAAAATTTCATTCTTCATATGTATTCATGCTTCCACATTATTAGCTTTGCAATAGCTAGTATTACAGTCGTGTACCTGGTATTGGAAACAAAAGAAGATGAGAATCAACAGCAGTAATAACAATACAGCACAGCAACAACAGTCCAGCAGCAGTAACAACCCAGGAACAGAGTTTGAAACCAGTGGAGCAGTAATCCCAAAAAAAACAAAAGCTTCAAGCTTTGATGAAACAACAATTAATTCTGATTTCAAACAATGAAAGAAAGCAAAAGATTTCTTATTTGTTTTTTTTTATTTGAAGGTTTGAATATTTTTCGGAATTTTTCTCTCTCTTAAATATTCAGCTCTTTTTTTTTTCTCTGTTTGTGTTTTTCTGTTCTGTCTATCTGTTCTTTTTTTTCTTCAGATTCGTTCCTCTCTGTTATTCTCTTCTCCGTGTGTTCCTCCTGTCTTGTGTTCAAGACTTCCTATATATAATCCCAACCCTTTAATCAATTAAAAGCAATCCCTTTCCCCTACCAAACCCATTATCTTCCCACTCATCCCCATTACATTAAATAAATATATCATCACCACCCCATTATATTTTGTCCTCCATGCTTCACTAAACAAATACAAGATTCCTCCCTACTAAATTTTGTCTTGTCCCCCCTTTATATTAAACAACTATATCACAATCCACCCCATTACATTTTGTCCCCCATGCTTCACATAAAAAATTACAAAATGTACAATTCCTAAACTACCCCTCCGACCTTATTGCAATTACTAAACTACCCCTGAATGTACTGCAAATTACCAAACTACCCCATCAGCTATAACAAATCAATTAATCAAACTCAACCAAAATATAGCCAATATGACCAATTTCTACATAAATTCAAACAACAAATCTCATGAACATGATTTCTTCAACATTTCAACAACAAATCACATGAACATGATTTCAACAACATTTCAATAACAAATCACATGAACACAAATTGAACAACAAAGAATAACTAAAATTTGGTTGAACAATATTTTTAGCAACAAACAAATCTATTTTCAGATTCAACAACAACAATCAAACAAGTATATTTAGATTTCTAAATTCAATAATATTGAACTTAAAATCAACTATAACAACATTACAACAAACAATTCCTATATTAAACTTTAAACAAGATTATGAGACAAATTCAAGAAATAATCATAAATGGCAAACAAGAAATCAATCTATACAAATTTCGGATTCAAGAACAAACAAACAAAGTATGAACATGAATGAAATCTATTTTAAACAACAAACATGATGGATTCAAACGATTCAAACAACATTAATAATTTCTGGAAAATATATAACAACATGAAACAAATTGAAGAAATAGTCAATTAAATTTCAATTTGAATCTAACAAACATCAAACTAACAAATATTTCCTAAACAATAAAACAAACATGAAATAAACATGAAAAACAAATTAATTAATTTCCCATTTGAATCTGAAAATTAAAATCAACAAAACACATGAACAAACAAAAAAAAAATAATTCAAACGATAGACATGATCAAAACAAACATTTGCCGATTTTAGATTCGAGAAATATCAAAATAAAATACGGACAAAATAAAACTCAAAAACTACTAACCGGATTGAAACGAAATATGTACGGACTGTCTCGACAAACCTCGATCAAAGCTCGACCAAACGACGACGAACACGAACCTAAGAAACAAATGAAGCCGCGCCGAAGCAGCAGCAGCAGTTGACGCAGCAGAAGCGCTGCTCGAGCAGCAACAGCCGGCGGGGAAGGGTCAGCCATGGAGTCATCAGCGACGAGTTGCTGTGTCAACGAAACACGAAGAAGAAAGCAGTGTTTGGACTATTGTTCATTGGACGAAGAAGATGAAGTGACGACACAAGCACAGCTGCGTGAACAGTAGCAGCAATGGCTGGACGCGAGGAGGAAGGCAGCAGCGACGAGGCAGCGATGGCGACGAGGGAGCTTCGAAGACGATGAAGTGAAGCTTGTTGGGTCTTTTTGGAGAAGGTTGACGATGAGAAGGCAGTGGTCATTCATGGCGGCGTCAAACATGTAGCTCGACGAAGAAGGTCGCCATGGAAGCTCGAGCTCGAGCTCGACGACGAAGAAGAAATAGTCGCGTGGTCGCAGGAGGAAGCCGACGCATGAGCAGCTCTAAGTCTACCAACTAGTGCATCAAGTGAACCCCAAGCTTGACGTAAAGGACAAGGACAAGATGTTGGTGGATTTGGGTGTGAGGAAGGGAAGCCATGGGAGGTGAGGCTTGGAGGTTGGAGAAGATGAAGATAGATAGGAGGGGGGGGCGGATGGCTTAGCTCTTTTTTAGGGTTTTCTTTTGTTTTGTTTTGTAAAAATGTAAGATAATAGGGGTATTGGGTCTTTAGGTATGGATTGGGTCGACCCAGTTCGGAATGGACTGGGTCGTTTGGGAAGATTGGGCCATTTTTTGGGCCTGTGGCTTGAAATCGAAGAAGAGGCCCAATTCCGACTTTCTTTATATTTTCGCTCTCTTTTCTTCTTTTATTTCTCTAAAACTAAATTATAAAAATACTTAAACTATTATTAAGAACTAAATTAAGTTATAAAAGCGCAAATTAACTCCCAATAACAATTAACACATAATTAAGTAATAATTAAGCATAAAATTGTATATTTGGACATTAAATGCTAAAAATGCAAATGATGCCTATTTTTGTAATTTTTATTTTTTTGTAAAACAAACTTAATTACTAACAATTGTAGAATTAAATCCTACATGCAAAATGCGACATATTTTTGTATTTTCAATAATTTAACAAATAAACATACACAGACAAACATACAAATAGTTACACAAAATATCACAAAATATCACAAAAATTGCACACCAAATAAAAATTATTTTATTTTTTGAATTTTTTGGGAGTAATTCTCATATAGGGCAAAAATCACGTGCTTACAGTCATGGCAAAAGAAATAAAGAAGCTGACCTTAGCTTCTATACATAATGAGCCCCATACAACATGTAATATATGTGGAAGAGGACACCCTACTCATGGGTGTCAAGCTACCATGGAGGAAGTGAATGTTGTGGGTAATTATAACTTCAATACAATGGGTCAAAAGCACCCCAGATTTTCATGGAGTTCACCTGAGGGCACAACAAATGCATGGCAACAAAATAACTCCAGATTTCAAGGAGCTCTAGGCTTCCAGAATCAGCAGAGGTTGCAGTTTCAGCCTCAACAATCAAATCAGTCTGGGTTAGAAGATCTGATAAAGTCCTTCATTGTCCAGACAGAGGAGAGGCTAGATGCTCATGGTGCATCTATCAAAGAACTTGGGACAGGTTTGCGGAACTTGGAGGGACAAGTGGGTCAAATTGCAAATATATTATCTGAAAGAATCCTAGGTACTCTGCCAGCTGATATTGAGAAAAATCCCAAAGAAACGGTAAATGCTATGACCTTGAGAAGCGGACAAGTGTTGAAAGATCCTACTCCAATTCACAATGAAGTTGCGCCTGAAAAGAAAAAGTGGGAAGGAGCTGAAAATTGAAGATGATAAAAAGACTGAGAAGAAGAAAGCAAGAAGGGAGCTGAGAAAAAGAAGGAGGAAACTTCAAGAAGGGAGGAATCTGATGATGTGAGCAAGCACATATCTGCTCTAGTTTTTCCCCAAAAGCTCTATAGAGAAAAGATGGAAAAGTAGTTTGAGAGATTTCTAGATATGCTGAGACAGGTTAATGTGAACCTGTCATTTTGCTGAAGTTCTATCCCAAATGCCAGCTTATGTAAAGCTCTTGAAGAAGATCCTTACAAAGAAGAGAAAGATAGAAGAGACCTCAGTAGTGAAGCTCACAGAGTATTGCAGCGCAATCTTACAAAACAAACCCCCACAAAAGTGTGGAGATTCTGAGAGTTTTACCATACCTTGCTCTTTAGACCCTCTTAACCTTGATAAATCTTTATCTGATTGGTACCTCAATTAAACTAGTGCCATTGTCTATTTATAAGAAACTGGAAAAGGATATTGGAGAGATAAGGTCGGTACCAATATCTTTGCAGCTGGCAGACCAAACAACTATTACACCCGAGTGTATAGTGGATGATGTCTTGGTAAGGGTGGATAAGTTTGTATTTCCTATAGATTTCATAGTGGTAAATACGGAGGAGAATAAAGAGGTCCCCCTCATCCTAGAAAAACCATTTTTGGCAATGGTTAGAGCTATATTGGATATACATGATAGAAAACTCATGCTTAGAGTGGGTGAGGAGACGGTGACTTTTGAGATGAATGTAGCAACTGGAGTGAAGCCTGCTGCAAGTGTTGAATGGAAGGTGAAGGGTATGAAAGAAAAGACCCCAGTGAATGCAAAAGACAAGTGTGAGGTGTATCCCAAAAAGGTTGAAAGAAGCTGTCTCATGAATGTGTGCACTAGTTCGGGCGCGTGGAATGGATCCCGACTTCGACTTAGACCCTGACTAGATATTCAGGGAAGTTTATTTTACTTTATGCTTTTTAATTGTGTGTCATGGGGACATGTCACAACTTAAAGTGTAGGGTGGGGGATATTTTTATGTTGTATGTATATTAGTCTTAGTTTTTTTTCTTTAGTTAGGGTGATTTTTTTTATTTATATTTTTTGATTTTGTTAGTTAGAGATAGAAAAAAATTGGAAAAAAACATAAATTTTTAAAAATTTTGATTTTTCCGGACGATGGATATCATATCGACAAGTTTCTTGAAGGATTATAGTCGAAAGAAAAAAGACAAAGATTTTCTTTTGTCGGTAGTGTAATAATTCTCCTTTGTTTTTCTTTGGGCCGCAGTTCTTTTCCAAGGGTTTTGTTTGAACCGGGTGTAGTTAGTTTTTATTTGTTAGAAGTAGGAAACCTTGTATTATGATTTGATTTGAAGCAACATCTCTTAACTTTGTTATACCTTGAGAATAGTGAGTGTTGTAGTTGTGATGCTTAGGCTCAGTTTTTTACTTTTGTATAAGTACCTTAAATTGTATGATCTTAACTTTGCTTAACTGTTTTTGCTAGAGTGTCTTAATGAGTCCGATCCTGACTGAGTTATGTGCCATGTGTGTGTGAGGTTTTTGTATTATTCTGTGCATTGCATTTGGTATTTAGAACTTGCTGTGTGTGTTTGCAAAGCGAAATAGTAGTTTCTTCAGTCTTGAAAGTGATATAGGCGTTTCTTTGTTGAGCCAGATATATATGTTTACCCGCCTAATTGTTATGTATCTTAGTTAATCCCTTTGATCCTGTAATCTCGTTTATTTGGTAACCACAATATAAGTCTTACCCATTTATTTGAATTGACCATCTATTTGAACCTTGTAACCCTCATGAACACTTAAATTGTTATGAACTTTGTAAAAGTTGAAGTGTGGGGTGGTTGATTTGGCTTTTGAGTGGAATTAATGATATAAGGAGAAAGGTGAAATATTTTAAAAAAGTAAGAGTCACTTGAATTGAAAAAGAAAGACAAAAATAGTTATTGTTGTGCAAAATATTCATTGATAAGTGGTAACTCTTGATGTAATTGTGCTTAAATAATTTGGGAGTTGATGCATATTGATATGAAGGTGGAGTTATCATTTGACATAAGTGTGGGGTCTTAAATGTTAAAGTATATGTATTAAAGTGCTTAGGGAGGTGTAGTCACTCTTATATCTTAATGTATCCTACCCGTCCCGTAGCCTATATTACAACCTATTAAAGTCCTACTTAATCCTTGACTGAATGAACTCGATTAGTAAAGTAGTACACTACGGGCAAGCCTATGGTGTATCTTTTGTGGCATATGAATGTTGTTTCTGAGAGATAGTGGATTCTTTCTATCTTGAGTTCCTAATTATTCTTAAATTTTATTGTGTGTGGAACTACTCTCAGTTGTTGTGTGAGGGCACTTGATTCATGAAGGAAAGCTAATTCTTGGCCTCTATGTTGGAGTAAGTGAGTGAGTTGTTAATAATACGTGGTACTTGTAAGTCAAATTTTGAGGTGAAGATGTTACACTATTGGGCTTAATCTGTTTTAATTATTCTTGGTATAATGAGCAAGAGAATTGTTTAATGAGGTTGTGTCTATATAAAGTGTGGTCTGATTGCTCAAGGACGAGCAATGATTCAAGTGTGGGGTGTGGATGGTAGGCTATAGTCTCGTGTTTTTGTCGCTTAATGTACTCTAATTTACTGCACTTTATTTGAGTTTGATCTTTAATCGCTAGTGTTTTGCATTATATGTGTATTTTATACTTTGTAGGAGTGATTCCGAGCTATATAAATGTTATGGAATGAATCTGAGCAATTTGGAGCTTTGAAGTCCGAGTAAAACCCCAAGAGATTAAGCCGGGATCGCGTTCGGAGGTTGAGAACCACATATGGATATCAAAACGTGAAGAAAAAGGCTCACTCTGAGAAATCACCACAGACGCAACGCGTGTGGCGGCGTGTGGCGCCTTGCAGCTGCCTATTTTATGTTGCTGTCAATTTTGTCAAGTCTCTAGATCTCCCCACTAATGCCCTGCATGACGCGTCGCCCCATGCGGTGCGCCTGTATAATTTTTACAGAGCCAGAATCCTATTTCGCACAGGAAAAAGTATATTCGTCTAGGCCCGACCCTGCTTAGTATAAATATATGTAAGATTGTTATTTCGAGGACTTTTGACACATCTTAGACCTATGGAAGCTAAGGAGGAGGTGGGGAAGCAAAAGTACAAGGATTTCATCATTCAATCCTCACTCAAGACAAGAGTGTGGATCGTTTTATGTTTTCCTTTGATTTAAACATTATTATGATGAATTACTCCATATCTTGGAGTAGTTCTCTTTAGGGTTTAATGGATTTGGTGCATTGATACTTGTTTGTGGATATTAACTCTAGCTTTATGTATTGAAATCGTTTTGGATGTTTTAATCATTACATCTTATTCACTTGTTCATGTAATCGAGAGAGGCATAACTTGTGATATCTTTGCATTATATTTTGTGGTTGAATTCATTAATTCATCTTAGTAATCGAAAAAGACTAGTTGAATTGTTGATTAAACCTAGTTAGGAGGATAATCGAGAGAGGTTCTCTTAAAGACCAATCCATTACGAATTCTTGCATATCTTCACCGATCTTAAATTGATTCATCTTGTGAGGTTGAGACTTAATCGAGAGAGGAGTTTCTACTAAACAATTGAATTAATAACCAAGTGAAATCAAGAGACCCCCTTGAACATTAATAACCAACGATATCTTCCTTTCCCTACTATTTGCGTTGTTTGTCACTAGTCAAAAGTATAGATTCTTAGTTAATTTTAGTTTTAATCATATACATTTCCATTGCTGATCATCTTGGATAGCAATCGAGCTATAAACAACGAAATTACTGTTTAACTCCAATCCCTGTGGATACGATATTTTGCTTTACTATATTCGACTAGCGAGCATATTTTAGTGTGTGTATTGCGCTCGTCCCAGTCTAATGTTAATCTATTCCAGACTAAGTTATACATTTCGGAGGACAACTATCTATAAACAAAATATTTTAATGTAAAATTTCGATCATTTACAGCTCGATTGGCGTCCATCGAGATTCGGATCTTAGACTTCCTTCCATTATTGTCATTTGTCGCTCATCACACTACGCAGTGGTTCTATATACTTAGACAATTTGTTTTTATATTAACTGACATGTTACACACTTACACTATTGAGGAAAAAGGCTTACCAGGTTTCGCCGTTTGAGGAGGGAGCTGTTCAGTTGCAAAGTGGGTGCTAAGTCATACTTCATGTTGAATGCTTGTAGAAATATGGTATTAGTCAATTTTTTAAACTCTAATGCTGCAAGTTGGTGAATTTAATCAAGCACTTAATTAACTTGTTATGAAAAAGTATATAAATTTGATATATCTACAACAATATTTAAATTACAAACAAATTTTATATAACTAATTATATAATATACAATTTATTTATAATTTATCTTCAACTTTCACACATATTTTTATCTAGTTAAATATAACTACATTATCATACAACTTGAATACAAATTTTATAAAATATGTCATTTGTATGTATTTTGTATATATTTTATATATGGTGTATTCTTCTTCCTTTCTAAAATTTCAATCAAAACCTCTTCTCTTAATACAATTTTAATACATACCAACAACTTTATGTAAAAAAAAATAGTACTTATATCTTAAATACAAATTTCATAAAACGATTCATACATTATTGTATACGGTCAAAATCGGGCCTACCCAATTTTACTATTTGGTCAAGACAAGGGAGTTGCATCGGGGGTAGCCTCATAATGAATCAGATTCGAGCTCGAAGATGAGGCATCGAGTCTAAAGATCGAAGTGTCCGTTGAGATCGAGGCCAGCAACAATCGAGATTAAGTATGACCGACTTCGAGTGAAGTGCAATAACGGAAAGGCGAGATATCCGTAACCGATCGAAGATCACGGTAGAAATCTCGGAACAGATCAAATCAAGGGCGGTTATTTGTACCAATCATAGAATTTACTTAATTAAAATTGCACTATAATTAGGATTCCTCTAGTATATAAAGGGGGGTCCCCATCATCTGTAAATACCTTACATACATATAGATCAAGACAATATAATATTTCTCTAATGTTCATCAACTTATTGTTCTTTAATTGTTCTTGCTTTAATACTCTCGAGAGTTCATCAACTCGAGGGAACTGTCCAAGCATTGGTTTGTTTTATATTCTTGTCAATTCCCATCACTTATCTCTAAATTAATCAATTGATATTAAGTAAACTCACGTATCCTTAAAACCACATTACAAATTTAATTGTTACTCAATTTTTAGGGTAAACAGTTTGACGCCCACCGTGGGGCTAAGGATGATAGTTATTGCTTAATATTAACCTTCATAACATACACTGCTTTTACACTTGTTCTCGTAAGTGTTTTTGATTTCAGGAATCAACATGTAAAACTCTCAAGCAATACCTACTCACACTGACACCGACCTTGGTCTTCATGGCAAAAACGAACACGTAGCCGCCCCGGGAAGTGGAGTGCCTCCAATCAATCCCGACACACCATAGACCATGGATCCGGTTGATGTCAATTCTCATGAAGCCATTCGCGGAGATTTAGGCACCGACCCTGAAAATAGCGTCCGCAGAGACGCCCGGACAACCGATAGTAACGACAAAATGGTGAAGCAAGCGAAATTAGCCTTCGAATGATATTTGACATGCTACAAACTCAACAGGCCGCGATAGCGCAACTCCAAAATCAGGATCGAGCTCCAAGCAGAATCGAACTCGATACATCATAGGAAGTTGCTCATAGGGTCGAACCCGTGTAGCAAAAATTGAATGATAATGGATCGGGAACTGATCCCGCCATCATGAAAATGCTCGAGGATCTCACTAAAGAGATAAAATCAGGTGAAAAGAAAAATGAGGCTAATGATAAAAAGGTAGAAACGTACAACTCACGAGTTGACCAAATACCGGGGGCACCCCCGATCCTAAAGGGCTTGGATTCGAAGAAATAAGCCTTTTCCTCAAAGTGTGGCTCTAAAGCCCATTCCTAAGAATTTCTGTATGCCAGACATCCCCAAGTACAATAGGGGACCACCAATCTCAATGAACACATCACTTCGTACACATACGGAATAAAGGGAAATGACTTAGAAAATGGTGAGATTGAATCCGTTTTGTTGAAATTTTTGGAGAAACTTTATCGAAGGGGGCAATGATATGGTACCACAATTTGCTGCCCAATTCCATCAATTCTTTCGCTATGCTCGCCTATTCAGTCGTAAAGGCACACGCCGGAGCCATAAAGGTCACGACCAGGAAGTCAGACGTCTTCAAAGTCAGACAAAAGGACAATGAAAGTCTAAGGGAATTCGTATCTCGATTTCAGATGGAACGTAGGGACCTACCCCCGGTTACCAATGATTGGGCTATCCAAGTCTTTACTCGGGCTTTGAACGAGCAAAGTTTGATAGCATCACGTCAACTAAAGCGGAATTTGATTGAATATCCAGCGGTGACCTGGGTCGATGTGCATAATCGATACCAATCAAAGATCAAAGTCAAGGATGATCAGTTGGGAGCTCCATCCAGTTATGTTTACCCAAACAGGTCCGAAGGCAGGATTCAAAGAGACATTGACAGAGAGTTCCAATCGAACAGAGATCGATACCAACCATATAGCGCAGATCGAAGAAACACCAGATCGGGACATAATCCCGTTCGAAATGATCAAAGGAATGATCGAGGTCAAAATTCTCGAGGGCTCATGATTAAGAATGGCTTCGATAAACACATCGAGCCTAAGGAGGCACCATGGTTATCGAAATACAACTTCAGCATCAATGCTTCAGGTATTGTGTCACCCATTGGACGAATCAAGGATACTAGGTGGCCCAGACCCCTGCAAACCGATACAGCTTAAAGGAATCCAAATAAACTATGCAAGTACCATGGAACCCATGGTCACAGAACTGAGGACTGCAGACAATTAAGGGAGGAGGTAGCTCGTTTATTCAATAAAGGTCATTATCGAGAGTTCTTGAGTGACCGAGCAAAAAATCACTTCAGAGACATGGATGCAAACAGGAAAAATGAACAGGAGGAACCACAACACGTGATTCATATGATTTTCGATGGGGTCGATATCCCTCAAGGTCTGACATTTAAACAAACCAAAGTCACAATCACAAGGAAGAAGCGTACCCGGGACTACTTACTAGAAGATACCATGTCCTTCAACGATGAGGATGCAGGAGGGATCGAACAGCCTCACAATGATGCACTAGTAATATCTATCCTTTTGAATAAAATTCAAGTTAAATGTGTATTGATTGATCCAGGTAGCTCGGCGAATATTATTCGATCGAGGGTCGTGGAGCAACTCAGCCTTCAGGGTCATATCATACCTACAGCTCAAGTGCTCAATGGTTTCAACATGGCGAGTGAAACCACCAAAGAGGAAATCATGTTGCCAGTAAACGTGGAACTATCCAAAAAATGAAGTTCCACGTTGTATACGATAAAATTAGAGAGTCCAATTTCCCATTAGTATAACGTCTCGAAGGCTCGAAATCACGGTCGGGTTCATCCCTCGAGGGCCATCGATGCTCGACCTCGGGATAGTATGAGGCCGACAGTTATAGGAAGAAAATGGGGAGTTCCCAAGGCGTGAAGCTAGAGCCGAAAAAATCTGTTAGGCTAGTCTGAGCTCGTATCGTGGCATTAGTTAGATCTCCCATCTCCATATCTTTGTAATAAATGCACTTGTACTATGTTGAGATTCCCCATCTTATATAAAAGGGGATCCTTATCATTTTGTAAACATATGTTGCTCCATACCTAATATACAAGAACATTCTCTCTGCTCTCTAACATATTCTCTTGATTTTATTATCTTATTTATTGCTCGTATTTATTGTGTTCTATTTAAAAGTTCATCATTCATTGCTTATTATTGACCATAAAGAGCTGTCTTTGATTTATTTATTACTGTTAGTGTCACCATCGATCGCCTTTGATAGCTCCCAGTCGAGCCTTAGAATAGACCCCGAGGCCCTCGAATAGGCAAGCTCGAGGCCCCGAATGACAGCAATTCGGTTTGATTAACACCTCTCTCTTAAGATCTTATTTCGTTTCTTAGTCTTTCACATAGCATCTACAACATAACAACTAGCATAAGAATAGATCACGTATTTTTAGAACCACTAAATCAAATTTAATTGTTATTACCATTTTTACGGTAAACAGTTTAGCACCCACCGTGGGGCTAAAAATAATAGTGATTATTTTCTTACTGGTTTAACCACATAACGCAAGTTATCTTTCACACTTTTTCTTGCCCAAGACCTTTGATTTCAGGTCAAATTGTCCAACTCAGTGAACAAAAATCTTGGGAACCACGGGGAAAATGGTGTAGATGTTCCAGGGGCGGGAGTAAAACTGTGAAACCCTGAGAATGCGCCATAACCGATCTCCGTGGACGCGATCTCACGCGATGGTCAACATGTCGATGTAAGCTCCCACACTAATAGGAGCGTGCACCAAGGAGACCAACAAGAAGCCCAGGAAACCCCGGCTAGGGAATAACGGGAGGTTAGCCTCCACGTTATTTTTGAAATGTTGCAGGCACAACAGCTAGCAATTTCCCAGCTGCAAATTCACCAGAAAACTCCCAGCACGGTTGCGCCGGGGACGGCTCCCCAGGTCGAGCAAGTACCGGAGAGGTCAAGTAACAACGGGTCGATAGCCGACCCCGCCATCGTAAATATGCTCGAGGACCTCACAAAGAGGATCGAATCGGGCGAGAAGAAGATAGAAGCCAACGACAAAAAGGCCGAGACCTACAACTCCAGGGTCGACCAAATCCCGGACACACCCCCATCCTGAAAGGTGTGGATTCGAAGAAGTTCATACAAAGGTCGTTCCCAGAGGAAGCGGCTCTAAAACCCATTCCAAAGAAGTTCAGGATGGCAGACCTTCCAAAATACAACGGGACCTCAGACCCCAATGAGTACGTTATTGCTTACACTTGTGCAGTAAAGGGCAACGACATAAAGGACGACGAGATCGAGTCTGTCTTACTAAAGAAGTTCGGGGAAACACTCTCGAAGGGGGCCATGATGTGGTATCACAACCTAGCTCCTAACTCCATAGACTAATTTGCCATGCTGGCAAATTCCTTCATAAAGGCACATGTCGGTGCCATCAAAGTAGCAACAAGGAAATCTAGCGTCTTCAAAATCAAGTTGAGGGAGAACGAGATGCTGCGAGAGTTTGTATCTCGCTTTCAAATGGAACGGGTGGAACTACCACCAGTCTCTGACGACTAGGCAGTACAGTCCTTCACTCAAGGTCTAATGAGCGAAGCTCGGTGGCTTCGAAGTAACTGAAACTGAACCTAGTAGAATATCCCGTTATGACCTGGTCGGATGTTCACAATCGATATCAACAAAAAAATCAAGGCCGAGGACGACCAACTAGGAGCCCTCTCGGGCTTGGTATACCCAAGCAGGCTTTTGGCGAAGGAGCCAAAACCAAACAAGGAAAGGTACCAGCCATACACCAACGACAGGAGAAATGCCCCGAGGCGTAACATACCCCGCAATGATCGAAGGATGGACCGGGGTCAAAACCCTCGGGGATTCATCAATAGAGCCTAATTTAACAGGAACACGGGACCAGCAGAGACACCTCACTTATCGAAATATAACTTCAATGTAGAGGTATCAGACATCGTGTTCATCATCAGTAAAATCAGAGACGCCAGGTGGCCTAGGCCTATGCAATCAGATCCTTCCCAAAGCAATCATAACTTATTTTGTGATTTTCACAACACACACTGCCACAGGATCGAGGATTGCCACCAGATCCGAGAGGAAGTAGCCAGACTACTAAATAAAGGTTACCTCCGAGAATTCCTTAGCGATCGGGCCAAAAATCAGTTCCGGGAAATAGAGGCGGCCAAGAAGAATGAAACGAATGAGCCACAACATGTCATCCACATGATCTTGGGAGGCATCGATGCCCCACAAGAGCCCATGATGAGAAGAACAAAAATATCCATCACTAGAGAGAAGCGAACTCGGGATTACATACCCGAGGATGCCCTCACATTCAGCGAAGAAGACATCGAGACCTTGTCTCAGCCCCACAAGGACGCACTGGTAATCTCTTTTCTTGTAAATACATTTCAGATTAAACGTGTACTTGTAGATCCAGGTAGCTAGGCCAATATTATCAGATCAAGGGTGGTAGAGCAGCTCGGACTGCTTGACCAAATCATACCCGCTTTTCGAGTCCTCAACAGATTCAACATGGCGAGAGAAACAACAAAAGGGGAAATCACCCTTCTAGTCAATGTGGGCGGCACAATCCAAAATGCCAAATTCCATGTCATCGAGGGAGACATGAGGTACAACGCCTTGCTCGAAAGGCTGTGGATACACTACATGAAAGCAATACCTTCCACCCTCCATCAGATGATGAAGGTTTCTTTTGGAACCAACCTCAAATACTGGGGGCCATCCCCCCGGAAGGTCACCTACTCGGAGAAGCAAAGATACCCCAAATGGGGGCTCAATAGGAAAGTACTGTACCAGGCCAAACAGTCGAACGAACTGTATCCGCATAGAACAACCGAGCCCGCATCAGCAAAAACATGTGTACTTGTACCAAGTAATCAAACAATACTTCCCAAAATCATTTTTGCACTTCAAGGAAGCTCGACATTTTTGCAAAAAATGGCCCTAGAGCCAAAAATGTCCCCAACACTCGGGGACTGGCGTCAACTACTTAAAACAATGCGACCTCCGGTTCAAAACTCCTAACTTATAAGCCCTCGATGAGGCAACATCAAGATCACAAAGTGGATCTAGAGCCAAAAATGTCCCAGACACTCAGGTACGGGCATCAAATACTCAAGATCACATGACCTTCGGGTCGGGAATTCCGAAATCGAAGCCCTCAATGAGGCAATACCGAGTCTACAAGAAATGACTCGTGAGCCAAGAAACCCTCGATGACTCAGGGAATATCGTCAATCGCCATCTCCATCGACTTACCAAAAACCGAGGCCGTAAGGCCACATACGGGTAGCCTCGGTCTCATACTACCAACATAAGGCAACAACAACATCTGTAAGACCTCAAGCAAGGCATGAACAATACTTGTACCAAGTATCCAAAACTGTAAGACCTCAAAGGCATGAAAAAATTTGTAAGACCTTACTAAAGGCATAAACCCGACCTCAAATTTTCGGCTATATATCGAACTTGTAAGACCCCTAAAAAGGCATACCCTCGATATAGATGCCGAAACTACTTCACTCGGGACTTAAAGGTTCTGGCCAAACACAAATGACTCCGGTCACAAGGTTGTACCAGCCAAACTCACGCGACTCGGGGACGCCCGACCATCGCTATAAATCACAGCCCTTGAATTACTTCGGAAAGAATCGGTAACATAGGCTAGCCTCGATATAGGCAAAAGAGCTTCGACCATGTCAGCTCCTAAACACTAGCTTCAAGATACTCAACCTACGAGCCGAACCTCTCGAGGTGCTCGATCATCGCCATATAACGACTCACAATCGAGGGTTTTTATTAAATAATCGAAGGTCAGACAAACACTATTTCAAAAAATCCTTATAGAGGGAAAAATAAAGCCTACATAAAAGGTCGCATCGACCCAAGGCATAAGAACCACTGTCGCAAGCCCACATATATAAAAGGTCATACCGACCCAACGCGTAAGAGCCTAAGGTCGAGCTTGCAATTCAAAAACTTGAGGGTTGAATGAGCTCGAGTCATAACCCAATTCAGAGACTGAACCCAAAATAGTTAACTAAATATGCCTAAGGGCAAAAGCGTAAGAGCCATTGTCGCCAACCCACATATACTAAAAGGTCGCTTTGACCAAAAGCGTAAGAGCCATTGTCGCCAGCACACATATACTAAAAGGTCGCATCGACCAAAAGCGTAAGAGCCACTGTCGCCAGCCTAAAATTTGACAACTTGAGGGTCAAATAAGCTCGAGTCGATACCCGACTCGGGGACTGAGCCCAAAGCAGTTGGCCTAAATATGCCTAAGAGCAAAAGCGCGTAAAAGCCTACGGGCCAGTCCAATAAGCCTCAAGGCCATACCATGAATCTAAGGATTTCCCTCAGCTCAAAGACCAGTTCATCTTGCTAAAATCAAGGAAAAATGAAATGCAGGAGAAACACCGCAAGGTTTCTTCTTTATACATACATGCGGAAAAATATAAGCTCCATTTACAAACGTGATTTAAGAATGCTATATGTAGAATAGGAAAGAAAAATCTAAATTACCCCTGGGGGCTATGGCCCGTCGGCCTCACTGTACGCGGTAAAATCGGAGGACCGATTTTTCATTGACAAAATTGCTTCAGTAGGCGACCTCGGAGGCTTGGGACCTCGAGCCGGTCATTTACCTCAAGATCTGTCGATACTCGGCCAAGGATAACATCGGCCTAAACCCCGACGAACATGGGAAGCTTCTGAAGAATGCATCCGGGGTCGATTAAGTCTATCTGAGCGGCTCAACATCGGTCTACGCAGACGTCATAAAGCTAGTTAGCTATCCCATCCCATTTTCCTTTTTCCCTCAACGTATCTTGTACTAAGTCTAGGCTCCCCCCCTCTTATTAAAGGGGAGTCATTGATACTCTATAAGGGCAGAGCTCTAACTATTCTCCACCAGATCAATAATATCTCACTCTCTTTCTCTCTAACTTGGTCGTTCTTACTAGCTCGAGCCCACTCTAGCATCTACTATTCTCTCACTTGTTCTTTATTTATTGCTTGGTATTGGCCATAAAGAGCCTTGTTTAATCATATCTTAATTGTTATACCATTCCCGACAAACCCCGATAGCTCGATATCGAGCCGGATATCGACCTCGAGGTCCTCCATCGACCAGTCCGAAGCCAGGGCAACAAGCCCCTCGGTTTGATTACTGCCCCGTTTTAGCTTGTATTTTATCATTAAACTTCATATTCTTAGCACCATCTGCTCCAACAAATAGCATAAAAATAGGTCATGTATTTTTAGAATCCCATTTACAAATTTAATTATTGTTACCATTTTCATGGTAAACAGTTTGGCGCCCACCGTGGGGCTAAAAATAATAGTGATTATTTTCTTGCTGGTTTCGTTACAAAAACACAAGTTATCATTCACAATTTCTTGTCCAAGATCTCTTGATTTCAGGTCAAAATGTCTGGTTCGGTAAACAGAATCGAGAACAACAACCTCGAAAACCAAAGGGAAAATGGTGTGGCTATTTCGGCTGCCAGAATGCAACCATAGAACCCCAAGAACGCTCTCGGGCCAATTCTAGTGGACGCGGACTCACAGGACGCACAACAGGTCGACGAAACCTCGCACACCGACAGAAGCATACGGCATAGCGACCGACAGGAAGCCCAGAAAACCCATCCCGAGAAGAACAAGAAGTTAGCCTTCATGTTATTTTTGAAATATTGCAGACAGAACAGTTGGCCATCGCTCAGTTACAAAGTCATCCAAAGACTCCTAGCACAGCAGTACCGGAAACAGCTCCCCCCGCCGAACAAGTACCCGAGAGATCGAGCAATAATGGATCGGTAGCCGACCCTGCCATAATAAAGATGCTTGAGGACCTCACCAAAAGGATTGAGTCAGGCGAGAAAATGATAGCAACCAACGATAAAAAGGTCGAGACCTACAACTCTAGGGTCGGTCAGATCTCGGGTGCACCCTCGGTGCTCAAGGGCATCGATTCGAAGAAGTTCATACAAAGGTCGTTCCCCGAGGAAGCGACCCTAAAGCCTATTCCAAAGAATTTCAGGATGCTGGAGCTCCCTAAGTACAACGGTACCACTGACCCAAATGAACACGTTACTGCCCACACCTGCACCGTAAAAGACAACGATATAAAGAAGGATGAGATCGAGTCCGTATTGCTGAAAAAATTCGGGGAAGCACTCTCGAAGGGAGCCATGATGTGGTATCACAACTTGGCTCCTAATTCCATAGATTCATTCACCATGCTAGCATATTCCTTCGTAAAGGCGCATGCCGAAGCCATCAAGGTAGCAACAAGGAAGTCCGACATCTTCAAAATCAAGCAAAGAGAGACCGATATGCTGCGGGAATTCGTGTCCCGCTTTCAGATGGAACGGATGGAGCTACCACCAGTCTTCGATGACTAGGCAGTATAGGCCTTCACCAAAGGCCTAAACGAACGAAGCTCGATGGCTTCAAAATAGCTGAAATAGAACCTGATCGAGTATCCAGTTGTGACTTGGTCGGACATCCATAACCGGTACCAATCGAAGATTAGAGCCGAGGATGACCAGTCAGGAGCCCCTTCGGGCTTAATATACTCGAACAGGATCCTGGCAAAGGAACCAAAGCCAAACAAAGAAATGTCTCAACCATACCTCGAGGATAGGAGGAATGCCCTGAGGCGCAACCTACCCCGCAACGATCGGAGGGTGGATCGAGTACATGACCCTCGAGGGCTCATCAACAGAGCCAGGATCGATCAAAACGTAGTACCAATAGGTGCACCCCACCTGTCAGAATACAACTTCAACGTCGATGTGTGAGACATTATGTTCGCTATCAGTAAGATCAGAGACGCCAAATGGCCCAAACCAATACAGTCAGATCCTTTACAAAGGAATTACAACTTAGTATGCGAGTTTCACAACACGCACAGCCACAGGATTGAGGATTGTCATCAACTACGAGAGGAGGTAGCTCGACTGCTTAACAAAGGACATCTCCGAGAGTTTCTTAGCGATCGAGCCAAAAATCAGTTCCGAGAAAGGGATGCAACCAAGAAGAATGAGGCAAATGAGCTGCAACACATCATCCACATGATCATGGGGGGTGCCGATGCCCTGCAGGAACCTGTAATGACAAGAAAAAAAAAAGAAAAAAAATCCATCACTAGAGAAAAGCAGACTCGAGGATATGTCCCCGAAGACACCTTTACATTCAGCGAAGAAGACGCCGAGACCCTATCTCAACCCCACAACGACACCCTGGTAATTTCCTTCTTTGTAAATTCTTTTCAGATAAAGCGTGTACTCGTGGATCTAGGTAGCTCGGCCAATATTGTCAGGTCGAGGGTAATAGGACAACTCGGGTTGCTCGACCAAATCGTGCCCACCACTCGGGTCCTCAACGGATTCAATATGGCTAGCGAAACAACAAAAGGAGAAATCATCCTCCCGGTCACCGTGGCGGGCACGACTCAAGACACCAAATTCCATGTCATCGAGGGAGACATGAGGTATAATGCCTTATTCGGGTGGCCATGGATACACTACATGAGAGCAGTGCCATCCACCCTTCACCAGATGATAAAATTCCCAACAAAGGACGGGATCAAAACCGTCTACGGGGAACAGCACGCGGTAAGGGAAATGTTCGCAATACATGACGTGGTACCAACGTTCCTGCCTCCGCCCCCGAATAAGCCAAAGGATGGATCGGGTCTCACCTTCGATCGAACTTGACAAAACAAAGCGAAAGTCTGTGTCGCGTCTTTAACTCAGGCAATTACAACAAATCAACCCTGAGGCATCGCCAACGCATCTCACTCAAGGTACGGCCTTCTCCCTTTTTGTTTCAAATTCAGACTCGACCGGAGCTGTCATAGTGCTGGCACTTCCCGAATACCTCAAAGGCTCTAAAAACTTACCCGTTTCACTCTTTTCCTTCGACCGAGTTTTTGTCCCAAAAGAAGGGTTTTATCGGCAAGGTTTTAACGAGGCAACAACTGCGAGATGCCTAAGGAAAACTCCGCAAATACTCAAGACTCCTCTTGCAGGCAACCCTTTGAACAATGAAGGACGTTTCCCCAGAAAGATACCTGCTCGAAAAGGGAAGCAATGTACCAGACCAAACGGTCAGAAAAACTGTGTCCGTATAGTCAGGCTCTCATCGGCGAATACGTGTACTATTGTAACAAGTAATCAAAGAATATCTTTTGTCAAAAAATGCCTTTGCAAAGTAAGGTTACAATTCTCTCACCAAAAACGTCCCGAACACTTGGGACTGACGCCAGCAATTCACCGCTCGGATGGCCTCAGGGTTGAAACTCCAAAATCACAAAGCCTTCAAGTAAGGCAACTCGGAAATTGCCTAGTGTAACCAACATCAGGGGTACCTTGAATATCCAGGGATTGTCACCAATCGCCACGCGCTTGAAAATCCGAGGCCATAAGACCCCAAGTGAGCAAACTCGGTCCAACAAAGATCTATTCAACGCAACAACACAGCTACATCAATAGATCAAAGGGTATTTGTCACCAAAAGCACCTCACACTCCAAAAAAGGGAATTTCAACATACTCTCGATAGGGATACCTCCACCAAATGCATCCTGAAATACTCGGAGACTTAGCGTCAACAATTGGGCACCCACACGACCCCAGGGTCGGAACTCCGGGCTCATAAAGCCCCAACAAGGTAACTCCGAGCTCGCGAATAATGACTTTTGAGCCTATACAAACTCGATGACTCTGAGACTGTCGCCAATCACCGTACACCAGAAACCCCAAGGCCGTAAGACCTCGAGCAGGCAGACTTGGTATAACCAGAGCTGTTCTACATAGCAACACAAACTGTAAGACGTCAACATGCATGACAAACTGTAAGACCTCAACAGGCACCACAAACTGTAAGACCTCAACATGCATGAAAATTTTATAAGATCTTTCTACAGGCATAAAACTCAATCTCGAAGTTTAGGCTATACGTCACATTTGTAAGAGTCCTGAAAGGGCATACCCTCGGTGTAGACGCCTAAACTATCACTCAGAATCAAAAATGGCTCCGGCCAAACACATATGACTATGGTCAAAACGGCTGCTCCAGCCAAATTAACGCGACTCGGGGATGCCCGACTGTCGCTAACAAAATCGCATGCCATTACTTTGAATATACTTCAAAAAGAACCGATTAAAATAGGCTTTCCTCAACAGGTAAACGGGCTTCGACCATGTCAGCTCCAAAATCACAAGGCTTCGAGCTACTCAGCCTACGAGCTAAGAACCTTCCGAAGTGCTCGAACATCGCTAACGACTTGAAATCGAGGTTCTTCCAGAGCCAACGACGGGTCAGGCAAAATCATTTCAGAAAGACCTTAATGAGAGGAAAACAAAGCCTACAAAATGCCCACGGGAAAAAGCATAAGAGCCATTGTCGCCAGCCAAAAAAGCCTCCAGGCCGCACACTAAAAGGTTTCAACGACCGATAGTATAAGAACCTCTGTCGCTAGCTTGAAAATTGAAAACTTGAGGATTAAAATGAGCTCGAGTCATAACCCGATTCGTAGACCGGATCCAAAATAGTTAACTACAAAATGCCCACGGGCAAAAGTGTAAGAGCCATTGTCGCCAGCCGAACAAGCCTCCAGGCCACACACTTAAAAGGTCGCTTCAACCTGAAGCACAAGGGCCATCGTCACCCGCCCATGCAGACACGAAAAAACTTGAGGATCAATTAAAGCTCGAGTCACAACGTGACTCAGAGACTGGACCAGAGATAGTTGAAACATAAATGCCCAAGGGCAAGGAATAAAGACAATCACCATTCGCCCACATAGGTGCGGGAGATCGGGGGTCAGGTAAGCTCGAATCAGGGCCCAACTCGGAGACTAGGCCTAAACAGCTGGGCAAAGCACAAAGGCCCTGACGCCTACTCACATCAAAAAGCACACTTAAGAGCCCCGGGGCCTATCTAGTAAGCTCCGTACCCATAGGGCTCCCACCGGACACCGAAACCAGCATGTCTGGTCGAAAGCAATGAAGAAAGAGATATAAAAGAGTTAAAAGCTTCAAGTTTCTCTTATTTATGCAAAAGGCACGCTCTCCGTCTACAAACATGCTCTGCAAATATCAAATACAGAATGGAAAAGCGGCGAAATCCACGCTCCGCTCCAGAAAATTATGACCCCCCAGCCTCGGCTTCACTCAAACTCTTCCAGAAGGACAAAACCCCTGGTGCTGATCTCTTCAGGCACCTCTCCTCGGGATTCACAACGAATGTATCCCTCGTTCCTTTTCTCACGATCGAGGACCCGCTCCAACTCAGCTTGGACATCGGTGATGTCCTACAAATGGATTGCCATTTCATCGTCAACCTTGGTCCAACCCAATGCTGCTTCAGTCCAAGCATTGATTATTCCAACCCGGACCTTCGTAACATCCAACTCCAGCTTCGCAATCATATCTACTCAAGCCAAAGCTTGAACCTATGCCTAAGCCCCCAGTTCACCACAAGCATTCCTAACTCGGTCGGCTTTGCCCCTAAGGTACTCCTGAGCCTTTGTCCTTCTTTATGCAAACTAAAGAATAGGCAAAAGCCTAACCTCAAAGGTTAAAAAAGCGAAACGCTCACTACGAAAGGTCACCTGTCCCATTAGATGGCTCTTGTAACTCAAGCTCTGGTACGCCCTATGTTGCTAGTACATCGACTCAACATCCTTCCCCACGCCAAGGAGCCTAAAGGACTCACCCTCATCCGGATCCCTCCGAGGTCTAGCCCCATGATGGAGTAGCTCAAAACTGAGCCTATCAAAATCTTGCAGGAGGAAAACTTGGTAAAGAAGGGATGGCACGAGATGTGGAAGAACTGTGCCAAGGCTCACCGCAAAGTAAAGCTGATGAACTTCCATGAAGGCCGAAGCACATTCTTACAGGCCTAGCCCCCTCGACCTTGGGAAGAACTGACCTCGGTTGAAGCATGATCACTAAGAGGAACCACCGCTACAGAGTCAAAACTTCAAGAATAGCAGGCTCGGACGATGTTCTCTTGCGAGAGACACAGACCCGTTTAGCCTCACTAAAAGCTCCATCACCCTACGAGTGCGTATCCCGTCTGTAGCCATCATCTCCTGGATCGGAAGCCCACAACTCCTCCCACTCTTCGGAGAAGCATGGACTCGCCTCAGGGGGATCATCCGATACTTACAGACGCCCGTCTAAATATAACAGGAGAAGGCAGAACTGGCAAAGCAAGGAGCGCTCCACCTAAAGAGTATTGCTCCATTTTTTCGAGCAAATAATTCAGGTTCCTAAGGTATAATACCAGCAGTCAGCACTAGAGTAGAGCGATTTGTCCTTGACCAATCTCTGTCATCCCCGGCAACAGCGATTAAAGGCGTTATCAACTGGCACCATGGAATTAGCAGGCCCCGATGTCCCCGAAAAATGGGGGGAGGGAGCGTCCCCCCTTTTTGTCAGATTAAACCCGTTATTGTCGCAATAGCAGCCGTAGAATTAGAAGACTAAAAGGCGGGGAGACGTAAAGGCATGTTGTTACCGGAAGCGTGGCGCGGGAAATGGCAACTGCATGAGAAAGAGTAGCCCTTGGGAGGGCGGAAACAACCTTATGCCATACATTGGAAGAACTGTGATGATTCAAAGCTGACCGAAGACGCCAACCAATAGCACCACCTCCAGCCTCGAGGCAATACTCAACCCCAAAGACCTCCGTCATAGTAAGACAACGCTCTATAGGGCCAACAACGCCTTTACCACCACAAGACTGGCATGCAACTTCGAAGGTCTCCACCAAGGGAAACCAACCTATAAAGGAATGAGAGTTTTTTAACAACACCCGTACAAAACGGGCTCCGGGTGCTGACCAGGATGGTTCGAGCACGAGCGAGCCTCCGTTCAGAGGCTGCCTTCAGAAAATCATCGGCGTCCTCCATCCGCGGGTCCCCGAGCAAATTTCTTCTCGAGGGTTATTTTGAGGCCCGAAAACATTATCCACGCTTCCGCGCGAAATCAGGGTCCCAGCGGACTGAGGTTATTGGCCTTATTCGAGTTCAGTCCGAGAAACCATGAAAGGCCCCGCACGAAGCTGTTTCCATCAACCGAAGGCCATAAGGAATACTTGCATCAGAGGTCAGTATTACAGGCTACAAAACAGGATCATGCATTCATAACTGCCACAAACATAAAGAAATACAGCAAGTATCAAAGGCAGGAATCAAGGAAATATCTTTGTATTCATAAAAATGTTCGCTTACAACGACCCTCAGGGGGTCCTTACATATGATTACAAAAGCCCGCAAGGGGATCCTTACACATAAACAAAGAAGTTCAAGGATATGCATGCAACAAGAGCCTAAGAATCTAGCCTATTCCCGAAATGCGGCATCTCCGACATCATCTCCTCAGGCGTATGACCTCAAAGACAATATCTTTCAAGTCCAATCCCATCGGAGACCTCACCCCGATCCTCCCGGAATGACATCTTCAAAAGGAAGGGTAGAAGAGGAAGGCGAGGGAGAAGAGCAAAATGATGAAAGAGAGGCCGGAAGAAGACAAGAAGTGGCTGGGTGAAAATTTTGGCTAGTACGAACTCTGCCAATACTGCCATTATAAAACCACTTTTTGAGACGTTGCCTCGGCCCGGGGGGCAACAGCTAGCGGAGACTGTCGCCATACCCCCCTTGGAATCCAAAAGGGGTGTAACATGCCAAGCTGGGGAAGGAGGGTGAGCAGCGGTGTATAATTCGAGCCCCCTCTTAAGCAGCAGTGCATAATCCAAGTATCTCCCCGAGATGGAGGAAATCGGTCCCCTGCTTCATCGCCCGAGCTAACGGAGACAGCACAACAACAACAACAACAACAACAACAACAACAACAAAAACGACGACAATAACAGCATCACCACGACACAACCTCATCCAAGCGAAGAAGGATTGAGAATTGGGCCGTGGCACACATGACGTAAGATCTCGAGGTCGTGGGCCTTAAACATGACGAGACGACAATGACTAAAAATGGCAAGAAAGGAGGAAAGGATAGGTATCAAAGGAAGCTTGGGTGAAAAACTGATCACAAAAAGCCCCATTTATAGGGGGAGGGCAAGTAACTGACGGCGCCATTATCGCCCTGAAAAAAGCGTAACAACAGGCGCAATCAATGCATTTGTGGGAGCTGAATCGACGGTAATAATATGACCCCAACGAAAGAAGAGTCATGATGCATCAGATGATCCAGAAGAAGCGAAAGGGTGAAACGCCCCGACACTTGTAAAAGGGGGGATGCGCCATCAGCATGACATCATTGCGAGAGCCCGCGAAGTGGAGTGTCAAAATCATTTCTTATCGCTTCCCTCTAAGAAACGCGGAGACTATCTGTACGCGGTAAAATCGGAGGACCAATTTTTCATTGACAAAATTGCTTGAGTAGGCCACCTCGGAGGCTCGGGACCTCGAGCCGATCATTTCCCTCAAGATCTGTCGATACCCGGCCAAGGATAACATCGGCCTAAACCCCGTCGAACATGGGAAGCTTCCGAAGAATGCATCCGGGGTCGATTAAGTCTATCTGAGCGGCTCAACATCGGTCTACGCAGACGTCATAAAGCTAGTTAGCCGTCCCATCCCATTTTCCTTTTTCCCTCAACGTATCTTGTACTAAGTCTAGGCTCCCCCTTCTTATAAAAGGGGAGTCATTGACACTCTATAAGGGCAGAGCTCTAACTATTCTCCACCATATCAATAATATCTCTCTCTCTTTCTTTCTAACTTGCTCGTTTTTACTAGCTCGAGGCCACTCTAGCATCTACTATTCTCTCACTTGTTCTTCATTTATTGCTCGGTATTGGCCAAAAAGATCCTTGTTTTAATCATATCTTAATAGTTATCCCATTCCTGACTACCCCCCGATAGCTCGAGATCGAGCCAGATATTGACCTCAAGGTCCTCCATCGACCAGTCCGAAGTCAGGGCAGCTAGCCCCTCGGTTTGATTACTTCCCCGTTTTAGCTTGTATTTTGTCATTAAACTTCATATTCTTACCACCATCTGCTCTAATAACTAGCATAAAAATAGATCATGTATTTCTATAATCCCATTTACAAATTTAATTGTTGTTACCATTTTCACGGTAAACACTCACCTTCGCTTTTCTCGGTGTCGGACAGAAGCAACCGAGCACCACGCTCGCCCGCCATCACTTGCGCCAACTCTTCCAAGAGGTCAAATCCCCTAGCGTGGATCTCCTCGAGGGTTTCCCTTTGAGACTTACATCGAGCATATATCTCTCCTCTTATCTTCGTGGCCAAGGATCTTTCTCAGGTTAGCTTAAGCATCAGTAGCGTTCTTCAAATAGACCACCGCTTTCTGGTCAGCCTTAGTTCGGCTCATTACAACTTCAGCTCGGGCATCCATAATCTCCGCCCTTATCTTTGAGAGCTCGGTCTCGAGCTTCGCAATCATATCTTTTCAAACCAAGCTACTGTCAAAAGCTAAGCGAAATTGAACCTCAAGGGCGGAAGCCTTAGCCAAAGCACCCTCCTCCGTCGAATCCTGAGCATCTGCCTGAGCCTTTAACTCATCATACTTGCACTTAGCTCGGCCAACCTCGTCTCGAAGGCGCTCCAATCCCTTCACCTTTTTCTGCAACTGAAATAAAAAAAACATTAGCTTCGGGAGCTAGAAGGGGGAACACCCGCTCGCTCGGAACAAAAACTACCTTCTCCTTCAAGTAGCTATCATAATTCGAGCTCCGACTCGCCTCATACTGTAAGTATGCCAATTCGACTTCCCTTTCATCGCAAAGGAGCCTCAGGGATTTCTTCTCATCCAGAGCTTTTCACATCCTGTCCTTACGGTGAAGCAACTCGGACTTAAGCTTGTCGATGGCCTACAAAAGAAAACTCAGTAAGGAAGGGAAGGTGCGAAACTCGAAAGGCTTGTGCCAAAAACTCACCACAGAGTGAAGCTGTTGTGCTTCCTCGAAGGTCAAGTGCACTTCTGCTAACCTAGTTCCCTCAACTCTGAAAGAGTAAACCTCGGTCGAGGCACGGTCGCTTGGTGCATATGATCCCGGTTTCGAGTATCCCTCGAAGTACCTCCAATGGGAAAGGAAGACGACAGCGGAGGATAAACCGCCTCTCCAAAACCAGAAATCACAGGCGCGACAGGCTCAATCAATACTTCCACTTCGGGCCCCCAGTCCAGGTTTGTCTTACTTCGATTGCCATTGCCCTGCAAAGGTATCCCTTGCTTATTGTTGTCATTCTTTAGACCAGAAGCTAGTGATCCTTCTTCCCCCCTCCCCCCCAAGGGGGCACAACCTCGCCTTAGAAGGCTCCCCAATGCCTTCAATAATAGGGTTAGCACGCAAAAAGAGAATGTGTTTCTCCAACTAAAGGAAGGAAACAAATCGTACAACACATACTGTGATATTTTGCCTCCCACCTATCCTTAGATAAGGCTCGCCACTTACGCTCGTTGTTAGTCGAGTGGGTCACCAACTCCCGAACCCAATCTAGCAGATTGAGAACCTCGCCCGGCATCCACGATATCGCTGTAGAAAAAGAAAAGAAGGCACATTTACAGAACACCCCTTCGCTATAATTGAAAAACTGTGAAGGCACAACTGAACCACTTACGTGAATAATTCCATTCCTCAGGGAATGGCCTAAACTCCACGGGGATAATATCAATAGTTCGTACTTAGACGAATCGACTCATCCACTCCCAACCCCCATCTTCTTATCGACAATGAAAGGTATGGCCGACTGGCATTGTAAGATTAGCAGACCTCGATGGTAAAAGGGTTGGTATAGCTTGATAAGATGGCTAAGCATAAATCCAAGCCCTGCCTTCTCCGCAAAGAACCTCACCATCAACATTATCCGCCAAAATGACGGGTGAATCTGGGCCAGGGTGACCTAATACTTTCGACAGAACTCAATCATAACCCTGTCAACGGTGCCCAATATGAAGGGATACGTAAACACATTTAGAAATCCCTCGGCACGGTCCATAATACTCTCATCCGAGGAATAAACTTCAAGGTATGCTCCCATTGGTCCTGAGCATCGGGGCACTTTTCTAGTGAAAAGTCACCTCTCGAAGCAGAATGCCCCGAGCCAACAAGGCGAGAATCGAAGGCGGAACTCCCTCCTCCATACCAAACGAGCACTGATGTAGCAGTCATGACTATAGCAAAATCGGAGAATTGGAGCAAAGATTTAGTGCAGAGCGTCAATACTGAAATAACGAAAAGCATAATGCAGGGAAAATGGGTAACTTCTCAAAATGGTGGAATCTTCAAAAGGGTAGAAGTAGCCCTATATATATGGAAAAAAGGGAGACGACCCGCCTCCCCCAGATGTCGATTAAGATGCTGGCCGAAATCACTTTGAGAAGATGTGCCAGCGGGATCACCTCGGTCGCTTTGCAGACGTGTCGACCATTTAACAAATGTCGTGTGACATTTCGGGGTAGGAGACCCCCACACCAAACAAGTACCGAGATGGTACCCGATCTCGAGGACCTCCATAAAAAATAAGTTAGGTTCCAGAAAGCCATTGGCATCATCGATAGTCCCGAAATGGTACCCAATCTCGAGGACCTCCACCAAAAAGAAGAAAGGCTCCAAGAAGCCATTAATATCATTGTCAGTCCCGAGATGGTACCCGATCTCGAGGACCTATACCAAAAAGAAAAAAGGCTCCAGGAAGCCTTTGGCATCATTTCCAGTCCTGAGATGATATCCGATCTCGGGGATCTCTCCAAAGGGCCATCAGTGTCATCACAAGACTCGAGATGGTACTCGGTTTCAAAGGCTCTTCTCAAGGTAAAAATCAGCACTTAAAATGCCATTTCATATAGGCTTGGCCTCGGGGTACCATCTAAACCCGGGCAGTCCCTCATACGGAATCTATCTACAACGCCTTTAGGCTACCTACATTGAGTTCAAGACAAGTTTCCAGACGGCCGGAGTTTGAGCAAACCTCCACTCGGGGACTATTATCGAAAGCCTAAAGGCAGTCTCCATTCTCGAGCTTCTGAGAAAATCCCCCCTCAAAGGTTATCGCAAGGTCCAAAGTCTAAGTCTCGATTTGGGGTTCGAAGACCTACTCTCATTCAATCCGAAGTCAGGGTTCCGATGACCCGAGTTTATCAGTCCAACTCGGGGTCGGTCCAAGGAACGACAAAGGGTTCTAAAGGGAGCAGTGTTAATCAATCAAAAGTTAGAAGAAACATCCGCACCTGGGCTCAATAGCTGCACCAATCGGTAGGGTCGTGCACTCAAATTCTATAGAAGCATGAATAAAGGGAAAATAGTATACATCAGAGACAAATTAAAGAAATATTTTTCATTCATAGATATTCAATTACAAAAGCCCATGAGGGGTCCTTACATATGATTACAAAATCCCACAAGGGGTCCTTACACAGTAACAAAGAAGCAAAGAGGTACACATATAGTAAAAGCCTAGAGCGTAGCCTATTCTCGAGGGTGCATCCTCGGTGGCAGTATCTTCGAGCGCCATCTCCTCGGGAGTCTCACCTCGGTCCTTCAGAATGATATCTCTGAGGGCGAAGATGAATAAGAAATGGGAGAAAGGTTAATTGGAGAACACTTGAATAAAAAATTGGTTCAAGGAGGCTCCCATTTATAGGAGGGGCGGCAGTGTAACTGACGGTGCCATTATTGTCTTTGAAAGACGTAACAATAAGCGCATTTAGTGCGTCCTTTGGAGCTAAACCGGCAGCGACGTTACCGATTTGGAGAAGAAGAAACGGTGATGCTTTGAATGATTCTGGAAAGATGAAATGACGGGACATCTCGGTTGTCATGGAGGCTTGCGCCATTAGTATGACATCATCATGGGAGATTTGGAAAGATGGTTATCAAGGTCGTTTCTTGTCATTCTACTCTAAGAAACGCGGGGACTATATGTATACGGTAAAATTGAAGGGTCCAATTTCCCATCAGTATAATATCTTGAAGGCTCGAAATCACGGTCGGGTTCATCCCTCGAGGGACATCGACACTCGACCTCGGGACAGTATGAGGCCGATAGTTACAGGAAGAAAATGGGGAGTTCCCAAGGCATGAAGCTAGAGCCGACAAAATCTGCTAGGCTAGTCTGAGCCCGTATTGTGGCATTAGTTAGATATCCTATATCCATATCTTTGTAATAAATGCACTTGTACTATGTTGAGATTCCCCCTCTTATATAAAAGGGGATCCTTATCATTTTGTAAACATTTGTTGCTCCATACCTAATATACAAGAACATTCTCTTTGCTCTATAACAACCGTCTTTGATTTATTTATTATTGTTAGTGTCACCATCGATCGCCTTCGATAGCTCCCAGTCGAGACCTAGAATTGACCCTGAGGCCCTCGAATAGGCAAGCTCAAGGCCCCCATTGACAACGATTCGGTTTGATTAACACCTCGCACTTAAGCTCTTATTTCGTTTCTTAGTCTTTCACATAGCATATACTGCATAACAACTAGCATAAAAATAGATCACATATTTTTAGAACCACTAAATCAAATTTAATTGTTATTACCATTTTCACGGTAAACACATATGATCAAAGGAGATATGAGGTATAATGCACTGCTCGGAAGACCTTGGATCCATAATATAAGGGCAGTACCTTCAACGCTTCTTCAAGTCATGAAATTCCCAACACCGGAAGGAGTCAAAACGGTGTACGATGAGCAACCAGCAGCCAAAAAGATGTTTGCAATTGATGAGGTGATACCATTATCGACTCTAACATCAACAAAGGGACCAGAATCAAAGGAAAAATAGTAGGTCAAATAGAGACCATAGTCACTGGTTTCGACCAGATCGGAATAGCGGGAAATTATCGAGGATCATGATTGCATGATACCTCAAACCTTCGTAATCCTCGATGATTCTGATGCCACAAAGTCAACATTCAAAGATTTGGAACAAGTCTACTGATCGAGCACCTGCCCGATTAAAAGGTATAGCTGGGCACGCGGTTAACTCCCGAGCTCAGGGAAAAACTCGTTAAATTCCTTATTAATAGATTGTTTTGCTTGGTCCCACCTTGACATGACAGGGATCCCACTGGAGATCACCACTCATCGATCTTGGACCCGAAGTTCAGACCGGTAAAGCCAAAGAGAAGGCTACAATCCGAGGTAAAACATACATTCATCAAGTACGAGGTAACCAAACTTCTCAAAATAGGATCCATCCGGGAAGTAAAATATCCCAAATGGTTAGAAAACGTAGTTGTAATCCCCAAGAAGGGGAATAAACTTAGAATGTGTGTAGATTATTAAGACTTAAACAAAGCATGCCTGAGGACACTTTTCCACTGCCAAATATCAATCGCATGATCGATGCCACGGCCAGCCACGAGATCTTTAGATTTCTCGATACCTACTCCCGGTACAACCAAAAATAAATGAATCCGGATGGGCTAAAAAATGTTGGTGCTACCTATCAACGCCTAGTAAACCGAATGTTCAAAGAACAAATAGGTAAATCAAGGGAGGTTTATGCTGATGACATGCTAGTTAAGTCCCTGCGTGCAGAGGACCATTTGATACATTTGCAGTAAACCTTCGACATCTTGAGAAAATACAACATGAAGCTCAACCCCGAGCGCATTCGGGGTCGGTTCAGGCAAGTTCCTCAGATTTATGGTATCAAATCGGGGAATCGAGATCAACCCTGATAAAATCAAGGAAATCGAAGACATCACAGTCATGGACAACATTAAGGCCGTACAAAGGCTAATAGGACGGATCGCTGCTTTAGGCAGGTTCATCTCGAGGTCCTCTGATCGAAGCCACATGTTCTTCTCACTTCTCAAAAAGAAGAACAATTTTACTTAGACCCCATAATGCCAATATGTATTGGAAGAATTAAAGTGGTACCTTTCGAGCCCACCATTGCTTCATACTCCGACAACGAACGAGCAACTCTACATATATTTAGCAGTCTCGGAGGTCGCGGTAAGTGGTGTCTTAGTTTGGTAAGAGCAAGGTACGCAATTTCTTATTTACTATGTTAGCCGAACTTTAGGTGAAGCATAGACCGGGTACCCACACTTAGAAAAATTAGCGCTTGCTCTAATAAGCGCCTCTAGGAAATTAAAACCATATTTTCAATATCACCCAATTTGTGTTATAACCACTTATCCCTTCGCAACATTTTGCACAAGCTCGAGCTCTCGGGCCGACTGGCCATATGGGCCATCAAAATCAGTTGGTATGATATCGAGTATCAAACCCGAACGGCCATCAAGTCTCAAATTTTAGCAGATTTTGTGGCCGACTTTACACCAGCCCTCATGCCCGAGGTCGAAAAGGAGCTATTGCTAAAATTGAGTACATCCTTGGAGGTGTGGACCCTTTTCACAGACGGTGCTTCGAATGTGAAGGGGTCCGGGCTAGGCATAATTTTGAAGCCACCCACAGGCAATACGATTAGACAATCTATCAAAACCCCTAAGTTGAATAACAATGAGGCCGAGTATAAGGCCATAATTGCAGTCTCTAGCTAGCTAAAAGTTTGGGAGCTGAGATAATGGAGGAACAAATATATCGGTCATCTTCCATCGGACTTTAAGGAATCGAGGACTCTGCGAACGCAAGCTGCACGATTTACATTTGCCGAAGATGGAACATTGTACAGAAGGATGTTCGATGGGCCGTTGGAAATATACTTGGGTCCGGAGGACACCTACTACATCCTACGAGAAATTCACGAGGGCACTTGCAGGAACCATTTCAGTGCCGAATCACTAGTTCACAAAGTCCTCAGAGCAGGATATTATTGGGACAGTATGGAAAAAGATACTAAGGAGTTCGTTCGAAAATGTGACAAATGCCAAAGGCATGCGCCGAAGATCCACTAACCTGGAGAGCAACTTCTTTCGGTCCTATCCCCATGGCCATTCATAAAATAGGGCATGGACATCATTGGTCCTCTTCCATCGGCCCCGGGTAAAGCTAAGTTCATTTTATTTATTACTGACTATTTCTCTAAGTGGGTTGAAGCACAGGCTTTAGAGAAAGTCAGAGAGAAAGAAGTTATACACTTCATCTGGGATCACATCGTATGCCGATTCGGTATACCCACTGAGATAATGTGCGACAAAGGAAAACAATTTATCGGCAGGGAAATAACGAAGTTCCTCGAGTAGCACAAAATAAAAAGGATATTATCGACGCCTTATCATCCTAGTGGGAACGGACAGGCCGAATCAACGAACAAAACCATCATTTAAAACCTAAAGAATAGGTTGAATGACGCTAAGGGAAATGGAAAGAAATTTGCCCAAAGTTCTTTGGGCATATCAGACAACGACAAAATCCAGTACGGGGGCAACGTCGTTCTCATTGGTGTACGGTGCCAAAGCTCTGATACCGGTCAAAGTCAGGGAACCAAGCGTCAGGTTTTGATACACAACAGAAGAATCAAATCACGAGGCTATGAACACAAGTCTCGAATTGTTAGACGAAAAACGGGATGTCGCCCTCGTTTGAATGGCCACCTAGAAACAGTGAATCGAAAGATACTATAATCAAAGAGCCAATCTTCGACACTTCAAAATAGGGGACTTAGTTTTGAGAAAAGTCACTCTCAACACTAAGATCCAAACGAGGGGAAACGCGGCCCAAATTAGGAAGGACCATATCAGGTCCTCGGTGTCATCGGAAAGGGATCGTACACGCTTGGCACGATGAACGACGAACAACTGCCAAATAATTGGAACATATCACTCCTCAAACGATAATATTGCTAAGGTATGACTCTCCATTTTTCATCAATATTTTATCCTAACATATTGCATGTGTTCGATCGAAGACAGTAGGAAATTCTTCAACACAAAGACTTCAGGTTTTAAAGCACGCGTTGCACTCTTTTTCCCTTAGATCGGTTTTTGTCCCAAATGGGTTTTTTCGGCGAGGTTTTAATGAGGCAACAATTATATGTGCTAACTAGGGACAATTCAACATTATCCGAGACTTCTTTACAATCAACCTCGAATACTGGGGGGCATCACCCTCGGGTGTTTTGTTTTCAAGGATGATGTTTCGTGTCAACAGGGTCTCGATAGGAAAATTTTGTAAAGGGACAAACGGTCAAACGAACCTTGCCCATGTAGATTGCCTGAGCTCTAATGACAAAACATGTACACAGGAATAATCTATTGAAAGAAGTACTTTTTCCTTATCAGATGGTCCATGCCTTAGTGAACTTTTTACTTTACAATTTCGTACTTATGATATTTTACGAAGCCCATAATCGGGGACTGTCTGTCACGCCCCAACCTCGGGAGGCGCGACCGACGCTCAATCGAGTAAACCCAACTGATCAAGCCTTATCAAACACTTCCTACCCAACTCGATACGAATAAGGAAACCATGCTTTCATTCATTTGCTTAGACGAGAAAATATAGTGCATTCTACAAAGTTAGTTCATTTTAAATCACAACATTAATCCATAATTAAGTTCCCAAGATTACATACAATTACACTTTAGCAAAATGAGAATTTGAATTACATCATAGTTCGTAGACCCATCCAATGCCCGTACATAACCCACACATATATCTACGGAGCCTCTAAGAATACCCAAGACAACGATAACAACGCCAGGGACAAGGCCCCAGCTATACCTCAAAAGAGACATCTATAACAAAAGCCATGTCACAAAACCCCTTGAAGGAGAAAGGGGCTCACCAAGAGTTTGAAAAGAGGATACTCCACTACACACGATCGGTACTATCCGCTATGGAGCCACTTACATTCATTTTAAGAAAAATATAGCGCCCCCGGCAAAAGGGACGTTAGTGCCATCGAATAGCACTAGTATATATAACTAAACACCATCAAATTAGAAAGAACTTTTATACAAGAATAAGAAATCACAAGTATAACTCAAAACTTTAAACAATCACCACATTATCAAATAAAAGGATCATACAACTTTCACATCATCTTCCCATAGCTTTTAGTTTGGGGCATTTTATACTATTCATTATTTGTTCACAATATCTTGAGCGGAGTCCGATCTCGACCCGATCGGCTAGGTTGCCTCATTTGAGACATATGCTTCAATCACAATCTCATTTTCCTTCTTTCCCGGAATTCATTCACAATACCTTTCCAATACCACCGCTATCTTGAGCGGAGTCTGATCTCGACCCGATCGGCTAGGTCGCCTCATCAAGGCATTGTTCCCTTCTCATAAAGTTTGATCTATTGTGTAAGAATTACAAATTAAATCGAGAATTAGAGACGAGATTGAGATTCTAGCTTGTTTTGAGCATACTATCAAACACTAAATGTGCATTGTGATCTTAGGCCCTTTTGAGAGAAATTTCTATCATTTTATATCCCAATTGCTTTCCTTTTTAGTTCACTACCTCCTAATAATCTATGGTGTGATATACATGCAAGAAATTCATTCTTACACCCATGAATTACTTCACTTGTGATCCCTTATTGCTAAGCATAGGAATAAGAGCTGAGGTAATGAAGTCTTACCTCTTGGGATAAAGATTTAGGTGCCCTCACTTGATTATCTTCAAAGATTTGGCAAGGTTTCATGGAGTAATTTGATGGGAAGCACTTCCCTCTCTAATACCCTCTCTCTCTCTCTCTCTCTCTCTCTCTCTAAAAGCATCAGGAAATATGCTCAAAATGAGCTATAATACCGAATATATCGATAAGGGGTCGTGTTTAAAATTTAGAAAATTAGAGCCCCGAGTCAGGTCTGCGATCGCAAAGTGGAAATGCGGCCCGCAGAATGGACTGCAAAAGTGCTCCCAAAATCTGAACACACTACCTGGGTATGCGGCAGAAATGCGGTCCGCATACCTGTTCTGCGGTCGCATAATGCATCGTAGAACTGCCCCTCACAAAATCCAAAGGGAAATGTGCGACGACTATGCGGTCCACATATCGGTTATGCGATCGCATAGTTGACCTCAAATTTGACCAATACACTAACTCACTTTGCGGCGATTATGCGGTCCGCATACCTGATATGTGACCGCATTCTCGACCGCAGAATCCCATTTTCTGGAAAACATTATTTCTAACACATGATCCTAACTTGGCACCACGGGATTCGAGGTTCTGAGTAGGAAATTCACGGGGCCTTACACTGTCGTCCAAAAATCAACATGCTTGAATTGTTAAACTTTGAAATCTTAAGACCTTAAAAAGGCAGCCCTCGATTTTATGGGCCACGACCACCACTCTCGGGGATAGATACTTTTAAAAAGTTTGAAGTATGATCGAGAGACAAGCCCAATGGACAAGTATCAAGTTAAAGTCTACGGCGAAACTAACATGGTTCGGAGACGTTCAAATTCCGTAATCAAATAGGCCTTCAAATATTTTCATAAAACCGGTTGAAAAAGGGCTACCCTCAGCAAATTTACATATGGTTTCAATAACATAAACCCTCGAAAAGCTTAAGAGGTACCAAATTGAACAAACTTATTCTAAGGCATAACAAAAAATTTTGACAACACTGAATCCTAATGGCTACAGATTTATCTCTTGCTAAGGCATAACAAATTTTTATATTATTAAACTTTTAAACCCAGCCACTATTTCGAGGCCATATCGGCCCGATTCAAGAGCCTAAGGGCCATTACATTGTCAAGCTCGAGGACCCGCCTTCACTTAAACCAAAACCTAAGGGTTTTTTCTACTGTGAGTTCGAGCAAGTACTCACTCGACTATAGAAACTATAGTAAACCGATTTCAACAAAATTTTCACAAGGCAACGAAGTGAGTCAAATTTCTCACAAGACCTAAAGTATATCAGAATTATCATAAGGCAAAAGCAAAACAAAATTTACACGAAACTGAAATCAAAGACAAAAATAAAAGAAAAAGGATCTTTCATATATGCAAAAGTATTTACAAAGACCACTCAGGGTCTTGCACAAAAATCCAAAAAAAGGAGAAAAAAAAATTCTAAGTGCCTAATCTTCCCCGGGAGCTTCATCTTTATCTTCTCCGCTCTCGGATCCGCTCGCACTCCCGGAGTCATCATCATCAGAGAGCAAAGCTTCATCTTTGGCCTCTAGCACTTTCGCATTCTCGATATCGGCCGTGCGGTCAAAGCCACGAGCATGAATCCCTTCAAGAGTCTCTCTTCGAGACTGGAATTTAGCATGCTCGGCAACGCAGGATAATTGAACCTGAGCAGCATCAGAAATTTCCTTTGCTCGAGCATTAGCTGCTTCAGCATCAGCTCAGTAGACAGCCACGACCGCCTCCGTGTCGGCTTTTACTCTTTCTACTACAGATGCGACCTTTACAAGCTCAGCAGCCAAGCGAGTCTCCAGCTCTTCAATTTTCTTGGCTCGGGCCGAGCTCACTTCCTTCATGCTTTGGAGTTGACGCTCATCCGAAGATAGCTAGGCTCGAGCAGTAACTTTCTCTGAGGCGAGTCGGTCCATGTTCTACTTCCACCCTAAAGTCTCTGCCTCGTTCATCTCAGCTTCCTCACAAAGTTGCTCAATCTTTTCGGCCTTTTACTGAACCTACAAGATCTAAGTGTTACTTGCCAATATTAAATTGATATGTCAAGCTCCCAAAAATTTGCATTACCTACTAGATGAGATCGGTCTGCTCTTTATGAGCTATTGCCAATTCAGCTCGGAGGTTCCTAACCTCTTATTCTTTTTGCACATAGAGGAGTTTGAGGGTGTCTCTCTCCTCCTGAGCCTTTTGAGATCGGCCTTACACCAGTTCAGCTCAGCTTGGAATATGGAAAATGCTTCTCGATGAAGTGTCACAGCCTATGGAGAAAGGAAGGAAATCAAACAAAAGAATATAAAAGAAAACGTAAACCTAATAATGGGGGATGAAATCTACTTGGTTCAGGAGTCGCTAAGCCTCATCGAAAATGATTGATGCATCCAGGTCGGAAACATCATCGACCCTCGTAAAGCAGCCACAGAATAAGTCATCCCATTCATGAGACGTTCCCATGTCGGGGGTCTCCCTAGACTGGGCCTCCCAAAATTGCCCTTCAGAAAATGTGGGGAGGGGATGAGAATCATCAATATTGATTGCCCCAAGAAATAAACTTAGGGCACTCTCTCCTTTACGGAGGGCCTCAAAATCGGACCCTTTAGGCACAACCGCCAATTGTTCGTCACGGCGGGCAGGAACACTCGCCGGTTATTCGTCACAGTGGGAGACATATTCAACCCCCGATGACTCAGGGAATTTGCTCGGTCCATCTTCCGAGATCTCCTCGGTCCAAAGATGAGCCTCCTCGACCGTCACTGGCTCAGCTCGGCGCTTCCCTTCTTTTGAGCCACCAGCTCATAGTCAGCATCTTCTTTCTCCTCTTCTTCATCTCGTAGCTTTTGGGCTATGCCAGCAGGCAGAGCGGCAGTGTCATTCTTTGACTTACGATCCTTGCTCTTCTTGGGCTTTGGACTATCATAAAGCGAGACCCTCTCTCTTTTCTTCTCTTTCAACGGTTTCGGAACCTCCTCTTCCCTAGGCGGGTGCAGCCTCATTTCGGCAACATCCTCGAGACCTGCATAAAAGGAAATCAAGTACAAATGAAAAGAAATGTTTCAGAGATGAGCATCAAAAGCACATAAGATAAGCTTACTATGATTCTTGGACTCCTATCAGCCCCTCCCTAAAGTGCGCCATGAGAGCTAAACATACGTAGAAGTCGAAACTAGCTTCTGAATTTAGCTTTCGAGGATAGGGATTGCACCGGGCACCCAGGAAACCGCTACATCATAATAAAAAATGTGGGTGAGAAAATATGTGGGTGAAGGAAGATAAAAGAAACAAAGCAATCAACATAAGATGTTGATGGGTTTGTACTTACGCTTTATGTTCCATTCCTCGGCAAATGGCATCTTCTCGACCGGGATTATATCGAAGGTCCTAACCCGGACAAACTGACCCATCCATCCCTAATCCTTGTCATTGTCTGTACTCGAGAATAGTACCTTTGTGGCTCGGCGATGGAGCCTTATTAATCCACCTCGATAGAGATGGGGTCTATACAATCTAATGAGGTGGTCGAGGGTAAATGGCATCCCTTCGACCTTGCTCATGAAGAATCAAAGAAAAATAACGATGAGCCAAAAAGAGGGGCGGATTTGGCCTAAGGTTATGTGATATTAGCGGCAAAAGTCGATAATAATGGGATCGACGGGACCCAGCGTAAAAAGGTAAGTATAAATACTTACAAACCATTTCACATAAGTGGTGATATCCTCTTGGGGGGTAGGAATCACCACCTCTTTGTTTTCTCAGTGTCAATCTTTTTTAATCTACTCGAGATCGCCTTCAGCTATCGAACATATATATCTCAACATGGGCTCACATCAGCCAGGGACTGAAGAGTGTTTCTCGACTTTGAAGTCGAATGTAAGATTGCAAGACCCCGGATCACATTGGCCAGCCGCGATGAAGAAGTGTTTTCCTTTTGGGGAACGATTTTTGATGCTTTCGCCATTGTTATATGAGTTCAAAGAAAGAAGAAGATGAAACTTGTTGTTTTAAGAAAAGATTGGCAAATGGGATTTGAAGAACCTGCAGAATTGATAAGCATGAAGGGAGCATAAGAGTTTTTAAAGATTAGGGAAATTTTGAAAGTAAAGTTTGAGAAAACTATGAATGTGGTCTATTTATAATACCTGCTATGATGGTTTGAAACACTAGTGGCCGACCATCAATTGGCACTAATTAATGATCTTCAGAACTGTGCAGATGCGGTGTTCAGTCGTCTCCATCACTTACGTCACGAGGGTGACGTCATAATTGGTCGAGGTACTAAATTGAAGGCTCGGTTCATTTCTTCTCGTTACATTCCAAGAAATGAGGGGACTATCTGTATACGGTCAAAATCGGGCCTACCCAATTTTACTATTTGATCGAGACAAGGGAGTTGCATCGGGGATAGCCTCGTAATGAATCAGACCTAAGCTCGAAGATGAGGCATCGAGTCTAAAGATCGAAGTGTCTGTTGAGATCGAGAAAGCAACAATTGAGATTAAGTATGACCGATTTCGAGTGAAGTGCATAACGGAAAGGCGAGATATCCGTAACCGATCAAAGATCACGGCAAAAATCTCGAAACAGATCAAATCAAGGGCGGTTATTTGTACCAATCATGGGATTTACTTCCGTAATTAGAACTGTACTATAATTAGGATTTCTCTAGTATATAAAGAGGGTTCCCCGTCATCTGTAAACACCTTACATACATACAGATCAAGGCAATATAATATTTTTCTATTGTTCATCAACTTATTATTCTTTAACTGTTCTTTCTTTACTACTCTCGAGGGTTCATCAGCTCGAGGGCGTTGTCCAAGCAACGGTTTGTTTTATATTCTCGTCAATTCCCATCACTTATCTCTAAATTAATTAATTGGTATTAAGTGAAATCACGTATCCTTAAAACCACATTACAAGTTTAATTGTTACTCGATTTTTAGGGTAAATAATTATACAACTATTTTTCAACTTTCATACAACATTCAAATAAAAAATATATATAAATACAATAGAATACAATTTAAATACAACTATAATACAACTTTAATACAATCCATTAAATATTGTATGTCACGTGTTTCTTCTTCTTCTTCGAGTTTCAATATGAAATTCAGTCAAAATCAAGTCTAATCTTCACCAAATACCCTTAAAATTGAGATATAAACTCCAAAGAATATTTTTAATTATTTGCAACAACACCTAATCCAAATAAACAATAGTTTTGAAAACTCAAATTCGAATTCAAAGCTTCGAAGCTTTTTAATGGGTATCAATGGTAGAGAATCAAATACCTTCAAAATTTATTGATTGATAATTAGAATTCGAACATCAATTGTGCGACATAAAAGGAAATTCCGAAGTTAAAACTCTATATTATAACAATTAAAATTCATTGATGTATTTCCTAGAAAAAAAGAGATAAAAGTCAGAGAAAATCAAGGGAGAAAAACTGGCAAAAGAACGGAGAAGGAGAGAAAGAGAAAGAGAAAGAGAGAGAGAGAGAGAGAGAGAGAGAGAGAGAGCAGGGATGCGATTCCCTATTCAATTTTTAATATAAAGGGATACTCATTAATATTAATTTGTATATAATTAATTGCATATGTTCATATAATTAAGTTAAAACCTAATTACTGAGGGTAATAGAGTTTCATATATAGTATCGGAAGGTCAAAATTCCTTTAATTTTTAGTTCATTATCTTTGAGCATATTTATTAAATGGGCACCGTTCCTTTTATTTTCACTCCCTACCTTCCCAATCCCTTCTCTTCTTCGCCCCTAGGAAGGATAGGCGGGGCGGGTGCTATACTGGTTCTATCTTAATCTGCAAAATTTCAACCCGCCCGCCCCGCAAATTTTTTTAAATTAAAATTTGTCTCTTTTTGGTTTGTTTATTTGCCGGTAGTTGCATTATATAAATATGCCACAAACATCTATACAACATCTTGCGAGACTGATTAAAAATAAAAACTTTTGGGAGTAGGTTTGAAAGCTGTTGTAAATGGATCACTAGATTCTTGTCACTTTTTGGAACGTTTGTAACTTTCTCTGATCATCGAGAGAGAGGAGAGAGATGAGTCATTGTCTGTCGAGAGAGTGAGAGAGAACTTGGCTAGGTCAATATAGTGAAACTGAGATTAGGGTTATAACGTTTAGCCTTTATGTGTGCTAGTTCAAAAAGTTAAATCCCCAACCCGTGGCCCACGACCTGCCCCACATAATTTTTTATTTTAAAAATTGAACCTACCCCTACCCACGCCTCAACCGCAAACTCTCAAACTCGCACTGTCTCGCAAACTCTCAAACCCTTACCTTCCTATTGTAATCCCTACTCGGCCCCAACCCTCCCTTTCTTCTTTCCTACTCTATCACCATCTCCAACATATATCTACTTATTTCTTTTTTTCCTTCAACCAATCAATATGAGTTTCTGAATATGGAGATGCACAAAGAGATTCTTGTTGAATTTTCAGCTAGTAGCATGGAGGAACAAGCTACAACTTCGCTGTTAATAGCAAAATCTTTCTAAGAAAGATGCGTTTTAGAAATATTTAGAAGACATTTTCTATAAAAAAATAAAGGAGCTCATCTTATTCAATGTTAAATTTTATTCTATTTGGTGGTGGGAAAGAAATCTTAATGATCTTATTCTTAGTTGCATGCTAATTAGAGGTGTCACTGGATGAAGTTATTGAGGGGTTTTAAAGGTTAATTGTCACGACCTAAAAACCGACCCGATTGTGATGGCGCCTATCGTGAAACTAGGCCAGCCAACATAATTCCCGAATCAACCATTATTCAATAAAAGTCATTTTTATACCATTTATTAATCAATAATCTCATGATATAAGTCTAAATGAACAGTGCGGAATAAATACACAAGCCCGACATCGGGGTGTCACTAGTCATGAGCAGCTACTACAACTGTCTAACAACATAAAAACCAACATGGCCGAGAAAATCACAAGAATACATTAAGGAAGAATAAGGAGGGAGAAAAGTAGGACTGCAATTGCCAGGCAGCTACCTTGCTAACTCCGATGAACCTACCACCGAGCTCAGAAATACCTGAATCTGCACCTTGGAGTAAAGTGAGTACACCAACTCAGTAAGTAATAAAAGTAAATGAAGACTAAGCAGTAAGAAATCACGTAAACCACGTCATAGTACCACTGTGGTTACAATATGTTCCCAAAACAGGATACCATTCAAATCATTTCATTAACTTACCAACTTCAGTAAAATCCTTTAGAAAATATCTTTCTAACCTTTTCAATAGAGGTTTAATGAAATATATATAGTGAAAGTGATGAAAATCATAATCGGCCCTTCGGGCAAAACATAGTTCGTATACAGCCCCTCGGCAAACAGAAATTCATAATCATTCATAACTTAAAAATCTCAGAGGAAGTAACAAAGCCAAATCAGTGACTAAATTTCGAGCACCTCGTAAAAACTTCAGTTTAAATAAAAATTGTTTAAAGCATTTGTTCAACATTTTCAATAGAGGCTTGGTCTAAAGATGAGTGAAAACAGTAATTTAATCAACATATTCAAGAGAAACTCACTTTAAGGAGGAGTGAAAAAAAAATAGTAAGTTCATAAACAGGCCCCTCACGCAAAGCATCACTCGTATATGTGCATATATATAGCCCCTCGGAGAAGCCACTCAGTCACTCATGACTCAACTATCAGCAATCAGCGCTCATAGCTCTCACGCTCAATAGGTACCCTATCATAACCGCTGCAGCGTGCAGCCCGATCCATATATCACTGCGGCGTGCAACCCAATCCATATATATAGTAGACTGTTCTCACTGGGGGTGTACAGACTTCAGAAAGGCTCCTACAGCCCAAGCGCTATATCGTTGCAGCGTGCAGCCCGATCCAACATGTCGCTGCAGTATGCAGCCCGATCCACATACATATATATTGTTGCGACGTGTAGCCCTATCCATAAATATATAATCCTCACAACCATGCCCTCGACCTCTCTCAGTCATTAACCTCACAATTAGACCCCCGGTGTATCTCATACATCAACCTCACAATCAGGCATTCGGCCTCTCTCAACCATCAACCTCACAAGCCACTCGGACTATCAGTAAAACAAGGCGTTCAGCTCAACATATCATTTATAGTATCAAAATTTAGTAAATAAGGTTGAGTTAAGAAATCAATAAAACACAGCACGACTGAGTATAATTATTAAGTCAAAACAGTGAGGAACAGTAGTTAAAAAGCCCCGTAAGGGTCCAAAATAGTTGGCACGAGGCCTAAATATGGCATTCCGCCCAAAACATAACAATACTTTTCGAAACACAATGATATCAAACAGTTTTCAATCAAATTTGCAACCTAACAGTCCTACGGGACGGACCAAGTCACAATCCCCAATTGTGCACGACTCCACTCTCGTCATCTAGTGTGTGCGTCACCTCAAAGTAGCACAACAATGTGAAATCCGAGGTTTCATACCCTCAGGACAGAATTTACAATCATTACTTACCTCAATCCGGTCCAAATTCTAGCCCGCGATGCCTTTGCCCCTTGAATTGGCCTCCAATTGCTCCAAATCTAACCAAAATCAGATTCATACCATCAAAATATGCTAAGGGAACAAAGCCCACTCGAAAATAACCAATTTACATCAAAAATCCCGAAATTAGCCAAACCCGACCTCCAGGCCCACAACTCAAAATTCGATAAAAATTACAAAAATAGAATCCTTACACTCTCACGAGTCTACCCACAATAAATTCATCAAAATCCGACCTCAATTGCCCATTCAAATCCCCAAAAGAATTCTCAAACTTTTCCTCCATTGTTTCCCAATTTCCACTCTAATTTCTCAAATTAAATGATGAAATTCAAGACTAAATCATGGAATTAAACTAAATATGACTGAAGAATACTTACCCCAATATCTCCACTGAAAATCTCCTCAAATTTCACCTTCTTCCGGGCTCTCTAATGGTTTTTGTGATATTGGACTTAAACCCTAGATTTTGAACTTAAACATTCTGCCCAGTTTTTTCCTTCATAGCGATCGCGGAAATTGCCTCGCGATCGCGAAGCACAAAAAGGACTGACCCTCATATCAACCCTATGCGATCGCAAAGCACTACCTAGCCAACTCACGTGATCGCATAGAAAAATACTTTCCACTTCTCACAAGCTCACTTTCTTCGACGCGAACGCGGCCTTGCCCACGCGTTTGCGAAGCACAACTTCACAAGCGAACGTGATCGCAACCTTAACTCTGCGCTTTCATAGAACAAATTCCACCTCTGCCCAACTAAACCTACGCGATCGCAGACTTCTCTTCATGATCGCGAAGAACAAAAATGCCTACAACTGAAACCAGAAAATCTGCAACTTTCATAACATTAAATTGATCTGTTTAACCACCCGAAACTCACCCGAGGCCCTCAGGACCTCAACCAAACATGCAAACATATCCCATAACATCATTCAAACTTGTTCAAACCTTCGAAACACTCAAAACAACATCAAAACATCATATCGTCATCGGATTCAAGTCTATGAATTCCAAAAACTTCCAAATTCCGAATTTGATCAAAAAGTCTATCAAACCTGGTCCGAATGACCTGAAATTTTGCACACACTTCACAAATGATACAATGGACCTACTCTAACTTCCGGAATTCCATTCCGACCCCTATATCAAATCTCACCTATCAACCGGAAAACGCAAAAATTCCAATTTCGCCAATTCAAGCTTAAACCTTCCATGGACCACCAAAATACATTCCGATCACGCTCCAAAGTCCCAAATCACCTAACGGAGCTAACCAAATCATAAAAATTCCAATCCGAGATCATATACTAACAAGCCAAGACTTGGTCAACCTTTCAAATTTTAAGTTTCAAACTGAGAACTATTCTTCCAAATTTATTCTGATTACCCTGAAAACCAAAACCGGCGATTTACATAAGTCATAATACATCACACAGGGCTAGTCATACCCGAGAACTAGCGAGCGAAGTGCAAAAGCTCAAAACGACCGGTCGAGTCGTTACATCCTCCCCCACTTAAACATATGTTCGTTCTCAAACGTGCCCAGAGTTGTTTCGAAAACCATCAATCGCTGAGTAACCTTACCATGCACATACCCGGGGGTGATCCCACGTCACCCTATCTCATATAGGCCCGATAACATAATGTAACTGATATTTGGCAATCCTACCTAGCCCATAAATCTTAGAACCCCATTTCCACTTCTGAATCATCTACAAGATTAGAATCTCACATTTATACTCTGAACAAGCTCGAAAAAGCTGTAATAAACCATACCTACAACCTCGGGTGTAATTGCATGATATGCCACATAACTCAAACACTTGTAGCGATAACTTATAATCACAGCAGTTGCTCAAAACATCCGAATATCGATAATAAGCCTCTTATCAAATAAAGCCTCATTCAAACACCTTCATATACTGCTAATGATGAAAGAAATATGTAGAATCATAATCATTTCTCAGATCAACCATCCATGAAGCTCCCTCTCCTTTGGCAAGAACAATAGTAAATTTCTAAGCCAGGCCTAGATACTATCCTTCCAACATGCTGAAACCGAATCTGTTTGTATTCATTATAGATCCCAACGATCTCATCTAATCCAACATACTACTCTGGTGACATGACACATCAATACAATCTAAAGCCACAACTCGTGCAATCTACGCACCAATAAGCAACAATCCGAACATACTCAAATCATGAAAATGAGTCAAATGAGAGAGTTGTACCGCAAGCTCACAAGTACCACAACAACACAATGCTAGGAACTCATTACACGTCGTAGAACTAGAACACGAATCCAACCTGAAGGATCATACCTCCATATAACTTTGCTGCAATGCGCGACCCTATCCAAACACTGGTCCACATGAAATGCCTCAAGTCGCTATGCTCAAAATCGGCAACTACGCGCAATTTGATGTCTAGAACCAAAAGCAAATCATCATAACCACGACAATGCAATTGACATAACATTACACAAACCTAAAAGGACACAACCGATATACCATCTGCCGAGCAATACCCAATACTCTTCCCGCTCGAATTCCACTGAGAGACCTCAATAAAACCGCACCACATGTGCCTATTACCAACAACCCCTAACACCTCACAACACGGATAGGTAACTCATAGATCACTCCAAAACACGGATAAGCTCAACAACAATAGAATGGCACATCTCTCAACAATAACAATTCAGAGTCAACAATTCTAACCCGGTGCAGAACACACATCCATGTTGAGCCTACCAATGAACCACACATCAACTCTGGTCACCCACAACAGATAAATAACCCTCTGAAGGTTCACGATGACTAAATCATAACACATACTATCATCTAACTAGCTTACCCACATCTTTACAGTCCAAAACCGTGAAATAACCTGTCTATGAGAACTCCTAGTCTCCAAATCCATAAAGCATACGAATCACCATAACTGATCCTAACTCCACCGCCAGAATATCTAACACATCCCTACTACTCAATCTTCCCACGAGGGATACTTCTAAAAATTCTTCTGTGCCACCAAGCAAGCCTTGAATATTAGCAGTCAATCAGACAAGATAGTGTCGCAATACCAATAAAGCATCCATAACTCAAATACATCACCCTTTCTGAAATGTATATCCTCATCAAGCCACACCAATCAGTGATCTCATTTATCTAGTCATCTGAAGTTGTCCATGTTGCCTAAGAATTTATGACCTTTCTTTCAAAACTGAATCGTGACCTTACACATGCAAATCTCAACCCCACACAATATACTTCATGTACCATACCATCCTATGATAAATATGAAAACTTCATAATCCACTCCGAGCTGCAACCAACTACGTACTCAGCCAGCCAAGAACATTTCCATTTGATCCCATCTAGGAGAAAATCATTATACATCCCATGTTCCTCATGCCAATAGAAAATATACATCTCTAACCGTGGTTGAAACCATCAGGAACTCCCGAATTCCATTTGCACAAGACTAAACCGTCAGAACTAAATTCCTCTAACTCAACCCAGCTACGCAGGCCATCAAAACCTAAGAGCATTACCGCAAAACACCTGTAGAAACTCATTACCTCGTAAGCACCAAAAGAACTAATCATATCCTTACCATGCTGATTTGGCCTACTACTAAGCTATCCTATTTATCCAAGTTCCTTCTAAAGTACCTTCAAATTGATACTTCTCCTTGCCATAATACCGCAATTCCTCAACCCAGACTCACCACACGAGACCCAAGCATAAAACCACACCGTCTAAGGCTCATAAGCCACTGACTACTCTCTTAAATATTCCCAAAAATACCACATTCAAAATACTTACCTTGAAGAGACTTCCTGCGAATCCAAAGCCATTACCTTCACCTTCTTGATACTGATATATAGAATTCTATAATTGATACAGAAATGCCACAAATCTTTATGCCCTTCAATGCAAACCTCAATTTCTGGCCAAATATAGAACCTGAATGTAAAGCCCCGTGAAGTTTCTACTCAAAAACCCGAGTCTTGTGGTGCCAAGTTAGGATCATGTGTTAGGTTTGGACCCTTTGGATTGATCTGTGCATTAAAAAGTTAAAGAATAGTGTTTTCTAGAAAATTGCAATTCTGCGGTCAACTCTGTAGTCGCATAATAGCTATGCGGACCGCATAGTCACCGCAGAGTCAGGCAGTGTGAAGGTTAATTTTGAGGTCAACTATGCGGCCAAATATGCGATCGCATAATCGATATGCGGGCCGCATAATCGTCGCATAATCCCCTTGGAACTTTTGTGGGGAGCGGTTCTGCGGTGCATTTTGCGACCGCAGAATGGGTATGCGGACCGCATTCTGGTCGCATACCCAGGCAGATTGTTCAGGTTTTTGGGAGCATTTTTGCGGTCTATTCTGTGGGCCGCATGTCAATTTTGCGATCGTATATGCAATCGCAGATCTGAGTCGGGGCTCCAGATTTCTAAATTTTAAACCCGACCCCCTGTCTTTATATTCTGTGGAATAGCTCATTTGAGCTTATTTCTTGGTGTTTTTAGAGTGAGAGGGAGGGTCTAAGAGAGGGCAAGTGCCTTTCATCAAAATTGCTCCACAAATCCTTGTTAAAAACATTGAAGATAATCAAAGGGAGCACCAAGACCTTCATCCCAGGAGGTAAGACTTCATCACCTCAGCTCTTAATTTTATACATAGCTATAAGGGGTCATTAGTGAGGAAATTCATGGGGATAAGGGTGATTTTATTGCATGCATGTGTTCATAGAAGATATGGGGAAATTATAAATAGAGAGGCATGGGGAATGGGCTAAGTGTAATCTTGCATAAAAGGACCATAAGGCCTTAATGAACACTCAATGCTTGATAAAACGCTCAAGTGAGCTTAGATTATGATTTTTTCCTGATTATGGGTTCAATTGTGCTATATTGCTTAAATAGATTGAAGTGCGAACATTCCGGAACGTTATAGGATTAACGAAAGCTCAGTTGAGGTATGTATGGCTAAAACCCCGTCGTTTAGAAATCGAGCTTCGTTGGTGTTTGCGTAATTATAGTAAGATTAGAGTTGAATTATTGTATGGATTGTTGTTTCACATGAATTTGGGGTTGCGACTTTATATGCGTGAAAGATGTGTCTCAATATGATAAATGTGCTATTCTTGTTAACTTGAAAGGGTACTAGGAATATGAATCACGTAATGAAATGCTTAGACCTTAAATTGAGATTGAAGCTGTATATGTTGTGTCCTCTATGTGAAGTCTCATCTACACTTACAACTTTATTTGCTCTTGTGTGCACATATTATCCGAAATTATCAATCTAACATTGAAATTGGGAATGATGTGAAATGTGGCCTAGTGCCAAATATATGACGTGATAGTTGTGGCACCAAAGGCCTATGAAATGACATATGTGATACAAAGATTGAATTGAGATGATTGATGGAAAAGGGGAAACGCCTTGGTAAGGCGGCCTAGCCGATCGGGCCGAGATCGGATGCCATGCCGCACACATGGTGGTATTGTGTTGATATTGAACCTCGGATAAAAAGGGGAAAATGAGATTGTGATTGAGGTGTATGTCTCAAATAAGTCAACCTAGCCAATCGGGTCGAGATCGGACTCCGCTCAAGCTAGCGGTGGCATAGCGACCAATGATAAACAGTATAAAATGCCCCAAACTAAAGGCTATGGAAACATAATGCAAAAATTGTATGATTCTTCTACATTGATAATGTTGTGATCATTTAAAGCTTTTGAGTTATACTGGTGCTTTCCTTATGTTTGGTATGAAAGTTCTTTCTAACTAGATGTTTAGTTATACATACTAGTACTATTCCATGGTACTAACATCCCTTTTGCCAGGAGCGCTACATTTTTAAATGAATGTAGGTGGCTCTATTGCAGATAATGTCGATCGCGCATAGCGGAGTGCCTTCTTCTTAAAGTCTTGGCGAGCCTCTTTCTCCTTCAAGGGGTAATATTGCACATCTTTTGTTGTGGACTTCCACTTTCCAGGTATAGCCGGGGCCGTATTGTCGGCATTGTCATACTTGTCTTTTACATCTTTAGAGGCTCCGTAGACATATGTGTGGGTTATGTACGGGTGTTGGATGGGTCTACGAACTATGTTGTAATTCTAACTGTCGCTTCTCTAAAGTGTAATTGTATGGAATCTTAGAACTTAACTACGGCTTAACGTTGTGATATAAAATGAACTAACAACGTTGAATGTACTATCTTTCCTCGTCTAAATAAATGAAAGCATGATTTCGTTAATCATATTAAGTTGGGTAAGAAGTGTTTGATAAGGCTTGCGCAGTTGGGTTCACTCGATTGAGTGCCGGTCATGCCTCCCGAGGTTGGGGCGCGACACTAAAAATCTCCAATTATTATATGAAAAATCTTGAAACCACTTGAACCATTCTCGAGAGTCATCCACTCTACTCAAACCGCAATTAGACCGATCAAACGGACCGGATGACTTATGCTCCAATAGCACTCCAACACCGTAGAATGTAACCTCACCTTAATGCAACCAAGAAACTTCTTGTTCTATGCATCGTACATCCTTTACCAATGACAACTCAAGTCATTCCGTGATTCTCATGCACCCATAAAGCATAACATAACCTTTATTGAAATTTCCTTTACTCGAGCATCCTCGGTCTCAACCTCTGTAAGTCATAACTGATTCACCAGTATGCCCCAAACTAGAACCATCATAGCACATAACCGTGCAATCAACTGATCAATAGAAGACTCCTCCCACTTGGCTCAAAGCCATATATCAAAACATACCATACTCATAATGCATATACTCTATTACTGCCATAATACTATAGCGAGATCAAACTCAGTCTTTCATAAGCTCGTGTAACACAAACCATCTAGTACTTCAAATCAGACCATCTAGTACTTCATAATCACGGTCAAGACAACTTTTCTATGCAATCCAAACTCAAACTGCATCACGTATAATTTCACTGATAAAAGAGGACTCACAACAACCATCATAGGGACCACGCAACTTCAGAACAGTCCGTAGAAGATAATCCACTTATTTAGCCTCAAACTGGAATCTCTCTATATTCTTCCATAATCATAACTATTACCCGGTCACTTACTCGTCCTGAGTTTGAACTCATATCACGACATGAAATTTACTCCATTTCCCAACTAGACAACAGGAAAAAAGATCCTTCCTCATGCCCACAACTCGGGGTATACATCAACTCACGATGAAAATCAAGCACCAGACAGTTCTTACTACCCCAAAGCAGACCCTTCTCGCCTCATTCAAATCATATGAACACATCTCGCAGTCACATCACACACATCCCGTAACTATCCAGTCACCACTTCCCTCAATAGGGACATTATCGAACATATAAATCCATAAACACGCGCTTGCAACATTAACAGCTCAGGGATTAATCTATCGGCAAGGCCCGACCTCAAGTCCTCCAGACTAGCCCAACATCAACACACAAAAATCATATCTCGCCCCTTGATCAGGGAATCACAAGCCATTGATGCACATCTGATACTAAGCGCTCATATGCGCATACGAACGCGTAGAAGGAATTCAAGGAGTTACATTTCAAGCTGAATCAAGGACGCACAATAAGAATTCAAGAATGTGAAGTTTTTCCTAAAGGTTTTGCAGCCTCTCGAGGATAAGTACAGATGTCTCTGTACCGATCCGCGAGACTCTACTAAACCTGCTCATGACTCATGAGACCTATGTAACCTAGGCTCTGATACCAACTTGTCACGACCAAAAAACTGACCCGGTCGTGATGGCGCCTATCGTGAAACTAGGCCAGCTGACATAATTCCTGAATCAACCATTATTCAATAAAACTCATTTTTTATACCATTTATTAATCAATAATCTCATGATATAAGTCTAAATGAACAGTGCAGAATAAATACACAAGCCTGACATCGAGGTGTCACTAGTCATGAGCATCTACTACAACTGTCTAATAATATCAAGACCAACATAGCTGTGAAAATCACAAGCATACATTAAGGAAGAATAAGGAGGGAGAAAAATAGGGTTGCGATCGTCAAGCAGCTACCTTGCTAACTCCGATGAACCTGCCACCGAGCTCAGAAATACTTGAATCTGCACACATGGTGCAAGGAGTAATGTGAGTACGCTCACTCAGTAAGTAATAAACGTAAATGAAGACTGAGCAGTAAGAAATCACGTAAACCATGTCATAGCACCACTGTGGTTACAGTATGTTCCCAAAACAGGATACCATTCAAATCATTTCGTTAAATTACCAACTTTAGTAAAATCCTTTAGAAAATATCTTTCTAACCTTTTCAATAGAGGTTTAATGAAATATATATAATGAAAGTGATGAAAATCATAATCGGCCCCTCGGGAAAAACATAGTTCGTATATAACCCCTCGGCAAACAGAAATTCATAACCATTTCATAACTTAAAAATCTCGGAGGAAGTAACAAAGCCAAATCAGTGACTAAATTTCGAACACCTCGTAAAAACTTCCGTTTAAATGAAAGTTGTTTAAAGCATTTGTTCAACATTTTCAATAGAGGCTCGGTCTAAAGATGAGTGAAAGCAGTAATTTAATCAACATATTCAAGAGAAACTTACTTTAAGAAGGAGTAAAAAAAACAATAAGTTCATAAACAAGCCCTTCAGGCAAAGCTTCACTCGTATATGTGTATGTACATATATATAGCCCCTCGGGCAAACCACTCTGTCACTCATGACTCAACTCTCAGCAATCAACACTCACACTCAGCACTCACGCTCAATAGGTACCCTATCATAACCGCTGCGGCGTGCAGCCCGATCCATATATCGCTGCGGCGTGCAGCCTGATCCATATATATAGTCGACTGTGCTCACTAGGGGTGTGCAGACTCCGGAGGGGCTCCTACAGCCCAAGCGCTATATTGCTGTGACGTGCAACCCGATCCATATAAATATATACATATAAATATATACATATAAATATATATATACATATACATATACATATACATATACATATACATATACATATACATATACATATACATATACATATACATATACATATACATATACATATACATATACATATACATATACATATACATATACGCATACATATACATATACATATACACATACATATACATATATATATATATATACATATACATATACATATACATATACATATACATATACATATACATATACATATACATATACATATACGCATACATATACATATACATATACACATACATATACATATATATATATATATACATATACACACATACACACACACACACACACATATATATATATATATATATATATATATATATATATATATATAGTTGCGGCATGCAGCCCGATCCATAAATATATAATCCTCACAACCAGGCCATCGACCTCTCTCAGTAATTAACCTCACAATCAGCCCCCAGGTCTATCTCAGACATCAACCTCACAATCAGGCATTCGGCCTCTCTCAACCATCAATCTCACAAGCCACTCGGACTATCAGTAAAACAGGGTGTTCAGCTCAACATATCATTTATAGTATCAAAATTTAGCAAATAAGTCTGAGTTAAGAAATCAATAAAACACAGCATGACTGAGTACAATTATTAAGTTAAAATAGTGAGGAACAATAGTTTAAAAGCCCCATAAGGGTCCAAAACAGTTGGCACGAGGCCCAAATATGGCATTCCGCCCAAAACATAGCAATACTTTTCGAAACACAATGATATCAAACAGTTTTCAATCAAATACGCGACTTAACAATCGTACGGGATATACCAAGTCACAATCCCCAATGGTGCACGACTCCACGCTCGTCATCTAGCATATGTGTCACCTCAAAGTAGCACAACAATGTGAAATTCGGGGTTTCATACCCTCAAGACAGCATTTACAATAATTACTTACCTCAATCTGGTCCAAACTCTAATCTGTGATGCCTTTGCCCCTTGAATTGGCCTCTAATTACTCCAAATCTAACCAAAATCAGATTCACACTATCAAAATATGCTAAGGGAACAAATCCCACTCGAAATTAACCAATTTACATCAAAAATTCCGAAATTGGCCAAACCCAACCCCAGGGCCACATCTCGAAATCCGATAAAAATCACATCAATAGAATTCTTACACTCTCACGAGTCTACCCACAATAAATTTATCAAAATTCGACCTCAATTGCCCATTCAAATCCCCAAAAGAATTCTCAAACTTTTCCTCCATTTTTTCCCAATTTGCACTCAAATTTCTCAAATTAAATAATGAAATTCAAGACTAAATCAGGAATTAAACCAAATATGAGTGAAGAATACTTACCCCAATAGCTCCACTGAAAATCTCCTCAAATTTCACCTTCTCCCGAGCTCTCTAATATTTTTTGTGATGTTGGACTTAAACCCTCAATTTTGAACTTAAACATTCTGCCCAGTTGTTTCCTTCATCGCGATCGCGGAAATTGCCTCGCGATTGCGAAACACAAAAAGGACTGACCTTCATATCAACCCTATGCGATCGCAGAACAATACATGCGATCGCGAAGCACTACCTAGCCAACTCACGCGAGCGCGACCATCCCCACACGATCGCATAGAACAATACTTTTCACTTCTCACCAGCTCACTTTCTTCTACGCGAACGCGGCCTTGCCCACGTGTTCGTGAAGCACAACATCACAAGCGTACCTGATCGCGACCTCAACTCTACGGTTGCATAGAACAAATTCCACCTCTTCCTAACTAAGCCTACGCGATCGCGGACTTCTCTTCACGATCGCGAAGAACATAAATGCCTACAACTGAAACCAGAAAATTTGCAACTTTCATAACATGAAATTGATCCGTTTAACCAACTAAAACTCACCCGAGGCCCCCGGGACCTCAACCAAACATGCCAACATATCCCATAACATTATTCAAACTTGTTTCAACCTTCTGAACACTCAAAACAACATCAAAACATCAAATCAACATCGGATTCAAGCCTATGAATTCAAAAAACTTCCAAATTCCGAATTCGGTCAAAAAGTCTATCAAACCTCGTTCGAATGGCCTGAAATTTTGCACACACGTCACAAATGATACAATGGACCTACTCCAACTTCCTAAATTCTATTCCGAACCCTATATCAAAATATCACCGATCAACCGGAAAACGCTAAAATTCCAATTTCGCCAATTCAAGCTTAAACCTTCCACATACCTCCAAAATATATTCCGATTACGCTTCTAGGTCCCAAATCACCTAACAGAGCTAACCAAATCATAAAAATTCTAATCCGAGATTATATACTAACAAGTCAAAACTTGGTCAACCTTTCAAATTTTAAGTTTCAAACTGAGAACTGTTCTTCCAAATTCATTCTGATTACCCTGAAAACCAAAATTGACGATTTACATAAGTCATAATATATTACACGGGGATAGTCATGCACGAGAACTAGTGAGCGAAGTGCAAAAGCTCAAAATGACCGATCAGGTCGTTGCATTAATTAAGGTTAATTATCATAAAAAGGAGTAATATAAAGGAAAAAATGTGTGAAGAAGGAAAGAGTGAAAAACTAAAATTTTAATAAATTGTTGATGTAGCACTGTCGTGGCATGCTCGTGTAATACACCTCACCCCATAAATCTGGTATTATACGTACCAGGTGGAAGTAGTTCACTTTAAACCAGAATAAGGGGATAAAAGAACACACGTAAAGTTAAAGTGTGTACATGAGTTTTGGGGAAAAGTTTAGGAGGTAAAATATGTATTTTCCCTTCTATTACTGTTACTTAAATGTATTTCATGTTGATGATACTCCTGTGACAAGTGCTAAATTTTCTTTAAGGCATGTGATGTCCATGATGTGTGATTTGCCCCCCCCCCCCCAAACCAACCAACTGTCAGTGTTATAGTTGGATCGTCATTTTTCCTTTTTATACGCCATATTTACAATAAAATAGGCAAATAGTTATTTTTCTGACCGCCGATTAAGATGTAGTCATAATTTAAAAAATAATTAACATTTAGCCACTTTGTAATTAACTAGACAAGAATACACTTCTTCTTCATAGCTTCCACTTTTGCAGATCAATTTGTTCCTCCGTTTCACGCAAATTATTGGGATTTCTTCCATAAACATTGTTTAATGCAAAATATATGGAGTAAAATTGGTTAATGACAGTTGGGTGAATGACGAAGTGACACGTAGAACTAAAGACATGTGGGATGTGAGTCAGCGAACAGCTGTCAACGGATGCAAGCATCCAAACAATGTTGAACAAGCCCCGAGATAGAGCGGGCAGTAACAATGATTCAAAGCATTGCCATCGGGTAACATTCAAAAGGAAGTCATTACAAAGAATGTCTGCATTTATAACCAACTATTATACACCCATCAATGACGATTTTATTCTCATATAAGAGGAACTTGATTTGAGGATCTTGTTTCCCTGAATAGGGCTATAAATAGACGGATTACCATCTATTGTAGGCACGAAAAACTTTGTATACAAAAAGCTATAATCTATTTTTATATTACGCTCAATTTTAACACTTGAACATTGTATTCACTCTTGTCATCGGAAAGGTTAAGTTTCGAGTCAGGCCCGTTAATCTTAATTTCATCTGGCAATCTTACTTTTGTCCTTACTTACTTATTATTTTTGTGTCAAATCGATTTGCTTGTCTATAAATCACTCTATAAATTCAACTATACCATTTTAGGGGTAAATAGTTTCTCGCCCACCGTGGGGCATAGACAGTTCTGTAATTACTTTGATCCGTTCGTTTGTTACAAATAAATTTTGACTTTTACCTAAGTAAAAATCAAATATGGCAGCTAATGATGTCAACTACGCTTACAATTTTGGAGCACACGATGAATGGGAGGATTTGTTCATCGTGATGATTCAACCAGCAAAACACGCAACGAAGGGGATGAAGCAACCCCAGTTCACATAGGACAATACCCTAAGCATGTGCGGGGCCCGACTCCTGATGATGCAGAGGATGAGCATGTTGTCAAAACAGTCAAAATCTTGAGAGAACAACAAAAGGCAATTGTGGATCACCTTACATGGCAAGATTGTGTGATGACGGAATTGAAGCAGGCATTATCGTGTGCTTGCAATAATGCTAATGAAAGGTTCCTCCCAGCGTTCCCATAAATTAGACAGCTCAAAGAACCGATAAAAATATTCCAAGGGATGAAGTCAATTTCGACGAGACCTGGGAACAACAACTTAAATGATCCTTTCAAAATCATGATATTCATGAGAGAAATGAATGAATTAATGAATGAATGAATGGACCTGAATGCGAAGGAATTTCATGCTCGGATAGATCGGATCCGAAGCGCGTAGCCGGTGTTAAAAAAACCAGATTCGAGAAAGTATATGCAGTTGCTGCTTAAACCAAGCGCGGCACCGGAGCTGATCCCAAAAAGGTTTAAAATGCCGGATATTCCAAAGTATGACGGGACGTCAGACCCACAGGAGCACATCATGATCTACACCATAGCAGTAAAAGGAAATGACTTGGCTCAGGATGAGATCGAGTCGATTTTGTTGAAAAAGTTTAGTGAAACCCTCACGGAGGGTGCCCTGACATGGTATTCTCTTTTACCTGAGCATTCAATCGATTCTTTTGAAATGCTTGCATATTCGTTCATCAAAGCTCATGCTGGAGCAAAAAAGGTCCAGCCCAGTAAGGCGGATATATTCAAAATTTTGCAAGAACAATCTGAGTTGCTGCAAAAATTCGTGATCCGGTTGCAGAAAGAAAGAATCTTATTAGCAACGGTTCTGGACGAGTGGGCAGTGGAGGCATTTACAATGGGCCTCAATTCGTTGAGTTCTGATGCCTCCCAAAAATTGAAGGAGAACTTGCTCGAGTTTCAGGCAACCACACGGGCATATGTTCACAATCGCTACAAGTCAAAGATAAGGATAAAAAATGATCAACTTAGCTTTTCGGTGTCCTCCAAGGGACGGAGTCGTAATAGGAATCAAGATAAGTTTAAAATTAACTTTAATGCAGATTAGAGGTCTTCTAAGAGTCATTTTCTATCTTACGAGAGGACTGATGGGCGTAATAGTAAAGGATTCCAGTCATCAGATAGGTTCGCTTCCGATAGAAGGACGAATCGTGGCAAAAATAACAGATCATTGCAAGAGAAAGAGGTGTCAGGGACCTTACCGAGTTTAAGCTATCACCGGTAAAGGGTCACACGAATTGAAAAATCAAGATGGAGTGAAATTGCCATGAAATTGGTACTGAATCAAGTCAAAGGATATTATTGCTGAAGATCCTCGCTGATAGTAATTAATAGTGTTAAATTAATAATTCAGTATAAATTATATTACCCCTTACTATGTTGAAACTATTAAATAACCTCTATATTTTGATAACACAAGTTTTACAATTAATTTAACAAATTAATCTTTGATTTTTAATTACACCGCTTATTTTAAATTAATTCGAAATTAGTTTTCTAATTTAATAAATAAAGTGTTTTAATATGCAATTAATTAATTACAATAATTTATAATGTATTTGATAATTATATTTTTATCATATTTAATTAGAATTAATTAAATTTAATTATGCTTTTTTAAAGGGGTTAAAGATTAAAAGGCTACAATTGCACTTACCTAATTAAATACAATGTGGCCATTCTTTAAATAAAGTTCAGCACAAAACACAGGCACAATGCGACTTGACCCGGTCCGGAACTAACCCCTCCTATCCACTTTGGCAATCCATGCCAACCCTTGAGAGCCAAAGAATTGTGCCACATCACCCGTCCCCTTCACTCACAAAACAAGCACAATGAATCTGGGTCGTCGATCTAAATCATCGACGGTCCACATTTATTCCTACTTTTTCCTCTATTTAAACCATATGCCAGATTTTGTCTCAATCGTAGGATCACACAGATCCAACGATCCCCGTATTTTCCTAATAACCATGTTCTTTAAACCCTTATGTCCTGAATTATTAGGGTCATTGATCAAATGCTCCAACAGTCCAAATCCCATCCCTCGTTTTTAATCTACCAAACACCCTAACCCTAATCATTCTCACCTTGAATGGCTGCCTCCCATTTCTCTTTTCCCCTCTATTCTCTCAAACCCTCATCTCCCATCAGTCATGAATCCTTGTACAAATTAGTGCAAGATCACAAATTCAAACCCGTGAACACTCGATTTGTCCCCTATACTCGTGAATCTTAGCCGATTTCTCCTATTTCATCACTAAAATTCAAAAGCCCCATTCTAAAACCCTTATAGACCTAAAACTATGTAACATGTAAATCTCTCAATCCGTCCTACGTTCCGTCGAATCGAAGTATGTATGGATGTATCTTCAGCTTTATCATCATTATTCTTTGTCCAGAAGTCAAACACAGTGACCTCTGGACATTAGCATTTGACCACTGGGTCGAAGTCCTCAACGTTCGACTTCTTTCATGCTCAGGTAAAATTCATCACTGATTTTCCCTATTTTCCCTTTTGATTTCACCTTCTCACTATCATCATCTACCTTATCGTCATCATCAACTATCGATCTTGAATTAACCGGAACCATAAGGCTTCAATAGCCACTATAAATAGGAGCTTTCAATGCTCTCACCTAACATAGATCGACACCAATCAATGCACCTAAAATTACTAGTAAAAAATATCTAAAAGTTTAAGTATTTCGGCTAAATTCTAAATTCCATTAGCTTCTCCCTAACCTTTTCTTTCCTTCTTTTCGCTCGAGTTTAATTCTTGTACGTGATTCATTTGGTGTTTGGATTCCTAAACGGATAAATAAAGAGCTATTGTTTGGTCCGCTGCCCTGCAGAAGGTGAGTGTACTCGGACCCTCCTTCTTCTTTGATTAATTGTGTTGTTTCGTGTATATGATGTCTTCTCTGTTGATTAGCTTTCGTATGCAGTTCATATCAGTAGCTTATGTTTGTGTTTATTGTATTCTTCCTTCACATGTTATTCTTGTTAATTGAATCAATTATCTCCTGATAAGTTATGATTGCGTCGGTGTTGCTAGCTAATTTCTACTGTTAATAAACTTAATTTCTCATAATTTGGATAGATAACAAATGCCTTCTTAATGACTAATGCCTCTTTCGAATGAATCCTATCTTGAGGCCTTAAGTTAATGTTATATATGCCTTGTCAGTTTAAATAACAACTGTACTATTGTGTTTGCTAACCTAATTGAACTATGCTTTTAGACCTTTCCTATTGTCTTGGTAAGAGTTCTTCTGCTGCAGTATGCTATAGTGATCCCTTATTTGTAATATTATAACATGCCGTTGATTAAATGAAAGAGATCCTCACCATAGTTCATGACTTACACTAGACTTAATGATCTAAATTGAACAGTGTAGAACCATGACTATTATATGAACCTTGTAATAGTGACCATCTAGAACTTCATTATAGGCTGGTTGGATAACCCCTATTAATCTTTATGCTTGAAATCCATTAGTTTCAATAGGCTTAAATTGGGTGCGATTTGTTTTTTTGATGTTGTTTGATGTAATTTGAGGCTTTGACTAGGTTCGTATGATGTTTTGGGATGTGTTGGTATGTATGGATAGGGTCTCAGGGGCCTCGAGTGAATTACGGATGGCTAACGGATCAAAAATTAGAATTAATGCATTGCTGAAGAATTTAGGTTGCTGGTGTAATCGCATCTGCGATGGGCTTGACCGCAAATGCGGCTGGAGTGTCTCAGGTGCGGAAGGGGCCTGGCTTGGGGATTTTCGCAGAATCAAGTTGGGTTCCGCAGAAGCGAAGTCTCTTCTGTGATGGTTGTTTCGCAAAAGCAAAGTTTGGTGTGATATGCAGGAAACGCAAATGCGGATGGTTCTCGCAAGTGCGGGCGCGCAGAAACACTTGGTAGACCACAGAAGCGGACCTGCAGAAGCAGGATTTTGGCCGTAGAAGCGGCAGGTCTGTATTTAAGTCATCTTCGGAAAAGCAAGATTTTGTCTGCAAAAGCAGAACCCCAGGTGCGGTAATGTAGGCCGCAGAAACGAAATCGCTGGCAGTGTGTTAAAAATGAGGGTTTGAGTGTTTTTCTCATTTTTGGGATTTTGAAGTTCTGTCTAGGGAGATTTTTAGAGAGGGTTCCACCTAATTGGAAGAGGTAAGTGACTTTTATTTACTTTTGTCCATAAATATTGAATACCCATTGATTATTTCGCCTATATATCATAAATCTAAGTTAGAATTGGGGGATTTTGGGACTATGTTATTGGAGAGTAAAATTTGTGGATTTGAGGGGCGATTTATGGTGGGAATTGGATGATTTTGGTATGGTTGGACTCGTAATTTAATGGGTGTTCGGAATTTATGAATTTTATCGGATTCCGAGGTGCGGGCCCAGAGTTAACTTTTTTGAGTTGACTTTTGATTTGAGTTAACGACCTTAGCTATATCTTTTGGATTCACTTCTATGGCTTTTATTGATAGCATTATGTTATTTTGACTAGATTCAAGTCTTTCGAAGGTTGATACGCGCGGTAAAGGGTTGTTAGCGGAGTGATTTGGTTTGCTTGATGTAAGTATCTTATCTAAACTTGGTTGAGGCACTAGTTGCCTGAATTATTATGATGGTTACATGTTGTTGGGTTCGCACATGTTTGGGGTTTGAGCCCATGTGCTAACACCTTACCCATGCTCGAGTTGTGCTTAGACTATGATATGCCTAGATTTGACTGTTAAGCTTTAAGCTATGATATTTCTCGCATTTATAACATTATTGTGAACTATTTAAGCCATGTTAGAGGCTACTAAAGGTTTAAATCCCTGAATGAACTTGATAAATACTATTATGTGATGAGATTTATCAATTCGAGCTATGATAATACACTTTGCACATGCCTACACTTAGCATGTCACTTTTACCAGTTCAGGAGCATGAGATTTGTTAGTTATTCATCACGTACATGTATTCTTGTTATTTTCTCTTGTGTGATATGATTGGAATGGGTGCCCGTGACCACGCCGAGCGAATTATGTTGTTATGCATGTGACCACGTTGGGCGGATTGTGTTGTTATACATGTGACAACGCCAGGCGGATTGTATTGTTATGCATGTGACCACGCCGGACAAATTATATTGTTATGCATGTGACCACGCTGGCGAATTGTGTTGTTGTACCTGTGACCACGCAGGGGGGATTATGATATTAAGCATGTGATCACGCCGGGTTGGTAGCACGTTGAATTGACCATGCTTGCGTGTGGACATGAATCCACCCCCTAGGGTAACCCTCTCATGTTTCTCTCTTGATGGTGCACACGCGGATATTGAGAAAATCGGACCAGTGGTTTGGTATGGAATTGGAAAGGTTGAGAAAATCTGTCGAGTGTTTGTTTGAATTTTGCATTTCATATTCACTTGCAAGTTTCGTAATTATTTACCTAATTTAACTGCATATCATATTTCTATGCCGAATATTGACTGAGCAGAGTTTTTGACAAACTCCCTACACATACATACATACGTATGTTTCTTCGTGTGCTTTATGGCTTGATTTCATTACTGCTTTGTACTTGTTAAATGATGAAACTGTACAGGTGATAGCTAGCATCATTTATAATTTGTGCCTCTTTTACCTCGTCAAGGTTAGCTACGATATTTATTGAGTATATTGGGTTGGTTGTACTCATACTATACTCTACACTTCGTGTGCAGATCCAGGTACATTTGGACGTGGTGATTGTTATCTTGGTGCTAGTACCTGCTCGGAGACTTTGAGGTAGCTACTATGACGCCCGCAAACCTTGACCTCTCCTCCTTTTTATTTTATTCAGTACTGCTCTATTACTCAGACAGTTATATTAGAGTTTCAGACTATGTTGATGCTTAGTAGGTCATGTACTCATTGACATCATGTTTTGTGGTGGTTGTAGTATAGATTCAGCTACTATTATCGTATATTTATAAGATTCTTCCGTTGTTGAGTTTATTAATGTATATTTTATTCAAGTGTTTCGCTGTTATGTAACTATCGACTTGCCTAGTAAGTGTGTTAGGCGCCGTCACGACAAGTTGTGATTTTGGTTCGTGACAATCTTATAGACCTTATTAACTTTAAAATCTTAATATATCACTTTCAATTTGGGTCAACCTTTTAACAATAGCAACCAACTTACAATTATTCTTAATACAAAATATGTGCAACTCCATACATTCTTACAAAGTTATCTTGGTCCTTTCTGCCTTAGAATTGGATCAAATGCAGTAGGGCTGGAGCGAGTCGAGCAAATCCTGGGAGAAGCTCATACGGATTTTATGTACGTGATTCCATGGGTGATCTTGTATGCGCCCAAGCCAAGGAAATTCATGTCTCCACTAATACAGAGGTGGAAGCCATTGTTATTAGTGAAGCTCTTAACTGTTTGACTTGCTAATCATTTCGTCTAGGTTATTATTGGGACGGACTCACTACTGATGAAGAATATCCTTAAGGATAGTCGTTTTCCAATATACTCAATGGCTAGACAAACGACACATATTGGCTGGCGCTGCTCGCCGGCAACGAAAGCTATTTGGTTTTCTCCCAAGACCGTAGAAGCTCTGATATCAATATGATCAAAAAATATTTTCTTATAAATCTATAAATGCTCTCTACAATTCTCTGTTCCTCCTTCACACATAAAATAAGCTAGCAATACCCTTATTTATAATAGTACGAAACCTATTTTAACAAGAAACAGGAAAATTTATTCCTATATAATTATGACTACAAATCCTAACTAAACATGAATTAAATAAACTGGCAAATATTAAATCCTAAACAATTAAAGTTTCCTACTATAATTTTGAATTAGTTTTCCAACATATGAGATGCCGTTGCAATAATTGCTCAGTCCATAAGGGAGAAGATGCGGCAAATTTGCATATTTTCCGCGATGGAAATGCGTTGGCAGATATCTTACTAGTAGAGCTTTTGCGATTGAAGGGGCATTAAGTATTCATTCATTCTGTGAGCTTATATTAAAGGGAATAGCAACACTTAATTTAGACAAGAGTCAGTGTCCATCTTTGTGAATTAAGCCTGTGAAATCGAGAAGATGAAGATCATGATGGTAACTATACTGGAGTTTTGCGAGTAATTGGTATGGAATGAGGCGGCCGAGAATCAACATTACTTTCCCCTGTGTAAGTTTGGCGAGTCTCAATTCTTCATAGATGCTAGATTGTCAATTTGTATTATCAACTTAGTGCATTCTATAAGACTTAAATTGATATTAGCATCTCTTATCTTGTTAGTTTTTATTTTTTACATGATGTAAGGGGCGATTTTTATTTTACTAGTTACGGATTATGTGCGTTGCACGTGGTCTCATAACAAATAATATAAAATTTGCATTAAAAATAATAAACTTTAACCGCAACACATGCTCTAAAACTATATGTTTGAGTTATAAGACAAAAATTAATAAGTACAAATTAATTTCTTCCAAACAACTTGTTAAAGTTACTTTATCATCTTACTAATTTTTTAATGTGGAATAAATACTTTACACTGGCTGCTAAAAGACATAAACATATGAGATAAAACAGTATCTTGATTATAATTTAAATAAATAATCTCAAAGAGAAATCACCAAAACTGATTATTTATTCACATTTTCATGCCAAGCGTAATGCATAAAACATTAATATGTTAACTTCTTGAGACATTAAATCCTAGATAAAAGATCATCAATCAAGAATATTTTCAAGTATTAATGTAGGGGGTGGAGCTAGAGGGCTGAAAGGGGTTCATCCGCCCCTTTACAATGTGTATATAAGATTAATTTGAAAATTATATATATATATATATATATATATATATATATTGATTCACCTTGGTTTCTCGAATGTTTACTTCTCTTATTTTTCGAATCCCCTTAATAAACATTGTACATTTGTGGCTAATAGATAGCTTAGGCAATAAATTGTATATTAACTAATTGAATATCATCCAAAAAAGAAAATTACTAATATATCCTTAGTTATTTCTAATCATAATATGCATGCAAGACGCATTATATATTATGAGATCATGACACAAGGGCAGCAAACTTCAGAATAAATTTAGAAAGTAGAACCCAATATGGCTACTTTCTTCATGTAAAGGCGATAAAGAGAAATCAATCACTTAATTTGTCTTCTCCCTAATTTTGTAAAAGTAAAAGTATCAAAATACTTCGGTTACTATACGTTCATTATCAAAAGTGGAGTAAAAATTATTCTATTTCTCCTTGAAATATTGATCGATCCGGCTTTGCCATTAACATGGCTTCAGTGCTGAAATCTTGTCTAATTTTGTTGCCACTTTCTGTTTATACGATCATATGAAGTTAGTCCACCAATTAAACCTTACTTAAGAGACTATGCGACGTTAATTGTCTGCATTAGCATACTTCAACCATGATTTATGAAAATAAAAGACACTGATCTGGCATATCCTTCATTTATCCAATCTAGCAGCAGACTTGCCCATGTCTATATCTTTGTACTGGCAAAAATAATTTGTAGAGTACATTTTCCTTAAGATAACTGTTCGAATGGTTGTGATTTTTTAAGGGTCATGAAGGCTTGGGGCTATTTGTAGGAATTCGACAATTTTAGTTTTTTTATTTTATTTTTTTTATTTATAAATAAGTAGAGTAATTAGGATTTTAAGAGGGGTAAATAGGTAAATTAACTTCTGCTTTTAGGCCTCAATAAAGATAACAACGGTGGAATATCACTAACTAATGCTACTATGAAAAGTTACACCTCTTCAAATAAATTTAGTATTTTTATTTAATATTTTTTAAGTAGAATATTTAAATTAATTAGAAGGGCAATTAGGTAATTTAACTTTTCAGTTAAGGTCTTCCTACTTTTAATATAATAAGAAATATAAAATGAGAGTATGTGATCTGCATAAGAAAACTAAAATCAAGTCAATTAGTACATAAAGCCTTCAAACCACGACCGGTTCCATCTTCTGCAGCAATTCCACCACCATTAATTGTTGTCATCTATCCCACCTTGATAATCAGTAGCCACATTTGCCGCAAAGAAACATTTTCATTTGGTAATTTCCTAGCACCAATAATAATGCTGCCAATAAAATTCCTAGTGATAGCACAAAAAGAAGTGTAAGAATTAAGTTTTGCTTCCAGCATTTCGCGAGCAATTAGAAGTTTATCAAAATTGCTATACAAGTTCCATGAGAATCGAAGGACTATAAAAGGAATTTTATATATGCAAAGTTTGTGCTAGAAAAATTCAAAAACTAACTGTTCATTCATTGTAAATGAGTGCAGATTATACGAAAAGGAGAATAGGTCCTCGAAAAATTAAGGAACGTTTAATTTGGACAGGAGAAAGATTTTGCGTGATCATCATGTAGAACCATTTAAATGTATGATACTACTTTTACAAAGGCAGCAGTTGAATTTGATTAAAAGGCAACGATTGAAATAATGTTTTCATTACTAATTTGAAGCATTTTAAGATACACAACTCTTCCGAAAATTTCCTCTTTATTTTTGTTTAAATATTATTATTATTATAAATTATAAATTAGTTTAAATAAGTAGGATAATTAAATTTCTGAAGGGTAAATAAGTAATTTAACTTTTTAGTTTAGGGGTTCATGCTTTTAATATAATATAGATTAATAAAATTAGCCACTACATACCTTGTCCAGTGGAGGGGCGGCTCAACAGAGTCGGTGGCCTAAAGCCAAGCCTTGATGAGTAGCCTTAAGTTTTTTTTTTTTTCCTTTTTTCTAATAAAAATTTATCTATTTTATTTCTTTACAAGTAATCTTATTCTATAAGCAATATAGACATTTGACCAAAAAAAAAAAAAGTCATTTTGTCTGATCAAGTATATAGATCGATTAGTGTATTTTTTTTACTTGTATTATATTTTTTTAATACTTTTATTAAAAAATAAGTCTAAATCATCAATATTTTTCGTGGTTAACGCAATATCTTTCCAAATTCTAGTTACCTGGTTATATTAAATTCTTTTACCTCCAAATAGAAAACCAAAAATATTTTCATACGCATCTAATTCTTCAAAATTTAGAAGTTTGTAATCTTAGTTTATTAAAAAAATTGTACTTTTTTCTTTTACTTCAAGATATTCAATTTTTTTTAAAATTAATTCATAAACCTACTACTAGTGAAAAATGGAGCCCCTAAAATTTTGGGGCCTAAAGCACTTGTCTTACTTGCCTTATGCCGGTAAAAATTGTGTGGGGTAGCCACTTTTTAAAGTGGTATTTACTTTTTATCCAGCATTTTCAATGCTTATCAATAATAACTACTAGTTTATTAAAATTAATATGAAAAGACTGTGTTATCCTTTCTTTTATCTCTTTCATGTTAGGGAGAAGAACTGTGTTTGTGAGACAGCGTTTTGACAAACTTAAGGGCTAAGTATTGCTGAATCAGATTCTGAAGTCGAGAATTACAAAGCTCCAATCACTTTCCTCACTGTCTGAAATTCTATGCCCTCCTTTTTCCTCTCTTTCCCGAAAAAATTCGCGCATGCACAGTGAGAAAAACAATTCTTACATTTTCTAGTTCTTTGTTTTAACTTTTATTTTCTGCTAGATCATATGTAATAATTGCAAAATTCTTGGTCTTTGTGATTAATTTTGTTCAATTGAGCAAAATCGTGCGTTATGGATCTTGAACTTACAGTTTCAAGTTCAAAAGTTAAGGACATTTAGTTCTGAACTTCGAGTTCCAAGTTCAAAAGTTAAGGACACTTGGTCCTGAACTTAGAATTACAAGTTCAAAAGTTAAGAACACTTAGTCTTGAATTTAGACTAACAAACTCAAAAGTTAAGGAAAATAAGTCCTGAACTTACAGTTACAAGTTCAAAAGTTAAGGATAATAGATTCTAAAGTCTTGAACTTAGACTAACAAACTCAAAAGTTAAGGACAATAGGTCCTGAACTTAGACTAAGAAGCCCAAAAGTTAAGGACAATAGGTCCTGAACTTAGACTAACAGGCTCAAAAGTTAAGGACAATAGGTCCTGAAGTTAGACTAAGAAGCTCAAAAGTTAAGGACAATTGGTCCTGAACTTACAGTTACAAGTTCAAAAGTTAAGGACACTTGGTCCTGAACTTAGACTAACAAGCTCAAAAGTTAAGGACAATAGGTCCTCAACTTAGACTTACAAGTTCAAAAGTTAAGGACAAGTAGTCCTTAACTTAGAGTTACAAGCACAGAACTTAAGGACAGGTGGTCCTGAACTTAGAGATGAAAGTTCAAAAGTTAAGGACATGTAGTCCTGAAGTCCTCAACTTAAAGTTAAAAGTTCAAAAGTTAAGGACATGTAGTCCTCAAGTCTTGAACTTAGAGTTGCAATTTCAAAAGTTAAGGACATTTGGTCCTGAACTTTTATGAGCAGAAAGGAGTTTTTATCCGGGCAGATAAAGTTTATTAAAGCAGTGACTAAAGACTAAAGACATTTTAAACAGTAGCTTAAAAGTAAATAATGTGTTATTAGTGGCTAACCGTGCACTTCCCCCTTATGCTTCAGCTGGCACTGGTCCAGTGGTATTTTTTTTTTTCTTAAAAAAAGCTATACTATACCTATATATCATCGAATGATAAAACATACCAGACAATTCTAATTCGGTCCCAAATACATAAGCAGAATGCAAAAGTAGTATAACTAAGAAAAAATTCCATTGCATAATAACAGTGTGACACCAATAAAAACAACTAATGTAAGATCTAATTTAGTACCTAATATCACCATGTAGCACATCATAATTTTTTTTATTAATTTAAGTGGTTCAAAAACTTTTTTACTTTGATTTTAAGTCATGACATATTGATATTGTGCAAGATGAGTTGTTATAAGGGGTATTATCACTTTTAGCCCGCGTCAGAAACTATTTATATATGCTAACCGAAAAAAGTGTATAAAATTTATATAATTTTTGTATATAACATATAAAACTATAAAAAGTGTATAAAAAGTGTATAAAATTTACATATAAAAAGTGTATAAAACTATATATATATATATATACAAATTTTATACATTTTTTGGCTATTATTTTACAGCGGCTATACAGTGTCATTTTTCCTTGTTATAACATGGTTAAACTTACAGTGACACTTTTATCATGTGGCAGTCCAATAACATTCTTCAGACGGAATTTAACATTTTGCAATAATTTTTGTTATTACTATATATAAGTTTATTAATTGAGCTATCTATTCATTACAAAAATTACTTGTATGACTTTAGTGCAACAAACTGAAAATTGGGTACCCATCCATAAATTTATCTCACTATAAGTAGAGAAACTGAAATTCTTACCGTATAAGTGGACAAAAATAAATTTCAGCCCTTAATTGGTAGAATACAAATTCTACCTAGAGAGATATTTGCTTCAAAAGATAGGATGGAAAGAAAAATAAAAGGATATGATGAAAAGGAGTAAAAGAAAAAGGAAATTTGAAATTTAAAAGATGTAGCAAGAGAGCTACTTTGGGTGGTTCTTAGCTATTATTGGTGTGTCCTCCCAACTTTTGAATTCTATCATTAGCAACAGAAGCCTGCATTTGGCACAAAATGAACCATCATCAGTCTCATCTATATTACTGTAACTTGTTGCAATTCCCCTAGTTGTACCATAATTAAGAAAAATATTCTTCTACTATGTGGTTTATTTAATTTAATAATTATATTCACTATCTTTTTGGGGTGATCACAAAATTATAGAAAGCAAATAGGAAAGGGGAATAACTCTATTATTTTTCCAAATAATAAGTTAACTATACCCTATTTAAGATAAAAAGAATATACTGTCCTAGAATATAATGCGAAAAATGAAATATACAAAATAAATAAACAAATAAAGAAACTATCAGTTACCTCATTTTCCCAATCAGTTTTTGCTATCATCCAAATTAGGACACAGGTTTGGGAAGTAGTTCCTACCAGCATTCCATACCACATGCCCTGACAAATATAGTCAACAATAAAATGAGAAATCTTAAACAAAATACTACTACAACTACAAAGACTCCTCAATTCTTTTCAATATCCACATTTCCTATCGTTTGTTCTTCTTTTCCTAAAGTAAAAAAAAAAAAAAAAAAAAGAAGGGATTAGCACCTGAATGCCCAATTTGAAGAGGAAGGTAAGCAAAAGACCCAAAGGGATACCAAAGAAATAGTAGCACACTATGTTAACATAGGCCACATGTTCTTGCCAACCTGCTCCAATAGCCACCCCTGTTGTCACAAAGAATATTAAATGAAATAATGGTTATCTTGTTTCAACCTTATAATTCGTTACAAAAAATGGGAAATTACCAGAGAGCGTAGGTTGGAGACTGTTAATGAAAAGAGTGGCTCCTAATATAGGAGTAAGATCATACACAGCCTGCTGGACTTGTGAATTATTGGTAAACAAAGCTGGATAATGGTTTCGAGCAGCGAAAAGTAGCACTGTAAGAAAGGCACCAATTGCAAGTGAAGTGATTGAGACCACTAACACTGAGAATTTTGCTCTTCTTGGACGCCCTGCTCCTAGTTCATTTGATACCCTCACGCTGCAACAATTAAAATTGATGCTTTTATGCGTCTAATCTGTTGTTAGACTGAAACAAAAAGGAAATGCATACCTTATAGCTGCATTGAATCCAATACACAACATGAATGTCCACCCAACTATGTTTGTACTGCAAATTCAGTCTTATGAAGCTTGTTAGTTCATGTGATGTAGGTCAAATCAATGATCTAAAACTTCATTATAGGATCTGAATGAACTGACCATATGGAAGTTGCATCCACTGCGATATCTGCATTCTTTAAGTATCCAGCAGAGAGAATGAGCGACATAAAGTACCAATATTCTAAGCTGCAAACATAGTAAAGAAGACATCTCAAAGTTTAACTACTCACATCAAACAAGTGAAAACAGAACAATAATTTATCAAATCCTCTTACTATTTATTTCATGTTCACTGCCAAAGAAATAGTAAGTTTGCAATATAATTTTGTTTTTTGATAGCCGTGGTGTTCGTACCAGTTTTTACACATCTTGACTAATTTCATGGGGTACCTACTACCTCCCACCAGTCCGGACCAGCTTGCACGTACCTAGGATAATTCCATGGGGTACCTGCTATCCCACAAATACAGGTACCGGGTAGTTGTATCCACTAAAGCTTGAAAGATATCACCTAGTATGTTTGTCTCGGCTAGAATTTGAACTTGAGACCTCAATAATTCTTAACCCTCATTTTGACCACAAAGCCACACCCTCGGTGTCTTTTACGTTTGCTTCTCCGTGTAAACTTGAAAATCAGACAGCACACAAAGGGTGAAGCGACAAGTTGTTCTTGTTTTACCAGTGGGTAGGGGAGAATGAGGTCAATCTGTTCAGCATGATTTATTGCCTCTTTGCTGGATTTCTTTTTCATTTCCACATTCCAAAATCCAAAAACTCATTCTTCGTTCTCCTTATTCCCTCCCCACTAATATGCAACAAAATTAAATATGGTTCTACGTAACTCTCACGTAGATAACAGATTGAATACCTATTGATGCAAATTAGCCTGTTCTTCAATTCTTTGCTTGTGTTTCAAAGCTAAATTGGTTCGGTATGATAAAATTGAATGGATTATGCAATGGTTGCGATGATTTTCACACTTTAATACTCGTTTAGCTCCAAAATGAGAGAAGGCTCGGAATATGACTACTCCCTCCGTTCCAGTTTATGTGAACATATTTCATTTTTCGTCCGTTCTAAAAACAATGACTCATTTCTAAATTTAGAAACAATTTAGTTTAAACTTTTCATTCTACCGTTAATGACTTTTTTACCCACACAAATACTTTGGACTCCAAGTTTCAAAAGTCTTTTTTTTCTTAAATTTCGTGTCTGTCAAACAAGTTCACATAAATTGGAAGAGAGTAGAGGGAGTATTATATTAATATACCACTTCACTTTCGAGAACATTTCTAGAAGTTTTTCAAAGTAAAAGGTTGTGCCAAATGGTAGGTATACTTTGATAGTGCCATTTTTCTAGAAACAAGTAGAAAACTACCTGTTTAGCTCAAAGAAATTATCTTCAGAAAATAAATAAATAAATAAAACAGAACTGATGAATAGAAACTTACCAAATCATAATACCAGATGCAAGGGATAATCGAACAAATTCCCAGAGATGATGAAAAGCCTTCCAAGAAAATCCAGACCAAGCTTCACCACAACTCCCCAAAAAAATATACACAAGTTTTCCGATGACCATGAACCACCACGAGCCGTTCAGAACCGCCGCGCCGGCCGGCAAACCCCAGCCTAGCTTCAGCATCAAAAGCCAAGTAAAAAAAGTATGCAAAACAAATGAAATCCCAGCTATAACAGCCATGACCATTATCTTGCTCTGAGCTTGCAAAAACTTCATAATTGGGAATTCCAAAGCAAATGAAAACACTTGTGGTATCATCCACATCGCGAATTTCCCCGCCCACCTTGATATGTTTTCGGGCTGACCGATTAACATTAGAATTTGGGTAGCGAATATGTTGATAAGAGTCAATAGTATTGCTGCAGTATTGAGGATTATCCATGATCTTTGCATGTAAATCCCTAACATATTTAGCTCTTTTGCTCCATATGATTGCCCACATAACGTCTCCAATGCGCTTCCCATTCCCAACTGACAACCACAATATCCAAATTATTTTCTTGAGGATAAAATTAATAAAGCCAAATAATATAGATTTATTTACCAGTACGCCCTCTGCGATTCCCATAATGACCGAGTTCTCAACGGAGACAGCAGCAAGTTGAATGGGTCCAACATGGCCAGCAAATAGTTGAGTGACAGCGCCCAAAGAGTACTGGCAAAGGGAGGTGAATATCGCGGGTCCGGCGAGGTACCAAAGTTTCTTGGACTCATAGCTGAACTCCCGGAAAAAGTTTCTGATACCATTAATGGGGAGGATGTCATTTTCATCAGATGGCCATTTTGGAATTTCATGTTTTAAGAGGAGAAGTGGTACGTTAGTTTCCTCCTCCATCCTGGTTTTGTGAACTTGACTAAACATCGTTTAGACAGAGGCTATAAAAGGGATGCATGTGGGGTACTTTAGAGAGAACAAGACAAAGGGTTTGGTTTGGAGGGAAGGGGTAGGGGGGACGAGAAGAACAAAATACATAAGGTTTAAATGGGTAAAAGTACACTATTAGCATGTTCCCAATCCGTGCATCTCATCCAGAAAGTGAACTCCACCTAACCCCTTAATTAGTTATTATAACGATTTTCTAAAAGCTTTCTTACTCCTTTTCCTTGTCGTCCGGTTTGAATTTTGTGAATTGAGCCTCTTTAACCTTAATTTGGATAACAATTGAATTTATATGTAATTTTAAGAATATGTGGATTAATTCAATATAAGTAATTAAAAATGTTAGATAAACTTATTAAAGATAAAATGAATAATCAAACCAGTTATGACGTTAATGCCGGACTCGTATTTAAGCTGAACAATAATTTTGTCCTCGATCGGACCCTCGATTTTAAGCCAAATGTATATGAAGAACCAAGATTAAAATAAGAACTTTCAATAACTAGAAAATAGATAAATAAGTTTGTATTACCTTAATATGCGTGTTATAGTGTCTCTATTGAATAAAAACCTTCCTCTTTAGTAAGGGAATTTTACCTCTAGTACAATTCTAAAAATGATAAAAATCTTCTGTGTACGTCAATCACTGATACACTAATCGGGCGAGATCGACGCCGTGATATCCGGTTGGGTGCAGATATCATGGCCCTCTGTTAGTCGTGTGTGCAACCGTTTGTAGTGCTTTCCGAGGTCTTGGAGTCCGTTTCGGGTTCGGGGGATCTTGTCTTGTCAAGCCCGGTGGCGAGCACCCTGTTCCAGCCTCGATTCAAAGAGCCCTCAGATTCTGTCTCTATCTCATACATTCATACTTCTTACTTTGTTTGACTCACCAGGAACTCGGGTTGTGTGCTAACCTCGAGTTCACCCTTATACAGATAGTCCTCTCATTTCTCAGAGTATAGGTTCGCCGAAACGATGGGAAACGATAGATGAACCCTGATTCCTTTCTTCGTACGTTACAACCCAGACGATGAATGTTACATCGCGTACTTTTCTACGTTGGATTTTGTTACACCCCATATTTTCGTATGTGAAAGTACGCCATAAGTAAATTGATATAAGCTCGGGAGTGAGATTATTTTTTAGGTTATAAGTATTATGATATTTCAAACAAGTGATAAGTAAATTCGTGAAGGTGAGAGGGTAAGCAAATCAAAGAAAATGAGTTTCATCGAAGTTTGACATTTTGGAATAAAATACAGTCCAAGCTATAATACCCTGTAATTATTGACTAGTGCCATAGAAGGTACCACATGACCATGATAATAAGATGTATAAAGTGTGTTAAAAGTGAGTAGTATTTTAAGTAATTTGAGATAATTCTTAATTATGTGGATAATTGATTAATTATTGGCTAATGGAATATTACCTAATTAATTAAGGAATTGTTAGATAAGATTAACCCCCCCCCCCAACGTGGCAACACCCCCATCCCATTGAAGTGACTCTTAAGTTCTTACATAGATGGCACATTTTGAGGATTAGGTGTCTTAGTCATCTACTAAGTGGACCACACCCACTAATAACTTTCCTACACTAGTAAGATATTTTATTCCTTAATAACTAAAGATCAGGTATCAAGAATTGAGTCTCTTATGTAAAAAGAGTGGGTTGGTCGTGAGTCCTTCAGAAAGCAAAATATTTCCATACCAAATATGGATAACATTGTTTGTTGATTTCGTGCCAATGGGATAAAGCGTGAACTGCAAATTCTAAGAGAGCACGATGCAATCTTTCTCAAGAATATCATACGGATTTTTCCCTACTTCGATCTGTCGTTATATGTTTTTCGCAAAAGACATAGGTTAAAGGACTTGTTAAGAGAATCGGCTCAGGTATATTAAGGTTAATCCTTCTTTCTTTTAGCATGATCCAAATAACGATACGTAAATGTAATGTTATTCCATAAATGGTTCTACTCTTAGTAATTAAGGATGTCCATGTTATTCATTCCTATAAAATGATATTCAAGCATGTCTAGGTATGTTCCTAAGTCTATATTGAGGCTTACGATAAAGATGTTAATGTTCATAATATAGTAATGCATGCATCCATATGCATATTCATTTACCACCGTACTACGACCGGTTGGGCAGTCATGCATATTCATTTACCATCGTGCTACGGCCGGTCAGGCAGCCATGCATTTACAATCGTGTTACGACCGGTCGGGCAGTCATGCAATTACCATCAGGCTACGACCGGTCGGGCAGTTATCACTGGTTAGGCAGTTATGTACTATTATTTACCACCGGTTGGGTAGTTATGCATTTACCACTGAGCTATTTGTGCTTAAAATTTCAAATCATTGCCTTGTCGATAATTCATAAGCGTTGTGGAGAATTGATGGTTCCAATTGATGTGTGATTGATGAATCTTTGATTAGCTGGAATATCTCTTAACTTGTGGAGGTGGAAATTACCTTATTTGCTTGAGGACAAGAAAAAGCTTAAGTTTGGGGAGTTGATAAATAGGGATTTTGCCTACTTATTAGCGCCTTTTAGCTTTTGTTTTAGTCCAAAAGCATTTAATTATGTTCCCGAAAACTGATGAAATATGCTTAATTGTAGGAGTATTGGAAAATGAGCCACTAAGATGAAATCCAACTCAATAAGGAACGATCTGAACTCAAGGAATAAAACAGGCACATAAGCTTAAAGTGCGGCGGCCGCAGATTGTGAAGACAAACTTATCAGAGGAATGTGAAAAGTGCGGTCCGCACATGATATGTGCAGCCGCAGAATGTAACGACCTGACCGGCCGTTTTGAGCTTTTGCACTTCGCTCGCCAGTTCTCGGGCATGACTAGCCCCGTGTGATGTATTTTGATTTATGTAAATCGTCGGTTTTGGTTTTCAGGATAACCAGAATAAATTTTGAAGAAACTATCTCAGTTTGAAGTTTAAAATTTGAAAGGTTCGACCAAGATTTGACTTGTTAGTATATGATCTCGGATTGGAATTTTTATGATTTGGTTAGCTCCGTTAGGTGATTTGGGACTTAGGAGCGTGATCGAAATGCATTTTGGAGGTCTGTGGAAGGTTTAGAGTTGAATTGGCGAAATCGGGATTTTGGCGTTCTCCGGTTGATAGGTGAGATTTTGATATAGGGTTCAGAATGGAATTCCGAAAGTTGGAGTAGGTCCATGGTGTCATTTGTGGCGTTTGAGAAAAATTTCAGATCATTCATACGTGGTTGGATGGACTTTTTGATCAAAAGCGTAATTCGGAAGATTTTGGAATCTTAGGCTTGATTTCGATGTGATTTGGGTGATTCGACATTGTTTGAGGTGTTTTGAAGATTGTTACCAGTTTGAGTAGTGGTATATGATATATTTGTGCTTTTGGTTGAGATCCCGGATTCCTCGGGGTGATTTCAGATGGTTGTCGGAAAGTTTGGAGTTCGAGTTATGCTGCAGATTTTGTTGTTCCTGTCATTTCTGCACCTGCGGATTGGGGACCGCAGGTGCGAGGTCCGCAGAAGCAGTTATTTAGTGCAAGTGCGCAAAAGTGGTCGCAGGTGCGGTTTGGTCCCCGTATCTGCGATGACCGCAGGTGCGGTCAGGAAACCGCAGAAGCGAAAATTCCCTATTAATGAAATTCCACATAAACAGAGGATTTTGGGCAGATGCGGCCCCGCAAATGTGATAGTGTGACCGCAGATGCGAATTTGTTGGGTTAGAACATATAAATTTCATTCTTCGCGATTTTGAGTAGGTTTTCACCATATTTCATTCGGGAGAAAGCTTTGGTAAGCTAAATGAAGTGGGAATTCAAGAGGATTTCGTGGAGGTAAGACTTTTGGACCCTAAACTTGTTTCTATGATGAATTTTAACATTGTAAGCTTGAAATCCATGGAAAATCAGTAGCAAAGAAAAAGGGTAATTAGGGCTTGACATTTAAGAGACCTTTGAGTGGGGATTTGAGGGGTCATTTGAAGTCCGATTTTGATATTCTTGATATGTATAGACTCGTGGGGAGATAAGAAATCTATTGATGTAAATTTTATCGAATTTCGAGACGTGGGCCCGAGGGTTGGGTTTTGGTTAATTTCGAGATTTATGTTGTAAATTGATTATTTTCGCATGGGCTTCGTTTCCTTTGCATATTTTGACGTCGTGATTCTGATTTGGACAGATTCAATACGAGTTGAGGCCAATTCGAGGGGCAAAGGCATCGTGGGCTAGAGTTTGGACCGGATTGAGGTGAGTAATGATTTTAAATGTTGTCCTGAAAGTATGAAACCCCAGACCACACATTGTTATGCTATATTGAGGTGACGCACACGCTAGATGACGAGCGTGGGGTCGTGCACCGTTGGGGATTGTGACTTAGTCTGTCTCGAATGACTGTTTTACCGCGTATTTGATTGAAAATTATTTGTTATCATCATGTTTTGGGCAGAATGCCATATTTGGGTCTCGTGCCAATTAGTTGGACCCTTAGGGGATTTTTACTGATATTTCCTCATTGTTTTGACTTTATACTTGTACTCAGTCATGCTATATTCTGATGTTTTCATAACTCAGCCATGTTTACTCTATTTTAATACATTAAATGATAATCTGGGCTGAGCACCATGTTTTACTATTGCCCGAGTGGCTTATGAGATTCTAACTGAATAAGGCTGAGGGCCTGAGTTGTACGCCACGAGGTGGCTTGATATGAGGCCGATAGCCTATTGATTATGCCACGAGATGGCTTTATATTGTGCTTGGCCGTAAGGGGGCCCTCCTGGAGTCTGCACACCCCTAGTGAGCGGGACTACCCATTGTGATATAAAATATAGCCCAAGGGGCTGGTGTTGTTCCATGTGTTGCTCGAGGGGCTGATTCTGTTAGTATTGTGCCCGAAGGGCGGTTCTTTATGTGTTTGTCTTTTCTAGCTGCCTGTCATTTACTTGCTTAACTGTTAAAAAGGTATTTTAAAGAAGCTTAAACTGAACTAAGGTGACTTTATATGCTTTCATTGTTTCATTGCTTTTACTAGCTTTATACTTCTTCTTTAGAGCATGTTGATGTGCCTTTACGTGATTTCTTATTGCTCAATCTTCATTTATTATTATTACTCACTGAGTTGGAGTACTCACTTTACTCCCTGCACCCCGTGTGCAGATTCAGGTGTTTCAGGTCTTGTTTGCGAGGGTTGAGAGCTTCCAGTAGATTTCGGAGTTTACTAGGTAGTTGCACGGCATTCGCAGCCCAGTGCTTCTCCTTCTATCTTATTTTCTCTTGTTTTAGTTCTGTAATAGACTATGTAGATTCTTTCAGACTTGTAGTGTTATGATAGATGCTCACGACTGGTGACACCCCGATGTCAGGCTGTGTTGGTTTTATTTCCACAAATTGTACTGTTTCACTGCCTAATAGAGATTTAATCGGGTTAAAGACTTAATATTTATTATTTTAATTGCTTAAAATAAATTAGACGTATGTTGGGTGGCCTTATCTTCACGAGAGGCACCATCACGACCGGGTCCGGGTTTAGGGTCGTGACAAGTTGGTATCAGAGCCTAGGTTACATAGGTCTCACGAGTCATAAGCAGGTTTAGTAAAGTCTCGCGGATTGGTACAGAGACGTCTGTACTTATCCTTGGGAGGCTGCAGAACTTTTAAGAAAAATTTCATATTCTTGGATTCTTGTCGTGCGTCCTTGATTCAACTTGAAATGTAACTCTTTGAATTCCTTCCATGCATTCGTATGCGTGTATGAGCGCTCCGTATCAGATGTGCATCGATAGCTTGTGATTCCCTGATCGAGGGGCGAGATGTGATCTCTGTGTGTTGATGTTGGGCCAGTCTGGAGGACTCGAGGCCGGATTTTTGCCTATAGCTTAAGCACCGAGGTGCTGATTTTGTGAGCACATATTTTTGAACTTAGATGTTCGGTAGTGTCCCTATTAGTAGAAGTGACGGCTGGATGGCTATGTGATGAGTGTGTTATGACTGTGAGATGTATTCATATGATTTGGAAGCGATGAGAAGGGACTGCTGAAGGATAGAAGAACTATTAGGCGCTTGATTTCCATCTTGATTTGAGGAATAGCCCCGAGTTATGGGGGTGTAAAAAATCTTTTCATGTTTTTTAGTTGGGAGTGAGGTAAACTTCATGTTGCGGTATGAGTTCAGACTCAGGAAGATTAAGTGACTGCGTAATATTTATGACGGTGGAAGGTATAAAGGTATGTTAGTTGAGGCAAAACATGTGGGTTATCTCTTGTGAAGTGTTCTGAAGTGGTGTAATCCTTTTGTGGTCTGATGGAAGATCTCTTCTACCAGTGAAATGTATATGCTGTAATTTGAATTTGGGTCACCTAAGAGAGTGGGCTGGATTGCTACGAGGGCAAATGCGAGATTTGCGGAAGATTTGAGGTACTAGAGGGTCGGTGTTGTACGAGCTTATGAAGGATTGAGTCTAATCTCACTATGGTATTATGCCAGTGATAGAGTATGCGCATTATGAGTTATTGTGAGAGTTGACCTATGGCTTTGAGCTAAGTGGGGGAGTCTGTTGTTGATTAGGTAATTGCACGGTCATGTGCTATGTTGGTTCCAGTTTGAGGCGTACGGGTGGATCAGTTATGGCTTACGGGGATCGAGACCGAGGATGGCTCGAGTAAAGAAATTTTTTTACAAAGGTTATATTATACTTCATAGGTGCATGATAATCACAGAATGTCTTAAGTTGTTATTGGTAAAGGATGCTCAGTGCATAGAGTAGGAGATTGCTTGGTTGCATTAAGGTGAGGTTACATTCTGTGGTGTCGGAGTGCTAATGAGGCACAGGTTGCTCAGTTCATTCGATTAGGCTAATTGCAGCTTGAGTAGAGTGGAGGACTCTCGAGGATGGTTCTAATGTGTTCAAGATTTTACATGTAATAATTGGAGATTTTCAAGTTGTATTTTTTGCTAGAAACTGAGGTTTGCATTGGAGGGTGTCAAGACTTGTGGCATTTCTCTATCGACTATGGGATTCTATTTATCAGCACCGGGAAGGTGAAGGTAATAGATTTAGATTCGCAAGAAGTCTCTTCAAAGTAAAGTATTTTGAATGTGGTTCCTTTGGGGATGTTTAAGAGAGTATTCAGCGGCTTATGAGCTTTAGACGGTGTGGTTTCATGCTTGGGTCTCGTGTGGAAAATCTGGGTTGAGGGATTGTGGTGTTACAGCAAGAAAGAGTATCAAGTTGAAGGTAAATCAGAAGAAAACTCGGATAGATGGGGTAGCTTGGTAGTAGGCCGGATCGGTATGGTAAGGATATGATTAACTCTTTGGATGCTTATGAGGTAATGAGCCTATACATGTGTTTCGCGGCAATGCTCTTGGGTTTTAGTAGCCGCGTAGCTTGGTTGAGTTAGAAGGATTCAGTCCTGACAATTTAGTTTTGTGCATATGGAATTCGGGGAGTTCTTGATGGTTTCTACCTCAGTTAGAGATGTATATTTTCTACGAGCGTGAGGAGCATGAGATGTATAGTGATTTTCTTTTAGACGGGATCAATGGAAAGTTTTTGGCTAGTTGAGTACATAGTTGCTTGTGGCTCGGAAGGGATAGAAAGTTCTCATGGTTATCCTAGGACGGTATGGTTTATGCGGGATATTGTGTAAGATTGAGATCTGTATCTGTAAGGTCATGGTTTAGTTCTGAAAGGAAGGTCATAAAATCCTTAGGCAACACGGGCAGCTTCAGATGATTAGGGAAAGGATCTTCGGATGATTAGGGAAATAATATTACTAATTGGCGTGGCTTGATAGAGGTATACATTTCAGAAAAAGGGTAAGTGTTTGAGTTGATGGTACTTTATTAGTATTGTGGCACTCCCTTGTTGGATCGACTGCGGATATTCGAATTTGCTTGGTGGCACGGAAGAATTGTCGGAGTATATCTCGTGGAAAGATTGGGTATTAGAGGTGTGGCATATGTTCGAACGGCGGAATTGGGATCAGATATGGTGATTCATGTGCTATATGGAGTTGGAGACTGGGAGTTCTCACATACAGGTTATGTTGTGGTTGTGGGTCGCGTGTATCAGCACTATATAGTGACTAACAGGGTTTGGAGACCCGAGTGGATCTTTTGCGGCTTGGTATGTTAGATTTTGATGTAATATTGGGTACAGATTGGTTGTCTCCGTGTCGTGTTATTCTGGACTATTGCGCTAAGGCGACGATGTTGGCTATACCGGAAATGCCACAGATTGAGTGGCGAGGTTTGACGGATTATGTTCCCAGCAAGGTGATTTCATTTTGAAGACTCGGCAAATATGTTCGAAAGGGTTGTCCTTCTTATTTGACCTTCGTGATGGGTTTCAGGGCAGAGAATTCTTTTATGGATTCAGTTCCAATGGTGAGGGATTTTCCGGATATGTTTCCTACTGTCGGGCATGTCGCCGGACAGAGTTGTTGATTTTGGTACAGATTTGGTGTTGGGCATTGTATCATAGGGCACCGATAGAGTGAAAGGAGTTGAAGGGGCAGCTTCAGGAACTCCTTGACAAGGGGTTCATTGGTAGACCTATATGGATGTATGTTCTGCATCGAGACGGCTTTGTTGACTTCGAGTCTCTATTAGCGAGGGATGTGTTGATTCAGTTGTTATTGAGCTATTAGTGTTCGGAGGTGATATATGAGTTACTTTTTTGTTGCGAGGAATTATGATTTGTTGGTTATAGGCACACGTGGTGTGGTTCCATTAGGGTTTCATAGTGGAAATCGAGCCGGAAGAGTACTGGGTATTGCTCGGTGGATGGCGTATCAATTATGTCATTTCGGGTTTGTGTAATATTATGTCAATTGCTTCGCGATGGTTATGATGATTGCTTTGGTTTTAGACATCATATTGCGCATGGTTGTCGATTTTGAGCATAGTGACTTGAGGTGTTTCATGTGGACCAGTGTTTGGATGAGGTCGTGCATTGGAGCGAAGCTATGTGGAGGTATGATCCTGAGGGTTAGATTCGTGTGTTCTGTTTCTATGATGTGTGATGAGTTCTTAGCATTGTGTGTGGTGGTATAGGTGAGCTTGCGGTACAACTCTTTCATTTGAGTCATTTTCATGATTTGAGTATGCTCAGATCGTTGCTTATTAGTGCACGGATTGCGCAAGTTGTGGCTTTAGTCTGTATTGATATGTCATGTCACCAGAGTAGTCGTGTTGGAATTAGATGAGATTGTTGGGATCTAAAATGGATACAAACGAATTCGATTTCAGCATGTTGGAAGGATAATCTCGAGATTCAGCTCAGAAATTTGTTATGGTCCTTGCCAAAGGAGAAGTGGCTTTACGAATGGTTGATCTGAGGAATGGTTATTGACTTTTTACGTGTTTCATTTATCATTGGCAGTATATGAAAGTGTTGGAATGAGACTTTAGTTGATAATAGGTTTACTATCGGTATTCGGATGATGTGTGCAGCTGTTGTGATTAGAAGTTATCGCTACAAGTGTTTGAGTCAGGTGGTATATCATGTAATTGCACCTGAGGCTGTAGGTATGGGTTATTACAGCCGGTTCGGGCTTATTCAGAGTATAGATGTGGAATTCTGATCTTGTAGATGATTTCAGAAGTGGAAATGTGGTTCTAAGGTTTGTGGGCTAGGTTGGGTTGTGAAATTTCAGTTGCATTGTGTTATCGGACTTATATGAGATAGGGTGATGTGGGATCACCCCCAGGTATGTGCAGGGTAAGGTTACACAGTGATTTGATGGCTTTCGAAACAACTTTGGACACGTTCGAGGACGAACGTATGTTTAAGTGGGGGAGGATGTAACGACCCGACTGGCCGTTTTGAGCTTTTGCACTTCGCTCGCTAGTTCTGGGGCATGACTAGCCCTGTGTGATGTATTTTGACTTATGTAAATCGTCGATTTTAGTTTTCCGGATAACCGAAATGAATTTTGAAGAAACTGTCTCGGTTTGAAGTTTAAAATTTGAAAGGTTTGACCAAGATTTGACTTGTTAGTATATGATCTCGGATTGGAATTTTTATGATTTGGTTAGCTCTGTTAGGTGATTTGGGACTTAGGAGCATGATCGGAATGCATTTTGGAAGTCCGTGGAAGGTTTAGGCTTGAATTAGCGAAATCGGGATTTTGGCGTTCTCCGGTTGATAAGTGAGATTTTGATATAGGGGTCGGAATGGAATTCCGGAAGTTGGAGTAGGCCCGTGGTGTTATTTGTGACGTATGAGCAAAATTTCAGATCATTCGGACATGGTTTGATGGACTTTTTGATCAAAAACATAATTCAGAAAATTTTGGAATCTTAGGCTTGATTTCGATGTGATTTGGGTGATTCGATGTTGTTTGAGGTGTTTTGAAGATTGGTACAAGTTAGAGTAGTGGTATATGATGTATTTGTGCTTTTGGTTGAGGTCTCGGGGTCCTTGGGGTAATTTCGGATTGTTGTCGGAAAGTTTGGAGTTCTAGTTGTGCTGGAGATTTTGCTGTTCCTATCATTTCCGCACCTGTGGATTGGGGACCGCAGGAGCGAGGTCCGCAGAAGCGGCTATTTATAGCAAGTGCGGTTTGGTCCGCGCATCTGCGATGACCGCAGGTGCGGTCAGGCAACCGCAGAAGCAAAAATTGCCTATTAATGAAATTCCACAGAAGCAGAGGATTTTGGGCAGATGCGGCCCCGCAGATGCGATAGTGTGACCGCAGATGCGAATTTGCTGGGTTAGAACATATAAATTTCATCCTTCGCGATTTTGAGTATGTTTTCACCATATTTCATTCGGGAGAAAGCTTTGGAAAGCTAATTGAAGAGGGAATTCAAGAGAATTTCGTGGAGGTAGGATTTTTGGACCCTAAACTTGTTTCTATGATGAATTTTAACATTGTAAGCTTGAAATCCATGGAAAATCTGTAGCAAAGAAAAAGGGTAATTAGGGCTTGAGATTTAAGAGACCTTTGAGTGGGGATTTGAGGGGTTATTTGAAGTCCGATTTTGATATTCTTGATATGTATAGACTCGTGGGGAGATAAGGAATCTATTGATGTAAATTTTATCGAATTCTGAGACGTGGGCCCGAGGGTCGGGTTTTGGTTAATTTCGGGATTTATGTTGTAAATTGATTATTTTTGCATGGGCTTCGTTCCCTTAGCATATTTTGATGTCGTGATTTTGATTTTGGATAGATTCGACGCGAGTTAAGGCCGATTAGAGGGGCAAAGTCATCGTGGGCTAGAGTTTGGACCGAATTGAGGTGAGTAATGATTTTAAATGTTGTCCTGAGGGTATGAAACCCCGGACCACACATCGTTGTGCTATATTGAGGTGACGCACACGCTAGATGACGAGCGTGGGGTCGTGCACCATTGGGGATGGTGACTTAGTCCATCTCGAATGACAATTTTACCACGTATTTGATTGAAAACTATTTGCTATCATCATGTTTTGGGCGGAATGCCATGTTTGGACTCTTAGGAGATTTTTTACTGATATTTCCTCACTATTTTGACTTTATACTTGTACTCAGTCATGCTATATTCTACTGTTTTCATAACTCAGTCATGTTTACTCTATTTTAATTCATTAAATGATATTTTAAATGATAATTTGGGCTGAGCATCATGTTTTACTGTTGCCCGAGTGGCTTATGAGATTCTAACTGAGTAAGGTCGAGGGTCTGTGTTATAAAGATACACTGATTTATGATTATGAGACCGATGGCCTGAGTTGTACTCCACGAGGTGGCTTGATATGAGGCTGAGAGCCTATTGATTATGCCACGAGATGACTTGATATTGTGCTTGGGCCGTAAGGGGCCCCTCCCGGAGTCTGCACACCCCCAGTGGGCGCGGATACCCATTGTAATATGAGATATAGCCCGAGGGGCTGGTGTTGTTCCATGTGTTGCTCGATGGGCTGATTCTATTGGTATTGTGCCCGAGGGATGGTTCTTTATGTGTTTATCTTTTCTAGCTGCCTATCATTTACTTGTTTAATTGTTAAAAAGGTATTTTAAAGAAGCTTAAACTAAACTAAGGTGACTTTATATGTTTTTACTGTTTCATTACTTTTACTGGCTTTATACTGCTTCTTTAGAGCATGTTGATGTGCCTTTACGTGATTTCTTACGCTCAGTCTTCATTTATTATTATTACTCACTGAGTTGGAGTACTCACTTTACTCCCTGCACTCCTTGTGCAGATTCAGGCGCTTCAGGTCCTGCTTGTGAGGGTTGAGAGCTTCCAGCAGATTTCGGAGTTTACTAGGTAGTTGCTCGGTGTTCGCAGCCTAGTGCTTCTCCTTCTATCTTATTTTCTCTTATTTTAGTTCTGTAATAGACTATGTAGATTCTTTCAGACTTGTAGTGTTATGATAGATGCTCATGACTGGTAACACCCTGATATCGGGCTGTGTTGGTTTTATTTTCGTAAATTATTGTTTCACTATCTAATACAGATTTAATCAGGTTAAAGACTTAATATTTATTATTTTAATTATTAAAATAAATTGAAAGTGTGTCGATTGGCCTTGTCTTCACGAGATACACCATCACTACCGCATCCGAGTTTAGGGTCGTGACACAAAAACTAAGCAAGAGCAAAAGTTCAGAGAGTTTGCATATCGAGTTCAAAGGAAGTGCGGACCGCACAATTATTATGCGGACGCAGAAGATCAACTACACGTCCGCAGTGGCATTTGTGTGGACCGTAGAAGAGCCATGTGTGGCCGCACTCAAAAATTTGCGGAACGTAGAGAATGAGAGATGCGGATGCGGTTCAGAATTCTGCGGCCGCAAGATTCAAATCATGTTAAGCTGAAGCAAAGTGCGGACCACACATGGAATTGTGCGGCCGGAGAACCTCTGAAAGGACATTTTTGTCCGAAAATTCTAGGTTTGTATAAATAGAAGAATTTCACATTTTTAGGTCAAGTTTGAATATCAGCAGCCACAGTAGACATTTTTTTTACCCTCTTTAGTAGTTTTTGCCATTTTGAGTTTTGTGAACATAGATTTCATTATTTTAATCATCAATATGGGTTTAATTATCATTTCTTCTTCTATTTCTCCTGTTTTAAGCATGAGTAGCTAGATTTTCACTAGGGTTGTGACCCAACCCTAGAGTGTAAACTTAATGGGTATTTGATTTATGCTTGTTTATGGTTGGGTGTTTATTATTTAGCCTTGTTCTTGCTTTAAATTGTAGAATTAATGGTTGCAAATATTAGTTCATGCCTATTTAACTTGGTCTCTGCTTGAGAAAGAGAGACTTAGTCTAGGAAAACTTGGCTAACAAGAAATTGAGGTAAATCAAGAGATTGATAGTCCCAATTAAAGGGTTGAGCCTAGAGATAGTAAAACCCAACTTGAGCTTTTTATCAACCGTTTTGTTCAATATCTATTTGGACTTGAGAAAGCTGAACTTGGCAAAATCACTCTCTTACCGAGAGGTATTGAGTGGGTACTTGATGTTGATAGCTATAATACACTCCGACCAACAAAATAAACTTTAAAGTTTATAAGCAAACACCTAGGTGAAGGTCATAGCCCTAGGCCTTTTATATCATTTGAAAAACAACAAAAACAATTTTCTAATTCTAATTCTTAGTTGGTAATCTTAGTTTAACTTAGACTTAAAAACAGCCCAATTTTGTGGAAGTGCAATTTGAGATAATTCAAGCTCATTCACTAAAGTATATACTCCTAAGTCCCATTCATAGCTCCCTGCGGAAAATCGAGCCCGACTCTTTGTTAGGTATTACTATTGCTCGACCGTTTCCTAATCTCAAATAGAGGTGTGACTTGGACGCGATCACCAAGCCTGATCTTAGATTGAACAGTGACCTCGTCCTCGATTGGACCCTCGGTTCGAGCCCAGTCGTGAACGAAGAACATAACAAGTGAGCAAAGTTCTTAACAGTAGCCAGAAGGTAAAAATAAACTTTTATTGCTTTGAATTGCATATTACCAATGTGTCCAATCAAAAGAAATACTTCTCCTTTATATAGTAGGAGAATTTCAGTCCTAGTACAAGTCTAAAAGAGGTAAAAATCTTCATTTCCCGGTAATTATTGATACAGAATTGATTCTGAATGAAATCCGCGTTGTGATGTCCGGTTGAGGGCGATTATTACGACCCCCTATCAGTCATGCATAACCGTCCACTGCGTCTCCCGAGGTCTAGAACTTATACTCGGTTCGGGGTGCGTCACTTTACCGTGTCCCATGTTGGATATATCATTCATCCTTCCCAGATCTCTGTACGATGGGTCTCAAGCCCCAATTACAATCTCGGGGATCCGTGCTCCCCCTTCGTTCTTTCATCGCAAAATCGGGGTAGACATTGCCCTCGATTTTATCCGTACACAATATCAACAACAATACAATTTGGTGAGGTACAAGCTTAAGCTTGTACTGGTGGAGCTCCTAAACCCCATCTTGCAACTGCGCAGACAGTCAAGGGCTCAAAGAAAAGTTAAGGATCGCAAAGATAATTGACTGTACCTTAAGATGTGAATTTATCAACAAGGCAGAGCAGAAACTTGCTATAGACTTAAGTGTTGTAGCATCTATTTCCTTGTAATGACTATATAACTTCCAACACATAGCCTGGCAATGGCACCTATATATTGAGTGCTTTTGCTGAGACGATGGAGTATGTTATTTTGATAAACTACCGCGAACCTATTGTGAGCACGTGATTTTTTGCTTCACGAAAACTACTCCAAAAGAAATCAAAAATAAAACAAATTTCATCTGTGTACAATTTTGAGAATTTGCGTGACATTTTGGTAATTATTTTGTCCGTAAATATTTACCCTTGTTGTGATTAATTAAAAAATACAAAAATACATGTTGCATGCACATTCAAGATTTAATTGTGCATTTTGGAATTAATTAAACCACGTTTTATTTTAAAAGAAAGAAAATCACAAAAAAATATGTATTTGTTGCATTTTGTCATTTATGTGTGCCGTTGTGTAATTTTATTTTTTTAATTAAATGTTTGACCTTGTGCGTTAATTGTTGCTAAGGTTTAATTAACATTTTTCTAGGCTAATTTTGGTTTTACAAATTATTTTTAGAATTTTATTGATTGTTAATTAAAAGTAGAAAAAGAAAAGAGTTGAAAAAATAAAGAAAACTCGGTTTGGGCCAAAAAAATTAAAATGAAAGCAGGCCCAAACAAGCTGGCCCAAGGCATAAACCGGTCCGTCTCCTCAGAGGTGCCCGAACGGCACCGTTTTTGTCACAGTTGAGCGGGGCCGTTGATCTCAAATGGATCAACGGCCAAGATCACATCTTTCATACCCGTCCCCTATACCCGACCCATTACCCGGTCAAACCGGACCCCCTGTTTAAACCAAGCGACGTCATTTCCTATAGGTAAATTGATCCAGGCCATTGATCTCACTTGATCGAACGGCCTGGATTCATTCCACCCTTCCGTATATAACCTTAATCTCATACCCCGCCCCCAAGCCAAAACACCTCATCTCTTCATCGTCTCTATGCCTTAGAGACCAGATGACCCTCCGCCTCTTACCACCGTCGACCACCCACCGGAAATCGCCTCACGGCGGTTCCGGTGGTCCAAACAACCCCAGCTTCACACCACTGAATCCCCTCGACCTCCCCACTCCAAATCCATAACCCTTATCCTTCGAATAATCACCAATCTTCTCGAATCTTCAAACAAAGAAGTCAGCCTGAACTTCACCTTCTCCGATGGCCACCAAAATCACACCCCTAAGCCTCCTAACCACCCTCGTTCCAAATCCATTAATCGTTTACCTCGAATCACCCTACAACTTCTCGAATCTTCAATCGAAGATTCGAGCAAAACCTAACCCTACCCCAACCTACCCCAAATTCATACCAGTTACTCCCCTGACCTCACTTGTAACCAAACCAAGCTTGGTTTGGTTCGAATCTAACCAGAAACCTTCAAGCCCCAAATCGACTGTATGAACCCTAAAAATCCAGAACCTTGGGGTCTATCCAATTAAACGAAGGGTTGGGGTCTAATAGACCTTAATCGAGGTGTTCTCAGTTGAGAACACTTCGATTAAAGTCCGTTCGACCTCAAAAAGGTCAAGTCCGGTTCGAGACTAGGTCATTTTTGTTCTTTAGATTCAGAAGTATTTTTCCTTTCCTTCCTTCTGTTCATGTGTTCTAGTTGTATCTTTTTGCATGTTTTAGTAGTTGGTGTGATTTTTCTACTTTTCTTTTAATTAATTCTGTCCTTCCCCACCAGACTTTTTATTTAGTCCAATTCTATCATTTGCTTCTATTTGCTATAATTGCTATGTGTTATAATTTGTATAATCAATATGGTTAGCTTCGTCGATTAATTGGTTATATTACAACTCACTGTTTCTATCAAATGCTACTTGAATCACATGTTTTTTTTTCTAATTGATTGTCGATAATTGTTGTACATTATGGCTTGTATAATCGATTAATCGAGTGTCTTCAAGTAATTTCCTTGAAAAATTAGAGAAAACATGATAGTAGTTCCTGTTTGTTTTCCAGTAGGTTTACCATTTCTTTTGTCTGCTGTGTTAAATGTGTAATGAATTAAGCTTGTTGTTTTCAGTCTTGTTTATTTTAACCAGATTACTCATTTATCTCATTACCCTGATTAATACCATTTCGATTTTCTTCTGTTCTTCTGCCCTAAATCTTTGTGTCTGAATAGGATTGTGAATTGGATATAGCTATAGTTATTTAGGTGTCTAACCAAATGAGTTTCAGGTTGAACTTACATAAATGTAACTTCAGATTTGTAAAGCTTAGGGTAATGAAGTGATAACAGTAGGGTTTCAGGGGTGATTTAGGAATGAAACAGTTAGGATAATATTTTAGTGTTAGTGTTTTGTTAGTGGGACATTAATTAATACACTAATGGGGAACCAAAGGGAGTGGGGGGGGGGCTGAAATTAAGAAAAAGCCTTCCTTAGTGGGATTTTAAGTGGAAAATTCAGACTTAGTGGGAAATTTAGTGGAAAATTCTGATTTAGTGAAAAAAGGGGGTCGGGCAGTAAGTTGGAAAGGAAGGGCAGACTTGTATAAAAGGGTGTTGAGGCTGGAAATTGAAAAAGAGGAAGAAAAAGTTTGAGAGAGGGAGGAGAGATAATTTTTCCAGAGAAATAGAGTGCATATAGGCTGGATTTTGATTCTAAAAGGTTCAGGAAATAGTTTAAGTGCTAAGGCTGGATTTTTGAGAGAAAAGTCCAGAGAGAGATAAAGTGTTAAGGCTGAACTTTTACATTAAGAGTTTCAGGTTGCTTTTCTTGAGTGTTTGACAAATCAGAAACTACTGTTTCCTTGCGTCTGTCTGTGTTTCATTTTGGTACTGCTGGGTTTCAGTTTAGTATTTCCTGGGTTTCTGTTGTTGGAGTACTGATTGCAATGAGTTCATGGGTTTTCCTGCTTGGTTTTAATCTTTCCTAGGATTTCTGCTATTGTTGGCTACTGGTTTACTGGTTGTTGCTGTAATGTTGTGTGGCTGTGTATGCTACTGCTGTTTTCTGCATTGATCTTCCTCTTCTTCTCTTTGCTTTCCAAATACCAGGTACACAAATTGATACACTGGTTCTTGTAGGCTGAAACTTGAAGCATGAATACAAAGAAATAAAGAGTTGAAGTTTTAAATTCATTGTAGTTGTCTATTTATTTGTATATACATTAGAATACCTATTTCATTAGAATCATGTAAGTGTTTGTTTATGTATAACTGGACATGCCTTTTGTAGTAGTTTAGTGAGAAAACTGCTCATGTATGCTTGGTTAGAAGGATTGATGGTATAGTAATTATTGTTCTGTTACTTCAGTATTATTTGTTAAATAGTATATATCAAAAGCATGTTAGGCCATTTAGATTATTCTTAAATATTCAATAGTTATCTCATTGAACAAATGGCCTGTTTCTGAAACTGGTAGGAACATTGTTTAATTCGATATCATTGGTTAATTTCATGCATGTAAATGGTTTAGGATAAAAAAAATTAGATTTTCAAGTGCTTTCATTCCAGTAGAATGCCACTTTAAATTTGCAGAAATCTGTTAACAAAAATGACACCATTTTTTTTGCAAGCTATGAATATGTGTAGAAACCATTAACTAGACCCTATTGGATTAAGGATGTCCCGGGTCCAGTTTTACCCCATATACGTTGGACCTGGGCCCATAAATAGCAAACGGATCACCCTTATTGCATCATTTTCAGAATTAACGAATCGTATTCGAAACTTAACTATAATAACCCGCAAACATGTAAATAAATTAGGTACTTTTCTTCTTTTATTTTAGAAACGGACGGAAATAGAAAAACATAGTTACTATAGGACGATCCTTTAAAATAAAATGAGGCGTGCCTCGCCAGAGAAATCACAAGTTGCGAGGCCCTCGATAAAAAGACATAATAAATGGATAGACTCCGGGATCGACCGCTTAGTGAACTCCATGGTCCTTCCCCAAAAATAACAATACGCTAGTCTCTTTAGGACGCGTCTTTAATAAATTACGTCCTTAAATACGGGTGTGCATTTATGTAACCCAAATCTCAATCTCAACGGAGTCGAAACGTGTCAATAACCACGAGTACATTGATTGTGACGAGGTTCGAGATACGTTTTCACAACGTTGCAATTCCTTGTTAAAATAACAATAATAATAATAATAAAAGCGGTAAAAGAGTCATAACTTGCACCAAGTGCATAATTGTTAAAATCAGATAAATAAACCGAATATAACAGTTGAGCGACTGTGCTAGAACCACGGAATTCGGGAATGCCTAACACCTTCTCCCGGGTTAACAGAATTCCTTATCCGGATTTCTGGTACGCAGACTGTAATATAGAGTCATTCTTTTCCTCGATTCGGGATTAAAATTGGTGACTTGGGACACCCTAAATCTCCCAAGTGGCGACTCTGAAATAATTAAACCAATCCCGTTTCGACTGTCCTTTAATTGGAAAAAACTCCCTACGCACCTCGCGGTGCCGGAAAAAGGAGGTGTGACAGCTCTGGCGACTCTGCAGAGTTTAAACCTTCACTTTACTGTGACAAAAATGAATCCAGAGGACGTGTAAACATGAGGTATGTTCTGCTGCATGAAAAAAGAATCCAGGTTCTTCTCCCAAAAATAAGTCCTTCACTTCTCCGAGAGAACTTCTCAATATGATGCCTCTATCCTTCCTCCCCTGAGTGTTAGAACCGTACAAAAGTTTTTGTCTGCTTATTCTTGACGTGTTGCTTTGCTTGAAGATGCACATTTTCTATATTTTATGGGTATTGCATCAATATACCTGGTTGTAATCGCTACCTATGGTTGATTGTAGATTCTTTTTATGTCCTCTTTTGCATATGTTGTACAATCCTACCATTTTGTATGATGTATCGAAAAGCCTACTGGTTATGATAGTCCAATTTCTTATATATAGATGGAGCACTGTTCGATTGGCAGCAGAACACTTGGAAATAAAAACAAGCAGAATGCTTAATATGTTGGGCCTGTGCGATAGCACGGGCAATCTTCATCTAGTACATCTCCAAGAACCTAGTTAATACGAAAACAAAAGGATGGCTTTCTCAGCTCTCTGTACCTGCAATCTAACTGGTTATTGACATAGCATTTTAAATTATTGCCTACGATCCTTTTTGCAGAGAAATAAATAGCTTTTGTGGTTGCTTTAAATAACTGGAGGCATCTTTGCTCCGCTTCAAAATCAAGTAGTGCCCTCAGACATTGTCTTGCTTTTCCTCAGAATCTATCTGCCAAATGATGCTATTCAAGAAATAAAACTTCATGACTTTTCAGCATCCATACGTTCAATCACACGCCGTGCTTCTTCCTCTGTACCAGGGACGACATTCCTAATCCGCTTACCATTTTTCAGTGAATCTTGTTGGACAGTGAAAGTGAAATAGAAATTGTTTGAAACCTGAAAAAGAAAAGCATGGTGCAACTAATCAGCAGAGGTTTTAAAACAATGAAATGAATCTATCTGAATAGTAGAGCACAAGTCACAACATGAATTTTGTAAATTCTATCTCCCCCTCTAACTTTTTCTTTTATCCTTCCTTTTTTCCCCCACTATAGTCATCGACTGTTCCCTAATTTGGTTTTTTATCACGGTCATTTTCAGCAAATCTAATCACCTAACACTTGCTACTTCTCAATAAAATAAAATAAAAAGCGGGTCCAGCCATTGCTTTCCCTGTTAATATCAACGACCTTAACCATAACAGAATGGTCATCCAATATATATCTTCCCCAAAGTTCCACAAGTCTTAAGTATGTTTTAACATAATAATATCACTATTCCAAGTGTTTGACCAATATACTGAATGGAAGTTTCTGCAATAGATATGCACTTCTCTTAGTTTATAAACAATGGAAACATGGAGAATAAGACGACAAATCAACACAGAACCACTCACTCGACCTTGAAATGCGCCCTTTTCTAGCATCCTATCTGTCTTTACCAAGTGTATTTGGCATGCCAGTACCGGACTTTTGTTTGTGGCGAAGTTTGAACTCATGACATGCACCTAACCCACACATTACGCTCTGGGCTTTTACCACTAAGCTAAAGCCCTGAAGGCCCACAGTTTAGTGTTGATTTGGTTGTTACCATTTAATCAATAATTAAGATGTTAAGAAAATAGACCTCGGGTCTAACTCTACCCAAAAGCTAGTTCATGAGGTGTGGATTGTCCAAAACTATATGAGACAAAGTCCATTCCCTTAACATGTGAGATACTCCAACATCTCCTCATTCCAATTGTAGTATAGATAACATAACATGGGTGTCCAACACCAGGAAACACAACAATAAGAAATCAGGCTAGCTCTAATACCATATTAAGAAAATGGACCTTCAGCTCATATCAACCTCAAATGCTAGCTTTTGAGGTGAAGATTGTCCAAGACCATATAAAAAGACCAACGCATTTCCTCAACTAATGTGGGACACTCTAACAAAGAAAATACATGTTTCTCCCAAACATATGTAATACATCGGTTAAACACTTTTTCTAATCATATAACCAAAAAACAAACTTAAGGCATTAGCAGACAAGATTAGCTAAACGCCTAAACCTTTAAGTTGGTAGACTGAAAACCAATAGACCAAAATTTCCTCACAAGTGAGTCATAAGGGAGGTTTCATTTGGTTTTTGATGGAATAAATACCAGATCCATCTTGTCAGAAGGTAGAAGAGTTAATAAGACCAGATTTACTCATCAAAAAATAAGACTAGATTTGCTAACAACAATAATTGATGGACAAAAAGGAAATATCGTAGGCAATGATGGACTATTTTGAAGGAAAACTCAATTTCGAGAACAAGCATTTTCTCACGTAAGAACTAATTACATGCATGAAAAAAGTTGATAGTTCAAATAACCTACAAAATAAAGATTAATAAACTTTAGATGATCCACATAAGGCACTAATATCAATAATATCAATACAGCAATATGTTATTCTATAGAGTGCCAATGCTCACCTCACTAGAACGCAACTCCGGCCGCATAACATGAGCTATCACTTCTACATTAATCAGAGGCCTACACAAATTCTCTAGTTCTGTGTACAAAACACATGATTTGAGGCGGAGAAAATTTCCCACATCGACCTGCATCAGCAGATTAAGAGTTAAATCTCATCAACATAATTATACTTAAGTGCAGAAACTTAGCTTGAAACATACTCCATTGAGTGTTTGCTATAATGAATGGTATGTAATGAAAAACACCCTATCCCATTGCTTTTCCTTAATTTTGATGGATCTTTGGGTAATTATTCAAGTGCGAATATTACCAGTAAAGGTCAGGCGATCACCGCTAGGCTGCAAGCAAACAGCCACATACACATTAGAGATTGTAAAAGATTGGTCAGAACCCTACTGAATACCTTCTTTACTTCCACTTCAAAGTGGCTGTTAACACAATTAAACTACTTCTAAAATGGTCTATTAGTTTTAGCAGAAACTTTAGCACATCCAAATAGAGTACTTTCTCAAGCATCTAACCAAGGAAAAAAGAAAACCTCAATGTTGGAGATTCACTTATTTCAATATAAAAACTACAGTTTGATATCACAAGGAATATCATGTATTCTAGGTAGATCAAAATTTTTACAATTTTATTTAATCTCTTCAGATATTACATCTCAGTAGCAGTGTAGTGTTAACTGAATAGATAGATGCTCAATCCCATAAAACAGTAAACCTTTTGTGTCTCCAAAAATCAGAGGGTGCCGCTACTTCACCGCTCAACATATGCATCAACTCGAATTACCAATTCCCAGAGGATGATGCTAGGTGTTCACTTGGTTAATAGGATCACGTGGTATACTATTGGGAGTTCTTCGAAATTTACACTACAACACAGGGTATTGCACCCACATAGCCACCCTTTTCAATTTTCACCGGCATAGCCAACATTATTTTGCGATAGTGTTTATACATCTTTATATATTATTATACAATACTATACGCTTATTTTAAAACAATACATAACCTTGTATAAACATGTATAATAGTGTATCAGAGGTGTTTATACACTGTTATATATTATTAGTGTATATACATTATTATACAGTGTTGATACAAATTGCTACATACTGTTCGAAGAAAAAGTTGTTCTGTCAAGAACATAAAAATAAAAAATAATTCACTAAATGACTTCAAATATTATATAGACTAAAACTAAATATTTTGTAGTATTGCAATTTCTAGTTCTTCTCTTTGCCTACAATGTTTCTATTACTGTCAAGAAAAAGAATGAATGATGCAATTGCAAAATTCTTTTTCTTTCTCTCATGGTTACCCTACGGTTTGACCACTTACATTATCTTATAACAGTGATCACCTTGAATCAAACTACTTAATGATCAAAAAAAAAAAAACCTCATTGAATGAATGGATAAGTTTGACCACTAACATTATCTTTATAATCAAATGGTGTTTCTTAAAACAAGTCAATTAAATTGTCGTATATCGTTATTCATCAGCCATAAAAAACCGAACATTTTACCTTGTTTTCTCAAAAGATACTCATTAAAAGGGTAAGAAATGAGGTTAGGAGAAAATCAATGGACTATTTCCAGTTCACTTGTATTTAAACCCAAGGAACAAAAATAGAAAAAAGTAAATAGATGTGCTTCCCTATCTCATTTTGCACCCTACTTCCATTAACGGGTTGATGTAGCAAGGAAAAAGAAGGTTATTACATCTTGATGGGAACCTCTCAGCCAATTCGTGAAAGAAAATTCAACCCCATTGTACCTTAAAGTTCTGTTACATAAAAGATAAGATACCTAACATAACCTTACTTTGTACTAATAGGTGCGTGACGAACGGATAGGTCGTTTGAGTACTAGCCTTAATTTCAGTGCTCCTAGACCTCCCATAGCTTCATTTGATGTTTTTATTGATTTGAGTGCGTGATCCGTGTCGTATTCCGAAAAGCTTTTACGTAAAATTTTAAAGAAAATGAGATTTTTGACTTAAAATGAGGCTATAGTTGACCACAGTCAATATTTTTTGGTAAACGACTTCAGATCGTTGTTCTGACGATTCCGGTAGGTTCGTATGAGAGTTTTGGGCTTGTACGCACGTTTGGTTGGGGTCCAGGGTGACTCGAATGCATTTCGGCGCATTATGTGAAAAATTGTGAAAATTAAGTTTTCAAGTTGAAATGTTGAGTTTTGATGATCGATTCTTGTTATTTGATGTTATTTTGATGATTTGAGGTAGCGAGCAAATATTTAGGATGTTATTACACTTGTGTGCATGTTTGGTTTGGAGCCTGAGGGGCTCAAGTGAGTTTTGGACGTGTTACAGATGACTTTGGGAGTGCCGGTGTACAGCAGTTGCTGGTGCAAGCCTGTAGATATGGCTTGCATTTGCGAGCATCGCTTTTGTGGCCAAATGATCGCTTTTTGTGAAAGGCACTAGGATTGGGGAACTTCACATTTACGAAGGAACCACATTTGCGAAGGCTGGAAAATCGCAAATGCGGCTGGAGTCTCGCATTTGCAACTCTAACAACCTTGGGGGCAGCTTCCCAAAAACGAAGCTTAGTTCGCATTTGCGGAGGGAGGGGCCTTCGCTAATGCGAAGGTTTTGTCGCATTTGCAACCTCTGTGCATCTGATGCACTAACTGCTTTTATGAGTGAACAAGAGTTCGCAATTGCGACATCTGCAACTGGATAAAAGGAGGGAAAAATCGGGACTTAGCTCATTTTACACCATTTCTCAATCCTAAACACTCTAGAGGCTATTTTTGAAGAACTTTTTCTCCCCAATTCATTAGTAAGCATCTCTAACTACTTTTCAATCAATTTCAATTACTTTTCATGAATGCTTAACATCAAAACTATGAATATCATGGTAGAAATTAGGGATTTTAGGTAGAATTTAGGAATTTTATCAAATTGAGATTAGACCTCAAATTGAGGTCGGATTTCGAAACAAATCACATAAACGGACTCGAGGGTGAAGGTAATCGAATTTTGGTCCGAATCTTGAATTTCGACCAAGCGGGCCCGGGGTTTACTTTTGTTGACTTTTTAAAAAATGATCACAAATGAATCCTTTTCACTCGGGGTGGTTTCTAAAGCTTGTTTTGAATTATTTGATCGATAATTGGCTAGATTCGGTTTGTTTGGAGGCTTGTCCGAAAGAATAAGCCGTGATTGATTGTGATTTTGTTGCCGAAAGAAATTTTGACGTTGGTACCAGGAGAGTATCGAGAGGTATTTAGCAGCTACCTCAGTGATTCGAGGTAGAGTTGCATTCTATTCGCAGACCTTGGAGTCATTTTCCTATTTCTTGTATTGTTTCCTTTTATTTCGGACAATGATGTATTTCTTTCAAACCTTGTATTTAGGTGGATCTAGACGCTCATGTACTTATGACACCAAAATCTTGGGATGGTTTATGTTATGTCTTTGATCAGTCATTAGATAGCTACTGCTTTTCTTTTTATATTATCTGTTTATGTCGGTTTACCTGGCATTCGGTGTCAAGCGCCATCACGGCCCCACGGTTGGGATTTCGGGTTGTGACAAGTTGGTATCAGAGCACTAGGTTGCCTAGGTATCACAAGTCATGAGCAAGCGTAGTAGAGTCTAGAGGATCGGTACGGAGACGTCCGTACTTATCTTCTAGAGGCCAGTGTTTTGGATAGCGTGCGTCGACAAATAGCGACGAGGGTCCGCTTCACTGAGGCGAGAGGCGAGCAGCGAAGCGCTCGCCTTTTTGCTGTGAAGCGACAATTTATACAAAAAAATAAAATATTCTATATATAACTAAAAACTCAAATAGCAATAATAATATATTAATAAATATATCAATTTTAAAAAATTTAAAACTCAATATATAGCTATAGTAGATTCATACTAACAAGCAACATCTATTCTTCTTCAAGCTAATCCTAAGCTATATCATTTCTTTTATTACAATCGGATGACGCCATTTCAATACTGTTTTATAGGAAAAAATTATCAAGTCAATATGCAATTAATTCTAACTCTTTAACCGAAAAAAAGGAGGAAACTTCAGAGCGGAAAAAAGAAAAAAAGAAGAGAAGAAGAACTGAAGAAGCTCTCTGAACTGAAGAAAAGACATGAGTGCAGTAGCAGTGATAAAAAACAGAGCCAAAAAAAAAGAGAAGAAGAAGAAGAAAAAGGAAGAAAAAACAGAGTAACACAGACTCTGTTATGTTGTAGCAGCAGCGATAAAAAACAGAGCCCAAACAAAAAGAAAGACAAAGAAAAGAAAAAGGAAGAAAAACGGAGTAACATAGTGATGCTCTGTTCTGTTGCAGCAGCAGCGATTAAAAACAAAGCCCAAAACAAAAAGAAAGAAGAAAAAAGGAAAAAAAATTGGACAGAGTCACAGAATAGAAACTCGAAGAAAGAAGAAAGAAGAAATGAGATGAAGAGAAGCATACCTAATGAAGAAAGAAGAAAGGAAATCGTTGGTCTGAATGAAGAGAAGCATACCTGATGAAGAAAGAAGAAAGGAAATCGCTGGTCTGCTGTAGGTTTGCTGTCGAGTTGAAGGAGAAAGAGTAAAGAAATCGCGAGCCCTAATTTTTTGTTTTAACAGATCGCTGCTACTGCCTTCTTCTTTTCTTTTTTGCAAAAAGCGACGCTACATCTCGCCTCACGCTACAGGTCGCCACACGCTACAAAGGCAAAGGCGCTCGCTTTTTGAAAACGCTACGCCACACAGTAAAATAGCGATGGCAGCTCGCATCGCCTCGCCTCACGCTATTAGCGCTGACGCGAGCGCTATTTACAACACTGCTAGAGGCTATAAGGCTTTAGGAAATTTCGCTTCTTTCTTACTTCGTCGTGCGACTATATTCTATTGCTGAAGTTTGAACCATTCTAATCTTGTTCTCTCACAGATGGTGAAGACACGCACATCATCCATAGCCGATCAGGAGACGAAGCCCCAGGTCACAACCACTACTAGGGGTCGGGGCAGAGGTAGAGCTAGAGGCAGAAGTAGAGGCTGAGCTCAACCTAGAGCACGCGCAGCAGCAAGCCTCAATTAGAGCAGGATGAGGAGGTCCATGTTCAGACTGCGCTAGTTGGACCAGCTCAGGTCCCAGAGGCGTTCGTTGCCATCCCAGTACTTCACGACGCTCTAGTCCGTCTAGTAGGCCTTATGGATAATGTGGCCTAAGCCGGTATGATCCCTATGGCTAGGGGAGGAGCCCAGACTCCCGCCACTTACACACCAGAGCAGATGGCTCACAAATATCTGACTCCGGCAGTTCCAACAGTTGGAGCAGTTCAGCCTATTATTGCTACTCAGTCCGGTGAGGGACCAACTATGTCATCCGAGGGGCGAAGAGGTCGGACAAGTTCACCAAATTGTTCCCTATTCGCTTTAGTGGATCACCTTCTGAGGACTCCCAGGATTTCTTGGACCGTTGCCATGAGGTATTGCGCAACATGGGTATCGTGAAGTCCAATGGAGTCGACTTCGCAGTGTTTCAGATGCACGGTTCTGCCAAGAGGTGGTGGCAGGAGTATGTTCGAGGCAGACCAACAGGTTCACATTGGTTCACAGCCACTCACTTGGGATCAGTTCTCATAGCTAATCTTGGAGAAGTTCATCCCTTTTACTATGAGAGAGGACTACCGCAGCGAGTTTGAATGCCTTCAGCAGGGGTAGCATGACTGTTACCTAGTACGAGACCAGATTCGTGGATTTACAACCTCTTGCAGAAATATAGGGTAAGACAGCATACAATAGACCGTTATGGTCTGGCCCTTCCCCGGACCCCGCGCATAGCGAGAGATTAGTACATCGGGCTGCCCTTTATCTCTCCATGTAGTCGTCTTGATCCCTATTGAGAGGGAGAGGGTAAGGAGATTTATAGATGGCTTTACTTATGGTATCATGCTGTAGATGGCTAGAAAGACTAAGGATGATATTCCCTTCACCTGAGTTGTGGAGATTGGCGGGCGAATAGAGAGGATTCGTGGTCAGGGTAGAGAGGCAACATATGAGAAGAGGCCTCATCATTTTGCTAGTTTTAGTGGTTCCTCGTCTGGAGGCAAGGGTTCATTTGGTAGCGGGCATCCCAATAGGTCGATTCAGGTAGCGCTCCAGGTATCCTGAGCAGCTAGCATACAACACATTTTCAGCTCCGATTAGTGCACCTCCGATTCAGAGTTATCAGGATGGTTATTCAGGTTGTCAGTTATAGGGTCAGCAGTCATATCAGCCGAGGACTTGTTATACTTGTGGAGATCCAAGGCACATTGCGAGGTTTTGCCCTAGGTCACAAAGCAGCATGCCACAGCGGGATACTCGTGCCATGGTTCCAACACCGGTTACTCCACCCACTCAATCAGCTAGAGGCGAGGTCAGGCAGCCTGAGGTAGTGGTCAAGCCATTAGAGGTGGAGGCCAGCCAGCGAGAGGTCGTCCAAGAGGTGGAGGTCAAACTGGTGGGACTCAGCGTCGTTTTATACATTCCCAACTAGACCCGAGGCAGAGTCGTCTGATGCGATCATCACAGGTATTGTTTTGGTTGGTAATAGAGATGCCTCAATTTTATTTGATTCGGGCTCCACTTATTCGTATGTGTCATCCTATTTTGCTTCATATTTGGATGTGTCTCGTGATTCCTCGAGTGCTCCTGTTTATGTGTCTATGCTTGTGGGGGATTCTATTGTGGTTGATCGTTTTTATCGCTCATGTGTGGTCTCTATCGGGGGTTTTGAGACTAGGGTAGACCTTTTATTACTCAGTATGGTAGACTTTGACATGATATTGGGTATGGACTGGTTGTCACCATATCATGCTATTCTGGATTGTCACGCTAAGATCGTGACGTTGGGAATGCCGGGATTGCCAAGGTTGGAGTGGAGAGGTTCATTGGGTTATGTTCCCCGCAGGGTGGTGTCCTTTCTGAAGGTATAGCGGATGGTTGAGAAGGGGTGCTTGGCATATTTAGCCTTTGTGAGGGATGTTAGTGCTGATACTCCTACCATGGAGTTAGTTCCGGTAGTGAGAGATTTTTCTGATGTGTTCCCCCAGACCTACCGGGCATGCTGTCCGACAAGGATATTGATTTCGGTATTGACTTGGTGCCGGGCACTCAGCACATCTCTATCCCACAATACCGCATGGCACTAGTAGAGTTGAAAGAATTAAAGGAACAACTTTAGGAGTTGCTTGATAAGGGTTTCATCAGACCTAGTGTTCGCCTTAGGGTGCTCGAGTTCTATTTGTAAAGAAGAAAGATGACTCTATGAGGATGTGTATTGACTACAAGCAACTGAACAAGGTTACAATCAAGAACAAGTATCCACTACCGCGTATTGATAATTTGTTTGACCAACTTTAGGGTACTAAGGTATTCTCGAAGAATGACTTAAGATCGGGATACCATAAGTCAACAACCTTTATGCACTTGATGAACAGCGCATTCCAGCCATACCTTGATTCCTTCGTCATCGTGTTCATTGATGACATATTGGTGTATTCTCGCAGTCGGGAGGATCATGAGCAGCACTTGAGGATTGTGCTCTAGACTTTGAGGGAGAAGAAGCTCTATGCTAAATTCTCCAAGTGTGAGTTCTGGTTGGACTCAGTTGCCTTTTTGTGCCAGGTTGTATCCTCCAATGGCATCAAGGTGGATCCGAAGAAGATTGAGGCAGTTCAGAACTGGCCTAGACCTGCATCATCTACAGGGATATGATGTTTCTTGGGTTTGGCAAGTTATTATTGCCGTTTCGTGGAGGGTTTTCCATCCATCGCATCTCCTTTGACTAGATTGACCTAGAAGGGTGCTCCTTTCAAATGGTCCGACAAGTGTGAGGCAAACTTTCAGAAGCTCAAGACTGCATTTACTACAGCCCCAGTGTTGGTGTTGCCTACAGGTTCGGGATCTTACACGTGTATTGTGATGCATCGTGCATTGGGCTTGGCGCGATGTTGATGCAGGATGGTAGGGTGATTGCCTACACGTTTCGTCAGTCCAAGGTTCATGAGAAGAATTACCCTGTGCATGATTTAGAGTTGGCAGCCATTGTTCACGTGCTGGAGATTTGGAGGCACTATCTTTATGGCATTCCATGTGAGGTCTATACCGACCATCAAAGTCTCCAATACCTGTTCAAGCAGAAAGACCTTAATTTGCAGCAGCGGAGATGGTTAGAGTTTTTGAAAGACTATGATATAACCATATTATATCATGTGGGTAGACCAATATAGTGGCCGATGCATTGAGTAGGAAGGCAGAGAGCATGGGTAGTTTGGCATATTTACTGGCAGCAGAGAGGCCACTGGCCGGATGTTCAGGCTTTGGCCAAACGGTTCGTGAGACAGCCGGGTTCTTGCTTGTATTGTGGCACAGTCGTCGTTATTGGAGCGTATCAAGGCTCGCCAGTTTGATGATCCGCACTTATTGGTGTTGAGGGAGATGGTGCAACAGGTGGTGCCAAAGAGGCCGTGATCGGGCATGATGGTGTTATGCGGCTTCAAGGCCGGATTTGTATTCCGAATGTTGATGGGTTGAGAGAGTTGATCCTTGAGGAGGCTCACAGTTCGCGCTATTCCATTCACCCATGTGTCACGAAGATGTACCGTGACTTGAAACAGCACTATTGGTGGCGGAGAATGAAGAAATATATTGTAGCTTATGTCTCTTGGTGTTTGAATTGTCAACAGGTGAAGTACGAGCATCAGAAACCGGGTGGGTTGACTCAGAGATTGGAGATACCAGAGTGAAAGTGGGAGCGCATCACTGTGGATTTTGTGGTAGGCTTACCACGGAGCTTGAGGAAATATGATGCAGTCTGGGTTATTGTGGAACGGTTGACTAAGTCCGCACACTTCATTCCGGTGATGACTTCTAATTTTGACGATTCCGGTAGGTCTGTATGACGTTTTTGGACTTGTACGCACAATTGGTTGGGTCCGGGGTGACCCGAGCGCATTTCGGTGCATTATGTGAAAAATTGTGAAAATTGAGTTTTCAAGTTGAAATCTTGAGTTTTGATGATCAATTCTTGTTATTTGATATCATTCTGATGATTTGAGGTAGCAAGCAAGTTATTAGGATATTATTACAATTGTGTGCATGTTCGGTTTGAAGCCCGTGGAGCTCGGCTGAGTTTTGGAGGTGTTACAGACGTTTTTTGGACTGTTGGTGTTCAACCGTTGCTGGTGCAAGCCTGCAGATCTTGCTTCTGCGGCCAAATGATCACATTTGCGAAAGGCACTGGGATTGGGGAACTTCACATTTGTGAAGGAACCGCATTAGCGAAGGCTGGGAAGTCGCAAATGTGGCTGGAGTCTCGCATTTGCGACTCTGACAACCTTAGGGGCAGCTTCGCTTTCGCATTTACGGAGGGAGGGATGCGAAGATTTTGTCGCATTTGCGACTTCTGTGCATCTGATGCACAGACCGCTTTTGCGATCAGTGTCTCGCATTTGTGGACATCTGCAACCGGGTAAAAGAGGAAAAATCGGGACTTAACTCATTTTACACCATTTCTCAACCCTAAACAGTCTAGAGGCGATTTTTGAAGAATTTTTTCTCCCCAAATTCATTGGTAAGCATCTCTAACTAGTTTTTAATCAATTTTAATTACTTTTCATGAATTGTTAACATCAAAACTACTAATTTCATGATAGAAATTAGGGATTTTGAGTAGAATTTAGGAATTTTATAAAATTAAGATTTAGCCCTCAAATAAAGGTTGGATTTCAAGACAAATCACATAACCAGGCTCGGGGGTGAATGAGGTAATCAGGTTTTGGTCCGAATCTCAAATTTCAACCAAGCACGTCCGGGTTGACTTTTGTTGACTTTTTTTAAAAATGATCAAAAATTCAAAATTGAACCTTTTTTTCATTCGTGGGTGGTTTCTAAAGCTTGTTTTGAATTGTTTGATCGATAATTGGCTAGATTCGGTTGGTTTGGAGGCTTGTTCGCAAGGAAAAGCCGCGATTGATTGTGATTTTGTTGCGGAAAGAGATTTTGATGTTGGTACCGGCAGAGTCCCAAGAGGTACTTAGCAGCTACCAGTTAGTGATTCGAGGTAGAGCTGCATTCCATTCGCAGACCCTGAAGTCATTTTACTATTTCTTGTATTGTTTCCTTTTATTTCGGACAGTAATGTATTTCTTTCAAACCTTGTATTTAGCTGGATCTAGACGCTCATGTACTTGTGACACCAAAATCTTGGGATGGTTTATGTTATGTCTTTGATCAGTTATTAGATAGGCTTATCTGGCATTTGGTGTTAGGCGTCATCACGGCCCCGCGGTTGGGATTTCGAGTCTTGACAAGGTGTGAGAGTGCAGACTGACTTTTCCTTTTTAAAATAAAAAAGAAATGCCAAGATCATGAAAATAAATAGATACATGAAGGTTTTTGGGTGTAAAACTTGGGGGAAAAGAATGAAATTTGTGCAAAAGAATAATCTATGTTCACTTCTTAAGAAGTACTGCCAAGATGCAGGAAAAAGAAAACACTACAAAATGACGAGAGAGGTGGTCGTCAATGGTTTTAAAAGGAGAAGGGAAATGGGAGCTGCTAATGAGGGTTTTTCAAAATATATACAAAAGGGTCCAAACCGGGTAAGGATTATAAATATGGGCCTGTTTTGGTTGTAAGATTGGACCAGCTGATCCAGAGTGTAAAAATTCCTATATTATTTGTGATTCAAATTTACTTTCACACACAATATGCATCAATGATTGAACTCTGTTCCAAATTTCAAGAGAATATTGCCGGGTATTCACTTGCTTAGTGGGGATCACGTATCCTATTTGTAATCCCATAAATACCTTACGAGACTCAGTATGTGGGATCATAAAGCATCTGACTTCCACATACAAGCCAAATATCAGATGCTGAATCCTGATTATAAGAACTTCACAATCCCTTCATTGTTTCATGTAACATCTTTTTATAAACATCTTCTCATGAAAAATTAACTACATTCTCGACATACTATCAGTATAAGGAACATAACCCCCCCCCCCCCCGACACACAAAAACAAAATAAAAAGAGAGAGAGAGTAAACTATTGCAAGGTAAAATGTTTATTCAAAAATATTGTAAATAGTTGTGTAGAATTAGTTCGGCATTAGATGTAATGGAAGTAAATTAATGGCGAAAACTTACGGCTTTTGCAGGTATAAGATGGAGATGTGACTATATTTAACTTTTGTAATTCTGCAAAGAAGAATGACTAAGAAAGGTGTAGAACTCACATACTATGCCTATAACAAAATATGACTATAGTCATGCCGACTAGGTAGATGTTGTATTGGGGATGAAAGATTTGACAATTTCTACAGAAACATAATACACTCATAGTTCAGATGACCATATAACCGACTGAAACTAATTCGGATAATGTAGATGTAAACTATTCTTTCTTGGCTTTATGTATTGGGTTGAAAATGACAGAGTTTTCGGTACAAGATTACTTTAATAAACATTATATACTACTCACTCTTGTAGAGGGATTTGGATACGAAGGTCAAACTAATAATTTCCGGTGTAAGAATTGGAAAAAAGATTTCCAAGTTTTTTGAAATAAAATTTGCTTACTTGGAGATTACATCAAAAGTATTATAAGTCATGATAATTAGTCATTTAAATTATTAACCATAAAATTTTGAATAGTTAGAAATAATTACAATATCGTGGTCAAAGAAGACCCTTTTAAACTCTCCAAATAGTAATAATGCCACATAAAAATGGAACGGAGGTAGTATTCAATTTGATTAATTTAGAAATCATACATAAGGAAAAGGTGGGCCTCCAGAGGAGAAAGAATGAACAGTCTACAAACTTTTGGTCCCATTAGAATGAAACAGACATTGAATCACTAGAACTTTGTTAGGAATGTACTGTTTGATGTATTTAGTATCAAAATCACTGTTTTTATCTATCCTACGCTCAACCTTTTAATTTAGATCCAAGAAAAATTAAATGTAAGGAATAGTGTGACGATATTTTTTTTGAGATGGTAACATATAGTGTGACGATATTTATTTGAGATTGAATAATAGGGTGACTATATGCTAAAAGGTAACAGCTAAACTTACAGGTTTCAAGAAATCAACATGATCAACTTCCACAAAGCAAGGTGCACTGCCTGCAAATGCATAAGCTGTTGCATAAGCCAGCTCAAAAGCTCTCCGCATCAAGAATCCTCCAAAAATTCGTCCATGGATGTTTCGCTGCTGTGGCTGGCAAATCAAAGAGTTCTGAAGACAAGTATCCTTCATTAAAATGCTGTCTCTATCTGCCAAAGCAGGCATATCACAAAAGATTCGGCCCTCAGCCAGCAACTCGTTTAGCCCTTTCACTTCCTCACCCTGAATTTTCTTCTTCTGTTCCCCTTTTTTAATCTTTCTCATTTTGTTTCTTTCTTCTGCTTCTTCCCTGAGAAGCTTTTCTTTTTCAGTTTCAGGCGAAATCTGATTAATTGGAGCTGATTTTCCAGTCTTAGAGTCTCGGGCCACAAAAGTGAAGTTTGCAGTTAGAGCTAATGACTGTGAGGTTCTGGATGTTTCTGCAAGAAATGTTCCATGTCATAGGAGACAATAACCACCAAATACAGAGGCAATGAAGCATGAGTGCATGACATAGAAAGCTATCAAAACTCGGTCCTTTTAAAACAAGAGGTTTACACAGAAAAAACTCTGAGAAACCTAGCCTTTCCAAGAAATATCTTCTATCACAATCAAATAATTTTGTTGTTAAATTTTAAAAAATCATAAGGCACGTAAGCCTGCAATACTGTAATACACTACTGCATTTTCCAGCAGAAATGGAATACTGAAACAAATTCCTTCTTATTTATGAATACCACAGAGCTTTTAAAAGTGAAAGATACAAACAAGGATAAGCCTCATGGTGTTTTAAGCGAAAAGCGAGTTGCACACTTTTCGAAGTGAAGGGTACCATTTATGGAATATATAAAAGGTCTAAAATATATGATTTTAGTACTTATAGCACAAAACTGCTACAATACTTGCTAAATTTCAGCTTCTAGAATACAATAATGAAAATAGTAATCCAACATCAGTAAATTGTAATTTCGACAAGGCCACTGCAAGATAACGTCAATCTCAAATTTAGCTTTCAATTTTCATCTAATCAATTCAAAAAAAAAATTGGCATCATTCAGTTTTTTATTTAATTTCTTTAATAACTCTACTAAGAGAGTAGATTTGAGAAGAGGGCGAAAAAAGCCTGAAAACTTAAAAAGAGGAAGAAGATTACTAGCTTACTAGGAGAAGAAGAGAGGGTGATTGCTCTAGATGAAAACTGAAGAAAGAAGCAAATGGCTGTTAATAGTAATGTGATATCAATTAAACGATAAACAATGACACAAAAGTTAGTACTCCCTCCATTCCAAATTGTGAGGATGCACAGGAGAAAAATCTTTGTTTTTAACAACGATACAATGAGCCCTATATATAATACATATTCTACTCCTACTATATATAGGACTAGAACATATTCTACTCCTACTACATATAGGACTAGGAATATTTACACATAACTATCTAACACTCCCCCTCAAGTCGGTGCATACAAATTATATGTACCGAATTTGTTACATATGTAACTAAATACGAGGACCAGTGAGGGACTTGGTAAAAATATCTGCAAGCTGATCATTCGACATACAAAGCCACTAGACTCCCCCTAAGCAACAAAACCAAGTGGTTGCTGATAAACAGAAGTTGGCCGAAAGGTCGCTGGAAAAATTTGAAAATAGTAAGACTAAGCCGAATTCCACACTACAAAATAGGTTCTAAAACACCACCAGAAAACAGAAACTTTTTGTGGAAATTACTATTCACACCGGGAAATCACTATTCACGCCGGAAAAACAAAAGTTGTCAGAATTTGATGTAATTATGGGTAGACTCCGAATCACTAGACGAGTTGTCCTGAAGAAGTTTTGTCAAAAAGTGGCCGGAATGGCTCGCACGCGCCGGAAAAGTTATTGTAGCTCACTGGAACCTAGTTCTGGCGACGCATGACTTTCTGCCGGAGCGATTGACTGGGGTTTTGTCGCCCGACTTTTCCGAACAAGATAGTAGTGTTGGTTTTCGCACAACACTTACTGATAAGGAGATAACGCAAATCAATCTTGAGTGGTCAACCGGAAAGACGCACAGTAACTGACTTTTCTATTCAGATGGGACTGGAATTTCTGGGATTTGGTTGCACAAGGGTTTATGGTGGTACTGGTATATGCACAGTACCACTGTAGCGGTGATGAACCCTGGGAACAAAACGAAGTTGCCGGAAAATTGCACGGCGATGAGATCTTTCTACCCGGATGTTGCTGGAATGACGCACAATGATAATTATCTCGCTGAAGCTCGGATACCATGTGAGAATACATGGGAGAAAAATCTATTTTTCTTAACAACGATACAATGAGCCCTATATATAATATATATTCTACTCCTACTACATATGGGACTAAGACATATTCTACTCCTACTATATATGGGACTTGGACATATTCTACTCCTATTATATATAAGACTAGGACTATTTAAACATGACTATCTAACACAATTTATGTGACGTAGTTTGACTCGGCACGCAGTTTAAGAAAAAGAGGAAGACTTTGAAACTGGTTGTTTCAAAAGCTTAAAGGGTAAAAGTTTTTGTGACGCTTTCAATTTGTGCAGCTGTAAAAGCTTCTCATTAAGGGTCAAATTAGCAAAATGAAAAGTTTAAAGTTAAATTGTTTCCAAATATATAATTGTGTTATTCTTATTGGAATGGACTAATAAAGAAAGTGTGTCGCATAAATGAAATGGAGGGAGTACTTACAAGTTACAAGAGTAAAGAGCATTTTCTTCCACAGGAAAAATTCCACAGGGAAGGCCAGTCATGTATGAATTGGTTTACGAAATTGACATTCAAATTACAGTTGATTAAAAACAGCTCAAAAATTTAAGATAAATGTTCACGACCTGAGACCCTGACACTTATGTTTCACTTTTAAAATGCAGTATTCTTAAACGCACCCAAACATCCAGGACACAAGTGATATGGCAAGCATATGAACCCAATGCAACATATAAAAAAAAAGAAGGAGCAGAATTCAATCTCATATTCAAGAACAATAAGTATCTCCTCTGTGTTCTCTAGTGAATCTATACCACTTGCACTCAGGCTTGGCCTTGTTTCTGCAGTTTGTTAATTACAACCCTTCCTGAACTGGCCATGTGGCTCAACAAAATTAACCAACTAGTACCAGTTCATCTTCCATCGTCCCTTTAAGAATTTATTTCTGATTCATGAGTTTTCTTTACAAAAAAAGCTAATAACGAGAACAGTGAAACCATCTTTGTCACCATAATATCACAAGTGGTTTTGCAAATGTGTCTCAGCCCCTTTTTCACATAGCGTTAATGTTTCCAAAGGAGGTCTTCGCTAAAGTTTTATGATATGACAACCTTAATGGATCAGCCTTAAATCAGCACTAGGATAATGTTAACATAAGTTGAAGAAAGAGAACTGAAGGGAATCAAGCAGTTCACAAAGAATCTGATACATGGAAAAAGAACTCCCTTTACTGTGGCTAATATGAAAATCCTGAAAATAATTCAACCCAGTCTAATGTATCTAAATTGACTTCACCCTATGTTTGCACTTGCAGTGTCGAAAAGTATCAAGTTATGTGGGGCTTTAAGAGGAAACACAATTAAAGCAATTGATTTAGTGAAGAGAGATGCATAACAAAAAAAAACAATAATGGAAGAAACAATGGAACGAATAGATAAATTGAAAAGATTACAATTAGAGAAACTTATGAGGTAGAAGACATGTCAATCAAGGTCAAAATCATCTTAAATTTCTGATTCAGATGCAAAGATAAAATTTTAAATATTTCAAATTAATTTACTAGTTTATACTTATGAATTTAATAATGATAAAACCCGCATACAAGGTGTATATAGAAAACCTAGTACCCAATTGCTGGAAGCAAGATGATGCATTGCTAAGCTCTATGTCAATATGACAAATATTCATCTATTTGCAGTTTGAAAATCTCAACTCTAATTGGTGGTATTACCCTTGCATTAGCAAAGCTTTAACCTATAACCACTCAGGAAAGAGTATAGCACTAAATTATTATTAATAATTAACATGAAAGTAGATATGTCATTTCCTAATGACTCTGCATGAAAGCAGGAACAATTTTCCACGAAAATCACAACTTCTGAACTAAGCGAACTATGACTTTTGGAATATACCTGGGGAAGATTGCATCACTTCCAATTGAATCTCCATAGATGACCGACCAACCCATGTCACAGCACCCTCTATTGTAAGATCAGTATCAATACGAATAGGTTTTTTCAGAAGCATCTTGTCCACAGAAGCTGTAACTAGTATCAAGGGCCTAGTAGTACCATCATTACTGGAACAGTGCTGGATTGAAAAGAGAGAAAGAGAATATGAGGACAATACTTCATAAGAGAGGAAATTCTTTGGTTCATGATCAGCCAAAGCAGGCAGCAAGTAGTCAAACTCTGCACTACTGGTGAAGTCCAACGACAAACAGAAGTACATGACTAGCACAACAAAATTCTAATAATAAGAACAATCTTGTGTGATCATAACTGATAAACCAAACACAAACATGATCAAGTCTTAAGTACCCTGATATCATGATCCTGATAGCATTCAAGTCGAAACGTCTTAACTATAAAGATAATGAGCTCAGCTCTAACAGATATGCAATAAGCAGATGCTCAAAGCCTTAAAGAGTACCTTGAAGGATATAGTTCCAGCCAAAGCATCAAGGTCTTCAAGCAACTTTCCCATCCTAATCTCATTCCAGGGGTTCCTATATTGCTCTCTCAGCACATAATCAGAAGAGAATTTGTAAAGAACACTAGTCCTACTCTTAGATGGGGTCTTAGCAATCAAATCAGTTGGTGGAGAAGGATCAACTGGGGCACTTGAAAGTCTCTCAAAGATACTTGATCTTGCTTCCCACAATGCATTTGTCACAGGTGAATGGTACATACCTGGCCACAAACTGATTGGCTTTCTAATTGAAGAACCTGCATCAATGGTATCTAGTGTGGTTGCCACAACTGGGACTGGATCACTATTTTGTCCAACTGAAAATACCCTAGTCTGACACACCATTTGATCACAAAATGAAGTCGGTTTTTCATAATTGGCTAAGCCAAGCAAGAAATTTGAGAATTTGGGACACCTTTTGGTAAAAAAATGCAATCTTGATGATGGGCTCCCCATTTTTTATGGAGATGAAATTACATCAAAGGAATAAATTTTGAGGCAAGATTTTGGGTTTTTCCTGATAGATACAATGGGTAGAAGAAGTGGCAAGAAAGTAGTGTTCTTGTAGGTTTCATTTGATCACACTTGGAGAATCTTTGGTGTATTTTGAGAAAGTTGTAGCTCTCAATTGGAAAGAATAGAGGCCGTTATATTGTTAAATAAAGATTCTTTCAACACCAAATGAGTACTGTCAGATTGTATTGTATTCTGTTGAATTTCCTTCGGCATCAATATTGCTAATCCTTAAATATCTACCCATTTCATATTGGATTATCCTCCAAACTCATCCCTGAAAATTTATGATACCGAATTTTCTTGTTTGGATCATATTGTCTTGTTAAAAATAGGAGCAAAACGATCCCTTATCTTTATCTTTAGATTCAAAATAGTCCTTATTCTTTTATATTGGCACTAATAGTCCTCTTTCTAAGCAAAAGTGGTGCACTTTTGATAAACCCCACCGGTTTCTGTCACTCACTAACGGTAGCACCACTATAACTGTAAAAGAATTTTTCCTCATGGTTTAATATGCCCGATCTTGTACTTTCTCTCCATTCATCAAGGCAATTCTGCCCGTCAATACTTCAAAAACAACAATATACCAGGTGTGACCCTACAAACAGGGTCCAGAGAGAGTGAGGTGTACGCAAATGTTACTCTTATCCCCTATATTTATAGGGCAAAAGTTATTTTTAATAAACTCTCGACTAAAAGAAAATATTTTTTCAAACAAGTTTGAAAAACACAAAAATAAAAAAATAATGATGTAAATACTACAGAATAAAAAAGTAATGACAACAATTAGTAAAGTTAACCAAAGTATAAGAAATATCAGTAGTCATAGGGAGTAGCTAAGGTGCTCTAAACTAGAATCATGCTCCCCCGCATAAAAGAGAGGAATTGCTCGACTACCTAATAACTTTCTACGTTACTTGCTCATTACCTACTAACCTTCTACCCTAATCTTCGATCATAATGCTCTCATATCTTAGTCCTCGGTGAGCTGAAAATGTGTCATGTGCTGTCTAATTACTTCTCCCAAATTCTTTCATGGTCTACCTCTACCTCGTTCTAGACCTATTCCTGTCAATATCTCACACCTCCTCAGTGGGGTATCTGTGCTCCTCCTCTTCACCTAACCAAACTATTTCAGCCTCACTTCCCACCATGGAGGCCACTTCTACCTTGCCACTTATATCTTTATTCCTCGTCTTGCCTCTCTTAATATGCTCACACATCTATATAAGCATCCTTATTTCCGCTACTTTCATTTACTTTCATCTTCTAAGGGCCCGATATACCCCTTTACTTTGGTAAATAATATATTTCTAGCCACAATTGCGCCTATTTTTAATGCTTGTCCACCCCAGCAATTAAAACACCACATGAAAATAATTAACCCAAAACCTCTTTAAAATAGCCAGTGACCCGTAACCTATATGGCATGTCAACTAAATACCATAGAACCCGATTAAAATTAGAAAGAGGGTTATTTTCTCTATTTGATGGTATAAGTTTAAACTTTAATTGTTTACTTATATTATTTTCTGATGTATGTATTGTATTGAAGTGAAAATGATGTCTAGTTTTTTTGTCATTACTCTTAGAGTTTCTGTTTGTACCTTTATAGTTTAGTGTTTGCATGTGCATTTTTCAACTATAGTGGATCTCTATTGTTTATTACATTACAAGGTTGGTTTGGTTAGGTTTCAATTTTTGTATTGTTATTTCTGGTTCAGGGTTTCACGAGTTTTAAAGCTGAATATTATTGTTTTGTCATATCTCTTTTGGGAATGTGGGGGGTTTTTGTTTCAAGCACAATTGATTGTACATGGTCCCTAATTTCTCTTGTATGTCCCTACGATATGGTGCACATGTGGGACATTGTTGGGTTGTCCCTTTATTGATTCTTGTACATTTAATTAGTCTCTTTATTACATGGTCTATCATATCCTTTGTTTAGTAAGGCTTTCACGATCCAAAATTCACTAGTCGTGATGACACTTAACCGAACCCGCTAGGTAAGCCAACAGTCACATAAAAAAACTACGAAATCGGATAAGAAGGTTTGATAACTCGACAGCGGAACAATATCATAAAATATCTGAGAACACAACCATAATACTATTGCAATCAACCCCAAAATCTGATGTCAACGAGTACACTAGCACTACCTAATAATAAGATACAAATAAAATCCTATAATATAATTGTCTGAACAACAGAACAGTAAAGATAGAAATGACTGAAGAGAACTTCAAGGACCGTGGATAACATAGGAGCTACCTCGTAGTCTCCCAAAAGCTGGCAACAACTCAAGTCTGAAAATCACCTCGACTAGATGTACCTAGATCTACACACGAAGTGTAGAGTGTAGTATGAGTATAACCGACCACATGTACTCAATAAGTAACAAAACTTAACATTGGGCTGAAAATAGTGACGAGCTCAAAACAATTCAAATTCAAATATCAATAACCTGTAACAGTTCATAAAATAAAGGAAAAACAGTAAAAACAAGTAGCTCAATAATATTATGTTCAGCTTGTTTACATTTCAGAAATTTAGACATGTTTTCAAGTACGACAGTTAAAGCCCAACACAGATAAAGTATTTCATTTAACAGCTAGCATGTAGAAGGTACACCTCTATACCTACATGTCAAGTAAACATGTAAATCAACAATATCATGGTGGATCTATCAATAGTCAAACTTAGCATTGTAATTGTGCCTGGCGTAATTGCACATCATCAAAGCACGTATATTGTGTTTGCGCCCACTACTAGCATGTCAGACTCCTGAGGGGCGGATTCTGCCCAAGCGCTAATCAAAACATTTAGTTGTGCACACGCCGCCCCAAAACAATAACACTTAGCCCAATATGGGCCTAGCGTACGCGTCACATCAAAATCAATACCAAATCAGCTCTATGGCCCAAACTCAATCATTTACAATTCATGTCTCAAATAAACACATTCAAAATGCTCGGTTTACAGTGTTACACATAATAGAGATCAATAACATGTGAAGAATCAAATAAGAAGTATAGAGACAGAGACGTCATACATGTATATAGCATCATGACTAAGAAAATGTGTACAAATAAAGCATGTAGCTATGAGATAACAAGAATAGACCTATCAAATCTCAAACAAATAGCACTTAGCCTAAACATGATGTTTAATATGAATCATAATTCAAATGATTAAACAAGTAGGAAAAACATAGGGATAAGAATATATGATAGAAAAACAAGCTCGGTAATAGCCTAAAGGCCCCCCAAACCATGAACACACCTGTGCACGCACACACGCCCATCACCTAGCGTGTACGTCACTCCAATATCTTTCATGTAATGTAATTCTTAGGGTTAAATACCCTCAAAATCAAGTTTAGATGTGTTACTTACCTCAAAACGCGCAAATCAATACTCCAACAAGCCCTTCCCACGTGTATCGGCCCCCAAACGACTTGAATCTAGTCACAAACAACTCAATGTCACCAAATAATATCGTAGGAAACAACTTCAAACAATAAAGTTTTGATCTTTATCAAAATCAAAAAGTTAACCTCAGACCCGCACCCCCAGAACCTGGTCAAACTCACAAATTCTAAACACCCTTTCAATAGCGAGTTCAACCATAACAATTTCATTCAATTCCGACCTTGATTCGACCTTCAAATCCTCAATTTTTACTTTAGAAAGTTTTTACAAAAATCCCTCATTTCTTCATTTTAATTCACTAATTACATGCAAAAAAACAAAAGATGGAATTATGAAACAATAATAAATCTGAGTCAAAAATACTTACCCCAATCCAAATCTTGAAAATGCCCTCCAACATCACCCAGAACTAAGCTTTCTAACTCAAAATGTGATATAATAACCGTAACCCTCGAAATGGGATTTAAAAGAGTTTGCCTAGTCATTCCCATTCGCGAACGCGGAAGATGCCTCGCGCTCACGAAGCACAAATCACACCAGCTACCAAAGCCTCTTATGCGAAAGTGACAGTTTAGTCGTGAACGCAATGTTCAACACCCTACAGTTACACGATCGCGATCTTGGTATCACGATCGTGAAGAACAAACACCTGCCGCCCCTGGGCCTTACCTCACTTCTACCGAACGTGTCACCTTGCTCGCGTCCGCATTGAACAACCTTCGTGAACATGTCACTGAACTCGCAAACACAATGCACAATTTCCACCAGCCACAAAATAACTCTACGCATTCGCGATCCTCTCTACGCGAATGCGAATAAGGAAACTATATACACAGGTTCAGCAGTCCTACCATGTCCAAAATGAAGCTGAATTTGATCTAAATCATACCCAAGGCCCCCGAGACCCTATCTGAACATACCAAAAGGTCCTAAAATATAATACGAACTTACTCAAAGCCTCAAATCACATCAAACAATATCAAAATTATGAATCGCACATCACTTCAAGCCTAGTGAACTGAAGAACTTCCAACTTCTAAAACCGATGCCGAACCATATCAAATCAACTACAAATGACCCCAAATTTTTCACACTAGATCCAAATGACACAACAAACCTATTCTAACTCTCGAAACAAAAATTCAAAACTAGTATCAACAAAGTCAACTCTCGGTCAAACCTCTCAACCTTCCAAACCTTCAACTTTTCAACTTTTGCTAAAAATCCTTAAACCAGCTTACGGACCTCCAAATCAATATCCGGACATACTCCTAAGTCCAAATCGCCATACGAAGCTATTGGAACCATCAAACTCCATTCCGGAGTTATTTACACAAAAGTCAACAGTCGGTTAACTCTTTCAACTTAAACTTTCAACCCTGGGACTAAGTGTCCTTGAAACTTCCTCAAAACCAAACCAATCGCCCCGCCAAGTCACAAAACAATGAACGATCATAGAAGAAGCAATAAATAGGGGAACAGTGCTACAATACATAAAATAACTGATCGGGTCATTACAAAGGTCTAGACTCAACTATCGCTTTCGATGTGTGGGACTTCACTAATATTTTTATTATTATATTCATTTTTTATACTTTGTTTGACTCATGTGTATGTTCTTATTGTTTTCTCCTAGTTTCTGATTAGGAAAAAGGTTAACCCTTTTCCATTATTTATTTTATAAATTATAGAGATAGTTAATGTGGACTTGTGTCACGATCCCAAAATCATACCTTAAGAATCGTGATGGAACCTAATATCTAGGACTAGGTAAGCCTATCACACAACAACCTCAAACGTGATATAATAATTCAATATTAAATAAAACAAATAACAATGACCCAAAACATAGCCAATATCATAATACAACTTTCACAATCCCAAAGCCCTGTAATATAGAGTCATAAGTTCTATGGAGAGTACAAAAGATTTTCCAAAATACAATATTGTTTTGGATTACAATGAAGTAAGAAGGTGACTGTGAGGCTTGCGAATGGAGTAGTGACGAGGTTCAAATCAGGACACCCACTAGACATAGATGTTACATCTCGTACTTCAGATGTCACTGCTATTATAAGATTATCTAAAGTAAGCTCAAAAAGATGAAATCCTTCTACAAGGATAAGCAAGTTTTATCGGAGTCTTAAGTAAGTTAAGATGAACGAGACTTGGAAAAAAACAAATGAGATAATTGGTAAATCCTATGTATCCCAAGGTGATGTATAATGAATATGAGACTTGTTAATGATGATTTAAATGAGTGCAAAGTCATAATATGACTATATATGATGTTTGTATATAAAATATAAAGTTTGGAAAAAATCGGATTTAACTTACGAAAAAATCGAGTTAAGATTTGCCTTGTAACAAGCCATTTTGAGAAATTAAATTCATAAGCTTTATTGTGTCATTTTGGGACATATCTCATACCAAAATGAAGGTCTTGGAACCTAGTTTCCAAGGTCCAAACCATTTATTCATACGACAATGGGATAGAGAAATATGAATTTTTAAAGTAGGGTCGCCAACTCACATCACCGCACTTTGGAGAAATTGGTAGGTTTATAGGCCAGGTTACAAGGCCGTTTTCTCCCAATCTATCGAGAGTTACAAGGAGATCTTTATATGTAACTAAATCCCCATATGTCCAGTTTTCAACTTTGCAACTCGGTTGTCAATACGACGTTGGAGTAGAGATATACAAGCGTCTGAAGTTGCACCGCTCAAGCTGCCAAACAGGCAACTTACCCACCTGCTTGGCGAATTGAGGTCGTGGGCTTATAAGTGATAAGTTGGTATTTTACCAACTTATCTCCTCTTGATACTTAGGCTTTTGTATAATTTTGTTGAGAAACTAAGGTATTTTCTGTTTTATTGGCATATTTCAGGTATCAAGTGATTTAGAGAAGATACGGAAGAAAACAAGTCAAAATGTGTTAAATTAAGAAAAATGGATTGCTGCCAAAATATGCTCTTTGTGATCGCAAACTTTCACATGCGATCGCAGTGGTCTAGAAAATTATGTATCGCGAACACATGGCCAATTCTGCAAATGCGAAGAAGAAGCTGGTCAATGGTTCTCCGGTGTTCTATGCGAACGCGTGATCCGGTTTGCGATCGCTATGCTTTGAATCGGTACTCTATGCGAACGCAGGCCTTTTTATGCGATCGCGATTCACAAAAACTAGGCAGAAATCTGGGCAGTTTTGGTGTTTCACGTTTTGACCCCCAAACCCTTTAATACACGACCTAGCATATCTTTGGACATCTTTGGGCAGTCTTTGACCTATTTTGAAGAAGAACACAAGTGTTGGAGCTAGAGTTCTTGCACACACACTTTGGTCTTGAAGATATGAAGCTTTTGGTTGAGAATTTCTTACCCATTTATGTTCATTTCTTTATTTCCTTGCTTTGTATTGTATATCTAAGTATTTATTCCAACACTTGAATCTTGTTTATGGAAATATTCATGTTTAAAGTGTGGATTAAATATCTTGTTGTGCTTATGTATTGAATGATTTTTTGTCTTTTATGAAGTGAGTTATTGTTTCTTTAATTATTCTTGTTCTTTAATGTTTCCAAAGGGATTAGCTAACCCTAGGACTCGCCCATTAACTTCGAATTAATTTTGGGGAAGATTATTTGGGGTTGGGAAAGAATAATTAACAAGAACTTGAGGCTTTAACCCTCATTTTATAGATTCTACCTAGGGATAGGCGCTGCCAATTTGGAGTTTCTGTTTCTGGCGCCACAGGAAGGGCTAGGCGCTGGCTGTGGCGCTACAAATTCCAATTTTCTTGTTTTCGTCCATTTTGGCTCTAATTTCGCATATTTCGCCCCCAATTGCTCCCCGATCATTCCTACACATAAAAACACCTCAAATTAATATAAATCAACACATTTTACTTTCTAAATCCACGAAACAAAAATAAAACATGAGGCGATATACATATAAATATATATATACTTTAAGCTAACATCAACACCCCACACTTAGACTTTTGCTCATCCTCGAGCAATGGGACTAACAAATATACCCCCAACAACGTACATATCAATTAGGGAAGAGCTATTTAATTTTTTAACATACACTATACCAATGAGCATGGTTGATAGCAGCAATTAAACTGTAGCATATGCAATCACTTACACTTCCCTTTACTTATGACATTCTTCACATATTTACAACAAAGACAACGTGTTCATAACAATCCTAGCCTCAAAAGCAGACTCAATATCACAATGCACTCATGGCTTGAACACCCAATATTATGGAGAAGTCAAATAATGTTACTTATCCCTCGTGAAACCATGTGCCCTTACAACAAGAACAAGAGAATATGTTGAATCAACACATTCGAATCTCATGATCAAATATAATTTAAGGACTCACATCTATGAAAGAAAATCTCTCACTCTCACAAAGAAGTCGCATGCATGCAAAAAGTACCATATGCTTGCCCATAATGTAAATCTCCACTAGTGTAGGCTCACTCGATCTAAAATCAATTAGGACATTATATGGTTGTAATGTGGGCTAAGGGACGAGTAGGATATATTTAGGATTATTGGTTCACCCTCCTAAGCACTTTAACACATCACATAATAAACTTTAAGTGCAAATTCTTCAATCCAATTCAATTTCACAAACAAGATTATTCCCCAAAATTGTTTCCTCTTTCTTTAAGCACTACTTTAATTTATACCCCACTAGCAAGAACAAAACAATTATTATTTTTTCTCTTTCAACTAGTCTTTTTCCTTTTTCAATTTCCGCTAGTTGTGTACTCTTTTATGAAATAAGTGCACCTTTCTTCTTCTACTGGTTCCACTTGAAAGCCACCCCACACTTAGTCCTTACTTCTTCTAGCGCTCATTTCACAATTAAAGTGTTTTAAGAGGTAAAATGATCAAAATAATATCAATTAAGAATAAAAGGGTATAGGCTCGTAATGTGGGTGCCAAATAAAAGTCTATAGGCTCAAAAGGGTTTACTAGGGATAGATTTTATTTGTAATAAGCAGTTAAGCTAAAAAAATCAAAGAAGGCCTAAAATCATTTTTCAAACCGAGCAACGCCTAAAATTTTGCTTCAACTCACATACCGGGCAAGTTCTAGACTCAACTACAATAACATGGACTACACAAAATCTCACTTCACACATGGCACATGACTCACTAAGGACGGTCCCATTCCGACTCTCAAACAATGCAAGTATTCACGGAGCCGCAAGATATAAGGCATTAAGCACAAAGTAAACAATGGTCAAATAAATGAGACGTAGGCGTCACAAGATATGAAATCCAATCAAGCAAGGCATCATCAATAATTTCAAATCATAGGGAAGATACGACACATGCCAAAACCTAATATGATACTATCAAATAAGTCAAGGGCACCTAGAAATCTCATCTTTCTTCCTCCATTTTTTCCTAAGTTCTAATCTACTCTAAAAATGAAAAAATAAAAGAAACAAACTACTACCCAGTTCAAACTGCATCCCATGGAAAAGAACCGATGCATAAAGAAAAACCACGGGGGATTATTGCTACCTGAAAAAATAAAAGACACATTTTTGGATTTTTCTATTTTTTACCTTTTTTTTATTTTTTATTTTTATTGGAGCTTAATCCCTCAAGAAAGCTATCCACAAAATCCATCGCCGAGAAAAGTCCAAATTTTTCGATTTTTCATTCTTTTTTTTTTGTTTTTTTACACAAAAGCTAGTATACTATGAAAGAGTACTACAATTAAACTAGGATCGCACGAAAATCACCCAAAAAATCTCTTCACCCCACACTTAAAATTTTGCAATGTCATCAATGCACACTGAAAATAACAAGAGGGTAAAAAAGACTCCCTGGTAGGCCAAAGGCCAAAGAATTAGCCGCTCACGGGATACTCAGACTTCTCCCAGGTATGATTCTTTTGTACGGGTACCTCACACTCAGTTTCAACCACATGCTCACTTTTGCACTCGCCTATTGGCTTTGACTCCATGCTTCTACTCCTACAAAATACGAAAACAACACTACAAAAAATAACAACAAAAAAATAAACAAAAAGTAAAAAGAAAAATAAAATTGGGTTGCCTCCCAACAAGCGCTTGATTTAACGTTGCGACATGACGCTATCCTTTCACCACTTTTTCTTCCACTTTGAGGGTATAAATTGCGCCCCCAATTTTGCATCAACTTTTTTGTCACGTTCATGGGGCGGTGCTGTGAAAATAAAGGAACCAAGCAATAAATATCGCATCTTGCACTTCTTGGCCCTTAAGTGGGGGATGTCATTTTGTCTCCTTGACATTACAAATTTCAGAATATAAGCACTTATTTCCCCATTCATTGACTCCTCCATAGGCTCGAATGGATTAATTCTCGTGTCACCAACCAAGCACAATGTTGAAAAATGGTTAGAATGAGGTCCATTACGCTCTAACTCCATAACCGCATTATTTTTGACATCCTCAATTTTGCGCTCTTCGTCAACCTTGGCATCATTAATAATATTTTGGTATAGGAAATTAGGTATATTCCTATCCTAACCAAAAATTCCCCCTCCCCTCTCAAAGTTAAGATCTTGATCTACTCAATCTTATATGCAATCTAGAATTCCCTCTCCCGAGTTCAATCCTAGATTCGTAGATAGTATTTAATTGGTGATCAAGCAATCAAATAATTAAGCGCAAGATTGAATAAATAAACTAATATAATAAAATAATAAGAACAATTCAAGCTTCAAACTGCAACGTTCATGTAGCACCCAAAACTCGAGAACTAATAAATTATGAAATTAAAAGAAGAGAGAAGAAGATAAACTAGTTAGAAGCCTCATTCAAGTGTGGTGTGTGTTTCCCCACATGAATTCTCCTTCAAAGTATGTTAGCTCCCCTTCAAAATATGTTAGATATCTCCCAAGATAGGTTTAGAGCTCCTTTTATACGAGTTAGAGGGGTCTTGGGCCGAAATATCCTTGTCCCGGGCGAATTTGGACAAGTTTCACGCCACCGGCGCCCTGCCTAGTGCCAGGCACCCTCCATGGCACTGCCAAAATGGAGTTTCTGTTTTGACGCCACAGGTAGGGCTAGACGCTGCCTGTGGCGCTGCAAATTCCAATTTTCCTGTTTTTTTCCATTTTGGCTCTAATTTCACACATTTCGCCCTCAATTGCTCTCGGACCATTCCTACACAAAAAAATACCTCAAATTAATATAAATCAACACATTTTACATCCTAAATCCATGAAATAAAAGTAAAACATGAGGCAATATACATATAAATATATATACTTTAAGCTAACATCAATAAGATTGAACTACTTGTAGCCATAATCGGGTGTGCTTAATCTCCTAATTGTTTTAGGGATAATTCATTAGGAAGTCTTGTTAGTCTTTGGAATAAGCTAATATGGAATTATTACCCGAGGCTAATTAACATAAACTCGCTCATATTTGTAAAATCGTAAAATACATTGGATCGTTACTTGAGTGTAATTCCACGTGCATCCACCATTGATCATTTTACTTGATTTCTAGGTTATTTTACATTTTTGCAATTAGATATAAACATTTTCTAAAAACAATCTAAGTGTTTGGTATTGCATAACAAGTGATAATTCTCTTACATTCCTAATCGCCTACATATTGTTCTCTGTGGGATTCGACCCCGACTCATAGTTGGGTAAATTATATCGTATGTGACCGTGTCCATTTACTTTTTAGTTGTGGATTTGGACATCATCAAAATTGACACCGTTGTCAGGGAACAATATGGCGTAATTTAGGTTGTTTGAGAAATAAGCGTAAGTGTTGTGGGTCCAAACTTGTGAATATTTGTGTAATTATCTTTCTTACCTTGGTCTATTTTTCTTGTTTGTTTCTTGTTTATTTTTTTAAGTTTTTGAAAAAAATGGCATCATATAATAAAAATTGGTTGGATAGTAGTTGTTCATACTTTGATGAACCTTGTCCTTATTGTGGAGGACCATACTCGTGGCAAAATTATTTAAATTCTCCCGGGGGCGGATTGTGTGCACAATCTCAAACCCATGAGTAGAGTATTTGTGATAAGTGTGGTCGTCAAAATGGTCATTGGGAGTATTGTGCTTATTTGTCCTTCCCTTCCCCAAACCCCCGCTATGATGATTCTACTTGTTGTGATAAAATTCATAGGGATATGGAGGTGGAAGAAATTGAGCATGGTCAAAATGGAGAGTTCAAGCTCATGTTAGAATGCCTACTTGAAGGAGGAAACAAAGAGCAAAGTGTCTTGGAGGAGCATGGAAAATAGTCTCCAAAATAACTTGGCACTTGAAAGGTTGAACTTACAAATGGAAGAAATGCTTGAAGCTTTAGAGGTCCAAAAAGCCTCGGAAGTGAATGATAGCAAAAAATCTTCCTTAGAGGTTGAAGCTGAAAATCCTTCCTTGGCACTTGATCAAAACCAAGAAGAATGCTCAAATGCTCAAAATGAGAAGATGGTGCTCATATTGGAGACCATTCTTGAAAATAAGGAGAAGCACAACTTTGCACTCGAGGTCTTGAAGCATGTATTGACTCAAACTGATGAGGATATCCACACTTTGGAAGGTCAAATGAAAATACTAGTTGAGGCTCACTATGTCCACCAACTTGAGAGTATGAAAAGAAGTCAAGAAGAGTCCGACTACGAGAAAGAAAATGAGATTTATTTTGAGGAATCAAGAATTGAACATCCGTCAACCGACTCCATGAGTGTTAGTGATGCCAAGAAAAATATGGAATTAGAGTGAACTGGTGTAAATAAAAATATGGTTGAGATTGATTGTAGTCTGGAGGAAAAAGAGAATGTCAAAATCTGGGAAGAATTGCAATTTGGAGGTTTGATGTCACATTCCAAACATTTTTCAACATTGAAATTGTGTGGTGATATGAAAACTACACGATTCAATGAGGGAAAGTGAGGAGGAAAGACAAAAGCCATACATCTTACAATTTGAGGGAACAAGAAGGCAAAATGGCATTCCTCACATGAAAGCTAAGAAACGCAAGATGAAGACATTAAAGTTTGGCTTGATCTTCAACTTACCACCCTCACCACTCGTGGTCAGAACTTGATTCCAAGTTGGGTACCCAGTTCATATCATCCAAGTGGCGAGAAAAGTGGTAAAGTTGATCTGCGTCGTGCCACGACGTTAAATGCGGCGCTTGGTGAGAGGCAACCCATCGTTTTTCAAAATTCTTAGTCGTTTTTGAACTTTTCTTTCTTTAGAATAGCCTAGTATATTTTTGTTGACTAATCTGCCAAGTTTCACATTTTTTTAGAGTTGATTTGTGCAGGTCGGAGTGGTCCGGAGAGCCAAAAGCAGTAGCTGATGAAAACTGCAAAAAACGGTTACACTCTGCGATCGCAGAAAATGCCGCGCTTTCGCGAAAAGCACAATTTTTCTATCTCTATGCGATCGCAGATAAGGACACGCGGTCGCATCTTTTTGTTAAATTAGTTCTATGCGAATGCAGGTGTGCTCATGAGATCACGTTATACAGGTAAGGTCTAAGCCTTAAAATACTGGAAATAAAAAAGGATGCCCACTTTGCCTCAAAACACAGTAACAACTATTCCTATTCCTCTAACCCCTGAAATCATCTCCAATTCTCCATTCTTCAAGTCCATTACAAAAGTGTCACTCATCACTCTCAGGTATGTGGATTTCTCTCCTATCTTCTGCGCCTCTGCTTAGTATGAACTCTTGAAATACAATGGCAGAAACTCTTGAGATTTTAAGGCTTGAGTAAAAATAATTTTTTTTAAATAGAAATCTTGTGTGCTTTACATGTCTTGCTTGCTGGGTATGGTTGGTTTAGTGTGAGAGTTGTATTGTTAACAGATTTTTGGGTGAGATGTGTGCTCAACTTACTAAAACAATGAGCACAAATTGGTGCGCACGACCTATTTGATGGACTGCCCCAACGAACTGTTACTGGGCAAGGAAGAAGACCCTCGCGATCTCGATCGTGATGCCCCATTTCGCGATAGCATAGGTCTGCTTCCTCTGAGAACAATAATTGCACTTCGCGATTGCGTATTTCTTTCTGCGATCTCATTGCTTTACTACAGCTGGAAATGCAATTGTTTTTCACGATCGTGTGCCCAGTTCTGCGATCACGATTCACTGATGCCCAGGCAGCAAAACAGTAGGTTCACCATTTTTGATCCCAAGGCCTTTTGATCTCTTTCTTTGGCCTAGGTACATTCTAATACAATGCTTTAAGTGTCCACACTGGTATTTAACATGTTTACTCCTTTTGTAGGTACTTTGAGCTCTAAAATGGATCCAACAACAAATGAAAATGTTCAAGAATATGTCGAACAAGTTGTCGAAGAGGAGTACTTTGATCGGGACATATTCTCATCATTAAGTTGTTCCCGCCGCTACAACAAACAACTTTGTAGAAGTATAATTAAGAAAGAGCCATTCTCTTGACCAACCTTGAAGGTCGATGGCCCGAGTTCCATGGAAGATTAATATCGAGTGGATGGATTTGGTTTGCGGAAGAGCCAAGAACAACCAATCATGAAGTGATAAGAGAATTTTATGCAAATGTTGTAGAGACCGACTTCAAGAATGATTTGGTTGTTACTGTCAGGGGAAAACAAGTCCGCTTTGATCCAGCGCTGATAAATACATATTACAATCTTCCCAAGCTGACAACCAGGTGATCTAATGACTTGGGCACACAGTGGTTTGTAGACCATTTTCACGGTGGAAAGATGCCGAACTGGATAAGAAATCACTCAAGGATCGAGTCTTCTAAATTCACTACCAAGGCCAAAACTTGGCTCTCCATTATCTGTGCTCGAGTCATGGCTTCACGTAATGAGACCAAGGTGACACTTGAGAAGGCAAGGGTGATTTGCGCAATCATAGAGGGCATAGCAGTGAATGTGGGATAACTTATTGCTGATGAGATAACAAAGGTTGTTGTAGAGAGGACTAAGAGTTTATTCTTCCCGTCCTTGATTACTCACTTATGCTATGAGGCCGGGGTGGAGAAGAGGCCTATAGAGAAGGAAAGAAACTAGAGAAGCTAATTTATCCATTGTTGAGAAAGGGAGCAAGGAATGTACAAAAGAAAAGAAAGATTGATGTAGCATCTTCCTCATTTGGCCAGTGTCCTGACTCCATCACTGAGATACCCGATTCTGCCACAGGGCCTTGTACTGACATTGTACCATTTGATTAGAGACCTCTCACACTCAGGTATATCTCTCGCCAGGTTTATGTTATGGAGACATAGGTCTGCCAGCTTGTAGCTGGTCTCCCTTCTAGACCGCCTGGAGAGGGCACATTTGCAGGTCCAACTGGCCAAGGAAAGGTTCCAACTTTGTCAGACCTTGTTAAGGAGCATCAAACCATTAAAACCAAATTGGGTAAGATTGAGCAGAGGCAGCTGAAGCAAAGAGAATATGAAAAGAAGAAAAGCAAGTTCTTGACAAAGATGATGAACACCTTGAGGACGTTTTGTGGATCAGAGGACGGCGACGAGGATGACTTGGAGCTCTTAGTTCCCAGTACCTCCAGCTCGGAGTGATGCCATTCAGGGAGCACCTCTTTCATTTTAGCTTGTTTTGTTTAGTTGCATTGGGGACAATGCTACACTTTAGGTTAGAGGTGGCTCATATATGATGGATGTATGTGCATCATGATCATTTTTGTGAACTTGTGTAGATTGGTTGACATTTGTAGTTTATTAGTAATATTTTGTAGTTTAATTCAAGCATGTTAGCATTAACATTTTCTTGTTTATTTTTTATTTTTTATAGTAGTTTAATGAAACTCCTTGGTTTTTCTTCATGCCGCGATTCTTTTCCAAGGAAATAATTTATGTCGAATCGGGTGACTTTTTCCTATGATGGATGGCGTGACAACTTTCTTAAGGGATTAGTCTTGTTTAGTTTTTTTATTTAGTTTAGTAGTTAGTAGTGAATAAATTGGATATTGGGTGTGATCTTTTATCCATAAACCAATGTGTGGCTTGTTTGGTACCAACATAATTTAATCTTTGGCATATGAAGTTTTGATCTTTAAAATAAAAAATGATTGAAGTGATAATCCTTGTTGTAACTTTTAGGTTCTATTTTTGGATCTTTGATTCATTAATTAGTCTTTTAGGCTATATACGATTTTCTTTGAGTTCATTGGTTTCAATTGAATTTTGGATATATATGTCACTCGAGTTTGCATGTGTCATGTGTGGTGAGATTTGTTATGAGTTCTTTTGCATTATTTGTAGTCTAGAACTTTTCCAAAATGTGCTTCAAGGCGAAATCCTAGACTAACCTGGTTTTAAAATGATATTAGGCCTTCCTTGGACCGTTATTGTGCCTTAAATTTTCTACCTTTGCATATTTTCCCTAGTCAACCCCTTTTGAGCCTTTAAACTTTTTCTTTGGCAACCATGTTACAAGCTTTAACCCTTTGTTCTTTATTGATCTAGCTTTTGGAATCCTACCTCCCTAAGTACTTTGAAAGTGTAAACATAGGCTAAAAGCCCAAGTTTGGGGGTGAAGGTTGGAAAAGTTGTGATGTGGAAGTTGCTTAAAAGATGAAAGGTAATATAAAAAAAATATGATGAGCAGAAAAAAAATAAAGAGAAGGAAAAATAAGGAGTTGTTAATAAAAGGAAGAATAGGTGTGGAATGAATAGTGAAGAAAGGTTGGAAAAGATTTTTGAAGGAAGTGTGCTTTAATTGTTGCAAATTGTAGTATTTAGGGAGGTTTTGAGTTACTCTTATCCAAATTGTGCCCTACCTTAAGCAAAAACCTACATTACAATCCTTTAAGTCCTATTTGATTTTGAACCAAATGTGTCTATATTAGTGGAGAAATATATGAAGGGCAAGCCTATGGTACTACTTTTGTGTATTTGAATATCTTTGTGAGAGTGAGAGTGAAAGTGAGAGTGATAGTTAATTCTTTTCATTTGATATCCCATTTGTGTTTAAATTGCAATTTATAAGTTGGGATTCTCTCATAAGTGTGAGGGTACATGAAATTTTGAGTTGTGAACTTAATCAAATCTCCAATTGGGGGGAATGAACAAAAGAAAATTATTTGTGATAACGAGGCAAATTTTGAAGCTTTGGTGTCATGACTTGGTTGCCACTTTGATTAATGTGGTGCTTGAGCACTTGAATTGAAATGAAATTTGTGAGAAGTTGGTGATTCATATGCTTTAGATTAATTGTTGGTACCAACCAAAGTTCCTAGATTGTGTTGAATTGAACCTTTTTGACTTGATATGATGCTTAGTATTCCATTGAGCTTAATTGATGATTTTATTGAAGGATGTTCTTAGTTTTTGAACTGCTTAAGGACAAGCAATAGTTTAATGTTGGGGGTTTGATAAGTTGGTATTTTACCAATTTATATCCTCTTGATACTTAGGCTTTTGTATAATTTTATTGAGAAACTAAGGCATTTTATGAGTTTTATTGGCATATTTCAGGTATCAAGTGATTTAGAGAAGATACACAAGAAAACAAGTCAAAATGTGTTAAATTGAGAAAAATGGACGGCTGCCAGAATATGCTCTTCGCGATCGCGAACCTTCACATGCGATTATAGTGGTCCAGGAAATTATGTATCGCAAACGCATGGCCAATTCTGCAAATGCGAAGAAGAAGCTGGTCAGCGGTTCTCAGGTGTTCTACGCGAACGCGTGATTCGGTTTGCGATCGCTATGCTTTGCATCAATACTCTATGCGAACGCAGGCCTGTTTACGCGATTGTGATTCACAAAAACTGGGCAGAAATCTAGGCAGTTTTAGCATTTCACGTTTTGACCCCCAAACCCTTTAATACACGACCTAGCATATCTTTGGACATTTTGGGCAGTCTTTGACCTATTTTGAGAGAAGAACACAAGTTTTGGAGCTAGGGTTCTTGCACACACACTTTGGTCTTGAAGATTTGAAGCTTTTGGTTGAGAATTCCTTACCCATTTATGTTCATTTCTTCATTTCCTTACTTTTTATTGTATATCTAAGTGTGTAGTATTTATTGAAATAAGCCTCTATTTTAAGAAATTGCTAAGTATATGATTTCAAGCATTTAAACTGGAATTTATGATTTTTCGATGAAAATTGGTTTTTAAACTGTAGAATTTGATCTGTTATCCTGTTGTTTATTCAGTTGTATGATTTTTAACTGCTCGTCACTGCTTTCAGACCTTATTTACTTTAGTTACTTACTGGGTTGGCGTACTCATGTTACTCCCTACACCTTGTGTGCAGATCCAGGTGCCCGAGGGGCAGAGTGAGGGTCCTCAGCTGATTTAGAGGTTGCCGGAGATTTCAAGGTAGTTGCATGGCATCCACAGCTTGTTTTCTCCTTCTTATCTTATTCTTTTCCGCATTTTATAGACTTATGTTGTATCAGACAGTCAGTTATATAGTAGAGGCTCTAGACTCGTGATACCAGATATTTGGGGTTGTGTAGTTTTCATGTTTATTTGACTTCCGCATACGTAATTATGTTTTTAAACGCTTATTATGGAAATTTGGTATTTAAACCTGTGTTAGAAAATGGTTTTATAAGAGGAATTTGTTGTAGTTAATGGTTTGGGTTGGCTTGCCTAGTAATGTGATAGGCGCCATCACGACCGAGTATTTGGGGTTGTGATAGTTAGTATCAGAGCCTAGGTTACATAGGTCTCGCAAGTCATGAGCCAGTTTAGTAGAATCTCACGGATCGGTACGGAGACGTCTGTATTTATCCTCGAGAGGCTGCAGAACCTTTAGGAAAATCTTCATATTCTTGAAATTCTTGTCGTGCGAACTTGTTGCTCCGAATACTAAACTTCTATTATTCCACTCTCTCATAGATGGTGAGGACACATGCTACCGGGCAGGGTGGACGACCACCAGTTCCACCAGTTGGGGACACTAGAGGCCGAGGATGCGGTCGAGGCCGTGGTAGGGGCAGAGCAGCTAGGGCAGCACCTGCAGATCCACCAGCTGCCCCAGTTCAGGATCAGGTCCCAGTTGTGGATGCTACAGCAGCACTAGCTCAGGCACTAGTTGTGCCCATTGTGATTACAGGCCTTCATGAGGCTTTAGCTCAGATCTTATCAGAGTGTACTGGTTTGGCTCAGGCGGTTTCAGTTACTACGACCGCAGCTACTTCTCAGGCTGGGGGGAATCCAGACTCCCATTGCTCGCATACCTGAGCAGGTTGTGCAGGGACTCCAGACACCGGGGGCACCTCCAGCCCAGCCGGTTGCACCAGCTTAGGAGTTTGTGGTACCAGTTATGCCGGACAACAAGCAGCGTCAACTAGAAAGGTTTGGTAGACTTAAGCCTCCGACTTTCAACTATGCAGAGGGCGAGTATGCCCAGGGTTTCTTGGATAAGTGCCAGAGGATGCTTCGTACAGCGGGGATTCTAGAGACTAGTTTTGTAGCTTTTACCACCTTTCAGTTTTTTGGGGCTGCCTTCACTTGATGGGAGTCGTAGGCCTGTTGGTGTAGCGGCCCTTACCTGGCAGCAGTTCTCTATTCTCTTTCTGGAGAAGCATGTGCCACAGTCTCACCGAGAGGAGCTGTGCAAGCAGTTTGAGCAGTTGCGTCAGGGAGAGATAACTGTGACGCAGTATGAGATGCGGTTCTCCAAGTTAGCCCGACATGCGGTTTGGTTGGTTCCCACAGATCGAGAGAGGATAATGAGGTTTGTTGATGGTCTCACATATCAGCTTCAAATTCTCATGACTAGGGAGAGGGTGACAGGTGCTACTTTCCAGGAGGTTGTTGACATTGCCCATGAGATTGAGTTGGTTCGCCGCCAGGAACAAGAGGAGAGGGAGGCCAAGAGGCCTCAGGGATCTGGTAGCATTAGTGGTGCTCCTTCGAGGGGTCAATTCCAGTAGGGCAGAGGCCGCCCCTTTAGATAGGCTCATTCAGCTCGCCCAAGTTATCGTGGGGCATCATAGGGTAATGGTTCTCACAGTTCTCATTAGGGTCACTCATCACTTAGTTCCCTTCCAGCCCAGAGTTCATCCCGTGCTCCATCATTTCAGGGTTCTTCCATGCCAGGCCCTTCTACTGGTCATTCCGGTGCCAGGGGTTCCCTTTAGTCCCCATCTCCAGTACCGGGAAGTTGTTATGAGTGTGGAGAGTTTGGGCATATGAGGAGGCAGTGTCCCCGTCTTCATGATGGTCAGTCTCAGCAGAGGGGTCAACCCTCAACTTCTGCTCCAGTAACTTCACCACCCGCCCAGCCAGCTAGGGGTCACCCTAGAGAGGGAGGTCGATCAGGTGGTGGTCAGGCCCGTTTCTATGCGATGCTGCTGCTTCAGATGCCGTGATTTCAGGTATTGTTTCAGTCTGCCACAGAGATGCCTCTGTGTTATTTGATCCCGGTTCCACCTTTTCTTATGTGTCATCATACTTTGCCCGTTATCTCGATACGCCTCGTGCGTCTCTTGTTTCACCTGTTCATGTATCTACTCTAGTGGGCGATACAGTTATTATGGACCATGTGTACCGATCATGTGTGGTGACTATTGGGGGTCTGGAGACCCGAGTGGATCTTTTATTATTGTTTATGGTAGATTTCGATATCATTTTGGGCATGGACTGGTTATCTCCGTGTCGTGCTATTCTGGATTGTCATGCCAAGACATTCACATTGGCTATACCGGGTGTGCCATGGATTGAGTGGCGAGGTTTGACTGATTATGTTCCCAATAGAGTGATCTTATTCTTGAAGGCCCAACGTATGGTTGGGAAGGGATGTCTTTCGTATCTAGCCTTTGTGAGGGATGTCGGAGCTGAGACTCCTAGTATTGATTTTGTTCCAATTGTGAGGGATTTTCCTGATGTGTTTCCTCAAACCTGTCGAGCATGCCACCGGACAGGGATATTGATTTTGGTATTGACTTGGTGCCAGGCACTCAGCCTATTTCTATTCTGTCGTATCGTATGGCACCAATGGAGTTGAAGGAATTAAAGGAGCAGCTTCAAGAACTCCTTGATAAGGGGTTCATTCGGCCTAGTATGTCACCTTGGGGTGCACCGGTTCTATTTGTGAATAAGAAGGATGGCACTATAAGGATGTTCATTGATTATAGGCAACTGAACAAAGTAACAATTAAGAACAAGTATCCTTTGCCTTACATTGATGATTTATTCGACCAGTTTCAGGGAGCGAGAGTGTTCTCCAAGATTGATCTCCGTTCGGGTTATCACCAGTTGAAGATCAGGGACTCGAATATTCTTAAGACAGCTTTCAGGACCCGATATGGTCATTATGAGTTCTTGGTGATGTCTTTTGGGCTGACCAATACCCCAGCAGCGTTCATGCATTTGATGAACAATGTGTTCCGACCTTATCTTGATTTGTTTGTCATAGTCTTCATTGATGATATTCTAGTGTATTTGCGTAGTCAGGAGGAGCATGCAGAGCATTTGAGAGTTGTGTTGCAGAGATTGAGGGAGGAGAAGCTTTACGCAAAATTCTCCAAGTGTGAGTTTTGGCTCAGTTTAGTGGCTTTCTTGGGGCACGTGGTGTCCAGCGAGGGTATTCAGGTTGATCCGAAAAAGATAGATGCGGTTCAGAGTTGGCCCAGACCGTCCTTAGTCACAGAGATTCTCAACTTTCTTGGTTTGGCAGGCTATTATCGCTGGTTTGTTCAGGGATTCTCATCTATTGCATCGCCCTTGACCAAGTTGACTCATAAGGGTGCTTCATTTGTATGGTCGGACGAGTGCGATGAGAGCTTTCAGAAGCTCAAGACAGCTTTGACCACAACTCCAGTGTTAGTTTTGCCATCAGCTTCAGGTTCATATACTGTGTATTGTGATGCTTCTAGAGTTGGTATTGGTTGTGTGTTGATGTAGGAGGGTAGAGTTATTGCTTATGCTTCTCGTCAGTTGAAGCCCCATGAGAAGAACTACCCTGTTCATGATTTGGAGTTGGCTGCCATAGTGCATGCGCTGAAAATTTGGAGGCACTACTTGTATGGTGTGTCTTGTGAGGTGTTTACTGATCATCGTAGCCTCCAACACTTGTTCAACCAGAAGGATCTCAATTTGAGGCAGCGAAGGTGGTTGGAGTAGCTTAAGGATTATGATATAACTATATTGTACCATCCGGGGAAGGCCAATGTGGTGGCCGATGCTTTGAGCTAAAAGGCGGTGTGTATGGGGAGTTTGACATATATTCCAGTTGGGGAGAGACCTCTTACAGTTGATGTTCAGGCCTTGGCCAATCGGTTCATGAGATTAGATGTTTTGGAGCCCAGTCAGGTATTGGCTTGTGTGGTTTCTCGGTCTTCCTTATATAATCGCATCAGAGAGTGCCATTATGATGATCCGCATTTGCTTGTCCTTGAGGACAGAGTTCAGCATGATGATGCCAGAGATGTGACTATTGGTGATGATGGGGTGTTGAGGATGCAGGGCCAGATTTGTGTGCCCAATGTGGATGGGCTTCGGGAGTTGATTCTGGAGGAGGCCCACAACTCGCGGTATTTTATTCATTCGGGTGCCGCAAAGATGTATCAGGATTTGAGGCAACATTTTTGGTGGAGAAGAATGAAGAAAGATATTGTGGGATTTGTAGCTCGGTGTCTCAATTTTCAGCAGGTGAAATATGAGCATCAGAGACCGGGTGGCTTTCTTCAGTAGATGGATATTCCCGAGTGGAAGTGGGAGAGGATCACTATGGACTTTGTTGTTGGACTTCCACGGACTTTGAGAAAGTTCGATGCTATTTGGGTGATTGTGGATCAACTGACCAAGTCCGCGCACTTCATTCCTGTGTGTACTACCTATTCTTTAGAGCGGTTGACAGAGATCTATCTCCGGGAGATTGTTCATTTGCATGGTGTCCCAGTTTCCATCATCTCAGATAGGGGCCCTCAGTTTACTTCACAGTTTTGGAGGTCTGTGTAGCGAGAGTTGGGTACTCAGGTTGAGTTGAGCACAGCTTTTCACCCTCAGACGAACGGGCAGTCCGAGCGCACTATTCAGATATTGGAGGACATGTTGTATGCTTGTGTCATTGATTTCGGAGGGTCATGGGATCCATTTCTACCGCTTACAGAGTTTTCTTACAATAACAACTACCAGTCGAATATTTAGATGGCTCTATATGAGGCTTTGTATGAGAGGTGGTGTAGATCTCCAGTTGGTTGGTTCGAGCCCAGTGAGGCTAGGCTATTGGGGACAGACCTGGTGCAGGATGCTTTAGAAAAGGTGAAGGTGATTCAGGAGAGGCTTCATATAGCGCAGTCGAGATAGAAGAGCTATGCTGATAGGAAGGTTCGGGATGTGTCCTACATGGCTGGTGAGAAGGTTCTGTTGAAGGTTTCACCCATGAAGGGTGTTATGAGATTTGGGAAGAAAGGAAAATTGAGTCCTCGGTTCATTGGGCCTTTTGAGGTGCTTCAGAGGATTGAGGATGTGGCTTATGAGCTTGCTTTGCCACCTAGCTTGTCGAGTGTGCATCCGGTATTTCATATTTCTATGCTCCGGAAGTATATTGAAGATCCGTCTCATGTTTTGGATTTCATCACGGTTCAGTTAGATGATGATTTGACTTAGGATGTGGAGCCAGTAGCTATTTTGGGTCATCAAGTTTGAAAGTTGAGGTCAAAGGACATAGCTTCGGTGAAAATGCAGTAGAGAGGTCAGCCCGTGGAGGAGGCTACCTAGGAGACCGAGCAGGAGATGTGGAGCAGATATCCTCACCTGTTTGAGGCTTCAGGTATGTTTCTTGACCCGTTTGAGGACGAACGTTTGTTTAAGTTGGGGAGGATATGATGACCCGGCCAGTCGTCTCATGAGTTACCGCTCCGTTTTCCCCATTTCTGTTTTTTTATGCTTTGTTTATCCGTGTTATGTGGTCTCGGGTTGGTCGGATTAAATCCGGAATGATTTTGGTAAGGTTTGAGACACTTAGTCTCTTTTGAGGAAGCTTAAGTTGGAAAAGTCAACTGGATGTTGACTTATGTGTTAGAGGGCTCGGATGTGAGTTCCGCTGGTTCGGATAGCTTCGGGAGGTGATTTGGGACTTAGGAGCGCGATCAGAATGAGTTTTAGAGGTTCGGAGTAGATTTAGGCTTGAATTGGCGAAGTTGATATTTTTGCGATTTCCGGTTGGTAGGCGAGATTTTGATATAGGGGCCGGAATGGAATTCTGAGAGTAGCATTAGTTCCGTTGTGTCATTTGGGATATGTATGCAAATTTCAGGTCATTCGGGCGTGGATTGGTTGGGTTTTTGATCAAAAGCGAAATTCAGAAGATTTTAGGAAGTTAGGCTTGAATCCGATGTGTTTTGGTCGATTTGATGTTGTTTGAGGTGTTTTGAAGATTGGAATAAGTTTGAATAAGGTTTTAGGATATGTTGGTGCTTTTGGTTGAAGTCTCGGGGGCTTCGGGGTGATTTCGGATGGTTGACGGAGAGTTTGAGAAATTATTGCAGCTGCAGATTTTTGCTGCTTCTGGTATTTCCGCATATGCGGATTGGGGACCGCAGGTGCGATGCCGCATATGCGGAAGAGGAGTCACAGAAGCAGATGGAACCGCAAAGGCGGTTGTTGTACTGCATCTGCGAAGGCGCATGTGCGGTATAGTTCATCGCAGATGCGAAACCTGGAGACTTAAGTGATTTCCACAGAAGCAGTTCGAGGACCGCAAATGCGGTACCGTAGAAGCGGTGAATAGGGCCGCTGGTGCAAAAATGCCTGGGCAGAAGGTATAAATTGTGTCCTTCGCGATTTTGAGCTATTTTCACGATTTTCATCTCGAATTGGGAGCTTTTTGGACGATTTGAAAGAGGGATTTCAAGGGAACTTCATTGAGGTAAGGAATTTGGACCTAAGACTCGTTCCTATGTTATTATTTCACGGATTAGAGCTTTGATTAATGGAATTTAAGGGCTAAAATTGGGGAAACTAGGGCTTGGAAACTTAGACCTTTGCTTGAGGATTTGAAGGACCATTTGAGGTCGGATTTCAGAACTTTTGATATGTATGAACTCGTGAGAAGATGAGGAATCTATTGATGTAAAAATTATCGAATTCTGAGACGTGGGCCCGGGGGTCGGGTTTTGGTAATTTCAGGATTTTTGGTATTATTTGATTGTTTTCGCTTGGGCTTCGTTCCCATAGCATATTTTGACACCGTGATTCTAATTTTGGATAGATTCGACGCGAGTGGAGGCCGATTCGGGGGTCAAAGGCGTCGCGGAGTAGTACTTTCACCGGTTTGAGGTAAGTAACCATTGTAAATCTGGAACTGAGGGTACAAACCCCAGTATTTGACTTGTTTTGATAAATGTGGTAACGCACATGCTAGGTGATGAGCGTGTGGGCGTGCACCGATAGGGATTGTGACTTGGTTCGTCCCATAGCGACTATTGAGCCACGTATTTGATTTGAAACCTTATGATATTCCGTACTTTAGTCATTTATACTGTATTATGGGCTGTATGACATGTTTGGGGCCTTGTGCCGACCTGTTGATACCCTTAGGGGCATTTTTACTATTTTCTCTCACTTTATTTGTTGAAAGCGTATCCTCAGTCATGTTTTACCTGTTTAAATGTTTAAAACTGGTTTTATCACTCCACTTCTAATTGTGAGGACTGTTTGGGCTGAGTTCCCTAATTTCTATTGTTGTGCCCGAGAGGCTGTGAGGTTAATGACTGAGAGAGATTGAGAACCTAATAGTGAGGATATTACATGTATATATTATGGATCGGGTTGTATGCCGCAACGATACTTATATGGATCGGGCTGCACGCCGCTGCGATACTTATATGGATCGGGCTGCATGCCGTAGTGATATATATATTGGATTGGGCTGCACGCCGCAGCGATATGACGCTTGGGCTGTAGGATCCCCTCCGGAGTCCGTACACTCCTAGTGAGCGTAGTCGACTATAAATTATGGATCGGGTTGCACGCCGCAGCAATTACTATAATTTTTATTACTGTAAGATAATAATGAGCTTGAGTGCTGAGAGTGAGTATTGACTGACGAGAGTTGAGTCACGAGTGACTGAGAGGCTGCCCGATGGGCCATATTCTGAGTGATACCTTGCCCGAGGGGCCCAGTTATGTTATTTTCACTGATTTCACTCTTCTTTTGAAATAAGCCTCTGTTGTAAGAAATTGCTAAGTATATGATTTCAAGCATTTAAACTGGAATTGATGATTTTTCGACAAAAACTGGTTTTTAAACTGTAGAATTTGATTTGTTATCTTGTTGTTAATTCAGTTATATGATTTTTAACTGCTCGCCACTGCTTTCAAACCTTATTTACTTTAGTTACTTTTTGAGTTGGCGTACTCACGTTACTCCATGCACCTTGTGTACAGATCCAGGTGCCCGAGTGGCAGAGTGAGGGTCCTCAGCTGATTCAGAGGTTGCCGGAGATTTCAAGGTAGCTGCATGGCGTCTGCAGCACTATTTTCTCCTTCTTATCTTGTTCTTTTCTAAATTTTCTAGACTTATGTTGTATCAGACAGTCAGGTATGTAGTAGAGGCTCTAGGCTCGTGACACCAGATATTTAGGGTTGTGTAATTTTCATGTTTATTTGACTTCTCCATACGTAATTCTGTTTTTAAATGCTTATTATGGAAATTTGGTATTTAAACTTGAGTTAGAAAATAGTTTTATAAGAGGAATTTGTTGCAGTTAATGGTTTGGCTTGGCTTGCCTAGTAATATGATAGGCGACATCACGACCGAGTATTTGGGGTCGTGACAACCATAGCCAATCCCCGTGGATGTGGTCTCACGCAATGCCCAACATGTCGATATAAGCTCCCACACTAACAGGAGTATAAGCCAAGAAAACCAACAAGAAGCTCAAAAAACCCCAACTCGGGAGGAAAGAGAGGCAGACAGGAGGAACGGAATGGGAAAACCTCAGCACATCATTCATATGATCATTGGGGGGACCGACGTTCCTCAAGGACCCGTGATCAAACGGACAAAAGTTTCCGCTGCAACAGAAGGGAAAATTCGGGGCCGCATGCCCGAGGACATCCTAGCATTCAATGAAGAAGACTTTGAGACCTTGTCTCATCCGCATAACGATGCGCTGGTAATTTCATTTCTCTTGAATAACATCCAAGTTAAACGTGTACTCGTGGATCCAGGTAGCTCGGCCAACGTAATCAGGTCAAAGGTGGTAAAACAGCTCGGACTGCTCAATCAAATCATACCTACCTCTCGTGTCCTCAACAGCTTCAACATGGCCGATGAAGCAACGAAAGGGTAGATCACTCTCCCGATCAACATGTCTGATATAGTTCAGAATACCAAATTTCAGGTTATCGAAGGTGACATGAGGTACAATGCACTGCTTGGAAGGCCATGGATACACAACATGAGGGCAGTGCCGTCAACTCTTCATCAGATGATGAAGTTTCAAACAAAAGACGATATAAAAATGGTATATGGAGAGCAGCATGCGGCAAAGGAGATGTTCGCAGTTCATGGGGAGGCACCAACTCCTATACCCTCCACCTCAGAGGAGTCGGAGTGCAAACAGACCCCTGAGGATGATGAAGTGGATTTCCTCCCTCCCCGAACTTTTGTTGCCCCGAAGAATCGGACGTAACAAAATCAACAATTGAAGAACTGGAACAAGTTGTTTTGATCGAGCATCTCCCAAATCGGAAGGTATACCTGGGGAGGGGATTGGCCCCCAAACTCAGAAAAAAGTCATTCAATTTATTATCAATAACATTGATTGCTTTTCTTGGTCCCATTTAGATATGATAGGGATCCGGCCGGAAATTACCACCCATCGACCAAGTGTCGACCCCAGGTTTAAACCGGTGAAGCAAACAAGGAGACCTCAGTCCGAAGTAAAACACGCGTTCATCAAGGATGAGGTAACAAAACTTCTAAAAATAGGGTCAATTAGGGAGGTAAAATACCCTGAATGGTTGGCCAATGTGGTAGTAGTTCCCAAATAGGGGAATAAGTTAAGAATGTGTGTAGATTATAAAGACTTAAACAGGGCATGCCCCAAAGAATCATTCCCGTTGCCCAATATCGACCGCTTGATCGATGCTACGGCCGACCACGAGATCCTCACCTTTCTCGATGCCTACTCGAGGTGTAATCAAATTTAGATGAACCCCGAGGATAGGAAAAAAACTTCATTCATCACGAAATATGGTACGTACTACCACAATGTGATGCCCTTCGGGTTAAAAAATGCGGGAGCCACGTACCAACGGCTAGATAATAAGATGTGCGAATATCAAATAGGCAAATCCATGGAAGTTTACATTGATGATATGTTAGTTAAGTCCCTGCGCATAGAGGAACATTTGACTCAATTGCAGGAGAGATTCAACATCCTCAGAAGATAAAACATGAAACTCAATCCAGAGAAATGTGCCTTCGGAGTGGATTCGGGCAAATTCTTAGGCTTCATGGTGTCAAACAAAGGGATTGAGATCAACCCCGACAAAATCAAAGCCATCGAAGAAATCACGGTGGTAAACAATGTGAAAGTCGTGCAACGGCTGACCGGGCAGATAGCAATCCTTGGTCGATTCATATCACGGTCATCAGACATAAGTCTTCATTTCTTATCCTTGCTCAAAAAGAAAAACAGCTTCGAATGGACTCCGAAATGCCAACGTGCCCTGGAGAAGTTGAAGCGATATCTGACAAGCCCACCTTTACTCCACACCCCAAAGGAGGGTGAAATACTATATCTGTACCTGGCTGTATCTGAGGTAGCGGTAAGTGGTGTGCTAGTTCGAGAAGAAAAAGGTACGCAATTCCCTGTTTATTATGTAAGACGGACCCTGGGAGATGCCGAACCTAGGTATCCGCACCTGGAAAAATTAGCTCTTGCATTGATAAGCGCATCTCGAAAATTAAAACCTTATTTTAAATGTCATTATATTTGTGTTTTAACGACATATCCTCTTCGAAGCATATTGCACAAGCTCGAGTTATCGGGCCGACTGGCCAAATGGGCCATCAAACTTGGGGGGGGGGTATGATATCGAGTATCAGCCCCGAACGGCTATCAAGTCCCAAATTTTGGCGGATTTTGTGGCCGACTTTACGCCCGCCCTCGTGCCCGAGGTAGAGAAAGAACTTCTACTAAAAACGGACACATCTTCGGGGGTATGGACCTTATTCACTAATGGTGCCTCGAACGTGAAATGGTCCAGGCTCGGTATAGTTCTGAAGCCGCCTACGAGAGGCATGATTAGGCAAGAAATAGAAACCACAAGGTTGACTAACAACGAAGCCGAGTACGAGGCTATGATTGCAGGTCTGGAATTGGCCAAAGGCCTAGGAACGGAAGTAATCGAAGCAAAATGTGATTCCCTTCTAGTGGTAAATTAGGTAAATGGGAAATTCGAGGTTCGAGAAGATAGTATGCAAAGATACTTAGACAAAATTCAAGTTACATTGCGCCGCTTCAAAGAATGAACTCTGGTCATAGCGAGGCCGATGCCCTTGCAAACCTGGGAACATCTGTCGAGGAATATGACATACTCCCCGGGGCTGTTGTTCAGCTGTCCAAATCAGTGATCGAAGAAGGCCATGCCGAGATCAACTCCACTAGCCTGACATAGGATTGGAGAAATAAATATATCGATTATTTGGAAAGTGGGAAGCTACCCGCAGATCCAAAAGAGTCGAGGGCCCTGCGAACCAAAGCAGCCTGGTTCTCACTCAACGAAAATAGAACTATGTACAGAAGAACCTTTGATGGGCCCCTAGCAGTATGCCTGGGACCGGGATACACAAATTACGAGGTCCGAGAAATCTACGAGGGCACCTGCGGAAACCATTTCGGTACTGATTTCTTAGTCCAAAAGGTGATCAAAGCGGGCTACTACTGGGACAACATGGAGAAGGACACCAAAGAATTTGTTTGAAAATTCGACAAATGCCAGAGATTTGCACCAATGATTCACCAACCCAGTGAATAGCTGCACTCAGTCTTTTCACCATGGTTGTTCATGAAGTGGGGGATGGATATCTTTAGACCCCTACCAACGGCACTAGGTAAAGCTAGATTTATTTTATTTATGACTGGCTACTTCTCAAAATGGGTGAAAGCGCAGGCCTTCGAGAAGATAAGGGAAAAAGAAGTCATTAACTTCATCTAGGACCATATCATGTGTCGATTCGGGATTCCCTCCGAGATAACATGTGATAACGGGAAGCAGTTCATCGGGAGCAAAGTAATAAAGTTCCTCGAGGATCATAAAATCAAAAGGATCCCGTCAACACCCTACCACCAATGTGCAAACGGTCAGGACAACTCCACAAACAAGACCATCATTCAAAACTTGAAAAAAAAGTTAGAAAATGCGAAAGGGAAATAGAGAGAGATGTTGCCCGAGGTGCTATGGGCATATCGAACAACTCCAAAATCGAGCACATAAGAGACACCTTTTTCTCTGGTATACAGCTCCGAGGCTTTAATACCGGTCGAGGTCGGAGATCTAAGCGCCAGATTTTGACATGCCACCGAGAGCTCAAACAACGAGGCTATGACTGCAGCCCTCGAACTATTAGATGAAAAGCGAGAAGCTTCACTTGTCCGAATGGCTGCCCAAAAAAAAAGAATAGAAAGGTACTATAATAGGAGAACCAATCTCCGGCATTTCAGAGTTGGGGACTTAGTCCTGAGGAAAGTCACCCTAAACACTCAAAACCCTAACAAAGGGAAGCTAGGCCGAAGCTGGAAAGGACCATACCGCATCCTCGGAGTTATCGGCAAAGGGTCGTACAAGCTCGGTACCATGGAAGGTGAACAGCTTCCAAGCAATTAGAACATATCAATGCTCAAACGCTATTACTACTGAGGTATCCGATGGAAGACACCAAAAACATCTTACGACTCAAAGACCTTGGGTTTTAAAGCATGTGTTGCACTCTTTTCCTTCAATCAGATTTTTATCCCGAGAAGGGTTTTACCGACAAGGTTTTTAATGAGGCAACATCTATATGCTACCTAAGGAGAAATTAATAAGTATTCGAGGCTCCGTTTCAATCAACCTCGAATACTGGGGGGCATCCTCCCAGGAGATCACCTCCCCGAAGAAATCAAGATGAGCCAAAGAAGGTCTCGATAGAAAAATGATGTATCGAGCCAAACAATCAAATAAACCGTGTCCACATAGAATGATCGAACCCTCAACGGCAAAAACTACGTATACTTGTACCAAGTAATCAAAGGAACATTTTCACCATCGAAACGCTTTGCGCTCCGAACGAAGATTGTTATTTTTACAAGCAACAGCCCCAGGCCAGAAATTTCCCGAACTCTTGGGGACTGACATCAAAAGCTCGAAGACCTAAGACCTCCGGGCCAGAAAATTCGAGCCTCAAATGAGGCAACATCAAGCTTAAAAAGAATGGCTCCAGAGCCAAAAACTTTCGATGTCTCAGGGACTATCTCCAACTGTCACCCCATTGAGCTATTAAAAATCCGAGGCCATAAGACCCTAAGCAGGCAACCTCGAGCCTGAAAGCCCTCCAATTGATGATGCCCAAAAATGTAAGAACTCCATGGGGCATTATCAACAACGTAAGCCCTCCACAAGGCATCTTCAATGCTATAAGACCTCTGGGCATGCCCAAATCTGTAAGACCTCAAGCCAGGCATGATCTATACTTGTACCAAGTAGCCTACCTATAAGACCTCAAGCAAGGCATGAATTATACTTGTACCAAGTAACTTATCTGTAAGACCTCAAGCAATGCATGCTTAAATTTATAAGACCTTACAAAAGGCATAATCCCGATCTTAAAGTCAAGGCTAAATATTCAAATTTGTAAGACACCTAAAAAGGCAAACCCTCGATATATACGCTGAGGCTACCTCACTCGGGGACTAAAAAGCTACAGCCAAACACAATGACTCCGGTCACAAGGCTCCGACTGAACTAACGCGACTGGGGGACGCCCCATCGTCGCCATAAAATCACAGGACTTTAATTACTTTGAAATACCTTGAAAAAAACCGGTTAACCAGGCTAACCTTGACATAAGCAAAAGAGCTTCAATCATATCAGCTCTGAACAACAAAAAGGCTTCAAAACAATTCAGCCATCGAGCGAACCTCCCGAGTTGCTCATCTATCATCACATAACGACTCACCATCGAGGTTCTTATCGAACCGTCGAAGAGTCGGACAAACACAAAAACTTCAACGAGGAAAAAATAAAGCTTAAATTAAGGGACGTACTGACCCAACGCATAAGAGCCACTGTCGCCAGGTTAAATTAAGGGTTGTACTGACCCAACGCGTAAGAGCCACTATCTCCAGCTTAAATTAAGGGTCGTACCGACCCAATGTGTAAGAGCCACTATCGCCAGCGTAAATTAAAGGTTGTACCGAATCAATGCATAAGAGCCATTGTCGCCAGCTTAAATTAAGGGTCGTACCGAACCAATGCGTAAGAGCCATTGTCATCAGCTTAAAAGAGCCTCAATGCCGATTAGAGGTCACACCGATCCAACATGTAAGAGCCTAAGGGCATGCCCAAATAATCTTAGGGCCGATTTCTAGACATAAAGGCTGATAAACTCGAGTCAAAAACCTGACTCGAGGACTAAGCCCCAAATGGTCAACTTTCGACCATCACAAATCGCCCAGCAGTGGCAAGAACATAAGGGTTTAATCTGAGGTCCAGATTTTTGGACCAATTGTTAAAGCAAAGGAAAAATGAGAGATGATGAAAAACAAAAGGTTTTTTATATATATTCACAAGGGTACATTTACTAGGCCTATAAAGCCCTTACAAGGTAGAGAACAAATAAAACCCTAACCTACCACGGGGTCTATGCCTTTGATTGCTCCCTCGGAGGTTGTGCCCCCAATGGCTTCGGCCACGTCCCCAGGGTCTTCAACGGCCTCTTCCCCTTTTATCCTCATCATCTTTCAAGCTACTGCTTGACTCACTTTCAAAAGCAAGCAGGGTTGCAGCCTTCTCTTCTAGGGCACCCTTTTAAGCTCGACAGACAGATCAATGCCCCCTACATGTATATCCTCGAGAGCCCGCATTCGAGATTCTAACTGAGCATGTTCTATGGCTCGAGTCAATTGCATCTCGGCCCCTTTGAACACTCTCCTGGCCTGAGCATTTGCAACGACAATATCCTCTTTGTGCGAAGATACGAGCGCCTCGGCTTCAGCCTTGATCCCGGATAGCGCAACAACTAACTCAGTGTGAATATCTTTATACTTATTACTCTCTACCCTCGCATCATGAAGTTGGTACCCGACTAAGACCATTGTCTCCTGGAAGGTATCTCTCTCAGAATCTATCTCACTCACGTACCGTTTGAGTTAGAGAATTTCAGAGTCTCTGGCTCGGAGCTCCTCCCTCATTAGGACATCCTTCTTCTCAAGCTGCGTAGATCAACCCATAGGTGTTAAAACACTGAAATCAGGTAAACATGCAGACAAAAACAAACAGAAAATACGTAACCTGCTCAGTGAGATGAGTCTTCTCATAGGAAACTGCCTCCAAACAATCCCGAAGGCCCCGGAGTTCCTCCTCCTTCTTGGTAAAAAGAGCTCTAAGCTCATCGACTTTCGAGGTGAGCTTTCTGCGCTCACCCTCATAGTGAGCCAACTCAGCTTGAAACCTGGCAAAGGTCTAATTATAAAGCACCTTGGCTTGGGACCGTGAAAGAAGCAAAGTTAGAAAGACGAAGATCAGGACGCTGAGCAGAATTCACAAAAAATTACCTGCTCACACAGCCTATTAATCTCGCTGAAAATAAATGATGCACCAAGCTCAGGGTTTTCCTTGGGCGCAGCAAAAATCTTCTTAAAGGCATCTTTATCTCTGACGGGCGCCCCCACATCGGAAGATTTCTTATTTTGGGAATCCCACATCTCCCTTGGAGGGAAAGTTAGTATCGGAGGGGAATCACTCACTTCAATATCCCTGATTGGATCAATCGGGGCCATCTCTTATTTCTGTAAAGCTTCAGAACTAGGCTCCCCCAGACTGCTTACCAAATGCATCTCAGCTCGAGGAATATTTTGGCTATCAACTGGCTCGAGGGTATTACCCGATACACCCTCAAAGGCCTCTTCATCCCGAGGTAGGACAACAACATCAAGTTCCGACTTAGAAGCCACTGTTTCAGCAGTATGAGGGGCGATCAGGTTTTCCCCTCCCTCGAATGCTACCGAGGAATCATCTTTTCCTTACCTTCAGCTCGGGGACTCCCCGCTACTCCTGGAGTTAAGGCTGCTGAATCGGCCTTAGGTTATTTCACTTTGGCCTTCTTGGATTTTGAAGGCTTAATCGGCGATTCCCTTCGTCTTTTCTCCTCTTTGTCAGGTTTTGGGGCATCCGCATCCCCAGGCGGTGTTTTTCTCATCAAGAAGGCCTCTCCTAGACCTGCGCAGATACAAAATATAAACACAAGGGATGAGGGCGAAATTAGTGATAGTTCTTCTGAGAAATTCAACAACAGTAGAAGTGAGGGCTCAACGTGATCCTTGGCCTCCTATCGAGCCCTAGACAGGTCGTGCGACATGCGCTCAACATACGGGCAAGTCGAATCCAGTTGGTTAACCCAGCCCGAGAGATCCCTAACCGCTCCAGGGTACACCACGTCAGCTGCATTAGCAGAGGAAGTATTTTTATGGGGAGATTGATCCTAAAGGAAAAGAAAATAATTAATCAGCATATCCACTAACGTTTCGCGTTCTACCTTTCGGGGAGCGACATCTTCTCCACTGGGATTAGGTACGAGATCCTGACTCGGACGAAACAGCTCATCCACCCTCTGTCCCTAACCTTATTAGTACAAGCAAAAAAAGGTTTTCGAGGCTCGACATCAGAGCTTAATCAGGCCCCCCTAGGAGGAGTCAGGGACTGTACATTCTGATCAGGTGGTCGAGGGTGAAAGGCATCCCCTTAATCAGGTTCACAAAATATTTGATCATGTAAACAATACTCCAAAACGACGGACGAATTTGGCCGAGAGTCACTCAATGTCGTTCGTAGAAGTCGAGGATCACGGGGTCTATTGAAGGTGGCCAAGAGTAAATGGATAGGTATACATACTAAGGAAGCCGACCTTGTATATCGTTATGTCCTCTCCTTGAGAAGGAATCTCCACCAATACCGCGTCCCCCCAGCGGCAGTCAGTCTTCACCATCTCAACGTCTGCTACTAAACTAATATATCGGGACACGGGTTCACACCGTCCCGATTTCGAAGAAGGCTTATCGACCTTGAAATCGGAGGTTATTTCGCAGGATCCTAGGATGAATTCCTCAAGATTAGGGGGTACTATTGCCTTACCTTTAGATGAGTGTGAAGAAGAGGGAGGCACATCCTCCTGAGGGATAGAGATGGAAGCATTTGCCATTCTTGTTAAAAGGTTTCAGAGGAGATTGGAGATCATAATCAGAGAAAGAGCACAAGAGAGAAGTAAGAAGAACTCTTTTATACGGTGGAAAATAGGGGCGAAGGAAGAAGCATTTATAGAGGCCAAACATATACGTTGGAACAGGCCAAACAGTAGCCAACCGCTATAGTTAACTCAAAGGCTCTTCGAAGGCTGTATGGATGTGAATTTTAGTCATCTTTTTTTGTCACATCAATCACTTGATATGACGCAAATGATGTCATGATGGGTATATCGAAGAGGCGAGAATTCAAGGCCATTTCTTATCATTTTAACTCTATGAAATGCGGGGACTATCTGTACAAGACTAAAATTGAACGCTCCGATTTTATAATCGATATGACATTCCGTACCCCAATAGGTTCGAGGCACTGATCGACGTTCGACCCCGAGGGTTCCCTATGCTCGATCTCGGGATAGCACAAATCGATAGCTATCATGGACAAGTAGGAAATACCCAAGGCGCGTGCTCAAAGCTGAAAACGCCTCCAAGAATAGTACAAGTCCGTACCGGACCATTAAGTAGTTGTACTAGCTACTTTTCTTTGTAATAAATGCTTATGTACTCTATTGGGATTCCCCCTCCTATATAAAGGGTACCCTTGTCATTTTTTGCACAAATGATATTCAATACAAGAACAAGAACATTCTCTGCTCTCTAGCTTAAACTATCTCCATTGTCATTCCTTTGATTTATTACTTACATTTATTGCGTTTCATTGATTGTTCTTCATTTATTATTCATCATTGATCATAAAGAGCCCTCATCAAAGCTCTTAAGACTGTTAGTCCTTCATCGGCCATCCTCAGCCTAAGGTTTTAGCGCGACCTTGGGGCCCAGCATAAACTAGCCTGAGATCTCGATTCTCGGCCATTCGGTTTGCTTATCATACTGTCTTTAAGCTCTTATCTTATTTTCCTAACTCACACTTAGCATCTACTGCCTAACAACTAGCATTAAGATAAATCACGTATTTTTAGAACCACAAAATCAAATCTAATTGTAATTACCATTTTCAAGGTAAACAATATTATTTTCTGTGGGATTCGACCCCGACTCGTAGTTGGGTAAATCATATTGCATGCGATCATGTCCATTTACTTTTTAGTAGTAGATTTGGACATCATCAATAACTCATCTTTTTCCTTATATATATATATATATATATATATATATATATATATATATATATATATATATCTCATCAATATATAGAGAACACTTACATCAAAACACTCCCAATCTCTCCAAGGATGTTCCAAGAAATTCCAAGCAAGATCAACATCCTTTTCACGAAAAGAAGCAATAATATTAGAACAATCACTACAATATAAGTATCATTATACCACCTCTCTTTTTCTTTGTAGTTGGAATTTTTGAAGGTACTTCATAGTTAAGAAAACACCTACTTTCTGTATTTAAGCTTTTAAATATCAAGGAAGGTTGATAAATTCATTTCCTAATAGTTAAAACTCACGGGACAGCGATCGGAAGTCGTTTGTTCAATTTATTCCACTTTTTGGATTGTTTTGTAGTCTACTCATGTTGGACTTTTGTGCTTCTAATTTATGGAGTTTAGAAGGATAAAGGGCGTGGAGAAACGCCACATGTGTTAGGGTCGTGGGATGGTCGCCCGTCGTTGCAGTTCCAGGCTACTTGATAACTTGTTGATTGGGTATGTTATGGTATATTCAGGGTTTTTATTGTTCTAAAGGTCCCGAATTGTAGTTAGGTTAATTATGAGTTGTTGATTATGTTGTGTTGTTATCTCGCCTATAGTACGCTTGAGGGAGCAGTAAAATCAGGGGAAATGTTTCCCATTATTTTTTTGTTAAAGATTACTTTCTTTATATAAATGAGATAGTCATTCGTAACTTGACAATAACTTCACTGTCGTTGTTGTAGATTAAGGTGCAGTGAGCTAATTTTAGCATTGTTATTGGACAAATTTTTATAAGGTATGTTAAGGATATCCCTTCTTTCCTTTTGGCATGATCCATATGATAGAAATGAAACGAGAAAACACAGAACCTTCACAAATGACTCTATTCATAGAAGTACTAGGTGTACTTATATTCTTGATTCCCCATGTGTCCTATTATTATATCGTCTGTTCATGGGTCTCAGAAAATACATAATTTGATAAAGGTTTATTTCATGATATTAACCGAAGGCATATTGATCTTATGGCATCCCGAAAGATCTTATTGACTTATTTCTTATGCATTACATTCATTTATACATGTACATTGACCTATGACCATTATACGCGTATATTATATGTATATGGGGTATGGAGAAAGGTTATGGCATTATATATGCACCACCCCTGATCAGCTAGTATACATTGATGATTTAGCCCATAGAGGCCGAGATGATATAATGGGATGTCCTCAGAGGCTTGATGATGTTATGTACAGATATACTTATGCATGATGTGACATTTATACACATGTGCATGACATTATAAATGTTTCATGATTCACAGATCTATTCAGACTTATAGGTTGAGTTCTTTATTCTATGTTTCCTTCATGTCTTTTATATACTGCTTTCATGCCTTATATACTCGATACTTTATTTGTAATGACGTCCCTTTTTCCCGGGAACACTGCATTTTATGCCTGTAGGTCCTGATAGACAGGTTAAGAGTCCTCCTAGTAGATTATCAGCTCAGCAGAAAGTGTTGGTGTATTCCACTTGCTCCGGAGTTGCCTATTTGGTCAGTATGGTTGGACATGTATTGATTGGTATGATGAAGCCCTGTCCTGACCTTTATGACGTTTATGTACTGTTAGTGTCTTGTAGATAGATGTCATGCATATGGATACTTGTATGGCCTTGTCGGCCTATGTTTTGAGTTTACAAATGATCATGTCGGCCTTATAGGCCCGTATTTCAGATGTATAAGTTTCTATATCATGTTGAGTCGTCCTATGTTTAGTATTCCCTTATGTGTTATTCTGGTTATCTCATGACGACCCTTCTGTTTGTTGTTAATAGACACCCACGCCCCTACTAGAGCTGTGCGAGGTCGAGGTCGAGTTAGAGGCCGAGGAAGAGCACGTGGTATATACAGAGCACTTGATCGGTGTGTGACTGAGGAGACACTAGTAGCTCCGGTTAGGGGACAAACACCCGAGACTCCTGTTGCTGACCCTGGACTTTAGGTGACCCTAGCACAGTTTTTAAGTATGTTCGGCACTCTAACTCGGGCAGGATTTATTTCTCTTGCACCAGCTATCTCAAGTTGGGGGAGGAGCTCAGACTCCGCAGCCCACACTCAAGAGAAGCGGGTCCATGTTGGTCAGGTCCTAGGGATTATGCCAGCACAACCAGCTATTTCGGTTCAGCCTGAGGTCAGGCCATTAGCATCTGAGGAGGAGCAGAGGATACTTGAGAGGTTCAAGAAGTATGATCCACCTAGTTTTAGTGGCACAACTACCGAGGATACACAGGGCTTTCTAGAGATGTGCTACTGTATTCTCCGCACCATGGGTATTCTGGAGGTGAGTGGAGTTTCTTTTATTGCATTTTAGCTGTTAGGAACAACGTATCTGTGGTGGCGGGCTTACGAGGAGGGTAGGCCAGCTGATATAGCCCCACTCACTTTGGCTCAGTTTTTAAGGATATTAATGAGAGTGTTTGTTTCCAAGACCCTTCGGGATACATGACACACAAAGTTTGAGCAGCTACGTCAGGGGGCTATGATAGTGTCAGAGTATGCTATCAGATTCAATAAGTTATCCCGGCACACACCTACCTTGGTTTCTACAGTCAGAGAGCGAGTCTGTCGATTCATCGAGGGGCTCAACTATGGTATTAGATTCAACATGGCTGGAGAATTGGAGACAAATACTCCGTGTTGCACCCTATTTTGCACAAGACAAAATAAACTACAATTTATAGTACTCTATAAGGTTAATTAAAGTTTAAAGTCTCCACCTAGTAATTAAGGTATACTAGGACACATATACTATATTATGTAATGTGCACTTTAATTTTAATCTATGAAACCATTGAAATTCTAGGTAAGGGTTCAAGTTATCTCGCGGGGAAGGTGTTAGGCATCCATCAAGATCCAAAAAAATGTGATTCCGGTGGACTTGATCAAGTAAGGGAAGGAAGGTTCAAAAGAATGATTAGTTATTTCAAAAAGAATTCCTATCAAAGAGTATCCAATGCAATGATCCAATGCAATGTCATGTGGTGGGTAAATATTCAAAGCATGATCATTTCATTTGTGGTAAAATATATACAGTAGGATATGCAAAGTAAATTAGTAATAATAAAAAATCTTTTTCGGAGTTCGATTGAAAGAATTGGGTTCGAAATAAGGTATAAAGGTCCTCAATTTATAGTTAAAGCCGAGTGATTTGACTGTACAAAATTATTCTTAGTTGAACACATATAATAAAATGGTAAAGTATTATTTTGAATAACACAACTAGCAATTAACTTAAAGAAATGATGGACTAAAGTAGGAAAAGTTGTCATAAATAGAGGGAGTATAAAAGGAAATTATCCACATAAATCTTACATATTACAATGGAGTAATCAAATCAAATGTATATCAACAAGTGAAACGTTTTAAAAGAGTTTGAATAAACTTGAAGAAGTTAATTTATGATTAAAGTTAAATAATTACTATAATGAGTTGTATTATATATACAAAAAACTCTGTGAAAAAATGAATAATAATGGAGAAAATTATCTTCAAAAATGAGTAAGTATTTTGTAATTGACTAAAATAGTTGACTAAATGTATAAAGAATAAAACGTAAAAGGTTTGTCAAGAGTGTATGAGTACGAAGGAATATTGATTTTTATAACAAAAGAAAATTAAGACCACACAAGAAAGACCCTAGAGCTTGGTTCAAAAGAATTGAATGAACGGATAAGTAAAAATGTATATGTAAACAATCAAATATATAAAGAGGCTAAGAGTATTACCAACCCTGTACAAGAATATCATAAAAGCCCATAAAGAACGTTGGCAGTCATCAAGTTAGACCCATGTGTATGCAACAGTTGAATTAATCCTACATATATTAGACTCAATTATGATTTTACAAGTTATGTCTACTTGAAGTAAGATAGTCAAAAATAATTTACAAAGAGGTTGTTAAAAGAAAGATCATGTTAATGCAGTTGTGAAGAGGTAAAGTCACCTATTTTGACAAGGAAATGACACGCCTTTCATGTTATGTAACTCAATTAATTAACTAGGTGTACACCAATCCTAATTAATCAAACGAGTTATAAATATAATCTGACATACTAAATCTACGTACAAGTTTCGCACAATTATCTAGCACATAATGTCTTAAGTTGACCAGATTATTACCTAGATGCAACACAACCTAAGTTTGGCAAATATGTAAACATCAAGTAAACTAGCAAATATGATATCTATCTACGGTTTCACTATATACTTGCGTTTTGTACATCCAAGAAGGGAAGTTACGAAGTGTGAAGCTTGAGGGGGAATTGTCTTTTCGTCTTCGGGTATCGTCTTCCGAAAGTAACTCTATGTGATAGTACCCCGCAAGACAAAAGAAGGGAAATTATTAGTAATATATAAGTTAACAATAAACTAATTTATTTTGAAACGATTTTATTTGAAAATGTTTTTGGGAGATTGTTTCTGAAAATAGTTTGAAAATGCTTGTAACGACTCGACCGGTCGTTTTAATCTCTAGCGTGTTGTTCGGCAGTTTGAAGCTATGAGTAGCTTCACTTCATATATTATGACTTGTACGTGTGGTCGAAATTGAATTTCGGGAAATTCGAAGTTGATTTAGAAAGAAAATTCTAAATTAGGGAGCTTTAAGTTAGAAGAATTGACAAGGGTTTGACTTTTGAGTAAACAACCTCGGAATTGGGATTTGAAGGTTCCAATAGGTTCGTATGATGATTTCGGACTTGTGCGTATGTTCGGGTTGAGTATCGGGTGATCGGGCTCATTTTGGCACTTAATATGGAAGGTTGGCATTTTGAAGGTTTTAGAATTTCTTAAGTTTGATTTGAAGTGTACTTTGGTGTTATCGTTGTTTGTTTGAGGTTCCGAGTCTTAGAATAGGTTTGTATCCTAATTTGTGATTTGTGCGTAAAGTTTGGCGTCATTCCGGAATATTTAAGCATGAATCGGATGCGTTCATCGAAGTTTGAATGTTTGGAAGTTTAAAGAAAGGTTTCGATCGTCGATTCATAGGTTTTATTTTATTTGGTGTGATTTGAGACCTTAAGCAGGTTCGTGTTATGTTTTGAGACTGGTTTGTGTAATTGGACGGGGTCCCGAGGGCTTCGGGTGTGTTTCAGATGTGATTGGATTGTGTCGAGCTCTTATTTGATGTTGCAGCATCGTTTTCTTGGGTATAAAGGATACTATATTTAGTAAACGACCTTTGAGTTGTGATTGGATTGAACTATTAGATCTGTATCGTAATTACGGAGTCATAGCAATAAGAATCATCGAATTCCGATGTCATATAGAGAGTTATGCCCACTTCTATGTCGGGAAAGGTTGCTGGTGTTGCTGGTGCTCAGGCATCGCAATTGCGAACATTTGTTCGAAATTGCGAAGCCTATAGATTTTTGTCGTGGTTTGCAATTGCGAACACTTGTCCGCAATTGCGAGGGCCGCAAATGCGAACTCTATGTCGCAAATGCGATATCTGAGGTTGTTATTAAGACTTTATTTCGGGGTTTAGTCCATTCCTCTTACATTTTTACTTGATTGGGCAATTTTTGGAGCTCTTGAAGAGGAGATTCTCACCATCTAGTCAAATATCATCTAAGGAAGTCAAATAATGCTAAAGAAAATATCTCCAATGAATAAAGGTTCAATCTTTGATGAAATTATAAAAGTCAACCCGGGCCCACATGGTCTAAATCCGAAATCGAGACCAAATCTTGATAACTCATTCTTCCCCGTGTCCAAATATATAATTAATTTCAAGGTCCGGCCTCAAATTGAGGTTCAAACTCCAAAATTAGCTCTCTTAATTTCAACCCAAAAATTCAATTTCTACACTTTAAAATCCTAGATTTAGGGGTAAAAATCTATGAGGAATCATAATATATAGTCAAAACTAAGTTAAAAATATTAACCGTAACGACTCAACCGGTCGTTTTGAGTTCTAGCATTTTAGTCTATGATTTGAGACTTCGAGCAACTTCATACGGTGTATTATGACTTGTGTGCACTGTTAGTTTTGATTTTCGAGTGGTTTGGGATGGATTTGCTAGAGTGATTTTCAAATTTGAAGCTTTAAGTTGGAAGAGTTTATCAAGGTTTATCTTTTGAGTAAACAACCTCGGAACTGGGATTTGATAGTTTAATAGGTTTGTATGGTGATTTTGACTTGGTCTTATGTTCAGATTTGAATTTGGATATTCCTAGAAGGTTTTGGCTCTATTTGTCAAAAGTTGACAATTTATAAAATTGAAGAGTTCATAGGTTTGACTGGGAGTTGACTTTGGTGTTATCGGACTCCTATTGTGATTTTGAGACCTTGTAAAGATTTGTTTTTTTTTTATTGACACTTGTGTGCAAAGTTTTTTTGTGATCCAGAATATTTACATGTGATTCAGACTCATTCGGCAAAGTTTGAAGGTTTGAAAGTTAAGAGAATGATTTAATCTTTGATTCACAGTTTTGATATTATTTGTGGTGTTTCGAGTATTTGTATAAGTTTAGGTAATGTATTTGTATTTGTTGGCATGATTGGATGAGGCCCCGAGGGGCTCGGGTGTATTTTAGGGTAGTTTCAGATTGCTTTGAACCACTTTGAGGTTGTTGGTTTCTGGTGATCAGGCGTGCATCTCGATCACGAGGGTTTGCCGCGTTCGCAGAGGATTTTAGCAGTGGGGGAGATTCTATACATCACGATTGTGATGTTTACATGTGACTTGTGTCATTTGATCTATTTAAAGATGAAATCTTTTTCTTGGAGCTGGAATAACTTGTTCTTCCTGACTCGAAATTTCTTGTCCCTATTATAAAGTATACATATTTCCTAAAACTCCTGTGAATTTTATCCATCTTACAAATTATTTTAGGTGTAGGAAACGCAATGATTTCCTTATATGAAAGCTTCTGTACATTCTTTTGTTTGCAGGTATAACTCATTCTTATGGACCAAATAGCTGTAACATTACGAGGACAATGTAATTATTAGTTCTGTATACAAAAATAGCTGTACGAGTTAATTATAGCAGAAACCAATGATGTTCTATCTTCTTTTTTACTTGTGAATTTCATAGTACTGGAAAACACCATTACATCTTAATACAAACTCGAAATTACACGTCCAAGGCCAAAACTTGCAAAATGTTTTTACAGCCGCGAGCATGAATCACACAGAATTTTACAATGGAAACTCAAAGCATGAAATGAATCAATAATGCTTTGATGAAGCACCTGAAAAGCAACAAGAATGAATAAAGACCCTTAAAAATACAAAACTAATCATGCATTGAGTACCTTAATCGGTGTGATTATTCTAATCAAATAGCTGAAAGACTGGCCCATTTCCCGAGTTCGTAGGGATCTGCATAATAATACAACTTGATTCTATTAGCCAAAGACAGTCCTGCTGCCACAGTCCGGACTCTAGCATCTGAATCATCCTGCTCTGATGGGTCGTCAGTGAATGCAGCAATATCTCCAAGAAGCCGAAATGAGATTCGGCGTGTAGAAATTTCTCTAGGGAAATCAAAGTACATTGCTGTCCCGGCCTTCACTTCTGGCAGCCTATGTTCTGCAATAGTGACCATACTGTGCGGTTCCTGTAGATAAATGTCATGAGAATTGTATACTTTAACTGCTGAAAACCACATCATCAGGGCATATTTCAGAAATTAGACGACAGTTTCTAGGGAAACCAAGCAGGTGGCTTTTTTATAGCTCAACAAACTTGTCCATGCATTAAAACCCATATCAATCTCGGGTGTGGATTGAAAAGCAATTCCTCTGGGAAGGTAGAAAAGAGGAGGAATTGTCTGGGTCTCCGGCCAATCTTACTGGCGAAATGTCATGTATTCGCATAAATGATTTGACCCAAGAATTCTTACCACACACGGGAGGGAAAGAAAGTCCATTTCTTTCAGCTAAAGATGGTGGTCATAAACTAACAAAAAAGTTTCCATCACCAAGAATGCTTGATTTTCTAGCTATCCGCATTGTCACCAAGGATGGGTAGATTCTTTTCTTCTCCATGAAGCAAATTATAGTTGAGTTTGACGAGAAACATACGATAGACAATGCAATAGTTCTGAAATGAATAGGAGTAACATAAAAATGTCAATATATGTCTAGATCCAAAAGTCTCTGTTGAAGCATTTTGTCACAAAATCTTCACTTTGATCTAGAAGAAATTCTGGTAAACCCAAACCATCCATCACTAGCAAGACGAATTCCAATGATGCTATGTTTCTCCTTGTGCAAGCTGAGGGCGACAGTGAAAAGGTAAGGATTTATTGCTGGCATGCATGTAAGCATGCTAAACTCTATATATCTACCTACATCATCCAAGGTCCAATGGAACTAGCCTACCGAACCTTTTGAAGCCAGATTACTTGGTTGTCAGGTGACTCACAGGAGTCTATCTCATAAAACAATTCATGCATGTAACTGGTTCACAATATTAACTTGAATATACGGCATCTTGCAAATGTGATATATTCATTAAAAAGAATTGATTCAATACATTTCTTATGTATCCATAGGTGCTATATTGGATTTGAATCAGATTTCTGATCAATCGAGTGATTGTCAGCATGTAAACACTAGGATAATGCATGGAAGAACTATGTTCATTTGAGGGAGAGACTGATATATATGTTATATGCTGGCAAGAATATTGGAGCAAGAAAACCTCATGAAAAGAGGGTTACCAATCTGTTCTAGATGTTATTTGTGTGGCCAAGATGCAGAGACAATTAGCCATCTGTTTCTACATTGTCGAGTGACAAGACAACTGTGGGAGTTGTTCATTAACATCAGGGGTGTCCGATGGACAATGCCAGGAAGAACATATGAACTTGTCTAGCTGGCACACAGGGGGGAGCTCTACATCTAACAAAGACAGTCCCAGCAGCCATTTGGCGGACAATTTGGAAGGAGAGGAATGCAAGGTGTTTTGAAGATATAAGTAGCCCTGTACAGAAGATCAAAATGAATTGCATTCTTCTTTTTAGTTTGTGGTGTAAAGCAGAATATACAGATGATCAGGATTCAATAGTAGAAGTTTTAGGCTCCTTGAGAGAACAGGGAAGTTTAATTTTTGTTTGTCTTAGCTCTTCTTAATGTAATCTTGGTTCCAGTACAAAATTTGTGCTGATGATTTATTAATATATTGGATCTGTTACCATCTCAAAAAATATATTGGAGCAGTTCAGGTTACTTAAGCTGATACTTGCAAGAGGAATTCTAGGGTTTAGCCCATCCTCTCCAATTTAATCTCATGCTGCAGGTCATTAGCAAACTGAGATTTTGCACCAGTGAGGAGATTCATCTAAATGCATTGGTGTCTAGAGCTAAAATCGGATAAAAAAGCTGTAGCTTTTCAAGATCAACCATGGAATCAATTCACAAGAAGGATGTCCAACAGTTTGTTGACAGCGAAAACTATCAGTTGATAAAATGTTAGTTTGTCTTCGTACCTGGAAAGCAGACACTTGAATATACAATACAGCTGGAGATATGAATCTGTCCTCCAATACACATGAAGAAACATCCCATGGATTCACCTGCTGTGGAGGTGGCGAATGGGTGACTCGAGGTTTTATTGCACTAAAACCATCAAGACGAAAACCTGCCACCATAGGTGAAACCGGGGGTAGAAACTGTTCTAAAACAAGGTCGTTGTCAGTTAGCCTCTCAACCTCAATTGGGACCTGGAACGGGAATGGATTAGAATATTATTCTTCTGTTTTATTTCAGGACTTGAACAAAACTTTAAACGGTAACTACTACTAGAGAGAGTTGTGAGTTTGCTGCACCTTGAATCTATTTAGTGGAGGAGGTTTATCCAACAAATTTCTTGTATTTATCTGGTCAGAGCCTTGACTTGATGCCCCAACATCTTTCCTCATTGGGCTTCCGACCACCAAGATTCTTTTGGCATGAAGGCATGGGTCACTTTCAACTGTTCCTCCAAAGGAGGCACGCCTCACAGGCTCCGCAAATGGGTTCTCCTCTAAAGACAAAAGACTCAAGTCTTTCTCAAAATTTACAGAACTCGAGCCAATTTTTTGTAGACGCAATGTTATCCAAATGATGCGGCAGCGAACAGGATTACGAAAAGAAAATTTTACATGTCTAGGCACTTCAGAAGACTTTTCCTGTCCACAAAGCTCAGAGGAAGACGTGATCAGAGATCTCATATCCCATTTCCCCATACATGATCTTTCTTCCTTGTGGATTTTATTGCTTGCCCAAATTTGAACCTACAGAGACAGCATAAGTTTCCTTACTTAATGCAAGAATTCAGCAATATAAGGAATGTGAAACCACATCAATTAAAATTGGAATAAATTGCATGAACAAGAAGCAATTTGCTAGGAATCTGTCATAAGCAAGTTGCTAAACTAGGATAAAACCTACAGGCATACTAGAAGTAGTTAAAGCATGAAATAAGCAACATACTACAGCGATTACATGATGAAAGAGAAATTGCATGAACAAGAAGCAAGTCGCTAGGAATCTGTCATATAAAAGTTTCATCTTTATGGTCAATCTAGGCCCATTTAAACCATTAGGTATATTACAAGTTACTCAACAACGAGCTTAACAGATAGTAGTTAATTAAACATATTGCACGATTATGTAGACTACTAAACCAACATTTAAGATTGTTTATCAGGAAAAATAAAAGCAGTCACAAAAAACACAAGGAGAAACATCTTATCACAATCCATCCTTCACAAGAAACAGCAAAATTTCCACATCTGAAACTCAATTGTCCTAAATAATACAAAGGAAACGTGGGCGAACTTAACACTGTAATTCCATTTCTGTGGAATGCTCCAAAGATAAAAAGAAAGTGCCACTTTGGGGGAGGGGAAGTAGGAAGAATCATGTTTATATTCCACAGACCATCTCTCTCCACCCAAGAGACAGGAAACCTTTTCTCCTTTCTTTCCAGTTCAATTTGTATAGTCCTAGAAGACTGCACATTTGAGGCCTTCCTTTTTCTCATTTCCCCATTTTACACTTCCTTCTTTGAGGTGCAAGGTGAGACAAGAAATAGTGAGCACAGTTCAAGTCTTATGTCGCACAAAAAAAAACCTCTGATCACAAAGATAGGCAAATCATGTGATGAAAAGCAAAGTGGGTCATGCAATATCACATGCGATTTTTGTTAGACAAGTTAAAACATACATACCATTTCTCTTTCCAGCAAAAGGAAAAGAAAAAGAAATTATAATTGCTTTTGGAAGTCAACATCCATGAGATCACATAAATAATAAACTTTAGCAAATTGCATGACAACATCAGATTAACATCAGGTCCGAGCTGTTGTGGCTTCTTCCATATTTGAGATGTGACAAAAACTTGCTAAAGCTAAAAATCTGTTATGTTAGGAGTGTACTTACAACAGGAGCATCTGTCATCGAGTAGCCACAAGGACTAACTAGAAGAACAACACCACAAACATCAGATAAATCACCAAGGACAATGACAAACTCAACAGAGGCAGCACTGTGGGGAGCTCTCCAAAATGAATCTTGTGCTCCAGAATTCAATGGAGCTAGCAATGACATGAATGGTGCAGAACCTGCTGCTGTTTCAACCTACAAAAGAAGGAGCAGGATTACACCTATTATAGATACTGAAACATTTGTAGGGCTTCAATATGATACTGAAACATTCGTAGGGCTTCACAAAGAGTAGGTGGTTTGTATCCTTAAGAGATATAAGAAAGAATTTGTTAACTTCTGGGATAACTAAACAAAACTAGTAACTTCGCAACCCCCGATTCCAAAATACGTTTATGGACTGAATTACCAGCAGAATCAAAGAGTCAGAGGTAATTCAAGATTCACTAATAAACTAACCATTGCTTCAGCAAGTTTCAAAATGGGGAGAAGAAGAAAAGGCAGTACCAATATTTAACAAAACAGCTAATCAAAACTTAGGGCAGCCCGGTGCACTAAGCTCCTGCTATGCGCGGGGTCCAGGGAAGGGCCGGACCACAAGGGGTCTATCATACGCTGCAAGAGGCAATTTTTACGGCTCAAACCCGTGACCCAACTTTACCAGTTACACCGAGGCTATCGTAACTTATTATGATTAATTATCATCATATTAACTTGGCAGTTATTTTTCTTGATTTCCAAAGTTTATTCATTTAAAAGTTTCACTTCTACGAAACTAATTCAGGAAAATTGATTGAATCCAACTGCTTCCACCAAATTGATTGATCTAATACGACCCCTCTTTTATAGACTCCATTTTCATCAGCATGCACACACCAAAAAAAAACAATAAAGATGCTTGCACCACAGCCTAATTTCCAAAAGCATCACAGCCTTTCATTTTTAGTTCCAAAGTAAGACGAAATTCTACAAAAAAAATTTAGACATCCTATCAAGGAAGCTAACATTGGAGCTGCATCAATTCAAGAGCCATTACAATGTACAAATGAAAAAAGAAAAAAACTTTATTTGTAATGGATCATCAATGGAGGCTTTACTTCAACAGCTATGACAGCTTTTACCTTATTAGATTAATTTCTTTTTTCCTTTTTTTTAGGAAATTTGAATGACATAAGAACTTGAAAGCAGGATATGTTACAAGATTCAACTTCATACTTCATGGAGTTAAAAAAGAAACATGTTTGGTTTCTAAACTTATAACTGAGTGTACTTACTTTTATTTTTAACGGATCAAACTTGTATTTGATTGTAATGGATCAAACTTTTTCTTTTTAATAATCGTGGTGTGCGGGCCAGCTCGGGCGCACCTTGACTAATTCCACAGGATACCTTCCACCAGCCACCTCCCACCAACCACAGGTACCGGTAACTCTGTTCACCAAGGCTTGATCAGATGAGAATAAATCACATAGTATTTTTACCTTCGTGGGGATTTGAACCTTCATGGTTCTCACGCCTTCGTTGACCAATAGGCCACACCCTTAGATCAAACTTATTTTAGGAGCCAAATATTTTCATTAACAACTTAATTAAGGTCTAAAGTTGAATCTCGTAAAGATCCAAGTCTTATATCAATACTCGATCAAAAAACAACAATATGCCAAAAACAAATTCACTGGATTAAGGATGGGGTGCAAAAGAGAGAGCTCACGTGAAAGCATACATGAGATAATTAATCTAAATATTTAATGAAAACACAATCTGTGGTCTTTGGCTTTAGCTTTTCATAGTCCAGTATTTTGATTAAATCACTTGCATAGCTTAGCCATAATCCTTCCAATTAAGCTCCAAAAGAAAATTTAAGCTTCTCAAAAGGAAATTTTAAATGGAGTGCACCCAAACAGCTAACCTTGTAAATTTCTATGTAGTTCTATAATAGGATTGTACTTCTAGAGGATAATTCTCAGGATAAAAACCTTACCAAAAAAATTCTACTCTTCTTGAGAACCAGCCAAAAGATGATAATCACAATTAAGCGACCACTTGGACATACATTATTGTAAAATATTATATTATTATTTTCAATACAATGTTTGCTTTATATTTTGCGTATTTTGTCAACTTCAACTTGAAATAGAAATTTGAAGTTGGATAGCTTGATTAATGAGTATTTCCGATGAAATAATAGTTCTCACAATTTCAACTTTTGAACACTTTTTTCAACTTCAACTTTGAATACTCATTTTTCAACTTCAACTAAATGTCGTCCAGATAGATTGGCAGTCTTTGCAAGAGAACTACAGCCTAGAACAGCAAAAAATTGCTGATCAAGTTAATTGTTGCCAACTTGAGAGCCACCTATATGATTCTAAGAGAACCTTCAGCATACAAATCTTCAAATCAATATAAGCTAGATTTTGACATCTAAATACCAGTTTTATGTTTCAAGTCATTTAGCACCAATCAAGTTGGAAGAAGAATTTTTTTTGACGAGGTAATAATTTTACTAACAAAAGTTTGGACACCAAAAGGAAGAACCATGATGTATTTGCCAGTTTCTGTGGAAGATTTAGTTGTTTACCTAAGGGAGTTAATCCTATGGAATTTTGTGCGGAATTTGAAACAGTCTCTTTCCTCTTTTCCACTTTTTCTTGTTATCACCTATCCAGGTCAGCCTAGCAGTCTTAAGCCCCGTTATAGGCTACCTAAACCTTTATCTCAGTTCATCCATCTAATACTATATCAACTCGTGTTGCCGTCTAGGGACGAGCCCAAAATCAGCTTAGAAACCTCCACTCTTCCAATGCCAAATTTCAGGCAAGAGAATCTGGTTTACACATCAGGAGAAAGATAGAGAAATGACTTCTTAAACTTTAGGAAGTATGGCCAACAAGATATGCATAATGTTTGAGCTAAAACCTAAGCTCTCCACCAAGCAAGTTTCACCTTAATTACTGCATCAAGTAATTAGATGGAGAAAATAATTCTTTCAATGGCATCAAGTAATTCGGCAAATTAAGTAGTAGCATTTTGGGTCTAAGCGAATCCAGTTTATCGTCAACCATGAGATGCTGCATCATTAGCATTTGGTTTAAACAGATTCATGAAAAGATTAAACCTAGCATACAGTTGCTGAAAAATCAAAACATCAAAAGGTTTTCTAAGATAAAAAGTGCTAATAAAATGTGGACTGGGATAGGTCCAAAATATTACCGGGTGCAAAAAGCTTGCAAATGGAAACTCAGCAAGTGATTCCTCTCCATTAAATAATTCCATATACGCTGTTGGAGTCAGTTGGCAATTATTCCTCGAAGTAAATCTGATCACATGGTCTACAGCTTTTTGAGCAGCAGTATCTGCGCGAGCTTTCCTCCTCTGCCCAACCAAAACCCTGATGTAGTCCAAGATTAATGCATCAAGCACAACATCATGGCAGCAGGCTTTGCAAATGACACCATCAAGTATCATGGAATGATTTGAGGATAAATCAACTGAGTTTGCATAGATTGCTCCTCCCAGGCTATTCACGCCGTTGTAGCTAGCAACCTCCCTAGAGTTAACCATAGCAAGTAAAAGAGCCCCTTTCCCAGCACAACAAACTTTACAAACCTTTCTCTCACATTCAGAACACACAAAAGAGGCTTGTGCAGTAGTGGAAACAGAGAGTGTATGCAATACAGGCCCATCTTCAGCATGAACTTGACATGTCCCACCCATACATATCTCCCCCACTCCTGCTATATTCCAGAAATCTATAGCACTATCATCAGCAAACTCAAGACCACTGGAAGCAGTAATTTTATCCTCAAGAGAAGCATGTCCAAGCAAAGCAAGGATGTTTGCTACCCTGCACAATCCTCCTATACGAGAATCGTCAAGCAGCAGATTTGGATCTATACTGGCAGGATCAACGCCAATTGACAACAATGCCCTATCCCTTTCAGCAGCGGAGAGGTTCACGCGAAGGCGTTCAATTTCAAGTTTCATAGCTGCCATGTAACTTATTTTCCTCTCCTGCATAGTTAAATGTTGACAGTAGGTACGTAATTAAATCACAAATCTTTCCAGCTGGATCTAGTCAAAATACCATTAATAAGCATGCACGTACATTAGAAGTTCTTCTTGTACAAGTGTAACAGCCACAAAGGGACTATTAATAACAACAAACAAACTGGAGAAAAATGGAACCTTATTTATGTGGTCAAGCTACACTGTATATTCAACAAGGAAGCGAGGTGCTTCGTATAGAAAATTCCTAACACCTTACAAATTTCATACATGCATTACTAACGACATAAAAAGGATGCATCATGATAAGCATCTCTTGAGAAGCATTGATAGGGACATGATGAAAGACAAGTCCGTGACAGACAGCTGGGACCATTAGAAATCAAATCATTGTGTTGTTAAGAGCTTAAATGGTCATTACTTTTGATCCCACCATAGTTGGGGGACACAATCACGCACTTGTCTTCATAAGACGAATCTATACTCTTAATAGAATCCATGAGCGCACACCTTCCAACCCCTCCTCGAATTGTCTGGCCCTTTTTTCGCATTTAGTTATATTAGGTTCTTCGGTCAAACTTTTATCCTTTTATGCGGTTCTCTTTTCGGTCCTATTCTGCAAATTTGTTGCTGGTATGCATATTAGTTCAGGTTGAGTTTCGTTATTTTCCTAAGTAATTGGAAAAGGCCCCTTTTGGGGCCCAGGAAGGAGTTTGCATTAAAAAGTCACTTAACCGCTTTATTTATTATATTAATTACTCCCTCCGTTTCAATTTAAATGACACACTTTCCTTATTAGTTTGTTCCAAAAAAAATGACACGTTTCATTCTACCCACTTTACCCTTAATGAGAAGCTTTTATAGCCACACAAAATATCATAGCCCCATTAAGCTTCTGCCCCTTAAGCTTTAGCACCACATATTTCAAAAGTCTTCTATTTTTCTTAAACTTTGTGCCAAGTCAAACTACATCATCTATATTGAAACGGAGGGAGTATTGATTATTAGTATTTACTCTTTTGCCATCTTCATTTTAAAGAAGAGTTCTTCCGTTCTTGGTTAATATTTGATAGCTTCTGCTCCATCAAGAAACTGGCACGTCTAAAACTAAAACATACCATCAACAGAAAAAATAACAAAAATTAGGGAACATGACATAAATAGGACATGATACTATGTTATTTTCCTTCTAAGAAAAAGTATAATTTCATTGAGTATATTTTGCCAGAATACCAAACTACCCCCTGAACTTGGTATGGTTTACTCCGTGCCCATCTAAACTTTTCGTAGTCCTAATTACCCCCTAGACTTGGCTATTTGGTAGCATTTACCTTATGGGCGACCTTAGTCCAAGGATATGAGAGATATGCACTACCACGTGTATTTGTTTGTCCACGTGGCATTTTTAAAGATAATATATTTTTTTTTACCTTTTAAAATTCATTAATTATTTTAATCATCTTTTCGGGCAAAATTTAGAAGACACTTAGGTGGGACTCCAATATAGGCTAAAACATTTTTTAATTTGACCAAAAATGGAGTTTGAGCCAAACTTTTTACAGGTTTGGCCCGGAAAAAAAACACAATCGAAACAAAGTCATAGCATCTAATGAAGAAACAATAAGAAATGCATGGTTGGTACCTGTGAGAAGGCACGGGAGAAAATATGATATATTGATATTGTGTGTGATGCAATACAAGAGGTGCTATTTATAGCTACTCTATACAAAGGGGATACTACTCCTATTCCAATGTGGGACAATTACATAGCTATCTCTAACATTTACATAGCTATCTCTAACACTCCCCCTCAAGCCGGAGCATATAAATCATATGTACCGAGCTTGTTACATATATAATCAATGCGAGGACTAGTGAGGGACTTGGTGAAAATATCTGCAAGTTGATCATTCGATCTCACAAACTTCGTAGTAATATCTCCTGAGAGTATCTTTTCTCTGACGAAGTGACAATCAATCTCAATGTGTTTAGTTCTCTCATGAAACACCGGATTTGATGCAATATGAAGTGCAGCTTGATTATCGCACACAAGTTCCATCCGACTGATTTCACCAAATTTCAACTCCTTGAGCAATTGTTTGGTCCAGACTAGTTCACATGTTGCCATAGCCATTGCTCGGTATTCTGCTTCTGCACTAGACCGAGCAACTACATTCTGTTTCTTACTTTTCCAGGACACCAAATTTCCTCCTACTAAAACACAATATCCAGACGTAGAACGTCTATCAGAAGGTGATCCTGCCCAATCAGCATCCGAGTACCCAACGATCTGCTCATGACCTCGATCCTCAAACAGTAATCCTTTACCTGGAGCCGATTTTATATACCGGATAATGCGGACAACTGCATCCCAATGACTATCACAGGGAGAATTCATAAACTGACTTACAACACTCACAGGATAAGAAATGTCGGGCCTAGTCACTGTGAGATAATTTAATTTACCAACCAGCCGCCTATAGCTTGCAGGATCGCTAAGCGGCTCCCCCTGTCCAGGCAGAAGTTTAGAATTCGGATCCATCGGCGTGTCAACAGGTCTGCAACCTGTCATCCCTGTTTCCTCAAGAATGTCTAACACATATTTCCTTTGAGAAATAACAATACCTGAGCTAGATTGAGCAACCTCAATACCTAGAAAGTACTTCAATCTGCCTAGATCCTTAGTTTGAAAGTGCTGGAAGAGATGTTGCTTCAGATTAGTAATACCATCCTGATCATTGCCCGTAATAACAATATCATCAACATAGACTACCAGATAAATACATAGACTTGAAGCAGAGTGGCAATAAAACACAGAGTGATCAGCTTCACTACGAGTCATGCCAAACTCCTGGATAACCGTGCTGAACTTACCAAACCAGGCTCGAGGAGACTGCTTTAGACCATAAAGTGACCGACGCAAGCGACATACAAGGCCACGAGACTCCCCCTGAGCAATAAAACCAGGTGGTTGCTCCATATAAACCTCATCCTCAAGATCACCATGAAGAAAGGCATTCTTAATGTCCAACTGATAGAGGGGCCAATGACGAACTGCAGCCATGGATAGAAAAAGGCGAACTGATGCCACTTTAGCCACTGGAGAGAAGGTATCACTGTAATCTAGCCCAAATATTTGAGTGTATCCTTTGGCAACAAGACGTGCCTTAAGTCGATCAATCTGGCCATCGGGACCAACTTTGACTGCATAAACCCAACGACAACCAACGGTAGATTTACCTGAAGGAAGAGGAACAAGCTCCCATGTACCACTTGTATGTAAAGCAGACATCTCGTCACTCATAGCCTGTCGCCATCCTGGATGAGACAATGCTTCACCTGTAGACTTAGGGATGGAAACCGAGGACAATGAAGATATAAAAGCATAATGGGGAGATGACAGACGATGATAACTCAAACCAACATAATGAGGATTAGGGTTTAGTGTGGTCCGTATACCTTTTCGAAGTGCAATCGGTGTACTAGGAGCAGGATCCGCAGTAGGAGCCGTGTCAGGTGCAGGACGAGAACCAGATGGGCCTGATGTAGGGCGCGAACGACGATGATAAGTCAAGAGTGGTGTTCCTGTGGCTGGGGAACTAGGAGGGATAACACTGGACTCCTCAAAAGTTGGTATGGGTGAAACCTCTGTGGTTGAAGTGGAGGAGGATTACTAAACTCCTCAAAAGTCGGTATAGGTAAGACCTCAGATATGTCATGGTGGTCAGCAGAAGTGACATCAGTTGTGAATAAAGGTTTAGACTCGAAAAATGTGACGTTAGCTGACATAAGGTACCTATGAAGATCAGGTGAATAACAACGATATCCCTTCTGAACACGAGAATAACCAAGGAAGACACACTTGAGAGCACGAGGAGCTAACTTATCTTTCCCCGGGGCTAAGTTATGAACAAAACATGTGCTCCCAAAAACCCGAGGTGGAAGAGGGTATAAGGCTGACTGGGGAAACAATATTGAATGTGGAATCTGACCCTTGATGGGAGATGAAGGCATCCTATTAATCAAATAACAAGCTGTGAGAACTGCATCGCCCCAAAAACGCAGCGGAACACGAGACTCAATTAGAAGTGTGCGAGCAGTCTCAATAAGGTGCCTATTCTTTCTTTCTGCAACCCCATTTTGCTGAGGGGTATAAGGACAAGATGTCTGATGAATAATTCCATGAGAAGACATAAACTGCTGAAACTGAGAAGATACATATTCTAAGGCATTATCACTGCGAAAAATGCGGATAGAGACACCAAATTGGTTTTTGATTTCAGCACAAAAACTCTGGAATATAGAGAATAACTCAGAACGATCTTTCATTAAGAAAAGCCAAGTACATCTTGAGTAATCATCAATAAAGCTAACAAAATAACGAAATCCCAAGGTTGAACTGACTCTACTAGGACCCCATATATCAGAATGAACCAAGGAGAAAACAGACTCTGCATGACTCTCAACACTACGCGTAAAGGAAGCTCGGGTATGTTTCCCAAGCTGACACGACTCACAATCTAATCTAGACAAACTGGATAAACTAGGCACCATCTTTTGAAGTTTGGATAAACTCGGATGTCCTAAACGTCTGTGGATTAGATCTGGAGGATCTGTAACTAGACATGTTGTGGAAGGACTGAGCGAGTTAAGGTAGTAAAGACCTTCTGATTCACGACCTGTACCAATTGTCCGTCCCGTACTGCGGTCCTGCATAATAAAAGAATCATCAATAAAATATATACCACAATTGAGGGCACGAGTCAAACGACTAACAGATGCAAGACTAAAAGGACAACCAGGAACATAAAGAACGGAATCTAGGGTGATAGAAGACAATGGTTGGCTTGTCCAACTCCTTGTGCCTTAGTTTGACATCTATTGGCTAAAGTAACAGTGGGAAGAGACTGTGAATATACAATATTCGACAAAAGTGATTTATTACCAGAGATATGATCAGAAGCGCCTGAGTCCATGACCCATGGTCCAAGAGTACTAGACTGGGAAACACAAGCAAAAGAATTACCAGCAATAGGAGTGTCAGTCTGGGCAACTGAGGCTACTTGTGGAGATGTTTGCTTACTTGCTCGATACTGAAGGAGCTCATTATATTCTTCTTTAGATACAGAAAAGCCCTGGTTACCTGTAGTCTCGCTCTGAGCAACGTAGGCATTTTTGGGTGGACGGCCATTTAAGGAATAACACATTTCGCGAGTGTGTCCAAGTTTGTGACAATAAGAACACTTGGGTCTAGATCTCCCAAAACGACCGCCTCCTCGTCTATTCTCCATAGCTTGAGATGCCCGAACATCCACTGTCTTGGATGCAAGAACAGAGGAATCAAGTATCTGTGATGAAATCACTGGGTGACTTGGTGCTGCAGCAAGGCGAAGTAATCGAGAGAATAATTCATCAACTGTAGGGACAGTCGGACTCGCCAAAATCTGGTCTCGTACTGAATCAAGATCATGAGGAAGTCCAGCGAGTGTAAGAACTAGAAACATTTTCTGTCGCTGCTCTTGTTGTTTTGACACACTAGCAGAAACTGACATCAATGTCTCAAATTCCTCCATGACTGCCTGTACCTGACCCAAGTAAGTAGACATATCTAATTCTTGCTTCTTTAAGTTTGTCATCCGTGATATCACATCATAGAAGCGAGATATATCATTAGTGTATAACGTACGAGCCTTTGCCCAAACCAAATAACATGTCTGGAATGGCCGAAACAAAGGCATCAACTTAGAATCAATAGAACGCCACAAGATGCTACATAATTGAGCATCAATTTTTGCCCAAAGCGCTATCGCCTTTTCATCTCCTTCGCTAGACTGTTTAATCAGATGATCTTGCACACCTTGACCTTTACACCACAACTCGACAGATGAAGCCCAAGCTAAGTAGTTTGAACCTCCCATTAAAGGTTCCGAGGTAATCATAACATTAGAGTTTCCAGAACTCATGCTTTTAGACCCAAAAACATCAATTCCCAAAGACATCTTGTAAATTATTACCAAATAAGAGAAATAATCAACTGTAATCCACTGAAAATAGAGTAAGGAACACTGAACCAGAATAGTAAACTACTGTAGCAGTTGGAAAGTTACTGTTGCAGCCGGAAAATATTCAAAGTGGTCGGAATGAAATAAAAACAGTAGGGGTAGGATCGGAATTACCAGAAGACCCAACTGTTCTGAAGGAACTTTTTCAAAAAATGGCCGGAAGTCAACTTTTTGAAATCACTATTCACGCCGGAAAAATAAAAAAGCGGTCGGAATTTGGTGTAACTTGAATGGGTAGGCTCGGAATTGCAAGGGAAACAATCTGTCCTGAAGAGTCGTCGCCAAAAAATGGCCGGAAGGTGGCCCACGCAACGTTGGAACTTCGCCGGAAAATTTTCTTTGGACAGCTACAGTACCGCCGGAGATTTTCACTGGCATTTGGTCGCCGGACAGTGACTACTCTTGTGGTAGTGTTGGATTTTGTGCACAACACTGACCGAGACAAAGCAGACGCAAAACAACTTTGAAAGTCGCCGGAAAAAAAGGGTTACGGTGACTGATTTTACTTCCCGGAATTGCTGGAATTTATGCACAGCGATAAATCTCTCACGATAGCTCTGATACCATGTGAGAAGGCACGGGAGAAAATATGATATATTGATATTGTGTGTGATGCAATACAAGAGGTGCTATTTATAGTTACTCTATACAAAGGGGATACTACTCCTATTCTAATGTGGGACAATTACATAGCTATCTCTAACAGTACCCAATTTTGGCTAAAAGTTTTCTTATTTGGCTTAAAATAATGGAGTTCTAGCCGAGTTACTTACAAATTTAGCCTGGAAAAAAATTACACAGTTGAAATAAATAATCTTTGCGACTAAGAAGCAATAAACAGAAACACACCCTTCGAATTCCATTATTTTGACTAAGAAGTTTTTTATTTGACTATAAATAATAGAATGTCAACCACGTTCTTTACAGATTTGTCCCAAAAAGGAAAACAAATACACAATCAAAATGAATAATTATTGCATCTCAAGAAGAATAAAATAAATACACACATGGAACTCCATTATTTGGCTAAAACTTTTTTTGTTTGGCTCAAAATAACAGAGTTCCAACAAAGTTTTTTAAGATTTGGCCCAAAAATATGGCAATTCGGGGTGAAGGAGAATGCATTTTGGAGAGGGGTGGTAGCGGAACAATATGGTGTTGCAGAAAGGGGGTGGAGGACTCGAAAATCACAATACCGTTTGGGTGTAGATTATGGAGGAGTATTATGACAGAGTGCAAAAATTTTAGTGGACTTTCCTTCAGGGTTGGGGATGAAAGCAGGATTAGTTTTTGGGCACAAAAGTGGTGCAGGGAGATCGAGTTGAAAGTAGCATTCCCTAACTTATATAGTGTACCGTGCCAAAAGGGCTGATAGTCCAACAAATTTGCAGGTCCCATGAGAAGTTCATTAGGATTTGAGATTTATGAGGAACCTACAGGAATGGGAGATAAAAGAATTTCACAAAATGGTTGAGTTACAGTATGGGTTGGATACGCTAAGTATTTCATTGGATGTATGGAGGTGGCGTGAGAGTAGAGATTGGATATTTGATCTTACTATAAGAGTCTTCTAGGGAGAGAAGAACATATCTTTCCTCATTTCTCTATTTGGATTCCTTGAGCATCGAGGAAAGTGTGTTTCTTTGCTGGGTTGGCGGCAAGAGGGATGATTCTGACAGCGGAAAATCTAAGAAAGAGGAAAATCATCTATGTTAGTTGGTGTTTCCTGTGCAAAAGATCGGGCAAAAATGTATATCATCTCTTATTGCAATGCTAGGTGGATAATCGGTTATGGAGGATGGTTCTTAATTTGTTTGGGACAAAATGGGTAAAGCCGGGTACAGTAGAGGAGGCGTTGCATAGCTGGGCTCACAAGAGTGGGAAGAGAAGTCCAAGGGCATGGCGTTTTGCCCCATTAGCGATCATGTGGGTTATTTAGAATGAAAAAAATAGGAGAGCATTCGAAGGTGTGGAACAAGATTTTGTAAAATTACAAAATAGTCTTATATTTCTTGTTACTTCTTGGTGTAATCATGGGATCCCTATTTGTATAGAGGATTGGATGTTTTTTGTTAAGAATCATATTTTGGTGTAGGTTCTCTTCTTTTTGGTATGTGGCTTGTATACGGGGTTTCTACCATTTTTTATAAGATCACTCATTTCCAGAAGATGAAGGTAGCACAGATGAGGATGTTGAGATGGATGTGCGGGCACACCAGGTTAGATAGGATCAGAAATGAGATTATTCGTGACAAGGTGGGTGTGGCCCCTATTAAGGGCAAGATGCGGGAAGCGCGGCTTAGGTGGTTTGGTCATGTGAGGAGGAGGAGCACAGACACACCGGTGAGGTGTGAGAGGTTGACATTGGAGGGCCTACGGAGAGGTTGAGGTAGGCCAAAGAACAGGTGGGGAGAGGTGATTAGGCAAGACATGGCACAGCTTCAACTGACCGAGGACATGACCCTTTATAGGAAAATATGGAGGTCGAGGATTAGGGTAGTAGAGTAGGTAGTCTAGAGTGTTCAACACAGTAGTATTGGCACGCAGTCTCGATTTTTGTTGGTAGTAGGTTTTATGACTAACCATTGTTTTCTTTCATTGCTAATCACCTTACTGTCTTGTTGTTTTTATTCTGCTTTTATATGGCTTTTTGGTACTGTCCCTTCTTGTCTATATTTTCATTAATGTGGTGCTTATGCTTTCCTGAGTCGAGGTTTCTATTGGAAACAGTCTCTCTATCCTCACAAGGTAGGGGTGCGTACACACTACCCTCTCCAGACCCCACAGTGTGGGATATTACAGGGTATGTTGTGTTGTTGTTGTATCAAAAAAAAAAATACAGTTGAAACAAATAGTCATTGCATCTAAAGAAATAATAGATATACAAAGTTGGGGTAAAACATGCACTATATATTTTTTGATGAAGTTAGAGAATTTCATTAAAGGCATCAAGAAGATGCATAGCGAAAGAGGGTACAAGTAAATAGAGTGTGACTGCTCATGAACATCAACAAAAAACCTATGTTAAAACTAAGGAGCAAACACAGTCCAAAAAATGATCATAACTAGATACAGGTGCCTGATTAAGCCAAGTAAAAAGGTTAAATAAAGATTTAGCTTTAAGAGCATGGTTTGGAGTTGTTATCCTATCTAAACATCTCATATTCCTTTCGGTCCATATGCACCAAAACATAGAAGCAGGTACCAAAAAGTTTTTTTTTGATGAATTTGCCAACTCTCCAAGAACACCAGCTTTCCTAGGCATCTTTAATACAATTAGGCATGACACTTGCTATTATGGAGAGAAACCCTTGTTACACCCTTCTGATAAAATGTACAAAAAAATCATATTTCATAAAATTTTGGCAGATTTATTGGCCAGAGAACATTAGTTTGTACTTCACATTCTTTTTTATTTAGGCAAAAGATGCCATACTGGAAAAAACACAATTCAAGAAGAAGCATTTATGACTTTGACAAGGCATTTATGTCAATTCAGATTGGCTAAGATCACAGTCTTTGCATTTATAGTCAATTCCTGCAGTAGTTAAGCCAACTTAGCATCTAAACTTCTTGCGTCCTTAGCTATTACCAGTGTAGAACCATACAACTCAGTAATTGATCAGAAGCATAAAAATAGCAATTCTAAAAATAATACAAATCTAAAAAGATGCGTACCATTCGGGGTCCAACAAGGAGTTTGAAACAATCCAAATAGCGTTGAGTGTTATTGTCGGTAGGCCCTTTAGATGTGCTCTTGGAAAAACTATTAGCTTCTTTTGGTTGTTGCACAATAGCATCATCCAAGAAGTCAAGCAAGTCATCTCCGCCGTGGAAGACAGTTTCTGTCACCGGCTGCCTGTTAGAATCTGAAATTCTGCTTTCTCCCGTTAAAAGGTCTACCCATAAGTTAGCAGACGAGTTTGCTTGTGCATCAGTGGCTAAAGCAGAAGCAAAAGGATTGTGTTCGGTCTCAGTCAGAAAAGGGTTATTAATATCATGATGGGTTTCTGCTTGTTCAGCAAATCTAGTTACAGAGCCTTGATGTTTCAATATGAACCTCCAAGGAAGAGGCACTCCAAGTATCTCAATCTGCATATGTTTTACAACAGCGACAAAATGTACTGAATAGATTGAAGATAGTGTCATGCAGCAGCATGGGTCCATACTTGAGTAAAGGCATCTTATTCAGATGATTTATTTGCATGATATACATATAATGATGGTTTTGTGTAAACTGGATAATGTTCTTCCCATAATGCTTTTCCAAATTGCACTTTTAGGATCAGATGAACATCGAATGTTATTCCAATCGGGTAACAAAGGTTCCTTTTTTATGCTGCCAATTTAGTAACAAAAGTTTGTACAGGACGATCTTGCCAAAAGAAGATACACATATTTTCATATTTAAATAAAGGGATGGTGAAATGTTACTTGCCTATCTTTCCAATTAAGGAATTTAGGTATGTCTCCATTTCCTTCTATGGTTCCCTTTTAAACATTTTTATCAGGCCATCCATTCCTTTTAAACATTTTCTTTATCAGGCCATACATTCCTTTTAAACATTTCTCATTGAAAAAGAACACATCAATGAATAAGTAAAACAGTACAATGTACAAGATCTGTTTCAACATGTAAAAAACATGTATAGAAATAAACTTTACAGTGGATGAACCGTTAAATTAATATTCAGACGACAAGGAAAATACACACACAGAAACACACACGCATTAATAGAAAACAAAAGGACAGCATATAACTGTTATCCTTTATTTAATAGCAGTTATAACACACTTAAGTATAGAAGCCTATCAAATAGACGGTACTTAAATAATTCTAAGAATAGCTAATAGTGGTTCAAAGCAGTGAAGAAAATTTTCATTTTATACAGCCATTGGTAAGTCTAGAAAACCTCCATACGATCAAATCAACTTACTAGTTGATTACCCTTAAGACTTCCTAACGGAAAATGATTACGTTCAAAAGCAGCATCCTCGGATCTTAGAGATGTTTTTCAAACAAAAATCAATCAAACTAACAAGATTACATAAGGCCTCTTAGCAGTTTTATCAATAAACTCAACTGTTGAGAGGAACATGCAAGAAAAGCTAACTTTTCATGCAATATTGCTCACTAGTATTATGTTACTTCTTCTTGGGAGTGCAGTACCAAGATGCAAAATTCTCTGGAAAACAAACATTTACACCCTCAGAAGTGTCATCAACACCCCCTTGACTAAATTTTAGAGAATAAAGACAAAAGTAAAAAGCATCAAAGGATGTAGTCCAGAAATTCGTAGGTACAGATTTTCTTACATCTTGTATGCAGCGTATGTACCTTCTATCAAGTGGTTCCTGTTCTTTTATTGTTTTGTGCATACAACTTTGTTCCACTTATCTACTCACTCTATGACCATTATTCAAACTTAGGTTAGTCATCAGACTCGTACCATGTCTACTTTGCATATATTCAAACTTAGGTTAGTCATCAGACTCGTACCATGTCTACTTTGACATATGCAGAGAAATCTAGTCCCCAAAAATTTTCACAAAGGGCTTGTTAGAGATAGCTATGTAAATGTTAGAGATAACTATGTAATTGTCCCACATTGGAATAGGAGTAGTATCCCCTTTGTATAGAGTAGCTATAAATAGCACCTCTTGTATTGCATCACACACAATATCAATATATCATATTTTCTCCCGTGCCTTCTCACATGGTATCAGAGCTATCGTGAGAGATTTATCGCTGTGCATAAATTCCAGCAATTCCGGGAAGTAAAATCAGTCACCGGAACCCTTTTTTTCCGGCGACTTTCAAAGTTATTTTGCGTCTGCTTTGTCTCGGCCAGTGTTGTGCACAAAATCCAACACTACCACAAGAGTAGTCACTGTCCGGCGACCAAATCCCAGTGAAAATCTCCGGCGGTACTGTAGCTGTCCAAAGAAAATTTTCCGGCGAAGTTCCAACGTTGCGTGGGCCACCTTCCGGCCATTTTTTGGCGACGACTCTTCAGGACAGATTGTTTCCCTTGCAATTCCGAGCCTACCCATCCAGGTTACACCAAATTCCGACCACTTTTTTATTTTTCCGGCGTGAATAGTAATTTCAAAAAGTTGACTTCCGGCCATTTTTTGAAAAAATTCCTTCAGAACAGTTGGGTCTTCTGGTAATTCCGATCCTACCCCAACTGTTTAAAGTTCCTTCAGAACAGTTGGGTCTTCTGGTAATTCCGATCCTACCCCTACTGTTTTTATTTCATTCCGACCACTTTGAATATTTTCCGGCTGCAACAGTAACTTTCCAACTGCTACAGTAGTTTACTATTCTGGTTCAGTGTTCCTTACTCTATTTTCAGTGGATTACAGTTGATTATTTCTCTTATTTGGTAATAATTTACAAGATGTCTTTGGGAATTGATGTTTTTGGGTCTAAAAGCATGAGTTCTGGAAACTCTAATGTTATGATTACCTCGGAACCTTTAATGGGAGGTTCAAACTACTTAGCTTGGGCTTCATCTGTCGAGTTGTGGTGTAAAGGTCAAGGTGTGCAAGATCATCTGATTAAACAGTCTAGCGAAGGAGATGAAAAGGCGATAGCGCTTTGGGCAAAAATTGATGCTCAATTATGTAGCATCTTGTGGCGTTCTATTGATTCTAAGTTGATGCCTTTGTTTCGGCCATTCCAGACATGTTATTTGGTTTGGGCAAAGGCTCGTACGTTATACACTAATGATATATCTCGCTTCTATGATGTGATATCACGGATGACAAACTTAAAGAAGCAAGAATTAGATATGTCTACTTACTTGGGTCAGGTACAGGCAGTCATGGAGGAATTTGAGACATTGATGTCAGTTTCTGCTAGTGTGTCAAAACAACAAGAGCAGCGACAGAAAATGTTTCTAGTTCTTACACTCGCTGGACTTCCTCATGATCTTGATTCAGTACGAGACCAGATTTTGGCGAGTCCGACTGTCCCTACAGTTGATGAATTATTCTCTCGATTACTTCGCCTTGCTGCAGCACCAAGTCACCCAGTGATTTCATCACAGATACTTGATTCCTCTGTTCTTGCATCCAAGACAGTGGATGTTCGGGCATCTCAAGCTATGGAGAATAGACGAGGAGGCGGTCGTTTTGGGAGATCTAGACCCAAGTGTTCTTATTGTCACAAACTTGGACACACTCGCGAAATGTGTTATTCCTTAAATGGCCGTCCACCCAAAAATGCCTACGTTGCTCAGAGCGAGACTACAGGTAACCAGGGCTTTTCTGTATCTAAAGAAGAATATAATGAGCTCCTTCAGTATCGAGCAAGTAAGCAAACATCTCCACAAGTAGCCTCAGTTGCCCAGACTGACACTCCTATTGCTGGTAATTCTTTTGCTTGTGTTTCCCAGTCTAGTACTCTTGGACCATGGGTCATGGACTCAGGCGCTTCTGATCATATCTCTGGTAATAAATCACTTTTGTCGAATATTGTATATTCACAGTCTCTTCCCACTGTTACTTTAGCCAATAGATGTCAAACTAAGGCACAAGGAGTTGGACAAGCCAACCATTGTCTTCTATCACCCTAGATTCCGTTCTTTATGTTCCTGGTTGTCCTTTTAGTCTTGCATCTGTTAGTCGTTTGACTCGTGCCCTCAATTGTGGTATATATTTTATTGATGATTCTTTTATTATGCAGGACCGCAGTACGGGACGGACAATTGGTACAGGTCGTGAATCAGAAGGTCTTTACTACCTTAACTCGCTCAGTCCTTCCACAACATGTCTAGTTACAGATCCTCCAGATCTAATCCACAGACGTTTAGGACATCCGAGTTTATCCAAACTTCAAAAGATGGTGCCTAGTTTATCCAGTTTGTCTAGATTAGATTGTGAGTCGTGTCAGCTTGGGAAACATACCCGAGCTTCCTTTACGCGTAGTGTTGAGAGTCATGCAGAGTCTGTTTTCTCCTTGGTTCATTCTGATATATGGGGTCCTAGTAGAGTCAGTTCAACCTTGGGATTTCGTTATTTTGTTAGCTTTATTGATGATTACTCAAGATGTACTTGGCTTTTCTTAATGAAAGATCGTTCTGAGTTATTCTCTATATTCCAGAGTTTTTGTGCTGAAATCAAAAACCAATTTGGTGTCTCTATCCGCATTTTTCGCAGTGATAATGCCTTAGAATATGTATCTTCTCAGTTTCAGCAGTTTATGTCTTCTCATGGAATTATTCATCAGACATCTTGTCCTTATACCCCTCAGCAAAATGGGGTTGCAGAAAGAAAGAATAGGCACCTTATTGAGACTGCTCGCACACTTCTAATTGAGTCTCGTGTTCCGCTGCGTTTTTGGGGCGATGCAGTTCTCACAGCTTGTTATTTGATTAATAGGATGCCTTCATCTCCCATCAAGGGTCAGATTCCACATTCAATATTGTTTCCCCAGTCAGCCTTATACCCTCTTCCACCTCGGGTTTTTGGGAGCACATGTTTTGTTCATAACTTAGCCCCGGGGAAAGATAAGTTAGCTCCTCGTGCTCTCAAGTGTGTCTTCCTTGGTTATTCTCGTGTTCAGAAGGGATATCGTTGTTATTCACCTGATCTTCATAGGTACCTTATGTCAGCTAACGTCACATTTTTCGAGTCTAAACCTTTATTCACAACTGATGTCACTTCTGCTGACCACCATGACATATCTGAGGTCTTACCTATACCGACTTTTGAGGAGTTTAGTAATCCTCCTCCACTTCAACCACAGAGGTTTCACCCATACCAACTTTTGAGGAGTCCAGTGTTATCCCTCCTAGTTCCCCAGCCACAGGAACACCACTCTTGACTTATCATCGTCGTTCGCGCCCTACATCAGGCCCATCTGGTTCTCGTCCTGCACCTGACACGGCTCCTACTGCGGATCCTGCTCCTAGTACACCGATTGCACTTCGAAAAGGTATACGGACCACACTAAACCCTAATCCTCATTATGTTGGTTTGAGTTATCATCGTCTGTCATCTCCCCATTATGCTTTTATATCTTCATTGTCCTCGGTTTCCATCCCTAAGTCTACAGGTGAAGCATTGTCTCATCCAGGATGGCGACAGGCTATGAGTGACGAGATGTCTGCTTTACATACAAGTGGTACATGGGAGCTTGTTCCTCTTCCTTCAGGTAAATCTACCGTTGGTTGTCGTTGGGTTTATGCAGTCAAAGTTGGTCCCGATGGCCAGATTGATCGACTTAAGGCACGTCTTGTTGCCAAAGGATACACTCAAATATTTGGGCTAGATTACAGTGATACCTTCTCTCCAGTGGCTAAAGTGGCATCAGTTCGCCTTTTTCTATCCATGGCTGCAGTTCGTCATTGGCCCCTCTATCAGTTGGACATTAAGAATGTCTTTCTTCATGGTGATCTTGAGGATGAGGTTTATATGGAGCAACCACCTGGTTTTATTGCTCAGGGGGAGTCTCGTGGCCTTGTATGTCGCTTGCGTCGGTCACTTTATGGTCTAAAGCAGTCTCCTCGAGCCTGGTTTGGTAAGTTCAGCACGGTTATCCAGGAGTTTGGCATGACTCGTAGTGAAGCTGATCACTCTGTGTTTTATTGCCACTCTGCTTCAAGTCTATGTATTTATCTGGTAGTCTATGTTGATGATATTGTTATTACGGGCAATGATCAGGATGGTATTACTAATCTGAAGCAACATCTCTTCCAGCACTTTCAAACTAAGGATCTAGGCAGATTGAAGTACTTTCTAGGTATTGAGGTTGCTCAATCTAGCTCAGGTATTGTTATTTCTCAAAGGAAATATGTGTTAGACATTCTTGAGGAAACAGGGATGACAGGTTGCAGACCTGTTGACACGCCGATGGATCCGAATTCTAAACTTCTGCCTGGACAGGGGGAGCCGCTTAGCGATCCTGCAAGCTATAGGCGGCTGGTTGGTAAATTAAATTATCTCACAGTGACTAGGCCCGACATTTCTTATCCTGTGAGTGTTGTAAGTCAGTTTATGAATTCTCCCTGTGATAGTCATTGGGATGCAGTTGTCCGCATTATCCGGTATATAAAATCGGCTCCAGGTAAAGGATTACTGTTTGAGGATCGAGGTCATGAGCAGATCGTTGGGTACTCGGATGCTGATTGGGCAGGATCACCTTCTGATAGACATTCTACGTCTGGATATTGTGTTTTAGTAGGAGGAAATTTGGTGTCCTGGAAAAGTAAGAAACAAAATGTAGTTGCTCGGTCTAGTGCAGAAGCAGAATACCGAGCAATGGCTATGGCAACATGTGAACTAGTCTGGACCAAACAATTGCTCAAGGAGTTGAAATTTGGTGAAATCAGTCGGATGGAACTTGTGTGCGATAATCAAGCTGCACTTCATATTGCATCAAATCCGGTGTTTCATGAGAGAACTAAACACATTGAGATTGATTGTCACTTCGTCAGAGAAAAGATACTCTCAGGAGATATTACTACGAAGTTTGTGAGATCGAATGATCAACTTGCAGATATTTTCATCAAGTCCCTCACTAGTCCTCGCATTGATTATATATGTAACAAGCTCGGTACATATGATTTATATGCTCCGGCTTGAGGGGAGTGTTAGAGATAGCTATGTAAATGTTAGAGATAACTATGTAATTGTCCCACATTGGAATAGGAGTAGTATCTCCTTTGTATAGAGTAGCTATAAATTGCACCTCTTGTATTGCATCACACACAATATCAATATATCATATTTTCTCCCGTGCCTTCTCACAGGGCTAACTATGTTAGAGGGTGTAAAAGAAAATTGTTTTAAAAGAAAGGACACCTAAAAAGTACAATTATCTAGTCTCTTTGTACCTCACCAAGAGTTATAGGGCCTCCACCATCCGCAGCAGGATAAAACGTGAGTGCAACAACACGAGTAAGAAAATCCACTTCTCCTTCAAGTTCCTCAAAATCATACAATAATGGAAGGGTGGAAGTATCTTGGGCATGACGGCGTGCACCTGCACCAGTGATAGCCATGTCCTCTTCGCTAATTGGTCCTGACAATGGTATCAAAATATTTGTCCCATTTGCACACTGTGGTACAGAAGCTCCCTGTGAATAAATTGCATGTAAAAATTGATAACTTTTGATGGTAACCCTGGACATATGGGCACATGAAAACTTCTTTAACTATTTTACTTTCTATGAAAGATTTCCCTTTGCAGATATGCGGCAGGAGGATATGTGGTAGGAGAACAAAGAACAATAATAGCTGTCAAAAATACAACACTTGTGCACATGTTCATGTCAACGGGATTATCACAAACATAAAATAAATGTGTCATCCGCCAGGAAAAAAGAGCCACATATGCATGTTATTTTCCTTTCCCCAGTAACAGGTGGATAATAAATCCCTATCCCACAGAGTACAGACACACCTTTAGCCATTATCAAAATCTAAAAGGCAAGGCGTAAAAGTCTCATCACAGTTGGGAGAGAAAATGCCTATGCACAAATTGCATAAGATCTAACAGATTTGAATTTTATAAATAGCAGAAGCAAGTAACAGTCAGGTACAGGCACAACAATTTCACAATAGAGATGTAACATACCTCCAGAACAAGTTTAAGTCCATCTAGATAACACCCTATCCTGACATCAACTGTCGATGGGAACGTTGAATCATCAGAACCATGTGCAACAGTGAGAAGTAGCTGACAAACATGACAAGGCTCGCCAAGGTAAATAAAGAGCTCAACCACATCGGTAGCCTGTGGGGAGACCTGTAAGAAGATGTGTACACAAGTGAGGCAAGGAGCACAATGCTGTGGGATATATATGAACCTCTTGTAGACGAAATAGCACGGGACTTTTATAATGTGTAAGATGAAAAGGGCAGCCCAGTGGACAAGGCATCCCGCGTTTATGGAGGGTCCGGGAAAGGGTCGCACCCAAGGGGTGTGATGTAGATATAAACCTTCAAGTATAATGTGGAAGATGCTATTATCAAATAACAAGTAGTTTCAAAATACCAAAAACATAATGTAGGTACCCATGTCATTGCTTTTCTTTTAAAACTAAGAAGACTTGCTCCATCAGAAATCGGGAACATGTTCACGATTGGCTTTAGAAAGCATCCGGTGGGACGAGATGCAACCTGTCAAAATCAGCATAAACTGTCATATGGTGATAACAACAGTGACAAAATCATTTTCAAATAACTTTCACAAAAAGAGTTAGCATCACTCCAAATATATAACTTCAAGGTCCTCAACTACAGAAAATTGGAAGAAAATTCCTCTGACTGATAAATAAAAAATAAAAAGGCACAACTCATTTAGGTTGAAAAGAAAAAGAATAGAATAGTTCACAGTATTAGGACAGATTTGGCAAATGCTGAATGATATGGGGCTTTTTAGACTTATGGCGCTTTTATCATTGAGTTTTCATCTTCACAAAGAAAAGCTTCAGCAACAATTTCAGGATATTTTAGAACCCAGCCGGTACTGAAACCAAAAAGTCTAGATAGTCCAGTATATTATTATTATTATCTAATACTATATGGAGTAATTTATTTAAATTTGGAAGTTCTAATAGTTAATGTGTCCTTTTTGTCTTTTTAGAATCACCATTAACGAATCCACAAATATACACCTTGCAAGTTAGAATATGGAAAATAGTGTCTTAAGACCTTGAAGCCCTTCAGAGTCAATTGATGCAACCTATCGCTCAATAATTTTGAGAGTTGTCCCTTCCTTTGCCTGTTTCTATGCCTTTCTTACCACATCTATATTCAATCTTTTTAAAAGTATAAAAATAGTTTAATTTATAAGACAAAGCCAGAAATATGATATTTGGACAAAAGACATTCCATAATGAAGAACTAAGTAGCTTGGACTCAGGTGCGGGTGTCCGCTACGGGTGCGGATCTAGAGGTCGGATCCTTCATGATCCAAATTTCAAAATTCGAGGTTATGGATCCAGGACATATACGGGTGCGAGGATTTGGCCAAAAATAATTCAAATATCTAAAAATAGAGGTATAAAAGTATATCTAAATTATGAGACATTATGTAGAAAACTTCAAGGTATTCTGAGAAGGAAAAGATATTGATCAAAAAGAGAATCCGAGAAGGAGATAAAAGGAAAATCACTGACAGAGAAATTTATATACTTTTCTTCAATTTCACCCTAACTTTAGTTTTGATTTCAAAAATCATTGTATGTCCCGAATTTCTCCGTCGATTTTAGTCAACACACCCAAATCAGTCGACCAGATTCGGTACAGACCCCACACCCACACCCACGTCATGTAGACACAGGTGCGACACCGAAAGTGAAGAGTCCAAGCAACTTAGTTGAAGAATCAAGAGCTTGCATCAGAGAAAAAGAAGAATGAAGAGCACTAAAAGGGGAAAAAACAAAAGAAGCTAGCACAATCGGCCCATAAAAAACATAGTGACGAGCCATGAAAGATCTTAGTTGTTATGAACCAACAAGAAACCAAAACAAAAGGATTCTACCCCATGCTTGCTCTGTCCAGGATTGCCTTTTATCAAGCCAAAAACACCAAACAGCAAATCTCGATCATTACCAAATGGTTGAGGTGTGTAGATGAATGTGGGAAGAAGCAACATAGAATGCAAACAGTAAAGGTCTTTTTCCCCCTTTTGAGCTGTCAAGAGGAAAATGGGAAAGAAAGAAAAAAGTGAAGAGATATGCAACTTCCCAGATCAGCTACTTCAAACCCCCTTGAGATTAGAAATAATTTTCTTTCAGCTCCAGTCACCCATCAACAACTGCAGGGAATTATAGATGTTTCATCAAATGGAATCATCCCCTCCCCCACTGACCAGAAAGAGGTTTCTTAAAGCAATAGGCAGAGTAGATTGTCTCCCTTTTCACCCTCTCCTCTTCCTTTCCCATTCCCGACAATATACAAATAAAGCAGACATCAAATTACAATTGTGGATAATATATATGTCCAACATGATTTGAACAAGTTAAGATTCATGCTTATGCATCAAAAAGAGTGTCGGAAAGGAAAACCATAATAGTGTAGAAACAAGTTAATGCATAGAGAAAGATCCAAGTTGCCAACGATTATTGAAGATAAAAAAAAAAAGCCCCTTCCTCATTAATAGGATGATCAGGTCAAATAGGATGCACTCGATGGATGTAAGGACATACTAAGAAGAAAGCGGATAAGTTAAAATGGATATTTCAAGAAAACACTATTTAAAGAAAAAGAAAGAAACTAGAGTCACATGCAAGAAGAGTGTAGAACAACAATAACATACATGTAATGGCTGGATTGGAATTGATGGAAAATGCTTGAAAAGCCTTAGTCCAAGAAAAATCTCCAGTTGCTTCTGACGAGAACTATCTACAACTGCATTCTTATACCTTCTCTGAAGGGTAATTTTCATATTCTGTGCAGCAGAAAACTGTTTAAATTTGCCTGCATCTTCATTAAATATGCTAAGAATTTGGCTGTGCATAGCTTTGGAACCAGTATACAATGTTGCATGGGTATCACCAGCAACCAAAAACAAATCTGCTAATTGAGACACAGGTGATAAGATCGTCGATCTCTTAAACTCCTCAAATGTCATATCAAATCTCTTCCACGGTTTATCTGGGCAGGGATGATTCCAAGTAGTTGTTCTTGTGTTGTGATCAATAAAATATGTTTTGCCGGTTACAGCATCAGTCCGTTTCTCCCAGCCAGGGGGTAATGGAGCTGTGTAACCCCCATTGTTGTTATATGACTGATAGCCATATGCCAAATCACTGTCAAGTGATATACCTAACCGTCTGCACTGCTCCACGAAAACCTGGAGGGCACCAAAGAAACTAGCAGCATTGGTCCTATCTAAAGAATCAGCGCAATTGAAACGTATCACTCCATTTTGATGTGATCTTAAGCAGAATGCTCCATCAATGTCATCACTGTAAATTACTTCACCTTTGCAATCTTTGAGGCGCTGACGAGAAGGCAGATAATCCCCTTCAGTGATGCCTATAGCATTGGTGGGTGCTTTTAGAAGGTACCAAAGTCCTTCAATTGTTTGTTGTTCTCCTTTCAACTTCACACTGGCATGCCAATCGTAGTTTATTAAATGAACCCGAGAGTAAGGTAGTTTTCCAATTGATCTAATGTAATTCAAAGATTCCTCAAAATGCTGAACTAAAATCGATTCTGATTTGCCTTCACCATTCCTAAGCAAGTTAACGCATATAATTGGAACAAAGGCAATCTTTCGCTGATTCCCGCAAGCAGCTACATCTAGGTTTCTGGCATCATATCTTTTAGTTAACCTCTGATAATATTGAGCACTTCCTTTATAAGGGTCACGACTCGCAACATAGATTTCTGCTTCTGCAGCAGTCAGCTTTAACTCAGCACCCCACCAGATAGGAATAGTGCCTCTTCTCCAGATGTAAGTATTGAAAGGAACACTTTGCCCAGCCCTTTTAGGAATCCACACAAGTTGCTCACATTCAACTTCATTGCCTGCCCATCAAACAGTAGTGGTAATAAATATATAGGGATCATAATCACAATTACGTGCATCATTTTTAGACTAGGTATAGATGGCTATATATTGACAGATATCTTTAAAAAACATATCTCACAGATTTTTTCTGCAAAAACGTATTTCCAGCATGCCAAACAAAATTAAACAACCTAGGTTGTACCAGGTTATATTACATATTTAGAGCAGCGTCAACGGAAACACATACACACACATATATGTCAGGTATCAGAACACACTGCTGAAAAACTGAAACTAGATATAGAACTGATTCCACCATTCCACACAGACAACAGAAAGTATACACTAAAGACATACGTGGAGCACTGGCCCATTCAAATAAAAAATAGGATGAGCAGATAAATGCTCAAGAAAGAAAAGAAACAACTACTTTGCACCACAAATGAGGTTTGAAACATATTGACTATCGCTAACCAAAACCAGCAGGGTCCTGCAGAACTATGTCACACACCCTAACGGAAGAAGAAATGAACAAAGGCAGAGCTATTATTAAAGAAGATTCTTAACAAATATGGATGAGAAACAAAGAACCACAGTAAAAAAACAACCTGCTCTCTTTTTTCGATAAGTAATAATAACCACGTCTGTTCCCGCAAGGCCAACAAAAGCAAAAAAGAAAAAAACAATTTCAAGTTGTACAGGATAATTTTATGCTACCTGTACTATAGCAAGAATTCAAGCCCCTTGCCAGATACCGAGTCCCAGGGTGCAGCCTACTACGCCGAGCAGTGAGGGCAACAACCCCTTCTTGCTGACCTAAGCTTCCAAAACTTCGGGATTCTGCAAAGCCCTATGAATTATCATCGTCCCAATGAGCATTCATATATCACGGTCAATGTAATAGTTAAGAGTTTAGAACCTATTTATCAAAAAAGATAAAATATTGCACTAGTTACAACTTCAGTTTCTGACTCACAGTCAGCCAGCATTGACGGGAATAGAAAAACAAAATGCATGGAATGCACTGGAGCAAGAAGCCTAGACAGTAACCAATCAAATTATCAAACGAGAGTAGTAGTGAAGTTCGACCTCCAATTTGATCAACGATTTAATGGTTTCTTTTTTCAAGAATTATCAGAAATTTAAGAAGTCTTAGAAGAAGGCTACACGTTAAACTATGAAGCGGAATGACAACGCCTCCATTTTACTAGCATTTTAAGTTAAAATGCAGAAGAGGAGGGAAAGGCAGTTGATAAGAATTCTCAAATAAATACTCAAAACATCCAGGATAAAAGATCACCAAACAAAAAAGTCATCAGATTCAATTTGTAACTGTGAGAAAGCACGGGAGAAAAATATATTATTGATGTGTTTAAACAATAATACAAGGACCCCTATTTATAACAATACATACATTACTCCATGTAGGCTATACTTATTTAATGAACTAACTCTAACATTGCCCCTCAAGCTGGTGCATATAAATTATGTGGGAAAGCACGGGAAAAAAAATTTATTTATTAACAATGTTACAATGAGCCCTATATATAATACATATTATAGTCCTACTACATAAGGGACTAGGATATATTCTACTCCTACTACACATGAGACTAGGATTATTTACACATAACTATCCAACACTCCCTCTCAAGCCGGTGCATACAAATCATATGTATTGAGCTTGAAAATATCTGCAAGCTAATCATTCGACTTCACTACGAGTCATGCCAAACTCCTGGATAACTGTGCTGAACTTACCAAACCAAACTCGAGGAGACTGCTCTAGACCATAAAGTTACCGGCGCAAGCGACATACAAGGCCACTAGACTCCCCCTGAGCAACAAAACCAAGTGGTTGCTGATAAACAGAAGTTGGCCAAAAAGTCGCCGTAGAAATTTGAAAATAATGAGACTAAGCCGAATTCCACACTATAAAATAGGTTCTAAGACACAACCAGAAAACAAACTATTCTGGAAATTACTGTTCACGCCGGAAAATCATTGTTTACGCTGGAAAAAGTGCATTGTTCACGCCGGAAAAATAAAAGTTGTTAAAATTTGATGTAATTTATATGGGTAGGCTCGAAATCACTAGACGAGTAAGTTGTCCTAAAGAAGTTTTGTCAAAAAAGTGGTTGGAATGCCTCACACGGGCTGGAAAAGTTACTGTAGCTCGCATGAAAATTTCGAAGTTCTCGAAATTTGTAGGAAATTGTACTGGTGGACTCAGAATCACCCCACGAAACAATTGTCCTACAGAAAGTTTTGGAAATTCTAGCAGGAAAGTGCTCCACGCACCGGCACGTGTCAGATGCGCTCGCCGAAACCCTAGTTCTGGTGGCGTGTGAGAGACTTTCTGCCGGAGCTATTGAGTGGGGTTTTGTCGCCTGACTTTTCCGAACAAGATGATAGTGTTGGTTTTCGCACAACGCTTACCGATGAGGAGATAACACAAATCGATCTTGATCGTCAACCGGAAAGACGCACGACGACTGACTTTTCTGTTCCGATGGGACTGGAATTTCAGGGGTTTGGTCGCACAAGGGTTTCGGATCTGATGGTGGTACTAGTATAAGAACAGTACCACTGTAGCAGTGATGAACCCTAAGAACAAGACGAAGTTAGCGGAAAATTGCACGGCGATGAGATCTTTCTTCTTGGATGTCGCTGAAATGACGCACATCAATAATGTTCTCACTGAAGATGTGATACCATGTGAGAAAGCACGGAAAAAAATCCATTTATTAACAATGATGCAATGAGTCCTATATATAATATATATTCTACCCCTAGTATATAAGGAACAAGGACATATTCTACTCCTACTACATATAGGACTAGGATAATTTACACATAACTATCTAACAAATTACATGTATCGAGCTTGTTACATATATAACAATATGAGAACCAGTGAAGGACTTGGTGAACCAAAGTAGCTCACATGTTGCCATAGCTATGGCTCGATATTCTGCTTCTGCGCAAGATCGAGCAACTACATTTTGTTTCTTGCTTCTCCAACATACCAAATTTCCTCCTCCTAAAACACAATATGCAGATATGGAACGTCTATCAGAAGGTGATCTTGCCCAACCAGCATCAGTGTATCCAATAATATACTCGTAGCCTCGATCCTCGAATAGTAGTCCTTTGTTTGGAGCTGATTTTATATACCGAAGAATGCAAACAACTGCATCCCAATGACTATTGCAAGGAGAGTCTATAAACTGACTTACAGCACTCACAGGAAATGAAATGTCAGGTCACTGAGGTAATTCAATTTGCCAACCAGTCGCCAGTTGCCTATATCTTGCAAGATCATTAAGTGGTTCCCTCTGTCCTGGTGGAAGCTTAGTATTCGGATCTGTAGGAGTGTCAACAGGTCTGCAACCATCATTCTTGTCTTATCAAGAATGTCTAAAGCATATTTTCTTTATGAAATAACAATACCTGAGCTAGACTGAGCGATCTCAATACCTAGAAAGTACTTCAATCTGCCTAGATTCTTAGTCTGGAAGTCTTCAGATTAGTAACTGAATAACTGAGATGATGTGATCTCACTACGAGTCATGCTAAACTCCTGAATAACTGAGTTGAACTTACCAAACCAGGCTCGAGGAGATTGTTTCAAACCATAGAATGGCTTGCGTAATCGACATACAAGACCATTAGACCCTCCCTAGCAACAAAACCAGGTGGTTGCTCCATATAAATTTCATCCTCAAGATCAGCATGGAGAAAGGGCGTTCTTAATGTCCAATTGATAAAGAGGCCAATGACGAACAGCCGTCATGGACAGAAAAAGGCAAACATATGCTACTTTAGCCATAGGAGAGAAATGTTACTATAATCAAGCCCAAATATTTGAGTATATCCTTTTGCAACCAGACGAGCCTTAAGCTGATCAACCTGGCCATCTGGGCCGACTTTGACCGCATAAACCCAATGACAACCAACAATAGTCTTACCTGAAGGAAGAGGAACAAGCTCTCATGTACCACTCGCATGTAAAGCAGACATCTCGCCAATCATAGCATGTCGCCATCCTGGATGAGATAGTGCCTCACCTATAGACTTAGGAATGGAAACAGTGGACAAAGATGATATAAATCATAATGTGGTGATGACAAACGATTATAACTTAAAACATCATAATGGGGATTAGGATTAGTGTAGATCGTACACCTTTCCGAAGTGTAATTGGTGGACTAGGAAGAGACAAGTCCACAGTGGGTGCAAAAGTTAATGCAGGACGTGAATCATCTTGGCCTGATGCTGGCGGGGACGACGATGATAAGTCAAGAGAGGTGGCCTTGTGGCGGGAGATGTAGGAGGAGCAGTAATAGACTTCTCAAAAGTCGGTATAGGTAGGAGTGGCTATGGTGGTGTTGGGTGGCTACGGATGTGGATGTAGGAGGAGGGACAATATATTCCTCACAATTAGGTATAGGTAAGACCTCAGATATATCATATCAGGATGATAAGATGAAGTAAAGTAAGGTTGAGACTCAAAAAATGTGTCACCGGCTGACATAAGATATGTACAAAAATCAGATGAATAGCAATGATACCCCTTTATGAACCCGAAAATAACCAACGAAGACACGCTTGAGAGCACGAGGAGCTAACTTATCTTTTTCAGGAGCCAAGTTATGAAGAAAATATGTACTCCCAAAAACATGACGAAGAGAGTATAAGGGTAACTTAGGGAATAATACTGAATGTGAAATTTGATTTTGGATGGACGATAAAGGCATCCGATTAATTAAGTAACAAACTGTAAGGCATCTTATCAGGATGAAGGCATCTTATCAGGATGATAAGATGAAGTAAAGTAAGGTTGGGACTCAAAAAATGTGTCACCGGCTGACATAAGATATGTACGAAGATCAGATGAGTAGCAATGATACCCCTTTATGAACCCGAAAATAACCAACGAAGACACACTTGAGAGCACGAGGAGCTAATTTATCTTTTCCAGGAGCCAATTTATGAAGAAAATATGTACTCCCAAAAACACGAGGAAGAGAGTATAAGGGTAACTTAGGGAATAATACTGAATGTGAAATTTGATTTTGGATGGACAATGAAGGCATCTAATTAATTAAGTAACAAACTGTAAGAATTGTATCGCCCCAAAATACAACGGAATATGGGACTGAATGAGAAGTATGCGAGGCTGCGAGCAGTTTCAATGAGATGCCTACTCTCTCTCTGCTACCCCATTCTTTGAGGAGTATATGGACAGCATATTTGATGGATAATTCCGTGAGAAGTCATAAATGGTTGAAACTGAGAGGGTAAGTATCGTAAGACATTATCACTACGAAAAGTGCAAATATAAACACCAAATTGAGTTTTTATTTCAGCACAAAAACCCTGAATATAGAAATAACTCAGAACGTTAGGAAAATTCAAGTACGTCTTAAGTAATCATCAATGAAACTAACAAAATAACGAAATCCTAAGGTTGAACTAACTCTACTGGGACCCATTTATCATAATGAACTAAAGCAAAAACAGACTCTCAGCACTACGTGAAAATGTGGCTCGAATATATTTCCTAAGTTGATATGACTCCCAATCTAATGTAGACAAACTAGACATTTGTAACTGGACATGTTATGGAGGGATCGTGGGAATTAAGGTAGTAAAGGTCTTGTGATTCACGCCTTGTGCCAATCGTCTGCCCCGTATTGCAGTCCTGCATACTAAAAGAATCATCAATGAAATATATACCACAATGAAGGGCACAAGTCAAACGACTAACAGATGGACTACCAAGGACATAAAGAACAGAATATAAAGTGATAGAGGACAGGGGATTAGCTTGTCCAACTCCTTTTGCTTTTGTTTGGACTCCATTAGCTAAAGTAACATTGGGAAGAGACTGTGAATAAACAATATTTGACAAAAGTCACCTATTACCAGAAATATGATCAGAGACACCTGAGTCCATGATAAGTTGGTATTTTTCCCAACTTCTTTTATGCCTTTAATAAAGTTTTGCCCCAGTTGATGTATTAATGGACTAATTATGTTTTGAATGTTATAATTGCAGGTCGTGGAGTTGGGTGAGAATTAATAAAATTGAAAATCATCAAATACCTGCAACTACAAGAAAAACATCAAATTCAGTCCAAAACTAAAGAAGCAAAAGTCTATCCTGCGTGGGCCACGTAAGTCACCCACGCAGTTGGAGAGCTTGGAGGCTGAAAGTTTAAGTTCTGGAAGTGGCCACGCATCCTGCGTGGGCCACGCTACCTGGCCACGCAAGACCCGACGAGGATAATTTTGTCCATCTGTTCAGAAGACTATAAATAGTACTTTTTTGGTCTTTTTTTATAACTTCTGACAGAGAGGAATATTGTACGAGCGGCTGTGAGTTTTCCTCAGGGTTGACAAATGGCATCACGGTTTCTCAATCTTCTTTTCTATTAGTATCAATGACAGGATTAAAGGATAATTTGATTATTTCTTCTATTGTCATGTCTAGCTAAATTCATTAGCTAGGGTTATGAATCTGGAATGGTGTTATGACTATGGGTTATTAATATAGATTTGTCTTTGATTAAATATTGTGTTATCTAATTGCTCCATGCTTTCTTGTATGATTTGGTGGTTGCAAACACTAGATTAACGCCCATCACACTTAGTTCTAACTTGGAAAAGTGGAACTGAGTTTAGGTATAAAGCAATTAGCAAAGAATTGGGTAGATTAAGGAATTAATCTCATCTCAATTGATAGAATCAAACTAGGAATAAGGAGATTCTTACTTGGGCATTAACAATTGTATTGCATAGAGCTCTAAATAGTCTGGAAAGACATTTGTGAGTAAAAACCCCTTAGCGTTGGAAAATACTAAGTTGGTATTATTGATATTGTTGTCATAATACATGTTTGATTGATTGGAATCGAATACATCTATACCCATAGCATAGCATACACGAAGGAGGAGCAACCCTAGTGCTTTCTCTCATTGGTTACTGCTTTCTAATTATTTTCACATTCTAAGTGTTTGATTAAACTTCAAAGTCATAACTTTTAGAAGTAATTGCAGAAAATCAATCTTTTATTTGAAGATTACTTTAAGTTCATTGAATTCACCAACTCTTTGACATTCTAGCACACACCATACTCCTCGTGGGATCGACCCAACCTTGTTGGGTTTATTATTGCGATCGACCGTAATACTTTCAATTTGAGAGTAGGATTGGACGTGACCCGTCCATGATTCATGGTCCAAGAGTAGTAGACTAGAAAACACAAGCAAAGAAATTACCAACAACAGAAGTATCAATCTGAGTGACAGAGGCTACTTGTGGAAGTATCTGCTTAGTTGCTCGATGCTGAAGGAATTCATTATACTCCCCCTTCAAATAAAGAAAATCCATGTTACCTACCGTCCCGGTCTGAGCAATATGAGCATTTCTAGGTGGTCGGCCATGCAAAGAGTAACACACCTCGAGTGTGTCCAAGCTTATTACAATAAGAACACTTAGGTCGAGATCTTCCAAAGCGACCTCCTCCGTCTATTCTCCATAGTTTGAGATGCCCGATTTTCCACAGTCTGGGATGCGAGATCTGTGATGTTGTGTGACTGGGTGCTACCGCAAGGCGAAGTAATTGAGAGAATAATTCATCAACTATAGGGACAGTCAGACTAGCCAAAATCTAGTTGCATAACGAATCAAGATCATTAGGAAGTCCAACGAGGGTAAGAACTATGAAAATTTCGTCGCTGCTCTTGTTGCTTTTCAACACTAGCAAAAACCGGCATCAACATCTCAGATTCCTCCATGACTGCATGTACTCGTCCCAAGTAGGCATATCTAATTCCTGTTTCTTTAAATTTGTCATCCGTGATATCACATCATAGAAACGAGATATGTCATTAGTGTATAAAGTGCGAGACTTTTTCCAAATTAAGTAACATGTCTGAAATGGACGAAACAAGGGCATTAACTTGGAATCAATATATCGCCACAAGATACTACATAACTGAGCATCGATCTTCTCCCAAAGCACTTTGGTCTTTTCATCTCCCTCACTAGCCTTTTTGGTTAAATGATCTTGAACACCTTGACCTTTACATCATAACTCAACAGACGAAGCCCACGCTAAGTAGTTTGAACTTTCCCTTAAAGGTTCCGAAGTAATCATAACACTTGGACTTCCAGAACCCGTACTTTTAGAACCAAAAACATCAAATCCCAAAGACATCGTTGGGATGAAGAGGGATCCAGCAGATTATCACCAAATAAAGGAAAGAATCAACTATAACTCGTTGAAATAGGCGAAGGACACACAGTAGTTGCCGGAAAATATATCTTTTGCCGAAAAAATAAAAAGTTCGATGAAACTGTTGACACCTGAGTGGGTAGGCTTGGATTGAAGAGATGAAGCAGAAAGAATCGCCGGAATCTGCAAAAACAGTCGCCTAAGTTCCCAAAAAATCACTGGAAAATAAAAAACTTGTCAAATTTTGGTGAAACTTTGATGGGTAGGCTCAGAAAAACCTCGCGAACAAGTTGTCCGAAAAAAGTTCTCCGAAATTTGGCGGAAATGACCACATGCGACGGCACGTGAGTCGGACCTCCACCGGAAAAAACTCTGCTAACGGCACATGAGAGCGCGTAGCACACTTTGTGCTGGAGAAATTTTTGGGGTTTGGTCGCCGGAGGCTGCCGATGGAAAATAACTTTCTTGTGGACAACCCTGATTTGCTGGAAAAAAAGACTAGTTAACTGAATTGTTTTCTTCCCGAAGTTGCTGAAATTTATGCACAACGATAAATCTCTCACGATTGCTCTAATATCATGTGAGAAAGCACGGGAGAAAAATATATTATTGATGTGTTTAAACTATAATATAAGGACCCTATTTATAACAATACACAATACATACATTATTCCTATTCCATGTGGGACTATACTTATTCACATGAACTAACTCTAACAGTAACGGTGACCATTGTACAAAAGACCAACATGATCGCCAAGAGGAGTCTATCCATGAAAGAATTAGATAATATTTCTATTCAAGCAAGAAAAAACAAATTTGACGCATAGTTTCATAACTTTATGCCTTCAACTTGTCAAAGGTCAACACAGGGCACATATCTTACTAATGAGCCAACTGCAGCATACCCTAACTTTTAAAGCTTGGACCAGAAGAGCTTAAGGACATCAGACATATCAGCTGGTGGGGAGCTTTTTATAAGATCATCTTCAAGTTGTTGACACAGAGACTAAGAGGTTATGCTAAAGTTAGCTTCTGACACACATTTGCCCATTATTTTTTATTTTTTATTTTTTGATAAAGTACATTTACCCTTTATTAAGGAAGACAGATCATTGATGTGATTCTCATTGCCAACAACTGTTTAAACTCAAGGAAAAGACAAAGGGGGGCTGGCTTGTGTTGCAAATTGGTCATTGAAAAAGCTTTTGACCATGTAAATTGGATCTACCTACTCAATATGCTGACAGAGATGTGGCTCGGTGAGAAATAGATCAAATGGATAAGTTTCTGCATCTCCACTGTCATATTTTCCATCATTATGAATGGAACTCCCAGAAGATTTTCGTTCCTTCTCGCAGGGGGTTGAGACAAGGGGACCTTCTATCCCCTTTCCTATTTGTTCTGGTCATGGAAGGGCTTAGCAAAATGTTATGCAAAACTAGGGATCTTAACTTGGATCAAGGGTTTCTCAGTGAATGCAAGGAATCTTCAAAGAATTGAAGTTATGCACCTTTTCTATGCAAATGACACCTTAATCCGTTGTGGAGCTGAGGAAAACCAATTAAGGAATCTAAGAGTCATTTTGCTGATTTTTGAGGCAGTGTAGCAGCCAAAAATCAACATTGAGAAAAGGTTTTACGTATCCCGTGAACGAGATGCAAGATCTTGTGATTAATTTTGGAGGCTAGATAGGGCCTAGGGGAACTTCCAACAACATATTTGGGGATGCCTTTGGGGACCCGACATAAAGCCAAAGAAATATGGCAAGGAGTCATCACAAAGTTTGAAAGAAATTGGATATATGGAAAAGGCTATATCTCTCACTTGGAGTTAGAGTGGTCCTAATTAACAGTGTACTTGATTCTCTTCCAACCAATCTAATGTACGTTTCTCCAATACCCTCTAAGGTGAGGAAAACATTGGATAAATCAAAAGAGACTTCTTATGGGATGGCGACAAAGAGAAAGGAACTTCCACTTGATTAAATGGGACAAAGTGTTGCTGGAAAAGAAAGTAGGTGGTCTTGGGATCAAAAATTTGAAGAACTAAAACAACTCATTGTGGTAGAATGGCTATGGAGATATGGAAAAGAAGAAGGTTACCCATGGAGGAATTCGATTTAAATGCAAGTATGGGGATCGCAAGGCTTGGTGTACCGACTCTGTGAACTCGCCTCATCGTTTCGGCCTCTAGAAGCATAATAGTCTCTGGCTACAATTTAAGGCTAACATTGCAATCAAATTAGGTGATGGAACGAAGATACTTTTTTGCATTGATGAATTGTTAGGTCAATCCCCCCTAAACAGTACTTTCCCTGATCATTATTAGTTTATTTTGGATACTGAGAAGTCAGTTTATCATTGCTAGCACAATGAAATTGGAGCCTCAACTTTAGAAGGTAATGCTTTAACTGGGAGATTCAAAGATTGGCCAAACTGTTGCACGACATCGACAAAGTGCTTTAATAACAAGCTGAGTTAAGTGGAACTGTAGCTCCTAATCACATATTTAGACCTCAAAAGTTTTAAAAAGAAACACACACAAACACACACATAAGAGAGAGAGGGAGACAGAAGCTTGTTCTTGGACATTAAACAAGCCAAGCCAAAAAGCTTAGTTTGCTTAAATTGAGCTCGACAGCAAGCTCAAGTTTGGTTGCTTTAATAGACAAACAAGCTAAAAGTCAAGCTTAATGAGCCGCTCACTCTTTAATCACGTGCAAAAATTCATCTATACCCTACCTATGAATAGTAACATATAACTCTGATGCATAAATACTTGTTTGCAGCTTCATAACAGCTGTTCAGTAGGAAGCACAGAATGCAGTAAAGTAGACAAACTTGCACAAAGGGCAGTGATTTAGAATGACAAAGTACAGCAAAATTGATCATAAGCCATTATTTTGTTTTTCCTTTTTTTCCCTTGCATCACACACATAGAAGTGGAACTTATTGCAAGTGTCGAATGCCACACCAAAAAAAGTACAGTATCTAAGGGTACCAAGTACGAAGTAAAACCTGCAGAAGAACGACACAATGCTCTGGAAGTCCAATCTTTCTGAAGGGCACTGAAAACCATTTATTCCACACAAATTCATCATCAGGATTCTGCAAGGGCATACGACTTGGAAAAGGTCTAGTAATGTCCCTCGATTCACAAAAATAATGCTTGCCATCAATGTCAAGCTCTGTCACTTCTTGAACATTCTTTAATTCACCTTTGCCCAGTGGCTGAGGGTTTTGAAGTGAAATCTTGATCCATTGGCTCTCAGTTACTGTATATACACATCCACCCCCAGGCAAATTTGGAATGCTGGCTGACAACTTTGTCGCAACAAGAAGTAAACCAAAGCTCCCAAGGGCAGTATATCCTAGCACAGCCCTGGCATAGGTTATACTCTTGCACAGCCATTTTGAACCATTCGTCACATAATCTAAGGCTTCACTTTGAGAATTGAAAACATCATATCCTGTCTTTTCATTGTAGCGAAGATTTCCAGTTGTGGGATCAACATAGATCACCTGAGTGTCAGTCCTTGAAGACAAACTAACAACAATATATACTTCACTAGATTCCAGTGTAACAACAACAACAGATGTATCCCGCGGATGTCCAGCTGAAGTGAGTAAGAAATAAAATGAGTGAACAGACCAGAAAAATAGAACACACTATTCAATTAGAAAAAATATGTAAGAGACAAAAGAAGCTATACAGCTGAACATGTTCACTCTTTCTAGCAAGCAAAGGTGAAAAAGTGGATGGTTTTATCGCCCTAGCATTGTAGCTCATGAATCATGATAGCTGTATCTATCAAACGGAGCAAAACAAAATGAGACACCCAAAAATTGTTCCTTCAAAAAGCACTAGATAGTCAACTTTTCAGAGCTCCCAGTGGATTCAACCTCCAAAAGGCACTTTTAAGTAGTAAATGAAGTTGAAAAGGCAAGATGCATGGAATTGAATACCCTGGTCAAAAGTTCACATGAACATATTGATTGGTGACGGAAAAAGACTTGCATGCTCAAATAAAACAACAATTACTACTATGCCTAAATCTCTAAGTAGTTGGTGTCGGCTACCTGAATTCTCTATTGAAATCACACTATTTTGGCTGTTTCATTCCACTACACAATAACTTTGCCTCTTTTAATGACAAATTAGGGACTTTTGGGAGCTAGGAATTCCCTGTATGCCACTCCTATCCCTACACTATCATACATGCTAGTTTATACATGTATGGATATTCTCCACCAATGGTATCAACAAGGAGCTTCATTGTTTTATGACACAGGATCATAGCTCTGAGGGCAGTTTTTTTTCCTTTGACAAAGTAATAAAATTTTATTGATGAAGTAATAAAATTTTATTGATGAAGGGTGTGAAACACCTGTGTAGAAGTAGTACACCAAAAAATATATAGCCTTATGGTTTTCCACAAAAGCCACCCAATCTTCTACACAAATAGGAATCTCATAGATGCATCAAAAAGCGATAAGGGTTAAGAGGCTACTCATCAATCATACATGATTTTCACATAAAATGCACATAAGAACACAATTTCCAATAATTACCACAATAAACCTACAGTATAATAGCAATGCAGCTAAATTTTTAATAGAGCTACCATTTTTAGCAAAGAACTACCACACAGCAAAATAATCAAAAAAAAAAGTGTCAAAAATGCCTCTAACCTATTGGATTTAGCTTAAGTTTATCCTCCATACACCTATTGAACCGTAAAAGCCCCTAATGATAATTTTGGACTAAAACTACCCCTAATATTAACATTTGCCTAACCTTCCATTTTACACCCCCTCTTCCTCTTCCACAGCGCAAAAAAACCCAGACATCCTTAGCTTCCATTTTCCTTCTTCTGCAAATTCACTAGACCTATCCCATTCTTGATTAACAATATGACCCATTTACTTTTCCTGCAAGGTAATGGTTGCATTGGCACTCTTCCAAGCATCAACCTACAATGCCTTGTAAATTTCAGTGCCTCAAACAATCATCTCAATGGGTCCATACTAGGTATTCTGTCAGTATTCCCTGCTAGCTTCATCTCTTTCTGATAATATTTATTGTGGCGGTCCATTGCCACCTTGTATTCATTTTTTCCTTCACCCTCACCTTCATCTTCACCAAAATATGTTCATAAGAAATCCAAAAAGCTCTATGCAGCAGCCATTGTTGCAATATCAATTGGCTCAATGCTTGGGCTTCTCATATTTTTTTTTTTTTTTTTGAGAAGGTAACATATTTATATATTAATAAAAAGACTTCACTAAAAAGGTGAAGTCACCCATATTTACAAGGAAAATGCCCAGAAAGAAAAATAAACATTAAATATCCTTGGTCATCTCACAAGGAATCTAGAACATCAAAAATGGATTCATGATCCTCCAACAACTTTCCTTTACACCAAAAATAGAAAAGCGCCAAACATTTCATCTTTATCTTCTGGATGTTACTGGACTTGTCTTCAAAACATCTTTGGTTTCTCTCTTCCCAAATTGTCCACCATATGCATGTCGAAACAATTCTCCATCTCTCTTTATAACTAGTAATGTTGCCCTCTTTATTCCAGCAATTTAGAACATCATTAATTTTTTCTGACATTGCTCATGAAATTCCCCGTAAGCTGACGAAGATTCTCCATATTTGTACAGTGAATTTACAATGCAAAAAAAGATGGCTAATTGTCTCTGTCTTCTCTCCACATAAGTAACATCTAGAGCACAGGTGGAATCCTCTTTTGATTAAGTTGTCTTGTGTTAGTACTGCTTCTTTTGCCAATAACCATGTAAAGCAAGCAACCTTGTGTGGAATTTTTACTTTCCATATCATCTTCCATGGCCAACAACCAACCCGATTGTTTGACAAGTTGAATTCCTTGTAAGCAGATCTAACAGAAAACTTCCCTGCCTATTCTTTTGCCATACGATAAGATCTTAATTAGAATTGATACCACGAAATAGCTCCAAAGTATTGTAAAAGTCAGTTACTTTTTCAATCTCCTAATCATTTAGCAATCTTCTGAATGTAAGGTTCCATCCCTGATTCGTCCATGCCTCATGTAATGTTACTTGTTGTTGATTCAAAGAATATATGTCAGGAAAGAGATCCTTCAATGGTCCTTGACCTAGCCAATTGTCATCCCACAGTGAAATCTTCCTACCATTTCCTACCTTGAACTTGGATTTGTTAATCAGTTTTGGCCACAGATTCCTGATTGATTTCCACAAGCTGACACCGTATGGGTTTCTCACTGATTTGGTTGTCCATTTTCCTTCCATTCCATATTTCTCCGTAACAACCTTCGTCCACAATGATTGTTCATCTGCTGCAAGTTGTCCATTTTCCTTGGGCTTCTCATATTGTTGTTGATTCTTTACCTTCGTATACTGGAAAGAGTACTCATATAGCATCAATTATCGATACATGCCGACGTTGTCAAGGCTCTGCCAGGCGCCAGCTTTAGAATGGAGACGATTGGCATCCTGCGAGCCTCTACGAGGTGAATGAAATTAAAGTTACTTACCGGGAATTTGGCTAAGCTATACCAATCCCGGCGCCACCTCTATGACGTAGGAATCTTCCATCATCGAGAATTTCATTGTGATCCACGACGCTCCGCCAATTTTGCAGCTAGGGCTCTCTACAATCTCAAGTTAAGCATGGGCTCCCTTTCCAATAAATTGAAGTTCTGAGTCTAATTGATACGTACTTAGAGACAATTTCTGCTGATCCAGAGTCTAATTTGTGAGCTTCCTGATAACCTAAGGAGTCTTAAAAGCTTGTTAATCTGGACCTTTTGTTAAAAACTTGTGTTACTCAGTGAGTTCAACTACTGATGTACATATTGAGTTGTACAACAACTCGTTTACCGGTGAGTTTCCGGCGAAAAGAAGTTTAAAGATGACAGCAGCTGTGGTTTTTTGGGTTCCGGTTTGGTCGGTTTAAGAGACTACTCCTCAATCATTCAGGAATTTCACATAAAATTCACATAAGAATACAATTCCCAATATTTACCACAACAAACCAACAGAAAAATAGCAGTGCAGCTAAATGCTTAATAGAGTTACCATTATTAGCAAAGAATTTCCAAACAACTAAGCGAGAAAACAGGTACTAGTTTAATATCCAGACTTCAAATCTTACCAGATGAATCCATGCCGTGATAAATAAATAGTTTATGTACTCATGAGCATTACAACTTTGAATCTGACAAGATAAATGGAATGAGAAGTGTTAGAAAATTACCGAAAGAGGAAAAGTAATATTTTGTGTCCTATAGGAAAAATCATCTTTGCTAGATAAAAAGGGAAAGTTCATCTTATTCACCTGAATTCACATTATCATCACTTCATCAACATCCTCAGAAAAAAATTGCACCTTTCTGCCACAATTCTGATATTATTTACTGCTTTCGAATCTGCAAAAGAAGTATACAGGTCTGACAGTTCTATTCCATACGTTCCCAATCAATGAATGAAATTGAACTACAGAAACAACATCACTTTTTTTTTCTCCTACACACAAACAAAACCAGCATAAATCCTAATCGTAACAAGATCTTTAATTATTCTTTCCACTCAAACAAACAAAGAAAGTTCCTTCAAATATACCCTTGAAAACCTTCAAAAGCTATATTATATGGGTTTGTTAATATGGATCCTCTAAAACCTACCTAAAAACTAAGTCCAAGCTAAGCTTCGTGATAACTCATTACCAAGGTGAAAAATATTATATTTTGGAAAAAGAAAAGTCTCCAAGCTGAATAATTGAAACTTACGGGGAAAAAAGAATAATTGAAACTTAATTTCAGCAATTAAGAAAGGACTTCAGAATGGGTCTAATGAAACTAATAATCCATTCATTTCCCAATCAAGCAAAACAAGATTATTCGATAAAACCCTCTAAGATTCAGAATTCGCTGATCACTTTAAGTATAAACAAGTAAAAAGGAAATCAATGTATACGACTCAAATGCCCAAAAGATCAAAACTATTCATGATTCAAGCCAAGATGCAAATTGGATATGACAATTAAATCAGAACAGATCAGAATATGTGGGAGTTGGGCGATACCAAGTATCAGAACGAAATGTAACTCACCGGAAAATTCTCCAGAAGAGAGAGAGAGAGAGAGAGAGAGAGAGAGAGGTGTCAAATTGTGATGCGATGTTTTTTGGGCGAAGAAATATGTATTGGAGTACCATTCTACATCCACATGGTACAATACAACTATCACAAAGTAATATAGATCATAATTTATATCTATGGCTATCAATTATTAATTATTAATTATTAATTATTATTATTATTATAGTATTATTATTATTATTAGTCTATTAATATATAAAAGGAGAAGCAAATTCATGATATTATGCCAAGTGTCAAAACAAAATATCGACACGTGTCATGTTTTAGGACAAAACTCCAATAAATTTCGAGATTCAAAAAAATAAAAAGAAAAAAAATACAAATACAAAATTTAAATAATTAACCAATTCAGTTATTCAACATCATGGGGTCTCACGTATTTATGTTAAAATATTACACAAAAAATACATTTTTTGGCAGTTAATTATGTCAAGTGTCAAAACAAAATATCGACACGTGTTATGTTTTAGGACAAAACTCCAAGAAATTTGGAGATTCAAAAAAATAAAAAGGAAAAAAAATACAAATACAAAATTTAAATAATTAACCAATTCAGTTATTCAACATCATGGGGTCTCACGTCTTTATGTTAAAATATTACACACAAAACACATTTTTTGGCAGTTAATTTATATTATTTATTAAACCTGAAAATTTTAAAAAATAACATAGAAAAGATGTTCGTAAAATTTTTTAAACCTTCGGTAGTTAATAGAACATGGAATCCCACAACTTTTGCAATTAACTAAGGGATACGTTTTTTTTTTTCTTTCTTTAAGTTTGAAAAGAAAATTGATTTTAGATTATTATTTATAAATTGCATATTTAGATATCACTTTCCCTAAACTTTCTCCGCAAAACCTAAAATTGTCGCTCAACTATCTAACTCACCACATCCACTTTTATTATATTCGCTAACTATCTACAAATACTCAAACTCAAGAAGTTGGCATAGAAATTTGACATCCATCAACTTTAATTTTGGTTGTGATATCAACTTCCTTCAAGCATCCCATGATATTCTAACCACCGACCCTTCTTCGCATAATTCTCAAATATATGATCATTGTCTTGAGACAATGGATAGAAGAGATAATGAGTGTAGCAGATTTTCAGAAAATATGAATATCATTGTTCGGATTAATATTTCCCCATCAATGTGTTTGTTTGATGAAGTTATTACATGTAGATCTTTCATATCTGTGATAGGTTGTAAAAGGTGATGGATTTTAGTTTATTTAGAAATTGATTTTAGGATACGTATTGTAGTAGTGCTGGAGCCAAGCATATGAGGATTCCAATTGTTGGAACTAAATTTGGTATTGAGGTGTAGCTAATTGATTAATATGTATTGTGGTAGTTTGCTAATTGTTGATTTAAATAATTATTTACGGGATTGTAGTCATTTCCTATATTTAGATTTGATATATGGCAAGTGGGTTTGGAGAATCAACTAGCAGGACACCCTCAAGTCCTTCTTGCTCCACTAACAATGGTAATTGTAACGATGCTGACAACTTCGAGTGCAATATTTGCTTTCATTAAGCGCAGAACCCGATTGTTACTCTCTACGGCAATAATGGAGGTAATATATTAACGCTTTACTACATATTTGTACTCCTTAATGATTGTTGCTCCTTTTAAGTTATGTACTTATCGTGTTTAATGACATATTTTTTCATCCGCATGTGGCTGCTATTCGTAATCTAATGTACTAGGGAGTAGCCCATGTGTCTTAGTTGGGTACCAGCATAGCATCACATGCCAAATGCAAAACTTTGAATTATAGGATGCCTCACATGATTTGACTGAATATTGTGGAGTCATGGTAATTTCGTGACATGCTTTTCATTCAGATTTTTTTGAGCCATCGACTTATGAGATATCTAAAAAAGAAATATTGGTAATTTGTAATTTAATCAATAAGCAATATTTCTTAGTTACACATTTTTTTTGCAGAAATTTTTTTTCTACCACAGTGGGAAGTAAACTGCCTCATGACCCTCGAATGCTGACTAATCCGCCTCTTCTTCGGAATAGAGTGAATACAAATATCATTCTCATATTTTAGGTATACTTTTATCATGCCTTGAATATTTTTCTCCTTATCTGTATAAAAAAAAAAATAGGAACTAGGTGCCATCCATATAGTAGAAATTGTGCTGCTTCTTAAAAAAAAAGAATAATGAATAAATTAAAACAAGTAGCTTGAAATTATAAGTTGGATATACATATGTTTAGGTATTCATTTTGCTGTTTAGAAATCACATTCATAGTCAATAACAAACAATGCAAAAATTATTGTGATTTTTTTGGATTAGCCACTGTGATGTAAAATAAGTATTCTGCAGAAGTATTGTTGCGGAAGAAAGGATTTTACTAATGTTTAGATATCATGCCTATAATATGGAAATTTATTTTTAGCTACAAAAAATATAGGTTATTATGTTTCACTATGAAGTATTGGTATGAGCCTATATATTCATGTTTAGAGACCTTGATTGTTGTATATATATATATATATATATATATATATATATATATATATATATATATATATATATATATATATATATATCAATGCTTCTAAATGTTTATTTGAACAGAGTAAATCTACTTTATACTCATTATGATGCTTGCAACCTTTAGGAAAAATATTCTGTTTAACTTATGAAATTTGGAGTTCATCATTATAAGCCTAGCTTTCAGCTTTATACAATTAAGTGTTAAAATAAATGATGAATTTTTTTGTTAGTACAGTAACTTTAAAATATTTGTTAGAAGGATATGAAAATTATGCTAGAAGTAAAGTGTTGAAAATATATTTGGAATTATCTAAGCTCTAAAAGCTTTGCCCCTATTAAAAATCGATGTGTTTATATATAAATCACATTCATTTTGCTAAGTCAAAAGCTAAGCTTCAATAGTGTTCAGTTGTAATGGTAAGTGCAGTACTTTGAAGCTTTGAATAATATTGGAAAATATGACAAATGAGGCAAAAAAAAAATTATTTACTTTACTTTTTGTTTATACTTAGTTTTAGTGGCTTAAAAATTTCATATTTTAGAGAAAGTACTTCTATCGAGGATAATGAAAAATAATAGGGGTAAAGCTTATTTTTCATTAAAAAAGCAGTTGGGAGTATTTTTTTAGTAGTTACACTTTTTTTTCATGTAGGTTACATTATTTTATACATATTTTCTCTACTGACTATTTCTCACTTTGTGGTATTAATAGTACTTGATGCTATTCTATTGAGAGATTGTGATTGGGTGAGACTCGCATGACAAGTTTGAATGGGCAATAAGAGGATGATGGAGTTGAGCTACTATTTTGTTGATCCTCTCAAGACTTGATCGATGATTTGTCCATAAGAAAATCAAGAATTTATGCAATTTATTTTTGTTGATTATTACTTGATTTCTTAAGAAAATGGGAATACTCTATTTTGGATCTCAAGCATACTTTCAGTCTTTTAGGGATGATTTTTTAAGCCATTTTTTGGTTATTATATTTGTCATTACTGGTTTTATTTGCTACATGCGGGACTACTTTGAAGGATGGGAAGTGATCAAGATTAAAGAAATTATGTGGTTTGAATGCGGTCGGTAAATTTAGTCTGTAATATACGTCGGTTTCTATTATCTCTCACCGTACAATTTTTATTTTCAACGATCCGCGCATCACACGGGTACATATACTAGTTTTATTAAATTAAAAGAAGAGGCAGAAGCCCCTGGCATCATGAAATTAAGATATTCGGCACTTTAGGACATAGCTCCCAAAAAATAGGAACTAAAAATTAATTTGGGGAAAAAACCTTTTACAAACTGACCACGCCCAATTATGCCTTATAAAAAGGACTAAGCGGTCGTTGCAAATATAATCCGATTTACAAGTCCGGAGTCGAATCCCACAGAGAACTAAGGTTTAGCTACAATTATTCACTATCACCAAGAATACAAGCTTGAACAATTCCTAACTTATAGAAATTAAGATTCTTGTGTTTAACTAACTAACTAACAAATTAAAATAATAAATTAACACTAAAGATACTACATGTTGGAGAAAATATTAAGGAGGTCTAGAGTTATGATTTCCCTAATTGTCGGAATCCTTCCCGCTATGTCTTCTATAATTTCGCCTAAGTATTCTCTACCGATCATGAGCGCTCTGCGTGTTGTAATTCTCTCCCGAGTAATTTCGACAATTTACTAGACATACTATCCCGAGTTACACTAGCTGGCTTTAATTACAGCTCACTTAGATCGCACCCAAGGTTTCATTATCCATAATCCCACCTTTAAACCCTTGGTTATTGATTCCTCACATACGTCGGGAGTAATATTGTTCAACAACTACCTGAATATGCACTCTCTTCCGAGTAATACATACTAAATAGGCACAACTAATTGAGGGCCCTTCAATCAACCACAAGAATAATATAGTTGAACAAATATAGAAAATATTACGGCACAATTATATAAACATACCAAGAATTTATTCCACAAAAAGTTTTATCAAAACTCTAGATAACAAATTAGCTATTCATAATAGTATGTAAAACTACAATACTAAAAGTCATACCAACAATGAAAAAGGTAAGAGGAAGGAAAAATTCCTAGAAGAATTCCCCGCCTTGCTCCTATTGTGTCCCTGCCTCCTTAGGATGAATCTGTGCCAAAAGTATGTCCAACACTTCAAAATAGCATTTTAAAATGTATTTATACCAAGTAGGGTCGGGCCCAGATAAAAATACCTTATCCCACGCGACATAGGACACTCACTCTGTAAAATTTGTACTATCGCGTCGCCCCATGCGGGGCGGCAGTGGAAAAGCTCAGATTGATGATTTTGATAGGCTGCAGAAAATTTCCATAGGCATGGCGCACCGCATGCCGCATCACGCACCGCTATAATGGGAATTTGCAAAAATTCAAAACATGAAAGTTGTAGACCTTTCAAATATCTTTCCAATGATATATTGTGGATCCCAAACGGAGTTTTGAGTGAAAAGTTATGTACATTTTACTAGAATGCGCCGTATGCCCGCTCGATTCTCCATTTCGTTCTTAATTATCATCCATTGATCCCCGAACACGATCCCGGCTTAATTCCTTGGGATTTTACTCAGACTTCAAAGCTCCAAATCACTTGAATTCATTCCATAATATCTACATAGCTCGGAATCACTCCTACAAGGCATAAAACATACAATTAGTGCAAAATACTAGCGATTAAAGCTCAAACTCAATTAAAGTGCAGTAAATTTAGAGTGTAATAAGCGACTAAAATATGTAATTATAGCCGATCATCAACACCCCACACTTAAACTATTGCTCGTCCTCAAGCAATTAAACTACACTTCATAAAGACACGACCTTTTTAAACAACTCTTCTAACTCGTTATACCAAGAATATTTAAAATAGACTAAGCACAAGAGTGTAACATCTTCACCTCAAGATTTGACTCACAAGTACTACGCATTATTCACAACTCACTCATTTACTCTAATATATAGGTCACTGAAACTACCTTTCCTTCATGAATCAAGTGCCCTCACACAACAAAAGAGAGTAGTTCCACACAATAAAATTTAAGAACACTTAGGAACTCGAGATAGAAAGAATTCACTCACTCTCAGAAACGACATTCATATGCAACAAGAGATGCACCATAGGCTTGATCGTAGTGCACTACTCTACTAATCGAGCTCATTCAGTCTAGGATCAAGTATGACTTTATTTGGTTGTAATGTAGGTTGCGGGTTGGGTAGGATATATTTGGATATAAGAGTGACAATACCTCCATAAGCACTTTAATACATATACTTTAACATTCAAACCCATGCTTATGTCAAACCATGACTCCACCTTCACATCAATATACATCAACTCCCAATTTATTTAAGCACAATTACATCAAGAGTCACCACAATCAAAGAATATTTTTCACAGCAATACAACTATTTCTTTATTTCTTTTTCTTTTCCAATTCAAGTGGCTCTTACTTATTCAAAACTGTGCACATTTCTCCTTATTTCATTAGTTTCACTCAAAAGCCAACCCAATTACCCACACTTTAACTTTTACAAAGTTCATAACTATTCAAGTGATCATGAGAGGTTAAAAAGTTCAAATAGATGATTAATTCAAACAATTGGATAAGGCTTGTAATGTGGTTGCCAAAGAATCAGTATTATAGGCTCAAAGGGGTTAACTACGATATGTAACAATTAGGCGGACAAAATATACATATCTAGCTCAACAAAGAAACGCCTATATCACTTCCTAGACTAAACAAAGCTACTATTCCGCTTTGCAAACACACGGGGCAAGTTCTAGACATCAAATGCAACGCATAGAATAACACAAAATCTTACACACACACACACATGACACATAACTCACTCAAGCTTGGATTCATCAAGATACTCTAGTCAAAGCAGTTAAGCAAATTTAAAATCATACAATTTAAGGTAGTTATACAAGAGTCAAAAATTGAGCTTAAGCGTCACAACCAAAGTACTCTCTATTCTCAAGGCATAACAAAGTCAAGAGATATTGCTTCAATTCAAAACACAACACAAGTTTTCCTATTTCTACAAAAAAAAAAACTAACTACATCCGATTTAAATAAAACCCTTAGAAAAGAATCGCGACACAAAGAAAAACCAAGGAGGAATTACTACACTACCTACAAAGAAAATCTTTTTGTCCTTTTTTCTTTAGACTTAAATCCCTCAAGAAAATTGTCTAGGATATCCATCGTCGGGAAAAGTCTAATCATTTAAACAAAAAGTATTATTCAATTAAACTAACACAACTAAAGTAGCATAGAAAGTCACTTAGAGAATCTCCTCACCCCACACTTAAAATTGTGCATTATCCCCAATGCACATCATAACTATAAGAGGGTAAGAGAAACTCCCTGGTAGGCCAAAGGCCGAAGCACTAGCAGCTCATGGGGTACTCAGACTTCTCCCAGTCTTGGTAATTCATGCGGGCACCTCACACTTAGTTCCAACCATCTGGTTTGTTGTTGCATCCTTCCAATAGCTTTGCTTTCCATGCTCCTAGAAAATAAAAAATTGACACTACAAAAATAATACAATTAAAAATAATAAAAATAAAAAAATAAAATAAAGCAATAAAGCTGGGTTGCCTCCCAATAAGTGCTTGATTTAACATCGCGGCACGACGCGAATCACTTTTTTCCTCCACTTTGAACTTATGAATTGAACCCCTAATTTGGCATCAAGTTTTGGGCTATGCTCCAGGGGTGGAGGAACGAATCTGACTAGCCCAATAAAATAATATAGTATTGTGCACTTCTTGGCCTTTGGATGAGATGTGTATTCCCGACTTTCTAGCACTAAGAATTCCAGAATGTAGGCATCTTGTTCCTTACTCCTTGACTCCTCAAGTGGCTCGGACTACTCTATTTTCATATCATCATCCATACACAATGTGAAAAAATGCTTGGAGTGTGGACCAATACGCTCAACTACACAAACATTGGGATTGTCAACATCCTTAACACTAATGACACTAGAGTCAACTAAATATGTATCATCAATATCCTTGGTTGACTCTAGTATCTCTTCTACGACATCGGCATCCTCAAAATCTTGTTCGATTGATTGTTGGTGCTCTGCTCTGGACTTCTCCTCTAGATCATCCTCATATTTTTGTAAATCCTCCAGTATAATGGCAATTTCTGCAGCCAATTCATACTTATATTGGCTACTATCCACAATGTCAACTTGTTGCGTTTTACCAGGTTCAATTAATTTATTCGCTTGAGCCTCCAAGTTATGAATAGTTGCCCCTTTCCTTTGTACCCGCAGTTGTATCTCATCATATTGTTCCATAAGGCACTTTAGCATATCCTCGATCTCTTTTAGGTCCTCATACCAGGGCTCTTTGTTCCTATTAACTTCATAAGAAAAAGAAGAACCATCAAAGTAAGGGGTTGGGGGAAAATAAGAAATATAAGCACAACCATGAAAGTGATCATCTTGACCACCACACATATCACACACATTTCACACATAAGATTGAGTTGGTGCACATAACTCGCTCTCGAAAATATTTTGATAGTTTTGCCCTGCGTGGTTTCCTCCATAATATGCATAACGAGGATCAAAAGTAGAATTACCAACATCAAAACTCTCATAATTCCAAGATGTCATGTCTCTCAGATCAAAATAAAAAAATTAAAAATAAATAAATAATCAAATACATGAAAACAAAAATAATAGTTCAAACTTGCAACCTAGAAATATGTACACCTACAGCTACATCGTTAGTTCCCTGGCAACGGCATCAAAATTTGATCACGCCCAACTATGCCTTATAAAAAGGACTAAGCGGTCGTTGCAAATATAATCCGGTTTACAAGTCCGGAGTCGAATCCCACAGAGAACTAAGGCTTAGCTACAATTGTTCACTATCACCAAGAATACAAGCTTAAACAATTCCTAACTTATAGAAATTAAGATTCTTGTGTTTAACTAACTAACTAACAAATTAAAATAATAAATTAACACTAAAGATACTACAGGTTGGAGAAAAGATTAAGGAGGTCTAGAGTTATGATTTCCCCAATTGTCGGAATCCTTCCCGCTATGTCTTCTATAATTTCGCCTAAGTATTCTCTACTGATCATGAGCGCTCTGCGTGTTGTAATTCTCTCCTGAGTAATTACGACAATTTACTAAACATACTCTCCCGAGTTACGCTAGCTAGCTTGAACTACAACTCACTTAGATCGCACCCAAGGTTTCGTTATCAATAATCTCACCTTTAAAACCTTGGTTATTGATTCCTCACATACGTCGGGAGTGATGTTGTTCAACAACTACCTAAATATGCACTCTCTTTCGAGTAATACGTACTAAATAGGCATAACTAATTGAGGACCCTTCAATCAACCACAAGAATAATATAGTTGAACAAATAGAGAAAATACTACGGCTCAATTATATAAAAACATAACAAGAATTTATCCCACAAAAGGTTCCATCAAAACCCTAGATAACAAATTAGTTATTCATAATAGTATGTAATACTACAATACTAAAAGTCATAACCAACAATGAAAAATAGGAGGAGGAAGGAAAAACTCGTAAAAGAATTCCCCGCCTTGCTCCTATTGTGTCTCTGCCTCCTTAGGTCGAATGTGTGTTGTCACACCTCCTTTTTCGCTACACCCCGGAAGGGAGTATAAGAGAGTTTTTTCCAATTTAAGTGACAATTGAAATGGGATTATTTTATTAAAAATTCAGAGTCACCACTTGAGATAATTTATGGTGTCCCAAGTCACCGGTTCAAATCCCGAATCGAGGAAAGATTGACTCTGTTTTACAGTCCGTGAACACAGAAAATTCGGGTAAGGAATTCTGTTAACCCAGGAGAAGGTGTTAGGCATTCCCGAGATCCGTGGTTCTAGCATGGTCGCTCAACTGTTATAATTGGTCTATTATCTGATTTTAATACATGTTTTAACCTATGGTACAATTTTAACTCTTATACCCGCTTTTTTTCAATTATCACTTTTTAGGAAAGATTCAACGTTATATAAAACACGTCTTGAACCACGTTACATAAATGCACCTGCGGTCTACGACACATTTCATCTAACGTTGTTGAGATTTGGATTTGGGTCACATAAATACACACCCGAGTTTAGGGAAGTAATTTTAAATAGCGCGCCTAAAGCAACTACGCACTTTCAAGTTTGCGAGGGCCATGGAAAATTCAACTAATGGCACACCTCGATTCTAATTTCAAAGGAACGTACTCAACTAAAGCAAACTACGGATGTTCATAACTATTTTTCTAAAGCTAATTTAAGATTATTGCAAAGCCAAGGATTATGGGTTAATTTGAAGAAATTGATAAGTTACTAACTATTATATGAAGCATTGTAGTTCCTTGAATTTCAGTTTTGGAGGAAGTCGAAACATTCCAAGACTAGGCAATTAGTTAATCCCCAAAAGTAACTCATTACAAAATTTGTTTGAATTGCTAGTCTAGGTGATTTAGCTAAGCAGAAGGCAATCAACTGAACAGAAGAACGGCCTTAGCAGAAGTCATACTTTCTATACAAAGTCACGTGCTAAATGGGAGGGCTATCTATATCAAAAATCATTTTTGTGCCTATTTACACTCCATGCTTTTCTAACACTAATCAGATTCATAACCATATTAAAACATAATCAAAAAAAAAATTTTGAAGGAGCAGAAAACGACAAACTAACCAGCAAACAATCAGGCCTCAGCAATTCGAGTTTTAGTTCAAATACACAGTAATACCAAGGATCAACAGAAGAAAGATTTAGAGTAACTTTGAGACCTAAAACATGTTGAATCTATAAAGCCACTATAAACAAACATAACAGCTCAGTTTTATTTAATCCTAACAGGGAATTACAGCTTCAAAGATGTACATACCTAAAAGTAGGACAATCGCAAAGAAACGGACCAAAATAATGGTCTGAGTTCAGCCACCAAACAATCGATTCAACAGTAGAAATCAACACCCAGCTTTGGTCTCGAGTTATAAGTTGCCTTGGATCCCAGAAAATAACTTGACGGACTGAAATTCAACTCATGAGAATGGCAGCGGGAACGAAGGTAAAGTTGCTGCATTTTGTGGTAAGAGATAGCTAGTCGAAGATGACGAAACTCCGGTGTCGACACTGAAAAGCTCGAAAACAACTTCGATTGCTCAAGAAATGAAGATCAGAGGTGGATGTCGTTTTTCTTCTAAAAACGATTAAATTAGAATGAGTGAGCGATGAGAGCCCATGTTTCTCCCTTCCCTATCTTCTCGTTCTTTTCCTCTCCTTTTTGTGCATTTTTGAGTGTGTGTGTTTATGTGAAGAAGAAGAAGAAGAAGACGAAGAAGAAGCTAGCGTCGTTGTACTCTCTAGGGGAATGGTCTATTCCTCTGATGGATTTTTTGTTCTCCCCCTATTTAATGTGAGGGATTTAGGGTATAAAGAGGGAAAAAGGTTAATGGGTCAATGTTCTGGGCCTTTAAAATGGACTAGGGATTTAAATCAAATGGGTTGTTCCAAGCTGGACCACTCCGATTTTGAGCTACAAAATGGCCCTTGTGCCTTTCTTTGTTTTCTTTTTCTTTTTCTTTTCTTTGATTTTAAATCCAATTAATTAAAATCCTAAAAATTAAAAATCCTAAATTATCCATAAGTGCGAAATTAAACTAATTGGCTAATTGTAAAAATTATAAACAATACTTAATCCTAAATTAAAAGAGAAAAAATTAATAAAAGTGTAAAAAAATAAAGCATTTTTTTGTGATTTTCAATTTTTTTATAAAACAAGTAACTACCAATTAATCCTAAAAATGTACAAAATAAAGCCTAAATGTCATGCATGATATTTTTGGTATTTTTCATGATTTAAATAAAATAAATGTGCACAGACAAATGCAAGCAATTAACAAAAAATGCTACAAAAATCCACGAAATTGCAAACAATTGGAAAGATTTATTTTGTTTGAATTTATGGGAATAATTTATATAGGGCAAAAATCACGTGCTCACAGCTGCCCCTCTTTGCTCGGAAACACAGAGAGTTTTCGTGCAAAGATAAAGTGAGCAGATACGAGCGATTTTTGCCAGTTTGAATACTCCGTGGGAAGCATTTTTGAAAGATTTTTGACCACACCCTGCTTTCAAGTTTGCCTACATATCCTTGGCTATAAAGGAATCAGGTCAGTGTAGTTCGAAAAGTTTCGGTAGCTGGGACTACCATGAAGCTGTGATTTCAATGTTGTTGTTGCTGCTGCTACTGCTTACTGAACTCCTTATTACACCATGACAAAATAAAAGAAACTAGACTAAACTATGATCTATGCATTACAAAAATCCTATCTATATCCTCAAACTTGATCTTGTGATTCCTGTTGCCTTGTTGGCTTGTATTCTCCAGGTGAAGTTCCTTTGTTGCCGACTTGAATTGTAATCTGAGATGCTTTTCCTTTTCTCCAGGTGGACGCCTGATTGCTGAAGCTTGATTTTCTTTGTTCTCCAGGTGGGCTGCTGATTACCGATGCTTGATTTGCTTTGTTCTCCAGGTGGGCTCCTGATTACCAACACTTGATCTGCTTTGTTCTCCAGGTGGGCTCCTGATTACCAACACTTGATCTGCTTTGTTCTCTAGGTGGGCTCCTGATTACCGACACTTGATTTGCTTTGTTCTCCAAGTGGGCTCCTGATTACCAACACTTGATCTGCTTTGTTCTCCAGGTGGGCTCCTGATTACTAAAACCTTAGCTGTATTCCCTTGCTCTCTAGGTGGGCGCCTGATTTCCAAAACTTTAACTGTATTCCCTTGCTTTCCAGTTGGGCTCCTGATTACCAAAACCTTAGTTGTATTCCCTTGCTCTCCAGGTGGGCACCTGGTTACAACATTTGAACTATATTCCTTTGCTCTCCAGGTGGGCGCCTGATTGCCAAAACTTCAACTGTATTCCCTTGCTTTCCAGGTGGGCGCTTGATTACCAAAACCTTAGTTGTACTCCCTTGCTCTCCAAGTGGGCACCTGATTACAACATTTGAACTGTATTCCCTTGCTTTCCAGGTGGGCGCCTGATTGCTAAAACTTTAACTGTATTCCCTTACTTTCCAGGTGGGCGCCTAATTACCAAAACCTTAGTTCTATTCCCTTGCTCTCCAGGTGGGCGCCTGATTACAATATTTGAATTGTATTCCCTTGCTCTCCAGGTGGGCGCCTGATTGCCAAAACTTTAACTGTATTCCCTTGCTTTCTAGGTGGGCGCCTGATTACCAAAACCTTAGTTGTATTCCCTTGCTCTCCAGGAGGGCACCTGATTGCCAAAACTTTAACTATATTCCCTTGCTTTCGAGGTGGGCACCTGATTACCAAAACCTTAGCTGTACTCCCTTGCTCTCAAGGTGGGTGCTAATTACAACATTTGAACTGTATTCTCTTGCTTTCCAGGTGGGCGCCTGATTGCTAAAACCTTACCTGTATTTCCTTGCTCTCCAAGTGGGCACCTGATTACAACATTTGAACTGTATTCCCTTGCTCTCCAAGTGGGCGCCTGATTGCCAAACCTTTAATTGTATTCCCTTGCTTTCCAGGTGGGCGCCTGATTACCAAAACCTTAGTTGTACTCCCTTGTTCTCCAGGTGGGCGCCTGATTACAACATTTGAACTGTATTCCCTTGCTCTCTAGGTGGGCGCCTGATTGCCAAAAATTTAACTGTATTCCCTTGCTCTCCAGGTGGGCGCCTGATTGCCGAAACTTTAATTGTATTACCTTGGTCTCTAGGTGGGCGCCTGATTGCCAAAACTTCAACTGTATTCCCTTGCTCTCTAGGTGGGCGCCTAATTGCCGAAACTTGAACTGTATTCCCTTGCTCTCCAGGTGGGTGCCTGATTGCCAAAACTTGAACTGTATTCCCTTGATCTCCAAGTGGGCGCCTGATTGCCAAAACTTGAACTGCTCATCTGAAACTGCTGCCTTTGAACCTGATTACAACAAAACAAACAAAACAAAAGAAATTTTCCTGCCCCAGTTTGGTGCTGGGCGCATCTATAAGTGTTAATTGAATCATGTCACCAAATATATCTAAGAATTTGAAAGCCAAATCCCATTATCTAGGAGGGCCTGAAAACTCCTAGTTAAATGATAACTTTACATCTAAATTATATCTTCTAAAGGTATGACTCCCACTATACTTGTTATCTAAGAGGGTCTTAAAACTACATCCCATTATCCAGGAGGGTCCTGAAAATCAAAAATCAAGTCTTATCTTAAGAGTGACAACTTTTACGGCTAAATTATACTACCCTACAGCACAACTTACGCTAAATCTTGTTATCTAATGGAAATCTTAAAGCTAAGTCCCATTATTCAGGAGGGTCCTGAAAACTCTTAATTGAATCCTATCTCAGACATGAAAACTTTGAAGCCAATTTATATTCCTTTGGGGTACATTTATGCTAGATTTTGCTACTCATGATTGTTTTGAATTTTAAACTAGGTCCCATTTTCTAGGAGGGTCTTGAGAATTTACGGTCAAATCTGTCTGGTGCTTGCTCTTCCTTACGGAAGGTTTATCCGAAACAAACGAAATTTTCTGCCCCTGTTTAAATCAAAGAAAAATCTTGCCAGTTTAAAATGCGGTAGTTGGTTTGTGACCTTGAACTTTGAGGGCGATTGCTCCTTCACTTCCCGTGGTAGCTTCGGTTTCAACTCGAAAGACCTTGCCTGTTTATTGACTGACCACTTTTCTCTATCACCTTTATCACGGAGGATACCTCTGATCCGTTCAAACCCAATACCATTCATCTGTTGCATTGTGCTTTTGCATTGATATGTACTGAACCTTTGTGTTTCTCATGAATCCCAAAGCATGTCAATTGCCATCCACCCAGTGCGCATGTTGTTCTTTCCTGATTTAAATCACTAGACTTGGACTTGAGGTCTATTGCTCCATCACTTGCCATGATAACTTTGATTTCTGTTTGGAAGACCTTGCTTGTCATTGGTTAACCACTTTCTTTGTCGATCATATCACAGAAAATACCTTTGATCTGTTCACCCTAACCCTCCATCTGTTGCATTGTTCATGAATTGATATATACCAAACCTTTGTATTTCACATGAACCCCAAAGCATGTTGATTGTTACCAACTCAGTGCGCACGTTGTTCTTTCCTAACTTATGCCACTTTGATGTGCTAGCCAGATCTCATTTTGTGCAATTTGGAAAGCCGGTGGTAAATTTTGAAGTCATTTCTCACTTGTTCTGACCAAACAGACTCAGGAATAGGAAGTAAACAAGACAAAAGGAATAGAGTAAAGGAAAATGGAAGGAGATGATTCCTAACAAGAAAACTACAAAGTAGGAACCTATCAAATGTGAATACCAACTCTAATGACCAAGACATGCACTTGTGGCCTATTCTGTCAATGCAAGTCTGATGTTCAACTCTTGTTATACCCCTAAACCGTGAAACTAGGCTTCAATGCTCCGATTATCCAATCTGATTCATGATCCTTATTCGACTTGTAGTGCCCGAAGGGTTTTCACCATCAAGTCTCTCTCATTTTGTTCTTTCTCTCAACTCACCGTCGCCTTATGGTGCTTGTGAAGGTTTTCACCAATAAGACTCTCTCATTTTGTTCTTCTCTTTGTTCAGAACAGAGTGTTTCCCCTGATACGAATCACCTCTACTTGCTCGACTTGGCATCTCTCGAAGACTGGTCGGAAGGTTTTTCTTTGGACCGTAATGTGGGATTTTGGATAGGGTTAGAAAGAAAGGGTATCAAAAAGGCTCAAAACAATTCAAATGGGTTCAAAATTACAACTTTTAGAATCAGATTTCTTACAACAACCATAACTTTTGCCCCAGTCCCTTTGCCTGGGGACTTTTGGATTTTTATTTTGATGGGACCGAGCTGTGAGGCTGCCTACGTATCCTTAAAAGGAATCAGGTCGAACGTAGTTCATGACATAGAAATTGCTTTGTTGTTATGATTTTCTCTTTTCTTTCTCTTCTTTTCTTCTTCCCTTTTCTCTTTTTGTTTTTTTTTATATTCTCTTTTTTTCCTTTACTTATCTTTCGCGCTTGCGTTTCTGAACTTTACTATTGATTCCAAAAGAGGGGTATGAAAGGAAATAAATAAGGCTCAAAAGGGTAACAAATGATAAAGTGTTTAGATAGCAGAACAAAATGCCTTCGTCATTCCAAACTTCAAAACATGCCAAGTACAGACAAACACAATTTAACCAAAGAAATCATACATAATATCTTTTGACCGCATCAGAATTGATAGCCATTTCTACACACTTGCCTTCAATATCTGTTAAATACAAAGCACTATTGGACAATACTCTCGTTATGATGAACGACCCCTACCAATTTGGGGCGAACTTGCCTTTTGCTTCAGCCCGAAGTGGACGGATACGTTTCAATAGTACTTCTTTATGTTCTATCTGCCCCAGTTTCACACAATTCAGGCTTTGTGATCTCAAAATCCCTTCACTTATTTCCTCAAATATCCATATCATCTCCCAAATTGCTTCATGATTAAACTAACTTTTTAAAACCAGGCTGAGAGTTATGCGTGCATGTCATGTCATTAGAGTCAACAGGAAAAGGACTATAAAAAGAAAAGAGAACTAAACAAAAACGACTAGAAATAACAGAAAATAGAAAATTGCATTAGACAGATGATGAAAGGGTTTGAACAACAAAAAAAACAAACTAAACTGGGGTTACAACCCTGGAACAAACCTAGACAACACTAAACGAGCTACTTCAACTAAACGAACTAGGCAAAATAAAAAGATAGAAGAGTTTGAGTCACAAGACAATATCCGGATTACAACCCTGAAAATAACCCGGATAACAGAAATGACAACAAAATAAACCGCCAAGACTCCACCCCAGCTAGCCCAAAAGAGGAGCGTCTTTCCAATTACCAAGCTCTGCATCTTAGCCACTAAGTTCAACATCAACATTGCTAGAACCTTCACAAGTCTTCCTCTCATTGTCTTTAGCAAATTGCTTTTGGGTCCCTTGGCCGGCTCGTTCTTATGATCAACTTTCGGAACCAAGAGTGATAGCGCTGAAAGCTTTGCGGCAACTGACCCTCCGAGGATCTCATAATAGTTCTCATATTACTTTTCCACACGAATCATGTCCTCCATATGCGTCTCAGGCAATGGACTTTGGATGGTATCTGCTGCATTTGGATTTTGCACGGGAATGTCACCTGCGTCAATAAGCTTCTGGACTGCTCCTTTAAGATGCCAACACTTTTCTATGTCATGCCCCGGGGCATCTGAGCAATATGCGCACCTTTGATAAAATCAAACTTCTTTGGAAGAGGGTTTGGCTTTTTATCTGAATCAGCTTCAACATGTCCAATTGCCTCAACCTTTGGAATAGACTGGCATACGATTCTCCAATAGGGGTGAAAGCATTTTCTTTTTTCAGTAGTCTTTTCATTTTATATTCTGGCCTCGGGTGGAACCTTTTGTGGGCGGGTGGTTGATATGCCTGAGGGGGCGGGTGAGACATTTGTGGAAGTAGTACGGGCCATCGCGGGCCTCGGGGTTGTAGAGCATATGGTGGTGCATTATGGACGGGGTATCGGGGAAGTGATGTGCGATTTTGGGGTTTCTGTGGAGAGAAGTAGCAGTGGGGAGGATTACAAGGATATCCATAGGGTTGACATTGAGGCTCAAAGCGTTTAGCAAGAACGACCATTGGACCCTATCGTCGGCGGGGCTCAGCAACATCTTTTCTATCAGTGAGAGGACTATCCCGAGCAACTTGTTCGTTCCATCTGAGCCAAAAATCCCTAAAACTTTCCTTGGGTTTCTTTTCCATCGGAGATAGGGAGGAGCGGTCTGGGACAATGTCTATATTGTACTGAAAGCGTCGCATAAAATTTTGAGCCTTGCCGCCCAATGTATGCCACTTACCGACATCTTGATGATTATGCCATTCCAAAACTGCCCCAGTCAAGCTTTCACTGAAATACGCCATCAACAAATCATCTTTCTCGCCAACACCTCTTATTTCACTACAATAATCTCTCAAATGGGCTACCGGATCTCCACACCCATCGTACAAGTTAAACTTTGACACTTTAAACCCTGTGGGCAGGCGAACGTCCAAGAACATACACAACTCTTTGTGAGACATGCTAACCTAGTCTTCCATCCCTTGTATGTTTTTTAAGGACTGTTCTATGCTTTTCAGCTTCCTGGATATCTCGTCTCGTCCTTCTTTTCCCGTGACTTTTTCATGTTCAGCATGAAGCTCATCCTGTGGGCTCTTCTTGTATGAGTCAGGAACCTTGTGGGCAACCTCTGCAGGGTAGTATTGGGTATCATGAGCTTTGAGTGGATATTCATTGTTGAGAATAGTGGATATGACAGGAGGGCAATTTTGGGGAGAGGTAATTGGAGGATGAGTGATGAAGCTACTAGGACGATTGGGAAAGCCATGATAAATGGGTGGATCTGGAGAGTATGGGGGATTATCCGACACTATGACCGGAGTTTGGGTAAAGGCAACATCTAAGAGGCTAGGTGGTGGAGGGGGTGGTGCCTTCCCAGTCATCTAGGCCTGATACATGTCCATCATGTGTTGTCTTAACATTCTTACCTCATTAGCCAAACCAGTGTTCTGTTCAACCAACTGCTTTCGGGTACCGGTATCAACCAACCCAATTTTGTTGTTGTCCACCATTGCATTTTAACCTTATGTTGTGGAGAGGAGTTACTACTTCGAGAACCACAAACCAACTACCTTTCTGCTATGAAGATATAAAAAGGAACAAAAGGGAGTCATTCCGTTAGCGTTAGGGCATTTAACAACAAAATATCACATTGCGTGCAATGCACCTAGCAACAATTAATGGTTCTAGAACGACTTTGAGGGTCATAAGGTCACTTGGCATCATCCTAATTTGTCCATTTCAATCTTCTCTTTCTTTTCTTTCCTCGCACTTCTTAGCTTGCTCATTTTCCTTCCCCTTTTTCTTTCTGATTATCACTCTTTTCTTCCCTCTCATTTCTCACATCCCATGATTTCATCTTTTTTTTTCTTTTTCTTTTTCTTTTAATAAAAAAAATGATTTGATCGAATCCTATGTAGGTTGCCTACGTATCATGACCCCGCATGAATCAGATCTTTGTGTAGTTCTGGAAGAACGAAAATAAAGTAAGCAAACTAACATTCTCATTTTCTTTATTCCCTTTTTTTTAAGAATTAAACTCAATATGAACTAATATCAAGTTAATCTAGTTGAGAGTTTAGTTCACTACAAATTGGAAAGAAAAAAAAGAAAAGAAACTACAAAACTAGACACTTTTCAAATTTGTGGTCATATTTGTAAAAAGAGGTTATTGTTTGCAAAACTGGCCAGATTTGCAATCAAGTTGCTGCAGGAAGTTTGCTGTCAAAATTTTTTTAGCTGAAGTTGAGTCCCTCTTTGAGTTCAGGATTTCAGAAGCAATAGTTCAGCCGAATGTTCTACAGTGTTTCTGGGAACTAAGTTGGTGTAAAGCTTCTAAAACCAAGCAGGTTCTGTACCTATTGAACTTTGTGTATAGCTGAGGCAGAACTGGGCAAGAAAATGCAGCAGGCACTTTAGCTATGCAAGTACTGATCGACCCTCAATGCATACCAATTCTCAGATTTTATTCCACAAGAATGTGCAGCTCAAATGTTATCGCAAAACTGAAGATTTTCAGCAATCCAAACAAAGGAAGAATAGATAGAAAATTGGTGCAAGTTGGCAGTAACTGACCCTTCATAACTACAGCTTAAAGCTGGTCAATTCACAACCCAAACTGATGCTCAAACTTCACTAAGCTACTGCAGAATTTTCAGCAGCTTAACTGAACACAAAACTGCAGAGTTTTAAGGCTGTTTCAACAGCTTCCAATAGCAGTCCAAAACACTCCTATTTGAGTTCAAAATTCTTCAAACAAGCTCTAATGTCCAAACCCAATTTCAGGTTCACAAAATGTTGCAGAAAAATAAAATTAGTGCTTAGGGAACTTGTATTACATCAACAGATTTCAATTAAATGCAGAATTCTAAGACTCGAACAAGCTGGTGTAGGTTTTCTATTCAATTGCTGCTCAAAACTTAGAACTTCAGCAACACCTTGAGGGCTAAATTCAGCATCAGTAGACACAGAAATTTCCAGCTCAGAATGACGACCTCAACAGTAGAAACAAAGTATTGAAATCACAACAACATTGAATCAGAATAACCACAAAGTGCAGTTGAATAGTGCAGAATCTGCTTTCAAAAGACTGCTCAAAACTTGAATTTCAGTAGTGTATTGTTGGCATATAAACTGAAGCAATGCAGTTGAGTTAATTGAAGCTAAAACTTTTGCAAAATTCCCTCAACTATTCAGAAAAACTACAGTAACATCAATCTACAAAGGAAATGCAGAAATCTTCACTATTAAGCAAAACTGAACAATATAGGACTGTGGGCAGCAAGCACGAAACCTTTTACAGCAACAGGAAACAAACAACAAATTATTGCCCAGCAAACCTTCAACTTCTATCAGCAGATTCTAACCAACTGGACAATAGTTTATGTAACAAAAGCACTCAATTCATCAAGAAGAACATTTTAGAAGTAAAAACCAAATTTCAACTATCAATGTTGAACTCAAGCACAATCTCAACTAACACAAATTTTCGGCAAATTTAGCTTACTGTATGCTCAACCAAATCACAATTCAAGCATGCTCAATCTCTAGTCCAACTGAATCCCCTCTATTAAACTCAACGACAACAACAACTATTAGAAACCGGTAGTAACAAGTTCAAACTAGGAGAATTTCAGCTATCAATTTACTCCAAAAACTTCTCCACGAATAGTGGCAAACTTCAACAAGACAAGCTTCAGAACTTCGCAGTCTTAGCACAAAGATAATTGGTGTTCAATGCAGGATTTACTTTCAAACATTGCCCCACGAATAACTCATATATTGAATTAAAATCACAAAACAATGCTCCAACAAACAAGGACTAATCCCAACGGAACTTTCGTCAGCATAAAAGAAGTTTGATAAGAGAATTTCAACTCGAACTCTAAAAATTTCATTAGTAGAGTCCATTGACACAACTCAGTTTACACAATTTCCAACAAGCAACTTCTGAATGAGCGATCCTGATTGGATGGTCCCGTGGTGTCTGTCATGCTCAAATTCCGGTAAGTAAGTCTACATCTTTATGAGAAAATTAAGACCAAATAAAGTTAAAAACCCAGAACGGTAAGTGAGACGATATCCCTTCCTATTGGACACATGCAAGACATGATTATGACTATTTTCTAAAACTAACCTATATGGCTAAAAATGGCTAGAAGTGCAAGATTTGGCTAAGACCCTGCGAAGCCAAGAACCTAAATTCACTAGGAAGACCGGACCCTATATGGGTTGCCTACGTATCACGCCCCGAAAGACGAGAATCAGGTATGCGTAGTTCGGGCAGATTGGATACGAGCGAGAATTAAAAAAAAACTAATTTAGAGAAAACATATTTTTTGTCTTTTCCTTGAAAATGATGAAACATGCAAAATCTTTTTGAGAATTTCTTTTTCCTTTTTTTTATTTTGATTTTCGAAAAATGATTAAAAAAAGTGCAAAATCTTTTCGAATTTTTCATGTTTTTTTGTCTTTTTCTTAATAAAATGTAACAAAAACATAACTAGGCCCTACTTGCTTTATGTTCACACTTCACCCCCTCTTTTTTTTCTCTTTTTCTTTTTCATTTGCCCTCAACTATCATTGGTCCGCCAAATGACCCTTTTATCCCTTGGAGAAATGCAACATGTAGCACATAGGATGCATCAGGATGATCTTTTATTTTTTTGGATATACCTGTCCTAGACAGACCCAACCCCTGTGTTGAGTATCCAAAGTCAAATGCATATGATGCAGATAAGCGTTCCTACTAGGGATCCGGCATGAGGCTGAGTTATTCTAGGTTAAAAACCTGGGTGTATTGTTCTAGACCTGACTTACTCGAGCGGACAACTCGAGCCGAGGGGGGAGGGCTGCGTACCGATAACCAAAAGATCATCCGGCTTTGCAACTTGTCCGAACCTCGTTCTATTTGGGATATGACACTAACAGAAAGAAGTCACGACCAGCGTGCACTCCTCGGGAGAGAGAAAAGAGAGGTTTCGTAGCAGTTTATATACAGTTCAGATAATATTAAAGCGGTAAAAGCAACATTTAGCACATTAGGCCCAAACATGTAATAAAATCAGATAATAAATAAAGCCAAATATAACAATTCATCTAAGCTCGAATTTTGAACCCTAAACCAGAAGTTCTGGGTTCATTCCTCAGTGGAGTCGCCAAAGCTGTCACACCTCCTTTTTCGCTACACCCCAGAAGGGAGTATAAAGGAGTTTTTTTCCAATTTAAGTGACAATAGAAACATGATTATTTTATTAAAAATTCAAAGTCGCCACTTGGGATAATTTATGGTGTCCCAAGTCACCGGTTCAAATCCCGAATCGAGGAAAGATTGACTCTGTTTTACAGTCAGCAAACACAAAAAATCCGGGTAAGGAATTCTGTTAACCCGAGAGAAGGAGTTAGGCATTCTCGAGATCTGTGGTTCTAGAACGGTCGCTCAACTGTTATAATTAGGCTATTATATGATTTTAATACATGTTTTAACCTATGGTACAATTTTAACTCTTATACCCGCTTTGTTTCAATTATCACTTTTTAGGAAAGATTTAACGTCATATAAAACACGTCTTGAACCACGTCACATAAATGCACCCGCGGTCACGACACATTTCATATAACGTTGTTGAGATTTGGATTTGGGTCACATAAATGCACACCCGAGTTTAGGGAAGTAATTTTAAATAGCGCGCCTAAAGCAACTACTCACTTTCAAGTTTGCGAGGGCCATGGAAAATTCAACTAATGGCACACCTCGATTCTAATTTCAAAGGAATGTACTCAACTAAAGCAAATACAGATGTTCATAATTATTTTTCTAAAGCTGATTTAAGATTATTGCAAAGCCAAGGATTATGGGTTAATTTGAAGAAATTGATAAGTTACTAACTATTATGTGAAGCATTGTAGTTCCTTGAATTTCAGGTTTTGAGTAAGTCAAAACATTCCAAGACTAGGCAATTAGTTAATCCCCAAAAGTAACTCATTACTAAATTTGTTTGAATTGCTAGTCTAGGTGATTTAGCTAAGCAGAAGGCAATCAACTGAACAAAAGAACAGCCTTAGCAGAAGTCATACTTTCTATTCAAAGTCACGTGCCAAGTGGGAAGGCTATCTATATCAAAAATCATTTTTGTGCCTATTTACACTCCATGCCTATCTAACACTAATCAGATTCATAACCATATTAAAACATAATCAAACAAAAAAATTTGAAGGAGCAGAAAACGACAAACTAACCAACAAACAATCAGGCCTCAGCAATTCGAGTTTTAATTTAAATACACAGTAATACCAAGGATCAACAGAAGAAAGATTTCGAGTAACTTTGAGACCTAAAACATGCTGAATCAATAAAGCCAACTATAAACAAACATAACAGCTCAATTTTATTTAATTCTAACCGGGAATTACAGCTTCAAAGATGTACATACCTAAAAGTAGGACAACCGCAAAGAAACGGACCAAAATAATGGTCTGAATTCAGCCACCAAATAGTTGATTCAACAGCAGAAATCAACACCCAGCTTTGGTCTCGAGTTATAAGTTGCCTTGGATCCCAAAAATTAACTTGACGGACTGAAATTCAACTCATGAGAATGGCAGCAGTGAACGAAGGTAAAGTTGCTGCGTTTTGTGGTAAGAGATAGCTAGTAAAAGATGACGAAACTCCGGTGCCAACGCCGGAAAGCTCGAAAACAACTTCGATTGCTCAAGAAATGAAGATCAGAGGTGGATGTCGTTTTTCTTCTCAAAAATATGTCCAACACTTCAAAGTAGCTTTTTTACATGTATTCATACCAAGTAGGGTCGGTCTCAGATGAAAATACCTTCTCCCACGTGAAATAGGACACTCACTCTATAAAATTTGCACTACCGCGCCGCATAGGGCGACGCGCCATGCGTTACGGCAATAGAAAAGCTTAGATTGCTGATTTTGACAGGCTGCAAAAAATTTTCATAGGCGCATGCGACGGGCGGTGGGAATTTGCGAAAATGCAAAACATGAAAGTTGTAGCCTTCAAATAGCTTTCCAACGATACATTGTGGACACAAACAGAGTTTTGAGTGAAAAGTTATGTGCATTTTACTAGACAATACGCCGTATGCCCGCTCGATTCTCTGTTTCGTTCTTAAATATCATCTATTGATCCCCGAACACGATCCCGACTTAATTCCTTGGGCTTTTACTCAGGCTTCAAAGCTTCAAATTACTTGGAATCATTCCACAATATCTACATAGCTCGGAATCACTCGTACAAGGCATAAAATATACAATTAGTACAAAACACTAGCGATTAAAGCACAAACTCAATTAAAGTGCAGTAAATTTAGAGTGTAAAAAGCGACTAAAATACGTAATTATAGCCTATCATCACAAACTACTTTTGGTAATTAAAAATTCACATTATTTTTATTTTAAAGAAGCAAAACGTCAGAAGCATCCTATTATACCTCTACTAGAAATTGTACCCGCACGATGCGCGGTCATTATTAATTAAATTAAATTGTGATCGGGCTTGTTTAAATATATTAGATCGTATTGCTTTAATAAATTTCAATTGTTATCTTATTTGTCAGTATGATATATACAATAAAAAATCTTTATTAATAAAGGGACTTATATAGTCATTGAATAACTTTTTTGTTCTATTTTTTTATTTATTCGGTTAAAAAATATTTAATATTTTTACATTGTTAATAGAAATTTTTATATGAAAATTACTTTGTTTAATTTTTTTTATAGTAAAAGTATTTTTATTTTATTATTTTATAGATATTTAAATTCATAATCAACTAATTATTAACTACTTATACCATGTGATTTTTTTATAGCTGCAACTTGGCTTAAGGAGAGGATTTTTTCCACTCTTTTTAATAATATATAGATAGACATCTAGTAACTTTTTTGTTGTCTCGACCTGGATTTTCCCACCTTCGGGAGTCGTGATGGCGCTTACTCGTGAAAGCTAGGCAAGCCAACAATTACAGTTTTACTACCATTATTATTAATTCAAACAGGAATGGATATTAGTTAAAACAAGATAATTAAGAAATGCGGAAATGATATAACAGTGCCACAACTCAAGTACATAACTACCCCATAGATTTGGTATCACAATCCATGAGCAACTAAGATTTACTACAAATATAAGTCTGAAAAAAGTACAACCGTTCTCGAAACAGAAGAGACAGCAAAAAACTAAAGTGGGGAAGCTTCACGCTCTGCGAAAGCCAGCAGATCTACCTTGGTCTCCATGGACTGAAGCCAGCTACCTCAAGCTACTCACAAGGTCTGACACCGAAATCTACACAAAAAGTACAGAGTGCAGTATCAGTACAACCGACCCCATGTACTGATAAGTGTCGAGCCTAACCTCGGCGAAGTAGTGACGAGGTTAGGACACGACAACCATATAAACCTGTGTAGTTAAATCATATACGAACAAAATAATAATAACAGGAAATAACAGGTAAATATGGGAAGAGGAACATGCTGCAGGGAATATCAAATTCTAACAGTAATTCAATAGAGAAGTATAATGAACATCATATTTGTATCAATAGGAATAATGGAACAGTAACACGTGCACGACAACACCCTTCGTACTCTTACTCTCGTCCTCACCATAAGAAACAACAGAAATGGCACGACATCACCCTTCGTGCAATAACTCTCATAATCATGGCATGACATCACCCTTCGTGCATTAACTCCCACAATATCGGCACAACATCACCCTCCGTACATTAATACTCACAATATTGGCACGGCTTCACCCTTCATGCATTAATACTCACTCACAATATCATGCACGATATCACCCTTCGTGCTTTACACTCATCCTCACCCAAACAGTAGAACAATACATCTCGGCAAGGGAATCAACAATAGAAACAATAACATCCCGATAAGGGAATTAACTATTGAAGTTTTAAGTGTCAATACCACACAAGAGGGGGGATGATTTGTGTGGTACCCAATTTTCGCTTAACTACTCTATAGAAGAACCTAATTCTTCTAGGTGTTCCAACTACTACTATTTGCGAAATAATAAATACATAAAATAAAGAACATAGAGATTTTTACGTGAAAAACACCTAGCTCAAAAGGTGAAAAAACCACGACTTACTACTCAGTAGGATTTTCCCAAACTTCCACTAAAATCACTAGCCAAAACAGCATTTACAAAAATACTTTGTAAACCTAAGGATTAACTCTAATCCCGTTGTGGCACACATCCTCAATTGTTGCGACAACTTCAAGTTAGCTATAACTTGAACACTCTAGGTACCTAATACAATTGCTTCTATGAAAGCTAAAAGGTACAACTTTAAACTACCTACTACAATTGAACTAGAGTAAAATATAGACACAATGGAACTGGTTCTTCTATCTCGTTCAAGTAGCTTCAGGAGTGCACACTCAAATCATACATAAATTGCTTGCAAAATCGCCTTGCTTTTTGCTCTCAATTTAGTTTCACTTCTGCGTATGTGCAATACCTGTAAAAGAGAACAATCACTGTCATTTAATAGGTTAGTAATCAGAGTTTGATCAGGACTCAATTGCTAAACTTCCATCGTAGAAGAGTTCATGATGATCTCAAACTCTAACACTATCTTTATCCTAGATCGTGTTCTCTTCATATAAGGAGACTTTATCCCCTTATCTAATATGCAACCTTTTCGATCAGATCAGGAGATATTGCTGCTTGATCAGTAGGACTTATCTCCTTCACGTGCATCTCACATGCATAGATTGATCATGACTATGCTTCACAAGATGGACCTAGTCCATGATTGAGTTCATTTGTCATTCTTCAAAACTTCACCTGTTCTTGGGCCAACAAATTCCCTCCTTTTGATGATGACAAACTCTGTGCTTTTTACTGATTTGAATCCTGTAAGCACTCAGGTTAACCATCAATATTAAACTTAAAAAATTCACTTATCATCAAGGACCAGGTTAATTAGGTTATAAATTTAACTTATTTTCAGAATATGTAAAGCACAATATCTCTTCCCCCTTTTGGCATCATCGAAAAGTTGCATACGAAGTGTGATACCCAGATTTTAATAAGTACTCATGGCCACTAGGGCAACTGCAAATGCAATCATGGTGCAATCATCAGTAATCAAACAAACATATTTAAACTATCAAGGACAGATTAATCATTGAACAAGAGAAAATAGTAGTTATCATTGATAGAGATATGTTGCCACCTACAATCCACAAAAAGAAAGAAAAACATTCAAACCATGAGCAAAAAATAGAAAAATCCCTAATCTGGGTCACTGGGGGTACTGAACAAGTTCAGGAGACAGAAGCTAGGAATCCTAAGGCTTAGAGAAACTGGAGGGTTGGGTTTGAGTTTGGAGAAGATTCAGCATGTTCTGAAGAATTCTATCATTCTTCTCCTTTTTTAGCAAGCTGAGTTCTGAGACCATCCTTTTCAGTTTTCACTTCAACCACACGAGCCTTGAGCTGAGCAATTTCAGCATCCTTGGCTGCACATTCCTGAACCAGAGTCCTAACTTTGCTGTTGATGGGTGTCTTCTGGGATGAACCGGGTTCAATAGGGATGGCATTGACTGAATAGTCATAGGCAAGAAGAGTTTTGATGCCAAAGTGTTCCTTGCTCGAAGCCATTTCCCATTTTAGAGGCACATTTAGCCTGTCTAGAACTGTGGTCAGAATGAAGCCATATGGAGTAACATGAGCTTTAGAGCCATTTATTACCCTGTCTAGCAGTTTGATAATGAAGGCAGGCCAATTGATTTGCTTTTCTCTCTCCAGGCACTCCATAAGAACCAGATCCATGTAGTTAGCAGTGTGCCTTCTCTCCTGTCTGGGCAATAAGCACTTGTTGAGAAATTCAAACACAACCTTGTGCTCAGGCCTCATTTCACTTTTCTGCACAGCCTTGACTTCAGTCATCTCTTCTGAATCACTAAACCTCTTGGTGATTTCAAGGGAAGTAGGGAGGGAGTCCAGGCATAGCCACCTTTGCCTTGTATAGTCATCAAACCCTTCAGAGGGTATGTCCAGGATCTCTCCCAGTTTCTCTGCATCAAGCTGTAGTTGAACTCCTTTCACCAGACTACTAACAACTCCATCCTTAAAAGCAACATTGGCCATAAATTCAATCAGCTCATTTCTGGCTAGCCTACCATCCATCTGAAGGACCATGTCCTTCCATCCCTGAGCAGCTAAAGCATCCACCAATCTCATCACTCCTGGTTCTACTAGGTCCTTCAACAGTCCGCCCTTTAAAATCTTTCTTCTGCCAAAAATGGCAAGCTTGTCCTGTTCCTTCTCAAAATCATTTTCTTCTTCTTCTCCACTCCAGTCATCATCATCAGAAACTTTTGATTGTTTGGTTTTCACTGCAGATCTTGTCCTCTTGGCTAGTGTGAGTTCAGCAGCCACAGACACATAGAAAGACTTCTTGGAAGAGGTCTTGGGATTTTTAGGCTTGAGTGTAGGAACCTCCACTGTTGTACCCCTTTCTTGATGGACCAGTTCCATCTCCTTTCCCTTTCCTTTATCTTTTTCTTTTTCTTACTTTCTTCTAAGGCCCTTTGTAGATCAGCTTCACTCTGTTTCACCCTGCTTCTTATGGCTCTACCCCTTGGCAATGAGGAGGCAGTAGGTGTTGGAGGTGAAGCCTTTCTTTTCTTGGAAGGCTTAGGAATATTTGGGGCTTTTGTTGTGGGAGTTCTGCGTTTTTTTGGGTCATAGCTTGCCCCAACCTTTTTCAGTAGATCGGCTAGGGTCTTTTCAGTGGATGAAACAGGTTCATCTCTCCGTGTGCTCAGATAAACCAACTCCTCAGCAGCTTCCCCAGAACCACTTCCACTTGACTTCATGCCACTCTCTTCTACCCTTTCTTGTTTAACCCCACAGATGGCAGACACTATAATTTTCCCAATTCCCCTCTCTTCACCA